>NC_091951.1:13056416-13656416 GCF_031021105.1 Erythrolamprus reginae | reverse complement strand
TGTGTTTTGTATTTGGCTGAATTACACCTTGCACTATCATTATTTCCTTACACTAAGGACTGTTTTGGTTAACCCTTTTTTGTTTGTTTAATACAAGTTTGCTGATTAGAAGAGCACGTGTGTGTTTGATTTCTTTTCCTTGGACTGTTACGAATTGCCTGAGCCCAGTCAGGCAGAACACTGTCTATAGAAGACTTGATGTTTATGGGAACTTGGGAGGGGTGATTTCAGGAGGGAACAGATGCAACCACAAAGCATTCTTTCCAAGGACATCCTACGCCTCCACCCGCCAGGGTGGAAGCGAAGAAAGGACTGGCATAATATGAATGGACAACATGACAAGTTTGTGGGTGGGGGACAAGGGATGTGAACTTTCAACTGACTGGGAAATTAGAAAACTATCTTTCAGCTGTGGCGAGGGGGGGCGTTTGCCCAGGTTCGCCTGCGGCCCTACCTGGATCGGGAGTCACTGCTCACAGTCACTCGTACCCTCATCACCTCGAGGTTTGACTACTGTAATGCTCTCTACATGGGGCTACCTTTGAAGAGTGTTCGGAAACTTCAGATCGTGCAGAATGCAGCTGCGAGAGCAATCATGGGCTTCCCCAGGTATGCCCATGTTATACCAACACTCCTCAGTCTGCATTGGTTGCCGATCAGTTTCCGGTCACAATTCAATGTGTTGGTTATGACCTATAAAGCCCTTCATGGCATCGGACCAGAATATCTTCGGGACCGCCTTCTGCCCCACGAATCCCAGCGACCGGTTAGGTTCCACAGAGTTGGCCTTCTCCGGGTCCCGTCGACAAAACAATGTCGTCTAGCGGGGCCCAGGGGAAGAACCTTCTCTGTAGTGGCCCCGACCCTCTGGAATCAACTCCCCCCAGAGATTAGGACTGCCCCCACCCTCCTTGCCTGTTGCAAACTTCTTAAAACCCACCTCTGCCGTCAGGCATGGGGAAATTGATTCCCCTGGGCTGTTTCCGCTTTATGGTCTGTATGAGTAGTACGATTGTGTTTTATATCAAGGGTTTTAACATGTCTTAACTATTGGATTTGTACTGTTTTATTGTTGTGAGCCGCCCCGAATCTCCAAAGAGGGGCGGCATACAAATCTAATAAATAATAATAAAATAATAATAAAATTCAGATCCAGGTTTCCCAGTGTAGGTGTCTGGATGGCTCTGGAAATAAATTGGAACTTTGAGGAGTACTTTGATTCAGATTCTGGTTTAGTTCGGATGTTACCTGGAAGCTTAACATAATACCGTGTTTCCCCGATAGTAAGACCCCCCCGATTGTAAGACATATGGGGGTTTTCAGGGGGGTTGGCTAATATAAGGCATACCCCGAAAGTAAGACATATGTCTTACTTTCGGGGAAACACGGGGGTATTGCGGGGGGGAGCCCGATGACTTCGGGAAGACCCAGGCAGCGCGGCAGCAGCCCTGGCGGCGGTTCCCTCGGCCCCAGCGCCGTCCTTCGCTTTGCAAAGAGTTCGCGGCGCTGGCGAGGGAGCTGCGCGCCCAGGAGAATCTCCCTTAGGCAGCCTGGTGCCAGCTGCCTCCGTGGCGCAGGCACCGCCTCTTCATGGAAACCCCCGAGCCGGCTTCGGAGGAGCAGCCGCGCGCACGCCGAGCCTTGTGGAGAGCTCCGAGCGGCCGGCAGTGGCCTGTCCTGGTGGCCTGCTTGACCTGCTGCACTTTGCTCGGCTGTACTTTGTTCGGCTGGAGCTGCGCCCTCCTTTGCCCGCCTCCTTTCCGGCAGCTCCCCGCGCGCCCTTCGCCTCGCCGCGGCGAGGCAAAGGGGATGGGTGCGTGGGGAGCTGCCAGAAAGGAGGCGGGCGAAGCGGCGGCCCTGGCCGAAGTGGCAGAGCAGTTCGCGGCGCTGGCGAGGGAGCTGCGCGCCCAGGAGAGTCTCCCTTACGCAGCACGCCACCGCCAGCTGGCACCAGGCTGCGTAAGGGAGATTCTCCTGGGCGCGCAGCTCCCTCGCCAGCGCCGCGAACTGGTCTGCCGCTTCGGCCAGGGCCGCCGCTTCGGCCGCCTCCTTTCTCGCAGCTCCCCACGCGCCCATCCCCTTCGCCTCGCCGCGGCCGCCCGCCCTCCTTCGCCCAGCGCCGCTTGAAAGGACCCCCCCCTTGGCTTCTGCTGAGGGTGGGGGGGTCCGGACGCCCCCTTCTCCGGCTCTCCGGCATATCTCAGAAGCCAAGGGGGGGTGGGGTCCTTTCAAGCGACGTTGGGCGAAAGGGCGGGCGGCCAGCAGCAGAAGGCGAGAGGTGCCTCCTTCTCCGGCTCTCCGGCAGATCGAGCGCGCGAAGAGGCACCTCTCACCTTCCGCCGCTGCTGGCCGCCCTCTTTCGCCCAGCGTCGCTTCGGAAGCCGCCGAATGCCGTCAGGGGGGCGCTTGGTGACCGCCTCTCCGTTCGCCAAGTGCCGCTCGCCAAGCACCCCCCTGACGGCGTTCGGCGGCTTCCGAAGCGACGCTGGGCGAAAGAGGGCGGCCAGCAGCGGCGGAAGGTGAGAGGTGCCTCTTCGATATGCCGGAGAGCCGGAGAAGGGGGCACCTCTCGCCTTCTGCTGCTGGCCGCCCGCCCTCTTTCGCCCAGCGCCGCTTGAAAGGACCCCCCTCCCTTGGCTTCTGCTGGGGGTGGGGGGGTCCGGACGCCCCCTTCTCCGGCTCTCCGGCATATCGCAGAAGCCAAGGGGGGGGGGGTCCTTTCAAGCGGCGCTGGGCGAAAGAGGGCGGGCGGCCAGCAGCGGCGGAAGGTGAGAGGTGCCACTTCGCGCGCTCGATCTGCCAGAGAAGGAGAAAGAAAGAGGTCGGGTTGTGTGAAAGAGGCCGGGGTTGGGGGAAGGGGAGACGTAAGATGTTTTTGTTTTTTTTGCAACGCCGCTCAAAAGGTGCCTTGGCTGGAAGAGTAGCTGGTTTCCAGGGCATAAACTGGCTCGCTTCCGGGGATGGTAATGTAAGACATACCCCGAAAGTAAGACATAGTGGGGCTTTTGGGGGTAAAAAGAAAGTAAGACATGGCCTTACTATCGGGGAAACACGGTAGCTGCAATGATTCACTTAACAAAGAAACAAGAAAAGTTTTATAATGGAGCAAAACATCCTTAACAAATTTATCACTTAATGACATATACTTAGGGCTCAACTGTGGTCATAAATTGAGGACTACCCGCATGGGATTCTGTTGTGGTTGGCTCTGGCCCAGCTCTTGCCCCGGGAATGTGGAGGTGGAGGCAGGGGAAACGTCAACATGTCCTAGGCCTGTTTTGTTGCCGGCAGAGTCAGGGAGTGCAGTTTCCTCAGACGAAGAAGGTGGGGGTGACTTGGAAGAGGGGGGCTTGGCACACAGCCCAGGAAGCCAATCACCATTATCTTCGGGCAATTTGGATGAGGAAGTGTTAGACCCACGCAGGCGCACACTTATGCATTGAAGAGACCAATTGAGGAAATATTACAGGAGATAAGAGAGGCCACCTGTGTTTGGGTGGGGCTCCAGTAATTAGAGCTGCTGCTATAAATAGCAGCGTGCTAGTTTGGCCGTTGTGGAAGATTATCCAATCGCAGTTCTTCAGGATGGTGCCTCGCTGTGTCTGAACTTTGTTTGTGGATTTTTCACGCCTTTGACACCAAAGCAGAGTAAAGTATGTGTGTTTCACTTTGTGTGAAGAAGGAGGGCTGTGACGTTTCTTCACAGCTATTAAGTACTTAAGGACTGATTAAGGGACTTGTACAGCCGACAAGGTTGTTTTGGGGAAGAGTGCTCTTTGCAATACAAAAAGGGTGCTTTGTTTCTTTTGAATTTTGTGATAAAGGACATTGTTTTGAATTTTCAAAGGTGTGTGTGTCTGAAATTTGTATCCGTGAATTTTCGGGAGGCTTCTACCAGAGAGCCCGGCAGAACAGATTCCTTCCCTAATTTTACCCACGTCACAACCCAGTGAAGTTGGTCAGAGAGAATGCAATAAAGTAGCCTGAAGGTGGCAAAGAACAGTCACTTGTCTGAAATAGCTCTGTTCTTATTCTGACTTTGTTTATCCTTGAAGACGCTTCACTTCTCATTCAAGAAGCTTCTTCAGTTCTGACACGCTTCTTGAATGAGAAGTGAAACGTTTTCAAGAAAAAACGAAGTCTGGTTGCGTTTTGAAAAAGCGCCTTTAGGACAGTCCCCAATTATTTTGCCGGTCACCAAGCCACACGTTCTGCAATCTTCAAATTCACATGTAGGGATAGTTTTTTTTAATCTAGTTTTTAAATTCACATTTGGTGATAATATCCTGCTCTATGAGTTTTATATAAAATTTAGCTATTCATCATAAGTACGTGGTAATGCATTCCAGGTGTTGATCACTCTTGCTGAAGTCATATTTTCTGCAAACTAGTTTGGAGCGGTTTGTGTTAAGTTTGAATCTATTAAATGCTTGTGTGTTGTTGCAGTTGAAGGTGAAGAGGTCACTTACAGGAAGGAGATTTTGGTATATGGTTTTATGAATTACTGTTAGATCAGATGGGAGGTGACGTAGTTGTAAATTATCTAATGTATTTCAAGTCTAGTGGAGTAAGGTATTTTGTTGCAAGAGGAGGAGTATATACAGTGGTACCTCATGATACAAACTTAATTGGTTCCAGGAGGAGGTTCGTAAGGTGAAAAGTTCGTAAGACGAAACAATCCCATAGGAATCAATGTAAAAGCAAATAATGCCTGCAAATCCTTCAGGAAAATCCCAAACTTTAGAAGGGAGGGGAACAGAGGGCAGGGAGGAGCAGCTAAAGGGGGCGGGTGGAAGAAGCAAGGGTGAGTGGGAAGGAAGAAAGGCAAGGGGGGCGCCCCTCCCTTTTCTTTCTTCAAAAGACACCCTTTCAGTGCCTCTGCAAGCACGCTGTTCTCTCCAAAGTCTTTCCCCCTCCAAGCCGCCCCTCCCTTTTCTTTCTTTAAAAGACACCCTTTGCTGTTCTCTCCAGAGTCTTTCCCCCTCCAAGCTGCCCCTCCCTTTTCTTTCTTTAAAAGACACCCTTTGCTCTTCTTTCCAGTCTTTCCCCCTCCAAGCCGCCCCTCCCTTTTCTTTCTTCAAAAAAGGGTGGGGAAAGAAACCCCTTCATCCCAGCAGCAGCGGCTTGGGTTTGTAAGGTGAAAATAGTTCGGAAGAAGAGGCAAAAAAACTTAAACACCCGGTTCGTATCTTGAAATGTTCGTTAGAAGAGGCGTTCGTAAGATGAGGTACCACTGTACTAGTATCCTTCCCTTCACTAGACTAATGCCCAGTTCCTCCAACCATGCATTGTATGTTTTAGCCTCCAGTTCCCTGATCATCTTGGTTGCTTTTCTCTGCACTCTTTCTAGAGCAGTGGTTCTTAACCTTTCTAATGCCGTGATACAGTTCCTCATGTTGTGGCCCCCAATCATAGGTCTAGCGCCAATTCTCCCAACAGAGCTTTAAGATGATTGGCAGGAAAGTCAGGGACATCCTCACTGTAAACACCTGATTGGGCGGATTGTAAAAATGTGTCCTAAGGCACCAGAATAGAAACTTTAGTTCCTCCAGTTCTAGAGACCTCACCTACAAAAAGATATTGACAAAACTGAACGGGTCCAAAGACGGGCTACAAGAATGGTGGAAGGCCTTAATCATAAAACGTATCAGGAAAGACTTAATGAACTCAATCTGTATAGTCTGGAGGACAGAAGGAAAAGGGGGGACATGATCGAAACATTTAAATATGTCAAAGGGTTAAATAAGGTTCAAGAGGGAAGTGTTTTTAATAGGAAAGTGAACACAAGAACAAGGGGGCACAATCTGAAGTTAATTGGGGGAAAGATCAAAGGCAACATGAGAAAATATTATTTTACTGAAAGAGTAGTAGATCCTTGGAACAAAGTTCCAGCAGACATGGTTGGTAAAACCACAGTAGCTGAATTTAAACATGCCTGGGATAAACATACATCCATTGTAAGATAAAACACAGGAAATAGTATAAGGGCAGACTAGATGGACCATGAGGTCTTTTTCTGCCGTCAGTCTTCTATGTTTCTATGATTGGGTGGATTGTAAAAATATGTTCTAAGGCAGTGTTTCCCAACCTTGGCAACTTAAAGGTATCTGGACTTTAACTCCCAGAATTCCCCAGACAGCATTCGCTGGCTGGGGAATTCTGGGAGTTGAAGTCCAAATATCTTCAAGTTGCCAAGGTTGGGAAACACTGTTCTAAGGCACCAGAATAGAAACTTTAGTTCCTAACACCATGGGAAAATTGTATTTTCGCATGGTCTTAGGTGACCCCTGTGAAACAGTCGTTCGACCCCCAAAGGGGCCCTGACCCCCAGGTTGAGAACCACTGTTCTAGAGTCTCAACATCTTTTTTACAGTGTGGTGAACAAAACTGGGTCCAGTACTCTAGGTGTGATCTCGCTAAGGCTGTATAATTAGTACCTCCCTTGATCTTGATTGTATCCCTCTGTTAATGCAGTTTAGGATTGTATTGGCTTTTTTGGCTGCCGCCGCACACTGCTGACTTGTATTTAGCGGGTTGTCCACCAAGAGTCTAAGATCCCTCTTGCAGTCACTGCTATTGAGTGTGGTTTCACCCAGTGTATATGTATATCTTTGGTTTTTCTTACCTAACTGTAGGGTTTTTCTTTTCTCTGTATTGAATTTCATTTTGTTAGATAGGGCCCTTGATCTGGATGACTAAGAACCTCCATACACAGTTGGGGACCGATTATTGCTTCTATTGTGAGGAGTGTGTCATTGTCTCATTTTCCCGCAGGTTATTTTATTGCTTTTATTTGGGGAATCTGGGACTTATAATTATCATTTATTCATTCATTCAAATGTGACTATCAGGCAAGCAAAGCATAGAAACATAGAAGACTGACGGCAGACAAAGACCTCATGATCCATCTAGTCTGCCCTTATACTATTTTCTGTATTTTATCTTAGGATGGATATATGTTTATCCCAGGCATGTTTAAATTCAGTTACTGTGGATTTATCAACCACGTCTGCTGGAAGTTTGTTCCAAGGATCTACTACTCTTTCAGTAAAATAATATTTTCTCATATTGTTTTTGATCTTTCCCCCAACTAACCTCAGATTGTGTCCCCTTGTTCTTGTGTTCACTTTCCTATTAAAAACACTTCCCTCCTGAACCTTATTTCACCCTTTAACATATTTAAATGTTTCGATCATGTCCCCCCTTTTCCTTCTGTCCTCCAGACTATACAGATTGAGTTCATTAAGTCTTTCCTGATACGTTTTATGCTTAAGACCTTCCACCATTCTTGTAGCTTGTCTTTGGACCCGTTCAGTTTTGTCAATATCTTTTTGTAGGTGAGGTCTCCAGAACTGAACACAGTATTCCAATTGTGGTCTCACCAGCACTCTATATAGCGGGATCATAATCTCCCTCTTCCTGCTTGTTATGCCTCTAGCTATGCAGCCAAGCATCCTACTTGCTTTCCCTACCGCCTGACTGCACTCTTCACCCATTTTGAGACTGTCAGAAATCACTACCCCTAAATCCTTCTCTTCTGAAGTTTTTGCTAACACAGAACTGCCAATACAATACTCAAATTGAGTGCATTACTTTACATTTGGAAACATTAAACTGCAGTTTCCATTGCTTTGACCATTTATCTAGTAAAGCTAAATCATTTACCACATTACAGACGCCTCCAGGAATATCAACCCTATTGCATGTTTCCTGTGATTTTGTATGAGGGAACTCCTGTTGTATTGTATCCTATTACCTGTTGTACTGGCTGCCTCTGATCTATCTCATTTTTCTCTTGTTTACAGAGAGTTACTAACATCGGTTTACGGCTGCCTTGTAATTTAATCCTTGACACTCCTCTGAGTGGTGCCATCACTTTGCCCTACCACACTTACGTTCGGTTCAATTATAGCCATTCAGACATTGCTGGAAGAAAGCCATTGAGACAGGAGATGTTTCGAATCTTACTGGAGACCGTGCAGACCCCAGGATCGAAGGAGGAAGCCGTGGATTCAGTGGGGAGCCTCGAGATCCCCGAGGCTCGCAGCCCTGGGGAACAATGGGAAAAAAATGTAAACAAAATCCTGAGGGAAGAGAAAGGTAACTCCTACGCCCAGCGCCAAAACTTCAGGCAGTTCCGCTACCGGAAGTGCGCCGGGCCCCGAGGGGTTTACAGCCAGCTTCACGATCTCTGTTGCCAATGGCTGAAGCCAGGAGAGCATTCAAAAGCCGAGATACTGGACCTGGTGATTTTAGAGCAGTTCTTGACAATCCTGCCTCCCGACATGAAGAGCTGGATCAGAGAATGTGGAGCAGAGACCTGTTCTCAGGCGGTGGCTCTGGCTGAAGGCTTCCTCTTGAGCCAAGCGGAGGACAAGAAGCCGAAAATCCAGGTGAGGATGGTGGCCTTTCGGTGGTACAGTGATACCTCGTCTTACAAACCCCTCATCATACTAACTTTTCAAGATACAAACCCGGGGTTTAAGGGTTTTTTGCCTCTTCTTCCAAACTATTTTCACCTTACAAACCCAAGCTGCCGCCACTGGGATTCCCCCGCCTCCGGACTTCTGTTCCAATGAAGCGCCCGTTTTTGTGCTGCTGGGATTTCCCTGAGGCTCCCCTCTATGGGAAACATCACCTCTGGACTTTTGGTTTTTTGCGATGCTGCAGGGGAATCCCAGCAGAGCAAAAACGGGCACTTCCCTGGCAACGGAAGTCCAGAGGTGGGGTTTCCCAGCGAGGGGAGCCTCAGCGAAATTGCTTCATCGCAAAAACACGGAAGTCCGGAGGTGGGATTTCGAGGACTTCCGTGTTTTTGCGATGCTGCAATTTTGCTGAGGCTCACGTTGGGAAACCCCACCTCCGGACCTCCGTTGGCAGCGAAGCACCCGTTTTTGCGCTGCTGGGATTCTCCTGCAGCATCACAAAAACACGGAAGTCCAGAGATGGGGTTTCCCATGAAGGGGAGCCTCGGGAATCCCAGCAGCGCAAAAAATGGGCACTTTGGCTGGTAAAAGGGGTGAATTTTGGGCTTGCACGCATTAATCGCTTTTCCATTGATTCCTATGGGAAACATTGTTTTGTCTTACAAACTTTTCACCTTACAAACCTCGTCCCGGAACCAATTAAGTTCATAAGATGAGGTATCGCTGTACTTTCAAGGTCTCTGAGGTGATTTGAGTCACGCCCCAGTTTGGGAAGGCTTCCCATTAACGTCTTAAGGCGTATGGCTCATGGAGGATCTTGGTCAGCATTCGTTTGGAGGAGATCCTGAGATATTTTATGGTACAGAGGTAGCAGTGGTTTTCTTCTGGGTCACTGCCTTCCATCAGGATCTGAGCAGAGCCTCCAGATGCTGTTGCCAAAGAGGGTGGATTCTAACTTACCTTAAGTCCAGTTTGCTTCCCCCCACGCCGCACGCCTGTGCCTCATGCACAGTGCTTAGAAATAAAAATCTCCCCCCCCCCAAAAGAACCGAAAACAAGATGATGAAACTCTGCTACTATGCATGTACAACCCAGTTGTACATCTCCACCCCATGTCCAGTCAACGAAGCAGTGGAAGTGATGTGCCGGTCCCTGGAGGCTGTTGGGGCCTGGATGGGTGTCAACAAACTCAAACTCAACCCAGACAAGACGGAGTGGCTGTGGGTCTTGCCTCCCAAGGACAATTCCATCTGTCCGTCCATTACCCTGGGGGGGGGGACTATTGACCCCCTCAGAGAGGGTGCACAACTTGGGCATCCTCCTCGATCCACAGCTCACATTGGAACATCATCTTTCGGCTGTGGCGAGGAGGGCGTTTGCCCAGGTTCGCCTGGTGCACCAGTTGCGGCCCTATTTGGACAGGGAGTCATTGCTCACAGTCACTCATGCCCTCATCACCTCGAGGTTCGATTACTGCAACGCTCTCTACATGGGGCTACCTTTGAAAAGTGTTCGGAAACTTCAGATCGTGCAGAACGCAGCCGCGAGAGCCATTGTGGGGCTTCCCAGATTCGCCCACGTATCTACAACACTCCGTGGCCTGCACTGGCTGCCGATCAGTTTCCGGTCACAATTCAAAGTGTTGGTCATGACCTTTAAAGCCCTACATGGCATTGGACCAGAATACCTCCGGAACCGCCTGCTACCGCACGAATCCCAGCGGCCGATAAGGTCCCACAGAGTTGGCCTTCTCCAAGTCCCGTCGACTAAACAATGTCGTCTGGCGGGCCCCAGGGGAAGAGCCTTCTCTGTGGCGGCACCGCCCCTCTGGAATCAACTCCCCCCGGAGATTAGAACTGCTCCCACCCTCCTTGTCTTCCGTAAACTACTTAAGACCCACTTATGGGGGATTTGAGACACCTTTCCCCCAGGCTTATTATAATTTATGTTTGGTATCTATGTGCTGTTTGGTTTTTTAATTATGATAGGATTTCTAGTTTTTTCTTAATATTAGATTTGTGCCTATATATATTGTTTTATCGTTTGTTGTGAGCCGCCCCGAGTCTTCGGAGAGGGGCGGCATACAAATCTAATAAATTATTATTATTATTATTATTATTATTATTATTATTATTATTATTATTATTATTATTATTATGTGCAGAAGGGGAAAAAACCAGGGAAAAAATTTGGGGAGGGGCTTCAAAAATTCAAAAAAGAAAGCAGTGTCCATGGACCGACACCGAGAAAAGTAGTTCCATGACATCATTGTGACATCACCAGGGGTTTTCTCCCAGTTCAAACAAACTGGTCCGAACTGGAAGGAACCCACCTCTGAATATAAGCTATATCCTGCCTCCCCACCCATCAGTAACTTAAAACTTTTCTTCTTGCTATTTCCAAGGGGATGAAAATACATGGTTCTCCCCAAACCGTTCCCAGCTTCACAGTTGTTGGGGGGGGGGGGAGAGATCCTTAAAAGAGAGGTCTTGTTTCCTGTCCTGTTCCAACCTTGTATGGATCTCTGATACTGCTTTGCAGAGCCTGTTTGCGGATGCTAACGATTTCCCCAAAATTAAGAAGGAGGCTCCCTCGGACGCAGGACAGAGACAGTTCTTCAAGCAGATCTTTGAGAATGAAGATGCCATATTGCAGGGTAAGAATCAAGAGATTAGATAGATAGATTGTCGTCTTCTATATCTCTAGGCAGAGAGAGAACTTCTGGATTATCAGACGGGGATAGCCCTGGTGAATTTCAGATGTTTGGTTAAAAAAAAAAGTTTAAAAGATGCAGAGCCTTGATGGTTTCTGAGCTTGGTTGTTTTCTTGAAGACGTTCAAAAGAAATTAGAATAACATTGATGGAAGGGACCCTAGAGGTCTTCAAGTCCAACCCCCTGCTTATGCAGAGAACCTTATACCATTTCAGACAAATGGTTGTTGGATCTCTTCTTAAAAACTTCCAGTGTTGGAACATTTACAACTTCTGGAGGCAAGTTGTTCCACTGATTCTTTCCAGTGTCAGTGAAATTTCTTAGTTGCTTCTCTCCTTGATTACTTTCCATCCATTGCTTCTTGCCCTGCCCTCAGGTGCTTTGGAGAACAGCTTGATTCCCTCTTCTTTATGGCAGCTCCTGAGATAATGGGACACTGCTATCACGTCTCCCCTGGTCCTTCTTTTCATTAAACTAGACATTCTCAATTCCAGCAACCGTTCTTTATATGTTTCAGCCTCTAGTCCCCAATCATCTTTTTTGCTCTTCTGTAACTAACTAATTATCTAACCAACAAGGTAACATACTCAGTGCTAGGACTAGGTTATCAGTGCTAGGACTAGCACTGATGATGTTACCTAGTTAGGGGAATGATATTACTTAACATAGAAACATAGAAGACTGATGGTAGAAAAAGACCTCATGGTCCATCTAGTCTGCCCTTATACTATTTCCTGTATTTTATCTTACAATGGATATATGTTTATCCCAGGCATGTTTAAATTCAGTTACTGTGGATTTACCAACCACGTCTGCTGGAAGTTTGTTCCAAGGATCTACTACTCTTTCAGTAAAATAATATTTTCTCATGTTGCTTTTGATCTTTCCCCCCAACTAACCTCAGATTGTGTCCTCTTGTTCTTGTGTTCACTTTTCTATTAAAAACACTTCCCTCCTGAACCTTATTTAACCCTTTAACATATTTAAATATTTCGATCATGTCCCCCCTTTTCCTTCTGTCCTCCAGACTATACAGATTGAGTTCATTAAGTCTTTCCTGATACGTTTTATGCTTAAGACCTTCCACCATTCTTATAGCCCGTCTTTGGACCCGTTCAATTTTGTCAATATCTTTTTCTAGGTGAAGTCTCCAGAACTGAACACAGTACTCCAAATGGGGTCTCACCAGCGCTCTATATAAGGGGATCACAATCTCCCTCTTCCTGCTTGTTATACCTCTAGCTATGCAGCCAAGCTTCCTACTTGCTTTCCCTACCGCCTGACTGCACTGTTCACCCATTTTGAGACTGTCAGAAATCACTACCCCTAAATCCTTCTCTTCTGAAGTTTTTGCTAACACAGAACTGCCAATGCAATACTCAGATTGAGGATTCCTTTTCCCCATGTGCATTATTTTACATTTGGAAACATTAAACTGCAGTTTCCATTGCTTTGATCATTTATCTAGTAAAGCTAAATCATTTAGTTTAGTTTCATCATTTTTTAGTTAAATCATTTCGTTTAGTTTTAGTTTAGTTTTATTAGATTTGTATGCCGCCCCTCTCCGAAGACTCGGAGGGGTGGAAAGTCTGCAAGAAACCAACCAACCTCAGAGAGCACCAAGGGCTCCTCATTTCAACCTTGAGCTACAAATATTCTCCTTTATTTGAAGGAAGAGCCTTTTAAAAATTCTTGTTTTTCTCCACCGTGACGACTTTAACATTGATTACCGTATATTTGGGAATATAAGATACCTCCTTTTCTCCCCTAAAAGAGGGGGGAAATGTTGGTGTGTCTTATACACCGAATGCAGCCATTTTTGCTGTCCCAAAGCCCTGCCCTCTACCCGCAGAGAGCTCCTAGGTGCTGGGCAATGGCAAAAACACCCCTGTTTTTATGAAAATTGGGCCAGTTTTTCGCAAAAATGTGGCGGGCAAAGGCTCTGGGGAATCCTGCAGAGAGCTTCTGGGGACTGAGGGAAGACAAAAATGCCTCCATTTTCTTTTGGGGGGGGGAGGAAACAGATAAAAAACAGCCCATCTTTCAAATGGGTGAAAAATTTGCCATCTCCCAGCACCCAGGAGCTCCTTGCAGGCTTCCCAGGCCCTTTACACCACCCTTTTTTTTTTTTGCAAAAAAAACCAAAAACAGGCAGAAAACTACCGTTTTTTGCAAAAGCAGAGCTGTTTTTGACTTCTAATTACCCCATCTAACATGACTGGAGGAGGAATTCTGGGAGTTGAAGTCTACTAGTCTTAAAGCTGTCAAGTTTGAGGATCCCGGGGTTAGGGGTGCCAGGGTATTAAAACTTGGCAAGTTTAAGGCTTGTGGACTTCAACTCCCATTCCTGAGCTAGCATGACTGAAGGAGGAATTCTAGGAGTTGAAGTCCACAAGTCTTAAAGCTGTCAAGTTTGAAGTTGGTTAAAAAAGTGTATATGGTTGTAAAAAGTGTACATGTTTGTAAAAAGTGTTCTGCTACACTGGTATTTTACTAAATAATATATTACTACACCATTTGGTTCAGAATTCCTTTTTCCTTGTTTTCCACTTCTAAAATCTAGGTGCGTCTTATACTCTGGGGGTTTTAGTACGTTTTTTGAGTTTTGCCCCATTTTACAACCTTTCCTGCCGCACTTGTTAAGTGAATCACTGCTGGTGTTAAATCAGTTGACCTAGTTGTTAAGTGAGTCTGGATTCCCCATCTCGCAAAAGTGGATCATATAAACACTGCAGCTGTCATAAATCCGAGCCAGTTGCCAAGCGTCCAAATTTTCAACATGTGACCAGGGGGTCACAAAACGTAGTCCCGGGACACTGTCCCCGTCATAAATATGAATCAGTTGCCAAGCATATGAATGTCAGTCCTCTTACCATGGAGGATGCTGCAGCAGTCATGGGAGCGGGAAATGGTCATCAGTCACTCTTTTTGACGCTGTTGTAACCTTGAATGGTCACTAAGGGAAGTGGTGTAAGTTCGAGGACGGCCTGTCCAATAAAAAACTCGCAAAATAATTTTTAAACATTGAAACATAGAAGACTGACGGCAGAAAAAGACCTCATGATCCATCTAGTCTGCCCTTATACTATTTCCTGTATTTTATCTTAGGATGGATCTATGCTTATCCCAGGCATGTTTAAATTCAGTTACTGTGGATTTACCAACCACGTCTGCTGGAAGTTTGTTCCAAGGATCTACTATTTCAGTAAAATAATATTTTACTGAAAGAGTAGTAGATCCTTGGAACAAACTTCCAGTAGTAGATCCTTGGAACAAACTAAAAAGTATTAATTTCTGTCACTGCAGTTTTGCAGATTCTAATGGATTTGATTTCAGCTTTCTACTGAGGATAATGGGAAAAGAAACCCATAGTGAAGTAAACAAACCAGGGTTTGTTGGAACACCTCCTGAGCTGTGTGAATCCTAGAAAAACAAGGGCTTTGTAGTGTCTCCAGGCTGGGCCTTGTCCCATTTGGTCTTTTTCGTGTGCAAATAAAACAACCACTTTCCACTACGTTTTTTGTCCATGTACAGGCAATGAGAAATCTTCGATGAGGCCTCCGAATATGTCTGCTCTTGTTTCTTGGCAGGGGTCTACTTCCAACCAGCCACCTATGGTAAGAATAAAGGAGGCAGAGCAGGGGTCGGTTCCACTTACCTTTGCTAACGATGCGCATCATGACATTTCATTTGTATTTGTATTTATTAGATTTGTATGCCGCCCCTCTCCGAAGACTCGGGGCGGCTAACAACAATAAAAAAGACAATGTGAACAAATCTAATATTAAAAATAATATTAAAAACCCCAATTTAAAGAACCAATCATACATACAAGCATACCATGAATAAATGCTAAAAGCCTAGGGGGAAGGGAAAATTTCAATTCCCCCATGCCTGACGACAGAGGTGGGTTTTAAGGAGCTTGCGAAAGGCTAGGAGGGTGGGGGCAACTCTGATATCTGGGGGGAGCTGGTTCCAGAGGGTCGGGGCTGCCACAGAGAAGGCTCTTCTCCTGGGTCCCGCCAAACGACATTGCTTGGTCGATGGGGCCCGGAGAAGGCCAACTCTGTGGGACCTAACCGGTCATTGGGATTCGTGCGGCAGAAGGCGGTCCCGGAGATATTCTGGTCCGATTCCATGAAGGGCTTCATAGATCATAACCATGCTCCGCTCATGCACACATCCTTTACATGCAGTTTCACTTCTGTGCATGCTCCGAAGGTGGATTCAGCCCGAAACACAGCTGAGGAGCTGATCAGCTGTGTTTCGGGCAAAGAAATAAAGGTCCATATTAGCCCAGGGATGGGCCGGAGGGCTTTTTTCAAAGCAGAGGACAAGGAGAAGCCATCCAAACACCGGAAAAAAATTCACCAAAAATCCCCCCACCCCCCAAAAAAATGGCATGCACAGATCAGCACAGACAGAACCAGATCCGTGATGTCAAAATTACATCACCGGTGGGCTGCTAACGGTTCGGGCAATCCAGTCCGAACTGGGTGGAACTCACTCCTGGGATGGGAGACCAAAATGGGTTAGAATATCTCCGGGACCGCCTTCTGCCGCACGAATCCCAGCAACCGGTTAGGTCCCACAGAGTTGGCCTTCTCCAGGTCCCGTCGACTAAGCAATGTCGTTTGGCGGGACCCAGGAGCAGAGCCTTCTCTGTGGCGGCCCTCTGGAACCAGCTCCCCCCCAGATCTCAGAGTTGCCCCCACCCTCCTTGCCTTTCGCAAGCTCCTTAAAACCCACCTCTGTCGTCAGGCATGGGGGAATTGAAATTTTCCCTTCCCCCTAGGCTTATAGAATTTATACATGGTATGCTTGTATGTATGAGTGGTTCTTTAAATTGGGGTTTTTTAGATTATTTTTAATATTAGATTTGTTTACATTGTCTTTTTATACTGTTGCTAGCCGCCCCGAGTCTTCGGAGAGGGGCGGCATACAAATCTAATAAATAAATAAATAAATAGTAGCCACTGTACATTTTCCTGGGTGGCACTCAGTAGTGGGTTCCTGCTGGTATGCCTAAATGCGCACAGCTCTGTGGCTCCGGCACACAACTATGGGTTCGGGCACAATTTGGCTTCCCGCACCTGTGCAGGCGCAAAATCTCACACGGGGACCCACATGCACGGAAACAAACAAAAAAAACCTGTGCAAGATTTTGCTACTTGCACAGGTGCAGGACTCAAAATTGTGCTCAAACCCACGCTCGTGCACCAGAGCCACAGAGCTGCGTGCAGTTAGCCGTAGTGGCAGGAACCCGCTACTGGTAGCATTGACCCCTTTCTCCTTCCCTCCATTTCCTTTTCTCCCTCTTTTCCTTCTCTTTTTCCCTCCCCTCTCCAGAGTCCGCTGTCTTTTGAGGACGTGGCTGTGTATTTCACAGACGAAGAGTGTCCATTGTTGAACGCATCCCAAGTGGCCCTGCAACTGGAGGTCATGGTGGAGAACTACCAAAACCTGGCCTTTGTGGGTGAGTCCCCCGTGTGGCGTCCCAACAGGCTTGAACCCAGAAGTTGCCTTTTCAGGACTTTTTTGTTTGTTTGTTTCTCTTGAAGGCGTTTTGCTTCTCATCCAAGAAGCTTCTTCGGCTCTTGACAGGATAGTGGGGAAGGATTTGTATTCCTCGCAGACACCTGGTCATTTGCATTCTCAATCTAAATCTAGTCCAGACGCAAACTGAGCCAACGTGGTATATGCAGTAAGAATGCAGTGAGTCATGCGCAGATCTGTACGTGGGGTTGGGAGCCCAAGGAGAGCAGCAGGGAGACGGCTGCTTCTCCCTGGTGGCTGGAATGGGGGGGGGGGGGGATTTCTCCTCCAGCATTATTATCAAATTATTATTTATTAGATTTGTATGCCGCCCCTCTCCACAGACTCGGGGCGGCTCACAACAATAGTAAAACAGTGTACAATGAACAAATCTAATACAGTAGTACCTCTAGATACGAGCTGCTCCACATGCGAGTATTCCAAGATACGAGCCACGAGGGGAGAGAAATTTCTTTTCGAGACCCGAGCTCAAATTCGGGATACAAGCCGAGCATCCACTAGGTGGCGCAAGAATCCTTGCTTCTGGTTATCTCGGAGGGGAAAAACAAAGTCTAAAGCCATTTGTTCCAGATACGAGTTGTTCGACATTCAAGCTCCCTTCTGGAACGAATTAAACTCGTATCTAGAGGTACTACTGCATTTTAAAAAATATCTAAAAACCTAGGCACAAGTGAGAATAATCTCCCCCCTCCCCCAAGCAGTCCTGCCCCTGCTACTCTCCTAGGGCTGCACAGTGGTTCTCACTCTGCTGCTTGTGCCTGGGGTGCTGGAGGAGAAATCAGCCCCCCCCTCCTTTCCAGCCACCGAGAACAAGCAACACTGCCGAAGGAGCAGATTCTGTGCCAAAGGCACCCTGCAGCCGCCACTTATTTACCACCCCCCTCCTTCCACCTAATTTGGCATGAGTCTGAAGTTGTTCATTGGGGAGGGGGGGAAAGGAAGCGAAGCTTCAGAAGAGCAGGAGCAACAGCTGGAGGGGGAAGAGCAGGAGCGACAGGTTGGCTCAGGCACACGGGACAACAGGGTGGGGAGGGAGACAGGAGTGATCCCCTCCTCCTGCCAGCCTCGCGCAAATTTCAGGGACTTGCCCTGAACCCAGCAAAAGCAATAGCACTTAAGACTTACATGCCGCTTCACAGTGCTTTACGGCCTTCTCTGAGCGGTTTTCAGAATCAGCATATCGCCATCAACAATCTGGGTTTTACCAACCTTGGAAGGACGGAAGGCTGAGTCAGCCTTGAGCCTGGTGAGATTTGAACGGCTGAACTACAGTCAGCAGAAGCAGCTTGCAGTACTGCGCTGTAACCCCTTTGCCGCCAAGGCTCTTGACATCAAACTAGGGTGCATGGTGTGGTATTGTGTGTGTGTGGCACCGTGGCTCGGATGGCTCGGAAATTGCAAGCCACCGTGCCGTTAGTCGGGAGGCTGCTTTCCTCACCCTATCTGTTCAAGAAGGGCGAAGACCGCTAGGTGGCTTCACGGGCCCTGGCAATGCCCAGCTTCCTGCTGCTGCATGAGATACAAAGTCAGGTGGGCAGCCTTTATGGCACTCCTACCAATACCAGCACTCGGCGAACTCCTCTTTTTTCCTCCTAGCATGGGCGGTTCGGCCTGTAAGTTGTGGCTAGGAGGAGGAGGCACCGTCAATGCTGCGTAAGGAAAAAGTGGCTAGCGGTAGGGTTGGGAGCCAGGCTGGGCTGGGTTGCACCCGTGCACGGACAGGGAGGCACACACAGTGCATCATGGGTGCTGGTGCGCAGGAGTACTGGCACATGCGTACTTTTAGCACACGGCGACAATTAGGTTTGCCGTCACTGCCCTAATGCATTAATATAAGCCCTGGTCTTATTTTTCAGGGAAACAGTATGGAGTGAGGTTCCACTTATGCTATACCTGTACATTCGGTTTTTTAAAATTTATTTACTTACTTACTTACTTACTTACTTACTTACTTACTTACTTACTTACTTACTTATTGGATTTGTATGCCGCCCCTCTCCGGAGACTTGGGGCGGCTAACAGCAACAATAAAACAGTGTACAATAGTAATCTGATGCTAGAGATGATTAAAAAACCCATTAATATAAAAAACCAAACATACATACAGACATACCATGCATAGAATTGTAAATGCCTAGGGGGAAAGAGGATCTCAATTCCCCCATGCCTGACAGCAGAGGTGGGTTTTAAGCAGCTTACGAAAGGCAAGGAGGGTGGGGGCAATTCTAATCTCTGGGGGGAGTTGGTTCCAGAGGGCCGGGTCCGCCACAGAGAAGGCTCTTCCCCTGGGTCCCGCCAAGCGACATTGTTTAGTTGATGGGACCTGGAGAAGATCCACTCTGTGGGACCTAACTAGTTGCTGGGATTCGTGCAGCAGAAGGCGGTCCCTGAGATAATCTGGTCCAGAGGCCTCTGGGTATAACCGCACACTCCAGTAGGAGTGCAGCCACCTCGGCGGCCTGGGCCACTCAATGCCCCCTGGAGGATTTATGCAAGGACCTCTCTCACTCCTTTTATCTGCCACTATAAGATCGACAAGTTTGCCTCAGCACAGGCGGCTTTTGGGCGGAGGGTCCTACAACAAGTAGTGGAAGTTACCCATCCCTCGGGACAATAACTTTGACATGTCCCATCCTGACTGTCGACTCCTCCCTCCAAGGAGAATGAGCGTTGACTCACCTGATATGCTCTTTCCCTTGGTAGAGGAGTCGACAGTCAGTTCCCTCCCCTTTTCCAACTTCCTTAGGCTTATCTACCTTCTTCTTAACTTGTTTTTTTCTCTGTTCAATGTAGAGCTGATAAAGTTTTCCTGTATATAGTTCAGGTTTTTTTTGAATTGGTTGAATCTAGGTGTCTGAGTTGTGCTGCCATTCCGAGTCAATGTTTTCAGTTACGTCATCATTTTACTCACCTTACCTCTCTCTCACCAAAAGCTTTTTTTGTTTTCATTTGATCCCCTTTCCCCCCATGTTTTCTCTTGGTTTTTCTCTTATTCTAGGGAGGGAGGCATGGCGGAACGAGGATGAGGACGAATCAAAAAAAGTATCCTTAAAAAGATCCAGATCCACCGAGCAGGAACCGCAGAGCGAAGGGACAGAGAACCGGGTCAAGGTCATGAGATGGGACGAGTTCTCTCTTTCGGAAATTCGTCCCAACCCAGGTGTAACGGTGCCCCCCCAAAGATATCCGGGGAATGCACCTTTGCCATCCGCGAGCAGGAACGTTTGCAAAACGCCCGTCCAAGCGAAACCGAGCACGAGAAATGCCACCTTGGTTTCTAAGAGCACGAATTCTGCCGAAACGCCCGCCCAAGGGCAATTGGCTCAGAAACCCAGAATGAATACGTGTCCCGTCTGCGGGAAAAGCTTCGCCCACCGGTCTCTCCTGCACGAACACGAAAGAATCCACACCAGGGAGAAGCCCTTTAAGTGCAACGAATGCGGCATCAGCTTCAGCCAGATGGCGACCCTCACTTCTCACAAACGCATCCACACGGGCGAGAAACCCTATCAATGTATGGCATGCGGGAAGAGTTTTAGTCACAGCATCACTCTCCATTCTCATCGAAGGAGTCACAAAATTTAAATCGAAGCGGCAGTGGCCGGTCGCGTTCAAAATCCAAAAGCTTCCCAAAAGAGCAAAAATTTTGCGCAGGGCAGAAACTGATGGTTTCATCTCCACCGTGGAAAGTACCTCACGCTTTAGGTACAAACTCTTTACAAATCTCTATAAATAGCCTTTTTTTTCTCTCCCCCCCCCCCCCCTTGGGCAGCTATCTGAAATGTGGATTTGGGGTTTTTTTTTTCTCTCTTCCCCACCCCAACATGAATCTCCCGAAGTTCTTTTTTGCTAGTTTTTTTGAGAGAAAGCTTGGATTTATTTAATGATCAATATTAAATGCTTTTATATCTCTTTCCCCCCCCCCTCCTACTATTGTAAGCCACCCAGAGACAAGTCGAGGTGGTAAGACAGGCTGCATTTAAACACTAAACAATAAATAAATAAACTAGAATCCCAGCTAGTGAATTTATTTCAATGTATGTCTGTGGATATTCGATCATCCAATGTCCTGGCTTTCCTAAAGGTGCTTTTTTAAGCTTTTCTGGGTTTTTTTCTTTTGAAGATGTTTCGCTTCTCATCCAAGACGCTTCTTCAGCTCTGACTAATAGTGGGGAGTGGAAGGATTTACACTCCTTGCAGACAGCCCGTCATTTGCATTCTCAATTTAAATGTAGTCCAGACGCAAACTGAGCAACGTGATACATGTAGTACAATGTGGTGAGCCACACACAGGTCTGTACGTTGGGGAAACAAAACAACCACAACATAGGAGAACAAACCCATCAGGACAAGATTCAGCAGTCCATCTGTATTAAAAGACAGAAGAGAGCAAAGTCCACATTTTGGACAGAGGAGCACTGGTTGGCAACATTGAACAGCTCTCTCTCAATGGGGAGGGGTATGACATCATCTTTCTCTAGTCTATAACATAGTCCTATCAACAGTTCCAAAAAATCTCCACACCCATTTGCACCACTCAGGTGACCCTGAGGACATAAACCAGGTGGCCTCAACAGTCTAAAACAGTGGTTCCCAACCCTTTCTTTGGCCATGGCCCACCTAAGCATCTCTAAAATTCTGATACCACACATACACGTCCCTGTGACATATAGAAACATAGAAGTCTGACGGCAGAAAAAGACCTCATGGTCCATCTAGTCTGCCCTTATACTATTTTCTGTATTTTATCTTAGGATGGATATATGTTTATCCCAGGCATGTTTAAATTCAGTTACTGTGGATTTACCAACCATGTCTGCTGGAAGTTTGTTCCAAGGATCTACTACTCTTTCAGTGAAATAATATTTTCTCACGTTGCTTTTGATCTTTCCCCCAACTAACTTCAGATTGTGTCCCCTTGTTCTTGTGTTCGCTTTCCTATTAAAAACACTTCCCTCCTGAACCTTATTTAACCCTTTAACATATTTAAATGTTTCGATCACGTCCCCCCTTTTCCTTCTGTCCTTCAGACTATACAGATTGAGTTCATGAAGTCTTTCCTGATATGTTTTATGCTTAAGACCTTCCACCATTCTTGTGGCCCGTCTTTGGACCCGTTCAATTTTGTCAATATCTTTTTGTAGGTGAGGTCTCCAGAACTGAACACAGTATTCCAAATGTGGTCTCACCAGCACTCTATATAGCGGGATCATAATCTCCCTCTTCCTGCTTGTTATACCTCTAGCTATGCAGCCAAGCATTTTACTTGCTTTCCCTACCACCTGACTGCACTGTTCACCCATTTTGAGACTGTCGGAAATCACTACCCCTAAATCCTTCTCTTCTGAAGTTTTTGCTAACACAGAACTGCCAATACAATACTCAGATTGATTAAGGATTCCTTTCCCCCAAGTGCATTATTTTACATTTGGAAACATTAAACTGCAGTTTCTATTGCTTTGACCATTTATCTAGTAAAGCTAAATCATTTGCCATATTACAGGTGCCTCCAGGAATATCAACCCTATTGCACACTTTAGAGTCATCGGCAAATAGGCAAACCTTCCCTACCAAGCCTTCCCCTATGTCACTCACAAATATAATTCTTACTATTCAAAGAGTGAACTCCTACTCGTGCGGGGGAACCCTAAAAGGCCATTGACTTAGTTTAAAGAAGGTTCCACTTGTCCCCATTAAATAATCAATTTGCCCTCCTGTGGGGCGAGGGCCCCAGGTTGGCAACTACTGCTCGAAAAGAATGCAGATGACCAGCTGTCTGCAAGGCATATCAATCCTTCCACTCCCTACCATCCATTCAGAGTTGAAGAAGCGGCTTAGATGAGAAGCGAAACATCTTCAAAGAAAAACCAGAAAGTCCACTTGCCTCTTATAAAAAGCACCTTTGGGACATTTCAATGTATGTTAAGAGTGAGAGCCAGTTTGGTCTATGGTAGTTTTAAGAGGAGCAGGGAAGCCACGTTTTGGGAGATGCAGGAGAAGGTTAGAAATAAACACCACATTGAATGTGCAAGAAAGCACTTACAAAATTGGGACACTAATTTCTAGGTCTGTGACGGTGAAATCTATGGCACGCATACCAGAGGTGGGACGAAGAGCCACCTCGGCTGGCACATGCGCCGTCGCCCCAGATTAGATCTCCATGGTGTTTCTTTTGTGAGCGTCTTATTTCCCGGCAGACAAAACAGAAACTTGCAAAAGAAAAAGATCTCCCACTCCACACACACACAAGCATGATTGTGCATGCGCACATTTGCACACGTACACACACTGTTCCGTTTGGGTGTGCGCACGTGCACATAATTTGAGCTCCAAATTTATGTTGCTAAGTGATATTATTATTATTATTATTATTATTATTATTATTATTATTATTATTTATTCGATTTATATGCCGCCCCTCTCCGTAGACTCGGGGCGGCTCACAACAACAACAAAGACAATATAAGAACAAATCTAATAATTTAAAAAACACTAAAAACCCCACTATTAAAAGCAAACATACACACAAACATACCATGTATAAACTGTATAGGCCCGGGGGAGATGTCTCAGTTCCCCCATGCCTGACGGCAGAGATGGGTCTTAAAAACTTTACAAAAGGCAAGGAGGGTGGGGGCAGTTCTAATCTCCGTGGGGAGCTGGTTCCAGAGGGTTGGGGCTGCCACAGAGAAGGCTCTTCTCCTGGGTCCCGCCAAATGACATTGTTTAGTCGACACGTTGTAAAGTGAATCAGTGCGGTTGTTAAGTGAGCAACACTATTGTTAATCAAATCTGTCCTCCCCATTGACTTCGCTTGTCAGAAGATCGCAAACGAGGATCACGTGACCCTGTAAAAACACTGCGGCCCTCAAATATGAGCCAATTGCTAAGCATCTTGAGTTTTTGATCATGTAACCATGGAGATGCCGCAATGATCATAAGTATGAAAAAATAAACAGTCCTAGGCCATATTTTTCAGTGCCATTGTAACTGTGAACTGACATTAAATGAATGGTTGTAAGTCGAGGATTGCCACTATATCATCCCCATAGGGCTTTACAGCCCCCTCTAAATGATTTACAATGTCAACACATTGCCCCCCAACAACCTGGGTCCTCATTTTACTGACATCAGAAGGATGGAAGGCTGAGTCGGTTAGGATTGAACTTTCAGGCTGTGGGTAGAGTTAACCTGCAGTACAGCATTTTAACCACTACTCTTCCAGAGCACTGCATGCCCCCAATTTCAGCGGTGAATTGAACTTTAAAGGACATTGGCGGACTCAACAATGGGGAGGTGATAGTTAGGAGGGTAGGAAGGGTTTCAACACACATCAAATAATTTACAGAGGGGAGAAACCCCATAGATGTTCAGTATGTTGGAAGAGCTTCAGCCAGAGTGTACATCTTACTAGGCATCAGAAAATCCAAAAAGGAAAGAGACTATTGGCCTAGAACAGTTTAACAATTTAAGAAATGTGGACTTCAACTCCCAGAATTCTCCAGCCAACATGCTGACTGGGAAATTCTGGGTGTTGAATTCCACACTTCTTGAAGTAGTTGAGAAACAGTGGCCTAAATTCTACAGAGGTTCTCAGTCATCTAGTAGATCATGGTTGTCTCAAAGATGACTTTTTTCTGGAGGCAACTGGACTTTTGGGCTTTTCTTTGAAGACATTTTGCTTCTCGTCTCAGCTCTGAGAAGCTGAGATTTTGGGGGGGGGTTTGGATGAGAAGCAAAATGTCTTTAAGGAAAACCCAGAAAGTTCAATTCCCTTTGAAGAAAAAAAAAAGCACCTTTGGGACAGTGGCCTAAAAGTATGGGTGGAGTTTCAGTCCCATCACAAGCTTTGCGTCCCTACCAGAAGCTTCACACCAGGGAGAAAACCATGCAATTTCTCGGATTGTACCATAGGTTTTGTGGGTAAAATCAAGTTACGAGACACCACACCAGCAGAAAGCCATGTGTGATTTGACTGTGGAACAAGGCAGATTTTATTAACGTTTGTTGCAGAAAAATCAGTTTCCAGAAGTACACACAGATGACTTGATTCAGTTGGATTCATTAACTTTACGTACAAGAATATAGATGAAGTAAATTTTACAATACCAATATAGATTCTTCTTCAAGCAGTTGCAGGTAGCAGAGAAGAGTTAGTTTCATTTCAGCAGAGTTCAGAGTGGATAAGAGAGCAGAGTGTAGGCTTGGAGCCACGCCCAACCTTAAGCTTCTCAGTTTTGCTTCTCTGCACAGATTCAGAAGTGATTAGGTCCCATTGGCTGTCTTAGTTGCTATGCCTATTCATTGGCTAACCTTGTTACCATGGCTCTCCCAGTCATGAATATTCTAACAGATTGGACTTTACCTTGGGGAACTCACATGGGCAGGAAGCCTTATACAGTTGGGGGGGGGGGTATTTAGTCAGACACCAGTTGTGCAAGTTCTCCCACTTAAAAAGATGAGAGAGGCCTGTAATTGACATAAGTAGATCTCAACCATGAGACACAAATTGAGAAAGCACATCCAGAAAATCATATTGTCTGATTTTTAATGAATTTAATTTGCAAATTATGGTGGAAAATAAGTAATGATACCTTGTCTTACGAACTTAATTGGTTCCAGGATGAGGTTCGTAAGGTGAAAAGTTCGTAAGATGAAACAATGTTTCCCATTGGAATCAATGGAAAAGCGATTAATGCGTGCAAGCCCAAAACTCACCCCTTTTGCCAGCCAAAGTGCCCGTTTGCGATGCTGGGATTTCCCTGCAAAAACACGGAAGTCCGGAGGTGGGGTTTTCCCATGGAGGGGAGCCTCAGGGAAATCCCAGCAGCGCAAAAACAGGCGCTTTGCTGGCAATGGAAGGTCTGGAGGTGGGGTTTCCCAATGAGGGGAGCCTTCGCCTGGCAACGGAAGTCCGGAGGTGGGACATCCCAGTGGCGGTGGCGGGTTCGTAAGTTGAAAATAGTTCGGAAGAAGAGGCAAAAAAATCTTAAACCACGGGTTCGTATCTTGAAAAGTTCGAATGACGAGGGGTTCGTAAGACGAGGTATCACTGTATTTGGTCAATAACAAAAGTTCATCTCAATACTTTGTTATATATACTTTGTTGGCAATGACAGAGGTCAAACGTTTTCTGTAAGTCTTCACAAGGTTGCCACACACTGTTGCTCTTATGTTGGCCCATTCCTCCATGCAGATCTCCTCTAGAGCAGTTATGTTTTGGGGCTGTTGCTGGGCAACACGGACTTTCAACTCCCTCCAAAGGTTTTCTATAAACTAAGCACCCGTGTGCAGCCCTTGACCACATCTGGATGTGCTCATCCATATGGCCTTTGACCTACACAAGGAATACTACTTCCTAAACCGGTAGTAAATCACTTCTTTCGGGCACCCTTGTAACTTTGAACGGCCAAGCAAATGAACTGCGGTTAAACCCAGGAGGGTCTGTAATTTGGGTACCTGCCCTCACACCATAGAAGAACCACTTCGGAGCCTGCAAACCCCTTCGGAAATTTCACCACGAAAACTGCAGAAAAACACCCCTCACACTACCCTTCATTCAACAGGATGCAAACACTGACAACTGTGAGAAAGTCATGGAAAGTGTTGTTTTTGCAAAGGAAGCAATTTTTGAGACGTGGGTTTAAAAGTTCAGTAAGATATTGGGACATTTAAGGGTAAAAAGGTCAAGATTGGAAAACAGGAAGGGTCTGCTTTTCCAATAAGCGAGTCAGCTTGGGCAAGCAGATTAGTTAACAGTTTTAGCCTAGTATCATCATCATCTTTTAATGATCCCATAATTCCTTGCAAAGTGGAGTATGGGCAATTAAATGGAGCTATTGTGTTTCCCCGAAAACAAGACTCTGTCTTATATTTACGGAGAGGGGCGGCATACAAATCTCATAAATAATAATAATGATAATAATAATAATAATAATAAATAATAATTATTTGAACCCTGAAATAAGTGCTTGGCCTTATTGCCATGCACCCTAGAGCCCAATGGGGCTTATCGGGATGTCTTATTTTGGGGAAAACGGTAGTAGCAATAATAATAATTTATTAGATTTGTATGCCGCCCCTCTGTGAAGACTTGGGGTGGCACACAAATCTAATAAGCAGAGTGTTTACTGGCCAGATGCCCTTCCTGTCGCCAATGTGGAGTTTTGTTCAGCAGATACATTCTCCTTGTGCCCAGAGAGAGCAACATCTGCCCCTATCTAGGATTGAACTCACACTGTGTGGTGAGAGCTCCATCTCTAAGCCATCCCACCACTTCTAACCACACAGCTTAGTAGTATATAATGGAGAAATTAATTAACCACTTCCCTAAATTTATTATGCTTATGCTGCACGTTTTGTCAGGAAACAAGAAATATTGGTTAAAAAAATTAAAAATTTGATAAAAGGAAGTGTGGAGGAAGGGGAACTGGGCAAAAGGTGGGGAAAGAGATTTCAGTTTCATGGGGAACTGGCGTTCTGGAAAGATTGCAACCCTGTCTTTGTATTCCTCTGTGTGCTACCTTGCTAGCCACCCGTTCTTGGAAGAAAGTATTTTAATATGCAACAAATTGCTTTGGGACACCTGTCTTATTCTGTTTTCTTACAATTTTTAGGCTTCTTATTTCCCACTCTTCACGGGGCTTGGAAGTAGCTTACTCAGGGTGGAGAACCGGCACAGCTGGTTTCAACCAGAGAAACCCTATTCAGATTTTTATTATTTTGCTCATTCCTGTGTTTTAATTTTTTTTTGTCTTAGGGGCCATTCAATCTTTAGGGCCCTCACATCCTGGCTCTAAAATTTCTAGAAAGCTATTTGATAGCCTTATTTCTTCCCCCAAAAACCCATCACCCATATCATTTTGAAAGGAGCACTGTAAACAGGTTAGAATTTAGCTTTACTAGATAAATGGTCAAAGCAATGGAAACTGCAGTTTAATGTTTCCAAATGTAAAATAATGCACTTGGGGAAAAGGAATCCTCAATCTTATTGCATTGGCAGTTCTGTGTTAGCAAAAACTTCAGAAGAGAAGGATTTAGGGGTAGTGATTTCTGACAGTCTCAAAATGGGTGAGCAGTGTGGACGGGCAGTAGAAAAAGCAAGTAGGATGCTTGGCTGCATAGCTAGAGGTATAACAAGCAGGAAGAGGGAGATTGTGATCCCCTTATATAGAGCGCTGGTGAGACCACATTTGGAATACTGTGTTCAATTCTGGAGACCTCACCTACAAAAAGATATTGACAAAATTGAACGCGTCCAAAGACGGGCTACAAGAATGGTGGAAGGTCTTAAGCATAAAACGTATCAGGAAAGACTTAATGAACTCAATCTGTATAGTCTGAAGGACAGAAGGAAAAGGGGGGACGTGATCGAAACATTTAAATATGTTAAAGGGTTAAATAAGGTTCAGGAGGGAAGTGTTTTTAATAGGAAAGCGAACACAAGAACAAGGGGACACAATCTGAAGTTAGTTGGGGGAAAGATCAAAAGCAACGTGAGAAAATATTATTTCACTGAAAGAGTAGTAGATCCTTGGAACAAACTTCCAGCAGACGTGGTTGGTAAATCCACAGTAACTGAATTTAAACATGCCTGGGATAAACATATATCCATTGTAAGATAAAATACAGGAAATAGTATAAGATTAGATTTAGATTAGATTAGATTTATTGGATTTATATGCCGCCCCTCTCCGCAGACTCGGGGCAGACTAGATGGACCATGAGGTCTTTTTCTGCCGTCAGTCTTCTATGTTTCTAGAATGGTCTAACTTTTTTTGTTGCAAATAAATTAGCTAGAAAACTTTGCACACAGTTATGGACAGAAGGGCAATAACTGGGGTTTTTATAATGAATCCACCTGGGTGATTTATATTTATTTTTTAGTAATGACTCCACCTAGGTAATTTTTTTAGTCATGGGCCATTTAGGCAGTGGTGAAATCCAATTGGTTTTTTTTACTACCAGTTCTGCAGATGGGGCATGGTGTGGCTGATGGGAGTGGGTTGGTGGGCATAGCAGGGGAAGGGTACTGCAAAATCCCCATTCCGTCTCCAATCCTGGGAGAAAGATATTGGAAAATCTCCATTCCCATCCCACTCCGGGACCAGCCAGAAATGGTATCTGCCAGTTTTCTGAACTACTCAAAATTTCCGCTACTGGTCCTCCAGAACCTGCTAGAACTTGCTGGATTTCTTCCCTGAACCTAGATAATTTTTTAGTAATGAGTTCACCTTCTGAGAGGCCATCCTGCACTGGGGTGTGAATACTGTACTTTCTTCCTTGTTGCCTATTGCTTGTTAATTAATACCTGCTTTTTGTTTTTCAAAGCTCTATAAAAACTTTTTCTGCCTTGTGTGATAAATTGGCTACTTTGGCACCAGAGAAAAACAAATCCAGCCTCTGGCTAACTAGACCAAGTCACAGTTTGGCCATCAAGGGAAGTGTGAGGTTATGTACATTCCTGCGGGTGCTGCAAAGTCCCTGAGCGGAACGATGTCTTCAGAGGGACTTAGAGCAACCACAGCCATGGGGGGTCACTCACGAACGCGAATCCTAGAAAGAAAACTTGGACACATTTCTCTCCGGGTGAAATGACACAGTATTGAGCTGTGCAGCTCCTTTTATTGGGGGCCATTTGCAAATGGGAGTGATTACACGTACATGTCAAGTGATATACAAACGTCCAATAACATAACTTTGAAACATGACACAACTTCCAAGTCCTTCCTATCTACATATGGCACGTAACTAGTTTCTACTGAACAAATGTCTCTCATGGCCAATTTCCTGGGCCCCTTTTGTTGTTAATACAGCTATCTCCTGTTTACCACAAAGCAAGGTCTTTTATCACAGCCTTCGTCCTGTTTACATTCTTGTTATTCGAGGAGAGTTACTTTGAACCGCTTTATGGCCAGTCACTTCCTAAGCAGATTTCACCAGAAATGCAGACTCACTGTGTGACCTTAAAGTTCAGTCCTGTTCTGGTTAATGAAGTCGGAGTGTATGAGACATTTATGTCAGAAGTCCAGATATCAAATCCTATCCTACCCTACCATAATGCTATTGCAGCTACACATTCCAATGATAGTTTTTCATTAGATAAATGTATTCTTGGGGGGGGGGGGATGAAGACGCCCAGGCATTGAGAAATACATTAGAGTTATCCTGGTGACTTTGGGAAAGAAAGGAAGTTTTAAAAAATCAGATGTAATTTATTTTACATTTTTTAAAAAATAAGAAAAGATTATTGGAAGTTTGTTTCCTTCTATCCAGATTCCAGGACATGGCACATAAGTGCTGCTTGACCAAGATCTGCAGTATTGCCATGGTGTCATGACTGGGTTTGTTATCTTCTGGGAGGAGGTATCTGAAGCAGAAAAAAATTAAAGTGGACTGTGATTAATATTTGTTTATATGCTATAGGTCTCTTTCTGTGTACAGTATTCAAGTGTTGCAAGTCCAATTGGCAAAAAAAAGCACAGGATCGTATTGGTTGGAAACATGTGGAAGAAACTTTCATCCTGCAGTGGATAGACAATGGCTAAGATGAAGATATAAATACATATAAAATTATCATTTTAGCCAGTCTATCCACTGCAGGATGAAGACCTCTTCCACACACACGTATATGCATATATGTATATGTATACACACATACACATGTAATATGCAGCAACTGCCAAAAAAGCCACACAGTTTTAGGAATAGAATCAATGTCACGTAAAGTGTTAATATCACTTTATAATGCCCTTGGTAAGGCCAGACTGAACTCTGCATTCAGTTTTGGTCGTCACAATGTAAAAAAGATATTAAGAGTGCAGAGAAGAGCAACAAAGATTAGGGGACTGGAGGCTAAACAATATCAAGAACAGTTGCAGGAACTGAGTATGTCTAGTTTAATGAAAAGAAGGACCAGGGTAGACACCATAGCAGTGTTCCAATCTCCCAGGGGTTGCCACAAAGAAGAGGGAGTCAAACTATTCTCCAAAGCACCTGAGGTTAGAACAAGAAGAAATGGCTGGAAACTAAGCAAGGAGAGAAGCAACTTAGAACTAAGGAGAAATTTCCTAACAACAATTAATCAGTGGAACAGCTTGCCTCCAGAAGTTGTGAATGCTCCAACACTGTAAGTTTTTAAGAAAATGTTGGATAACCATTTGTCTGAAGTGGTGTAGGGGTTGCCTGCCTAAATGGGGTTGGACTAGAAGACCTCCAAGCTCCTTTCCAATTCTGTTACGACAGTTTCAGACTATGTTGGTGAAGATTCTCTGTCACCCAGCTAGAGTCGTCTTTCTTTTTCCATTGGTTAGAAAGGTTTGTTGCGTATCCAAGTAGCTTTTTCCGTCTGACCAGGTTGGTTGGAGAACTCCATATATGTCCTCGTGGTGAATAGACTTCCATATATCAGTGTTTTTCAACCAGTGTGCCGGGGCACACTAGTGTGCCGCGAGACATGGTCAGGTATGCCGCGAAGCTCAGAAAGAAAGAGAGAGAGAAAGAAAGCGAGAGAAAGAAAGAAAACAATAGAGAGAGAGAAAGAAAGCAAGAGAGAGAGAGAGAAAGAAAGGCAGGGAAGGAGGGAGAGATAGAGCAAAAAAGAGAGGAAGGAAGGAAGAGAGAAAGAAAGAGGGATGGAGAGAGAGAGGAAGGAAGAGAGAGAAGGAGGGAGAGAAATAGAGCGAAAGGGAGGAAGAGAGAGAGAGAATTCTTTTGTCCAAACTTTGTTTAGCCCCCCACTCCCCCCCCCGCTCATTGTGCCCCATGATTTTGTATATGTAAAAAATGTGCCGCAGCTCAAAAAAGGTTGAAAATCACTGCCATATATGTCCTATTCTAATTCCATTCCATTCTATTCTACAGTGCCATCAATGGTTCACAAAGCAGCTGCCCTAGGTACCTATGAAAATTCACTCCTGCCAGTGATAAGGCTTGGGAGGGAGCATGTGGTGTGGGGTTTCCTGCCAAAGCAGGGAGTTGGAATAGACCTCCAAGGTCCCTTCCAACTCTGTTGTTATTATTTATTTATTTATTATTTGGATTTGTATGCCGCCCCTCTCCGAAGACTCTTATCTGTGTATGTGTATTCGAACATATCTATAGCATACAGCAGTGTTTCCCAACCTTGGCCACTTGAAGATATCTGGACTTCAACTCCCAGAATTCCCCAGCCAGCATTTGCTGGCTGGGGAATTCTGGGAGTTGAAGTCCAGATATCTTCAAGTGGCCAAGGTTGGGAAACACTGGCATACAGTATGTATATAGGTGCATATTTATTTGGAAAGCAGGCATCAGACTTTAAAGTATAAATATATTAAATTATATAAATTTTATAAATAATTAATAATAATTTTTAACGCCTGCCAGTGTGTTCACAGAAAATAATAACAACAAAGGTTATCTTATTTTGAAATTGTAGCCACTGACAGCCTTCAAACAAGTGTTTAACTTGAAAGGAGGCTCCGGCAACCCTGAGCTGCAAAATATTTCCCCTTTATTGCATATCTTCCCTTGGTTACTTAATTAAGCCTCCTATTTCCATCCGCAAAATACAACGAGTCGCAACCTAGCCCAACGCTAAACCACAAAAACTAAGTTTGGCCCTGAGCCAGCTTAGTACAGTATGCTATGCCAAGGCCACTGCCTGCCTACCCGCCTCGTCTGAATGCAAATACTGTTACTTCAGCAGCCCTCCTCTCCCTGCCCTCCATTTTGCTCCGTTCTGATCCGGGTAAGACAGTTTTCCCCTCCATCAGGCCACACCTCTCCCCCCTACCGGATCTTCTCCCCGCCATTTTGCAGTGGCTTGGCTGCCTGGTTTCCCTCTTGTATCGTGTTGTCTCCATGGGAACAAGAAGACGCTCTGGGCTCCTCCCCTTTTTTGTCTTGGGGTCTCCGGGGATGAAGAAATCCCGCTTGCAGCCTGCAGAGGGCGACATTCTTCCTCCCATGGGCAGCGGAACCCTCCACACAGACGCCCATCAGAAGGAACAGAGGCACTTTCGGAGCACGTGGTTCTGGCTGGGGAGGATTAAAGAAGAGGAGGGAGGGGGGAAAGGTGGCGGGAAAGAGGCGGGGCCGAGAGAGCAGAAGCCACGCCCTCCCCTCTGGGTTTCCCGCTGCTTCTTTGGAGGATCGGAGCTGGATCCTTCGGGAGAAGCTCCTGGATTCTACTCGGGACAGGTGGGGCTGCTCTCCCTCCGGCCAGGAGATCTTCTCCCCGCCAACAGGAAGAGAGCTGCGGATCCCCCTCTTCGGCTTGCCGGGGTTTTCCTCGGAGAGATCGAGAGCTCTAACGTTGCCTCTGGGGAGTGGATCCCTCCAAGGGGGCTCCTCGCCCTGCCAAGAATCCCCGGGTGGATCCGAGAAGGACATTTGGGGTAAAGTTTCTTCCAGAAGGTCTCTCTGTGGTCCGTCAGAGGAGGGGATCTCCGAGCATTCAGCTGGAAAAAGTGGAGTAAACGGAGCTTTAAAAAGTTCGCGCAGGGGAGGGGAGCGTTGATTGGCTAATAATTGTCAACTCGCCAGGGGAATCCCGGTTCGGACCCTGGAGCGCCTGCGCAGTCGGGGGCGTTTGGTTACAAGGAGGTGCGCGACGGGGACCGCCGAAGCGATGGGGCCGCGTTGGGGGCTCCTCGGGCTTCTCCTGGCCGCCGGTTGCTGCCTTCTGGAGAGCAAACGCAGTGAGTACCGTCACCCGTGGTTGGAGGTTGAAGCTCGGGTCAGGGTAGGTGAGTCAGAAGTGGGGGATCAACCTGCGACCGGATCCCAGTTCTTTTTTTAAAAAAGTATTTTTATTGATTCTTAACCATTTTAATATACACACAGCATAAAACAGTGCAGAGTGAAAGGTGCCCACCACCCCGACACATACACATACCTCACCACCAAATCGGGGTGTTTTCTTATATAACCCACTTTGACCCAAGAGCAATACAGTATATCTATTTACATATTATAGAGCAGTGGTTCTCAACCTTTTTAATGCCGGGACCCCTTAATAGTTCCTCATGTTGTGGTGACCCCCAACCATAAGTCGAACGGCAATTCTCCCAACAAAGCTTGTAGCTGATTGGCTGGGAGGTCAGAGGGACGCCCCCACTAAATGCCTGATTGGTTGGATTGTAAATATGTTCCAAGGGACCAGAATAGAAGCTTTAGTTCCTAACACCATGGGAAATTTGTCTTTTCCTGTGGTCTTAGGCGACCCCTGGGAAACAGCCATTCGACCCCCAAAGGGGTCCCGACCCCCAGGTTGAGAACCACTGTTATAGAGTGATTCCAATTTATTTCTTGTAGCTTGGTCTCAGATCCTACTCGCCACATATCATCTTACCCCATCAATTGTCTCAAGTCAGTTTCATTATCCAAATGTATCCTTTTATCCATCATTTCAAATTGAATATGGTCCATCATGTACCTATAACAATTTTGCATTGTCCATTTTGTTGCATCCTTCCAACCCAAAGCTAATACCGCCTGAGCGCTTTCTATCGCTGCTTGTTTTATTTCTCTAAATTCTCCCATCGCATTACTTTTAACTAATACTGCCATTTCCTTAGTGATTGTCCATTGTGTATTTAACATTCTATTTATGTCCTCTTGCACTTTTTGCCAAAATTCCTGCACTATGGGGCATTCCCAAAACATATGCATAAATACTCCTTTATCTTGACACCCGTGCCAACAAATACCCCTGACATTCTGCTGAAAGTGTGCGAGTTGAACGGGAGTATAATACCACTTATGTAATATTTTCCTTCTCATTTCCCTAATTCTTGTATTCTTAATTTTCCTTATATTGTCTACTGTATTTTCCATCTCTTGTACCTCTACTTGTATCTCATTTTGCTACCATTTAGTCAATCCTTGAATCGTGTCCCCGTCTGACTGCACTAGCAACTTATATATATTGGTTGCTTGCACCTTTATACCCTCACTTTTTTCACCGGATCCCAGTTCTTGACTTTTTTTGCACCCCAACGGAAATCCTGGCAGGACCCAGGGGAAGAGCCTTCTCTGTGGCGGCCCTGGCCCTCTGGAACCAACTCCCCCAGAGATTAGAACTGCCCCCACCCTCCTTGCCTTTCGTAAACAACTTAAAACCCACCTCTGCCGCCAGGCATGGGGGAATTGAGATCCTCTTTCCCCCTAGGCCTTTACAATTCTATGCATGGTATGTATGTATGTATGTTTTTATATTAATGGATTTTTAATCATTTCTAATACCAAATTATTATTGTACGCTGTTTTATTGTCGCTGTTAGCCGCCCCGAGTCTCCGGAGAGGGGCGGCAAACAAATCCAATCCAATAAATAAATAAACAAACAAACAAACAAACAAACCCCTGAAGGTGGCAGTAGAGTAGAAGAGTAGAGTAGAGCAGGGGTCCCCAACCTTTTGGACCTCAGGGACCACCAAGGTCATAATTTTAAATCCCACAGATGCTTAATTCATAACTTTAATTGGCGCAGGCCACTAATGTAATTTTTTTTTAAAAAAAGATAAATGCATTTGTAAAATAATGACGCAAGAACTTCTATTATACTAATATGAAATGCACCTATTTAACATAACAAAATTACAAATGCTTATTTGACTATAATAAAATTATTTAAATCATAAAATCTTTAAAGGTTCTTTAACTGTAACAGAATTATTAAAAGTAGTGTAATTATTACAAAATAATTGAAGTTTATTTGATGGTGGCTTGCTGATGTTGTTGGGTGGATCTGTAGTCCTTCCCTTCCCTCTCCTTTCCCTTTCTTCCTTGACTGGATTAATTGCACTCGGACATATCTGGCCCAGGGGCCAAGATTGCTCCATGGACCACCCAAATTTTCTCATGGACCACCAGTGGTCCACAAACCACAGATTGGTGACCTAAGTAGTGTAGTGTAGTGTAGAACACCTTGGAGGTCCTCTATTCCTGTTCCACTATTTATTTATTTATTTATTCATTCATTCATTCATTCATTCATTCATTCATTCATTCATTCATTTATTTATTGTTAGAGTTGGAAGGGACCATGCGGGTCATCAAGTCCAACCCCCTGCCTAAGCAGGAACCCTATAGCATCCCAGCCAAATGACAGCCCAATTTCCTCTTTAAAATGTCCAGAGTATTGGAGTTCACAACGTCCACTAGTAGGATGTTCCACTGGTTGATCGTTCTGACTATCAGAAAGTTTGTTTGTTTGTTTGTTTGTTTGTTGATTGATTGATTGATTGATTGGATTTGTATGCCGCCCCTCTCCGTGGACTGGGGCGGCTAACAACAGTGACAAAAAACAGAATGTAAAAATCCAATACTACAACAGCTAAAAACCCTTGTTGTAAAACCAATCATACATACAAACATACCATGCATAAATTGTAGAAGCCTAGGGGGAAAAATTATCTTAATTCCCCCATGCCTGACAGCAGAGGTGGGTTTTGAGGAGCTTACGAAAGGCAAGGAGGGTGGGGGCTATTCTAATCTCTGGAGGGAGTTGGTTCCAGAGGGTCGGGGCCGCCACAGAGAAGGCTCTTCCCCTGGGCCCCACCAACCGACATTGCTTAGTTGACGGGACCCGGAGAAGGCCGACTCTTTGGGACCTAACTGGTCGCTGGGATTCGTGCGGCAGAAGGTGGTCCCTGAGATAATCTGGCCCGGTGCCATGAAGGGCTTTATAGGTCATATAGGTCCTTATTTCCAGGTTGAATCTCTCCATGGTCACTATATACCAGTGATGGCAAACCTTTTTTTCCTCCTGTGCCGAAAGAGCCTTTGTGTGCACTATCGAGTATCTGTGAATGCCTACAGCCATAATTCAATGCCTGGGGCTTCTCCCATCCTCCCGAGACCCTCTGGAGACTGGAAACGGCCTGTTTCCCAACTTCTGGTGGGTTCAGTAGTCTTGTGTTTTGCCTTCCCCAGGCTCCAAAGGCCCTCCAAGAGCCTCTGTCAGCCAAAAATCAGCCGGCCGGCACACACATGCAGGTTGGAGATGAGCTAGGGCAACGGCTCACGTGCCAGCAGATATGGCTCCGCGTGCCACCTGTGGCACCCAGGCCATAGGTTCACCATCACTGATCTATACAGTGTACTCTCCTCCTCCTCTATTCTCTGCTTTCCTATTCTCCTACTCCCCTACTAAATACAGTGGTACCTCATGATACGAACTTAATTGGTTCCAGGAGGAGGTTCATAAGGGGAAAAGTTCGTAAGATGAAACAATGTTTCCCATAGGAATCAATGTAAAAGCAAATAATGTGTGCAAATCCTTCCCAAACTTTAGAAGGGAGGCGAACAGAGGGCAGGGAGGAGCAGCTAAAGGGGGCGGGTGGAAGAAGCAAGGCTAGGCTAAAGGGTGAGGGGAAGGAAGCAAGGCAAGGGGGGCGCCCCTCCCTTTTCTTTCTTCAAAAGACACCCTTTCAGTGCCTCTGCAAGGACGCTGTTCTCCTACTTTTGTTAATGCAAAGTCTTTCCCCCTCCAAGCCGCCCCTCCCTTTTCTTTCTTCAAAAGACACCCTTTCAGTGCCTCTGCAAGCAGGCTGTTCTCTCCAAAGTCTTTCCCCCTGCAAGCCGCCCCTCCCTTTTCTTCAAAAGACACCGTTTGCTGTTCTCTCCAAAGTCTTTCCCCCTGCAAGCCGCCCCTCCCTTTTCTTTCTTCAAAAGAGTGGGGGGAAAAGAAACCCCTTCATCCCAGCAGCAGCGGCTTGGATTTGTAAAGTGAAAATAGTTCGGAAGAAGAGGCGAAAAAATCTTAAACACCGTGTTCGTATCTTGAAAAGTTCGTTAGAAGAGGCGTTCGTAAGATGAGGTACCACTGTACTAGAATAGAATTCAATTCAATTCTTTATTGGCCATGTCTGATTGGACACACAAGGAATTCGTCTTGGTTCTGTTCTGTTCTGGTCCTTTGCTATTTCTATTGCTGCCCTGTGGGCTATATTTAAGCATCCCACCCCTCCACTATAGCAAAAGCAGAACTGAAGATCACATGCCAACATTTCCTGGCTAACTTCCTCCAAACAGTTCTTCTCCACCCTGGCCTCTGCTTGTGCAATTATATCTCAGTAAATTGTTTTTACAACAGTCTTACATTCCTCTCCCAAGGAAATGACCTTGAAGACTGAGTGTCTTTGAGAGGCCCGCTTCTTACGGGTTCCCTCCCTCCAGAGTTCCTGGCAGGCTGACAGTGTCAGGCCACAGTCATCATTTGGATCGCTACATATTGTTTTTATCACTGTTGTTAGCCACCCCGAGTCCGCAGAGAGGGGCGGCATACAAATCCAATAAACAAACAAACAAACAAACAGTGTGATCAACCTGGCTCTGATAATAAATCGAACCTTGGATGAAAGAATTGGACTGGAATCTGATGTATTTCTCAGATGCTATTTGGGGCACTGACAGCCAGCCAAAGAATGCGAAGCTCAAATGTATCGTGGCAGCTCTGGACAGTTCCTTATTGCACCTCATGCTATTGCAACTCCTCTGGAGTCTCAGTCTGCAGCCCGTTTCCCCCTCCAAATCCACCCTGTCCTGGTTTCTCCCTAGGCTCTTCCCCCCACGTCATCCGTGTGAGCTACTCCTCTGCGACTGAGGATTGTCCGGGGCTGCCACTCTTCTCCGCCGAGGGTTACGTGAACAATGAGCTCATCACTCGCTATGAAAGCCGCACCAGGAAGATGCATCCTCGGGTAGACTGGATAAATACACTGGAGAAGGAAGATCCCAGATTCTACGACAGGTACACCTCGATTTTGCGAGATGACCAGGAGGACTTTCAGGAGAATGTGTACATGCTCCAAAAACGTTACAACCAAAGTGGAGGTGAGTGAGCAGTGAGCGGGTAGTGGATGGTATCCTGCAAGAGGAAAGCAATAGAGGGAAAAGCTCCATTTTTCTTACGGATCTTCCTGCCTTCCTCATTAATTGGCTCAATAAGCTTGTTCCATGGTTTCATGGTAAATGATTTAGCTTTACTAGATAAATGGTCAAAGCAATGGAAACTGCAGTTTAATGTTTCCAAATGTAAAATAATGAACTTGGGGAAAAGGAGTCCTCAATTGGAGTATTGCATTGGCAGTTCTGTGTTAGCAAAAACTTCAGAAAAGAAGGATTTAGGGTTAGGGGTAGTGATTTCTGACAGTCTCAAAATGGGTGAGCAGTGTGGTCGGGCAGTAGGAAAAGCAAGTAGGATGCTTGACTGCATAGCTAGAGGTATAACAAGCAGGAAGAGGGAGATTGTGAACCCCTTATATAGAGTGCTGGTGAGACCACATTTGGAATACTGTGTTCAGTTCTGGAGACCTCACCTACAAAAAGATATTGACAAAATTGAACGGGTCCAAAGACAAGCTACAAGAATGGTGGAAGGTCTTAAGCATAAAACGTATCAGGAAAGACTTAATGAACTCAATCTGTATAGTCTGGAGGACAGAAGGGAAAGGGGGGACATGATCAAAACATTTAAATATGTTAAAGCGTTAAATAAGGTTCAGGAGGAAAGTGTTTTTAATAGGAAAGTGAACACAAGAACAAGGGGACACAATCTGAAGTTAGTTGGGGGAAAGATCAAAAGCAACGTGAGAAAATATTATTTCACTGAAAGAGTAGTAGATCCTTGGAACAAACTTCCAGCAGACGTGGTTGGTAAATCCACAGTAACTGAATTTAAACATGCCTGGGATAAACATATATCCATCCTAAGATAAAATACAGAAAATAGTATAAGGGCAGTCTAGATCAGCGTTTCCCAACCGGTGTGCCGCGGCACACTAGTGTGCCGCGAGACACAGTCAGGTGTGCCGCCAAGCTCCTAGGGAAGCTCCAGCTGGGCGGGGCGCTGCCGGTGCCTCCGAGCTCCCACTCGCAGCTGTCCCCCGGTTCCTGCCCGTTGCCGCGGTTTCTGGCGCTCTCCTGCTGGGCCCCAAAGAAGGAAGGCGGGAAAAAGGAGAGCGAGTGGGAGCTCGGAGGCACCGGCAGCGCCCCGCCCAGCTGGAGTTTCCTGGCGTCGGCGGCAAGTGTCCTTTGGGCCCGGCGGGAGGGCACTGGCGGTGGGAGCGGGAGCGTGCCGGCTGCAGCAGCCCCAGGCAGTCGCGGGGAGAGGGGGGGCGGCGAGAGGGGAGCATCAGCGCCACCCCTCTACGAGCAGCAAGAGCCTCAGCGACAGGGCACGCCGTTTGCCTTTCGGCTCCGTCGCTGAGGCTTTTGCTGCTCGTGGAGGGGAAGGCGCCGATGCCCAAAGCCTCAGCGACGTTTGGCTGCCGGGGGGGGTGGGGAGGAGAAAATCCTCCCCCCCCTCCAGGAGCAGCAAAAGCCTAAGTGACGGATCGCGCCGTTTGCCTTTCGGCTCCGTCGCTGAGGCTTTTGCTGCTCGTGGAGGGGGGGTTGGCGGTGCCGATGCCAAATGCTTTCCCTCCGCGGTGGGGGGTGGAGGGCAGCCGCAGTCAGCCCCAGGAGACAAAGAGGGAATGAGAGAAAGGAAAGAGACAGAAAGGGAGGGAGAGAAAGAACAAGTGAGAGATAGAAAGGATAGAGAGAAAGGGAATGAGAGAAAGGAAAGAGAGAGAAAGGGAGGGAGAGAAGGAATGAGGGAAAAAGGGAGGAAGAGAGAGAAATGAGAAACATGAGAGAGAAAAGGGGGAAAGACAGGAGAAGTACCCAGAAATGAGACAGTGGTATAAATTTCAGGAGGGATGATTGATGATTGACTGTACAGGTATTTATAAGGGGATGTTACCTGGGATTGTATATATGAGGGGGTTATTTATGTATGTATGTATGTATTTATTTATTTATTTATTTATTTATTTGATTTGTGTCATTTTGGTTGGTGGTGTGCCCCAGAATTTTGTAAATGTAAAAAATGTGCCGCGGCTCAAAAAAGGTTGAAAATCACTGGTCTAGATGGACCATGAGGTCTTTTTCTGCCGTCAGTCTTCTATGTTTCTATATATTTCTATTACACTTGTATGCTGCCCCTCTCTGAACCCTCAAATCATGATGATTTCAAGGGAGACTCAGTTTTGATCATAAACCCCTTTTTTACCCCAGAGCCTTTTGAATGGGAAGACCCAACCACTGGCTGAAAACGCCGGTACACGTGGACCAGACTGCCACAAGGCTTTAAGAATTCCCCGACCCTATTCAGGGCAGCCCTGGCCACGGATCTCGAAGACCTAGTTTTACCACCTCCAAATGTTGTTTTACAATACGTGGATGATCTATTGGTGACAGGTTGCACAAAAGACGAGTGCTGGGAAAACACGTCCCAACTCTTATTGCTCTTACAAGAAAGAGGCTACAAAGCCTCTAGAAAGAAAGCCCAACTAGTGCAGCAGAATGTCCGATATTTTGGATACGATATCCAGAAAGGCCAACGTACACTAGGTCACGAAAGAAAACAAGCCATATGTCAATTGCCCGAACCTAAAACGAAGCGGGATCTGCGAGGGTTCTTGGGAGCTGCCGGCTTCTGTAGGATCTGGATCCCCAACTTTAGTGTTATCTCAAAGCCACTTTACGAGGTAACGAAGGGCAGTGAGAAAGAGCCCCTCCAATGGGGAACAGTCGAAAAATCCAGCTTCCAAGCTTTAAAGAAGGCTTTGTTGGATGCCCCCAGTCTTGCCCTGCCCGATCTTGAAAAGCCATTCTGTCTTTTTGCAGACACCAAACAGAACATAGCCGTAGGTGTCCTAACGCAAAAGCTAGGCAATTGGCAACGGCCAGTTGCCTACCTTTCCAAACAGTTAGACAGGGTATCCCAAGGGTGGCCGGCTTGCCTCAAGGCCATCGCGGGAACTGCCCTCCTGAGCCAGGAGGCGAACAAGCTCACCTTCAGCCAGGATCTGCACATTCAAACCCCACATGCCCTAAAAGCGGTTCTCGAAGCAAAGGGACACATGTGGCTCACTAATCCGAGAATCCTGAAATACCAAGCAATGTTGACCCATAATCGTTCAGTCACCCTGGCCCAGTCTGCCGCTTTGAACCCAGCTACCCTTTTGCCCGAACCAGACTTAGTCCAAGTCCATGATTGCATCCAGACATAGAAACATAGAAGACGGACGGCAGAAAAAGACCTCATGGTCCATCTAGTCTGCCCTTATACTATTTCCTGTATTTTATCTTACAATGGATATATGTTTATCCCAGGCATGTTTAAATTCAGTTACTGTGGATTTACCAACCACGTCTGCTGGAAGTTTGTTCCAAGGATCTACTACTCTTTCAGTAAAATAATATTTTCTCATGTTGCCTTTGATCTTTCCCCCAACTAACTTCAGATTGTGTCCCCTTGTCCTTGTGTTCACTTTCCTATTAAAAACACTTCCCTCCTGAACCCTATTTAACCCTTTAACATATTTAAATGTTTGGATCATGTCCCCCCTTTTCCTTCTGTCCTCCAGACTATACAGATTGAGTTCATTAAGTCTTTCCTGATACGTTTTATGCTTAAGACCTTCCACCATTCTTGTAGCCCATCTTTGGACCCGTTCAATTTTGTCAATATCTTTTTGTAGCTGAGGTCTCCAGAACTGAACACAGTACTCCAAATGTGGTCTCACCAGCGCTCTATATAAGGGGATCACAATCTCCCTCTTCCTGCTTGTTATACCTCTAGCTATGCAGCCAAGCATCCTACTTGCTTTTCCTACCGCCGGACCACACTGCTCACCCATTTTGAGACTGTCAGAAATCACTATCCCTAACCCTAAATCCTTCTCTTCTGAAGTTTTTGCTAACACAGAACTGCCAGTGCAATACTCAGATTGAGGATTCCTTTTCCCCAAGTGCATTATTTTACATTTGGAAAGATTAAGCTGCAATTTCCATTGCTTTGACCATTTATCTAGTAAAGCTAAATCATTTACCATATTACAGACCCCTCCAGGAATATCAACCCTATTGCACACTTTAGAGTCATCGGCAAATAGGCAAACCTTCCCTACCAGACCTTCCCCTATGTCACTCACAAACATATTAAAAAGAATAGGACCCAGAACAGACCCTTGTGGCACACCGCTTGTAACCTGTCTCTGCTCAGAATACTCACCATTAACAATAACTCTCTGATGTCTATGCTAATTGATGATGTCTAGACTATTGATGAAACTTTTGCTAGCCGTCCAAGCATGACTGATGTTCTGATACAAGGTGTGCATCATGTGCTCTACATGGACGGTACTAGCTTTCTTTTAGACGGTGTCCGAAAAGCGGGTTACACAGTTGTAACCCTCTCGGACATCTGGGAAGCCTTGCCCCTCCCTCCTGGAACTAGCGCCCAGATTGCCGAACTACATGCGCTCACAAGAGCCATGGAGCTAGCTGAAGGGAAATGCGTCAATATATACATTGACTCTAAATGCGCTTTCCTGACAGTCCAGGTTCATGGGGCTCTCTACAAAGAGAGAGAGATCTCATTACTGCGGGAGGGAAGGACATTAAATACGGTGCCCAGATTTTGCGTCTCCTCGACAGTGTGTGGCTACCAACGAAAGTGGCGGTTATGCATTGCCGAGGACACCAAAAGGGTCACACTGATGTTGAATTGGGAAATGCGAAGGCAGATAGGGAAGCTCGCTTAGCAGCCCTGACACCTCTCTCTAAGACCCCATCGGAAATGCCATCTCATTCTTTTGCCTTGTGGATCCCCGACACCCCCATGGCGCCTCACTACTCGCGGGAAGATGTCAAACTCACCATCCCTTTAGAAGCAACACAAACAGAGGAAGGGTGGTGGGTGTTGCCTGACAAACGGGTTTTCATCCCGACTCATTTAGCCTGGGAGGTTGTTAACCAGGTTCATCGCCAGCTACACTTAGGGGAAACGGCTCTAGCCGATGCCCTCAAAAGGGAAGTCTATATTAACAAACTCCATTCACTGGCTGCGAATGTGTGCGCCAGATGTGAAATCTGCGCTGTTAATAACCCCAGACAAGGTCCCTCACTCCCGCAGGGACACCAGCCGCGGGGTAATTACCCTTTTGACTCCCTTATGATAGACTTTACTGACATGCCCCGCTCTGGCCCCTATAATGCCTTGCTAGTTTGTTTGTTTGTTTGTTTGTTTGTTTGTTTTGTCCAATACACAATGAGGGTTTTAGTGGGTATATATCAATATACACATAGTAAAATACACGATGAAGGTTATAGAGGAGATACTCATAGTAAAATATATCTAAGAAATAATAGAAAAGAAGATATAGGAATAGAATATATCAATGAAAGAATAGAAGAAGACATATAGGAATAGAAGAAAGGTATAGGAGATATAGGAGAGCAATAGGACAGGGGACGGAAGGCACTCTAGTGCACTTGTACTCGCCCCTTACTGACCTCTTAGGAATCTGGATAGGTCAACTGTAGATAATCTAAGGGTAAAGTGTTGGGGGTTTGGGGATGACACTATGGAGTCCGGTAATGAGTTCCACGCTTCGACAACTCGGTTACTGAAGTCATATTTTTTACAGCCAAGTTTGGAGCGGTTAATATTAAGTTTAAATCTGTTGTGTGCTCTTGTGTTGTTTTGGTTGAAGCTGAAGTAGTTGCCGACAGGCAGGACGTTGCAGCATATGATCTTGTGGGCAATACTTAGATCTTGTTTAAGGCGTCTTAGTTCTAAACTTTCTAGGCCCAGGATTGAAAGTCTAGTCTCGTAGGGTATTCTGTTTCGAGTGGAGGAGTGAAGGGCTCTTCTGCTGAAGTATCTTTGGACATTTTCAAGGGTGTTAATGTCTGAGATGCGATATGGGTTCCAAACAGATGAGCTGTATTCGAGGATGGGTCTAGCAAAAGTTTTGTAAGCTCTGGTAAGTAGTGTGAGATTGCCAGAGCAGAAGCTACGTAGGATTAGGTTTACAACTCTTGAAGCCTTCTTGGCTATATTGTTGCAGTGGGCTTTGGCACTTAAATCTTTTGTTATTAGTATACCAAGGTCTTTAACCGAGTGGGGATTATCTGTGGTAATTTGATTATTCAGTTCGTATTTGGAGTTCAGATTCTTCTTCCCAATGTGTAGGACAGAGCATTTGCTAGTTGAGATTTGGAGTTGCCATGTGTTAGACCAGTCAGAAACAGCGTCAAGGTCTTTTTGGAGAGTAGTTGTGTTATCGGTGGTGTTGAAGAGTTTTACATCATCGGCGAAGAGGACACAGTTGCTTGTGATGTAATGGCAAAGGTCATTGATGTAGAGAATGAAGAGCGTTGGTCCCAGTACACTACCTTGGGGAACACCACTTTTAACTGGGACGGGGGTGGATATGGTGCTTCCTATTTTGACCACTTGTTGTCTGTTTGACAGGAATGCTGTAATCCAGCTATGGAGGGATCCTGAGATGCCATAGGATTTGAGTTTTAGGAGTAGTTTGTCGTGGACCACTGAATCAAAGGCTTTGCAGAAGTCAATATAAATTGCATCTGTAGATTTCCCTTGATCTAGATGAGTTGTCCATATATTTTTGCAGTGGAGGAGCTGCAGGTTGCAGGATAGTTTTTTTTCTAAAACCAAATTGTTTGTTAGAGAGCAAATTATTAATTTCTAAATGGAGAGTAATTGATTTGTTTATAATTGATTCCATGACTTTGCATGGGACGCAGCATAGTGAAATTGGTCTGTAGTTATCTACAAGAGAGGGGTCTCCTTTTTTGAAGATGGGGATGACCATTGCTTTCGACCATAGCTTAGGAAGTGTGCTGGTTCTGAAGGATTTTTCAAAAATTATGCTTAGTGGTTCAGCTATGGCAGAAGAGAGCTTTTTTTAGGAAGTATGTACATAGAGCATCTGGTCTGACTGATAGAGAAGGTTTAAGGTCACGTAATGCTTTTTCAACTTGGTCTTCAGTGATTGTTTAGTTATTGTTTGTACTTATACGGGATGGCCTGAGTGCATCCCTACCAAGACTAAATGAGCCACGGAAGTCACCCAGGCTCTACTAAACCTCATCATTCCGAAGTATGGGTTGCCCTCGAGAATTTCCTCAGACAACGGTCCGGAATTTATCCATAAGAGCACCCAGAAGATTGCTTTGGTGCTTGGCATTACTTGGAAACTTCACTGTAGTTTTCATGCGCCCTCCGGTGGTCGTGTGGAGAGGTTTAACAGAACTGTTAAAGATAAACTAGCTAAAATATGTCAGGAAACTCAGCTTAAATGGCCAGATGCTCTTCCAATGGCCCTTTTTGCTGTGAGATGTGCCCCTCAAAAGAACATACATGTTTCGCCTTACGAACTATTGTATGGGAGAGTCCCCAATCTTTTACCCCCCACGGTCCAATCCTCCACACATGTGGCAGATTCACTTAAAATTAAACAGTTACAGACGTTAAATGCCACTGTCAATGAACTCCAAGATTATGTATTACAATGCAGACCCCACATTCTTGTAACTTCTACACATAACATTGTCCCTGGCCAAGAGGTGTGGGTTAAAGACTATAACAGGGAAGTACTCAAGCCCAAATGTAAAGGACCATATACTCCCCTCTTGCTGTCAAGGTTGATTCCATCAAATCTAGGCAGATAGACTGGCATATAGCTTGATACAAATATAACCACTTATTAACCACAAATTCTTCTTTATGCCTACCGCAGGTACTTTCAGATTTGTAACTTTCATTTCTGTATTTTTACATCATATAACCTTGTCTCTTTGATATATAATTGGTTATTTCACTCTCCGCTTTTGCATATGTATAAATACTCCCAAGGGACAGTTTTATAACTGTTCAGAAGTGTTTTGATATAATTCTGAACCACATGCAATAAACTTGTGCATCTCAAGTCGTTCTTATCCTGCTACACTATCATGTCTGCTCTGGCCCACCTTTTATCTAGGCTATCCATGCCCAGTTCCCGCAGTCTCTCTTTGTAAGTCTTGGTTTCTAGACCCCTGATCATTTTGGTTGCTCTTTTCTGCACCTTCTCCAGAGTTGCAATGTCTTTTTTGAAGTGTGGTGACTAGAACTGAACACAGTACTCCAGGTGTGGTCTAACCAGGGCGTAGTAGAGTGGTATTAAGACTTCCCTGGTCTTAGAGTGTATTCCCCTGTTGATGCAGCTTAGGATTGTATTGGAACCCACCTCTGAAACAATCCCACCCACCCCCCAATCAAATTCAGGCTTGACACCTCGTTTATGGTGAGTTCCTTCATAGTGAGGCTGAGTCTTACAGATCCCGAATTCTGTCTTGACCTCAGGTGGTCCCCAAGGTCTCTTCCTGTAATCCTTGTCTTCCCTGCTTTCTCGTCTCAGCAGTCACAGAATTCGAGCTCTGCAGGGAGTGGCTTTCCCCGATCTCCCAAGAGAGATCTTTTCCTCCTTAACTCTGGGGATGCTTCTTTCAGGGTATCACATCGTCCAGATGATGATCACTTGTGAAGTACGGGAAGACGGGACCAGGAGCGGACGCTGGCATTACGGCTACGACGGGAGGCATTTCCTCAAGTACGACATGGGGACCTCCAGCTGGTTCGCAGCCGACAAGGAAGCCCTGTTAATCAAGTGGAAATGGGAGAGTGAAACCGCCATCATGCAACGCTTCAGGGGCTACCTGGAGAGCACCTGCACGGAGTGGATGAAGAAGAACGAGCACTATGGATTGAACGCGTCCTTGAGGAAAGGTACAGAGAAATGGCCAGGGAGAAAAGTGTGGGGAAGCTGCTACTCCACGTATTGTTTCGGTGTGGCAAGTGTTTCCTGTGTAGGTTCAAAGACAGACAGATGGTGGAGTCTTTAGAAGGCAGAACCAATAATAATAATAATAATAATAATAATAATAATAATAATAATAATAATAATAATAATAATAATAATAATAATAATAGTCTTCGCATACAAATCTAATAATAATAATAATAATTGTTTGTACATACTCCTGGTCAGTTGGAGGATGATGAAGATATTGAGGACTCTGATTCAGATAGTGTTTATGAATTAGTGGGAGGCCCGGGGTTACAGGTAGTAGAACACGTGGGAGGCCAGCCACAGGATGGAGCTATGAGTTTAGGATCTAGCGAGGGAGAATCAGACACTCGCTGGCTCAACCCTAAATTCAGAAGGGCCCAAAAACGTAGAAAACAGAAGTCTGAAAGAAGATATTAAGGAGAGGAATGGGTTAAATACTGTAGTGATGTATTTGGCACGTCAGGGGGTCAGTGGGGAAGAAGGGTGGAGTTTCAACGTTGCCGATGAGAAAAATGGAGGTTTTTCTTGCTGCTCTCAAGTAAGAAAAAGTATTCTGTGTTGATTAACAGTCAGGGCTGCTGTTTTTAGAGATCAGGCTGTTAGGAAAATAAATCTTGTTAAGTGGAGAAGGAGAAGGAATGTGAGAAATGCAGTCAAGGGAGATAACAGAACAACAGATAAATGCGTGTACGAAATGTGTTTGAATTCCAGAAGAGCAGAGAAATAAATGGAGTTTCTTTATTCATGATATAATGCATATGATAAGAGTTATTTGTAATTGCTAAATTTCTACCAGAAGCCAGAACAACAACAACAACTATTATTATTATTATTATTATTATTATTATTATTATTATTATTATTATTATATTTACATGCCGCCCCTCTCCGAAGACTCTCAGTCTTGTCTGCATTGAACTTGAGCCTGTTAACTCCCACCCAGACCCTCATGGATTCAAGGCACCGGCACATTGACCGCTCCACTAAATTGACATGGGTGGAAATGTACACCATGGGGCCGCTCTGGAAACAGCAAAGGACTGACCAGAGGTGCCACTGCCAGTGAAAAAGGAATTCAGGAGGGCAGCACTCATAGGCTCTGTTTTTACTGGCAGAGGGTTGCAGGAGGCCATTGCATCCGGAAACAGCCCTCGGGAGCCCATTTTCTCTGGCAGAGCTTTGGCGCTGCCACCAGAGTCTCCAACACGAGTGATGTTGAGCTGGCTCACCCCAAATCCCGAGGTCAAACACAGTCCTAATGTGGTCCTCAATGAAATTGAATTTGACATCCCTCGTATAGGGTCTCCTGCTTGAGCTGGACTCTTTTAGCTCTGGCTTGAGCTAGAAGACCATCAAGGTCCCTTCTAACTCGGTTTTGATTCCGATTGGCTTTTACTCATCAGAACTTTGCTAAAGGACTTTGAGACACTGCAACCGTCATAAATGTGAGCCAGTTGTCAAGCATTCAAATGTAAATCACGTGGCAGTGGGAATGTTGCAACCATCATTGGAGAGGGGCGGCATACAAATCTAATATATTATTATTATTATTATTATTATTATTATTATTATTATTATTACTATTACTACTATTATTACTATTATTACTATTATTATTATTATTATTACTACTACTATTACTATTATTATTATTATTATTATTATTATTATTATTATTATTATTATTATTATGTCAGTACAACACAGCAAACAAGATCACTATGCTGGATTTCGTATTTCATCACCGGTCGGGCGCTTCCCAAGCACCTAGGACTGCGTGATGTAGCGGCGAATTATGTTTGCCGATCCCAGTAAAGCGGCCTTTTGCAATTGACAGATGGAGATTTTGTCAATTCCAATGGTTTTCAAATGTCCGCTGAGATCCTTTGGCACTGCGCCCAGCGTGCCAAGTACCACTGGGACCACTTTCACGGGCTTATGCCAGAGTCGTTGCAGCTCGATTTTTAGATCTTCGTATTTCATTAATTTCTCTAGCTGCTTCTCTGGGATTCTGCTGTCCCCTGGGATTGCGATGTCGATGATCCATACTTTCTTTTTCTCGACGATCACAGTGTCTGGTGTGTTATGCTTCAGAATTCGGTCAGTCTAAAGTCAGAAGTCCCACAGTAGTTTTGCTTGCTCATTTTCAACCACTTTTTCAGGCTTATGATCCCACTAGTTCTTTGCCACTGGTAAATGGTAGTTCCGGCAGAAGTTCCAGTGGATCATGATTATTATTATTATTATTATTATTATTATTATTATCATCATCATCATCATCATCATCATCATCATCATCAATGTGAAAAGAGTTACGAATTACTTTGTTCGGTGCCATTGTAACTTTGGTCACTAAATGAACAGTTTTAAGTCGAAAACTACCTGCATTTAAATAAAGTGCTTTTATGTTTTTCTGGCTAAAAGAAACTGTTCCAAGCAACTTGGATCTATTGGGTGACACCTAGTTCTGGTTGCATGTGTGATAGCAATAGCATTTAGACTTGTATACCGCTTCACACTGCTTTTTCAGCAGTGTTTTTCACAGTCAGCCTCTTGCCTCCAACAATTTGGGTCCTCATTTTACCCACCTCAGAAGGATGGAAGGCTTAGTCAATCTTGAGCCCGGTGTGATTTTAACTGCTAAATTGCAGGCAGCCGGCAGGCAGCAGAGGTAGCCTGCAGTACTGCACTCTAACCACTAAGCCACCGTGGCTCACGATGCACAATAATAATAATTAATAATGATTTATTATTAGTAGGAGACCTCACCTACAAAAAGATATTGACAAAATTGAACGGGTCCAAAGACGGGCTACAAAAATGGTGGAAGGTCTTAAGCATAAAACGTATCAGGAAAGACTTCATGAACTCAATCTGTATAGTCTGGAGGACAGAAGGAAAAAGGGGGACATGATCGAAACATTTAAATATGTTAAAGAGTTAAATAAGGTCCAGGAGGGAAGTGTTTTTAATAGGAAAGTGAACACAAGAACAAGGGGACGCAATCTGAAGTTAGTTGGGGGAAAGATCAAAAGCAACGTGAGAAAATATTATTTTACTGAAAAAGTAGTAGATCCTTGGAACAAACGTCCAGCAGACGTGGTTGGTAAATCCACAGTAACTGAATTTAAACATGCCTGGGATAAACATATATCCATTGTAAGATAAAATACAGGAAATAGTATAAGGGCAGACTAGATGGACCATGAGGTCTTTTTCTGCCATCAGTCTTCTATGTTTCTATGTTTCTATTACACTTTTATGCTGCCCCTCTCTGAACACTCAAATCATGATGATTTCAAGGGAGACTCAGTTTTGATCATAAACCCCTTTTTTCCCCAGAGCCTCCAATGGTGAAGATGAGCAGCAGGACGGAGCTGGTGGATGGGATGGAAACTCACATCTGTGAACCTTATGGCTTCTACCCCAGGGAGATTGATGCCTTCTGGACGAGGGACGGGGAGGTCTGGCTGCAGGACACCTTCCATAAGTCTGTGGCCCCCAATTCGGATGGGACCTACCACTACTGGCTCAGCATCCAGATCGACCCCCAAGAAAGGGACCGTTATCAGTGCTATGTGGATCACGACGGTCTGGCTGAGCCTCTGGAACTGGCCCTTAAGGGTGAGAAAAGCTGCCTGTCTATGGGAAATTGCTTATGGAGATCAGGGGTCAGCAACCTGCGGCTCTGGAGCCGCATGTGGCTCTTTCATCCCCCTGGTGCTGGTCGGCTCCACAATTGCTAGGGCTTTTAGTTAGAACAGGTAGAGGAAATAGGATGCCATGCAATGAAAAGACTCTATGGTACGGGAACCTACTTCCTCTAAGGAGAGGAAAAAGGATGCCACACTAGGAGAAGACTCTATGATGGGTGAACCGGACTTCTGGTTGGCTCCATAATTGAATGGGGGCTTCCAGTTAGGACCTTTTTGGCTCTGAGTGTTTAAGGTTGCTGAACCCTGATAGAGATTCTCAATCAAATTTGGTTGTCCCAAAATGTTTTTCAAAAGGCAACTAGACTTTCTTCGGTATTTTTACCTACGGGGTGCTTAGATCTGGCCCACAGCGTGCTTAGATCTGGCCTATGGAGCCATTATGGCAACAGCAAAGGACCAGCCTGCGGTACCTCTATCAGGAAAAACGGAGCCTGGGCCCACCTAAGCTTCATTTTCACTGTCAGAGGGTTGCAGGAGGCTGTCACAGCTGAAAACTCGGGAGACCATTTCCACTGGCAGAACTTTCCGGCCCTCACAGGCGCCTCCAACACAAGGGATGTCAAGCTGGCCACACCCACTTTGGCCACACCCACCTTGGTCTCCCAACATCAAACACAGCCCTGATGCGGCCTTCAATGTAATCAAATTTGATATCTCTGGTATAGACCACTGATGGTCCGTGAGAAAATTTTGGTGGACCGCAGAAAAAATATTTGCATTTTAATGTTTCATCAAATACTATTTATCTTTTTCTAAAAAATATATATATTAATAGTCCACGAGATTTAAAATTACTAATTTAGTGGTCCTGAGATCTGAAAGGTTAGTGACTGCTAGTGTAGATGTAGAATGTGTGGAATGGAAATTTGGGCATCTCCTATGACAGTGATGGTGAACCTATGGCAGGTGGCACAAGGAGCCATATATGCTGGCACGCAAGCCGTTGCCCTAGCTCAGCCCCAATTTGCATGTGTGTGCCGGCCAGTTGATTTTTGGCTCGCACAGAGGCTCTGGGAGAACGTTTTTGGCTTCCAGAGAGCCTCTGAAAGAATGGGGAAGGGCATTTTTACCCTCCCCACCAGAAGTTGGGAAACAGGCCATTTCCAGTCTCCAGAGGGCCTCCGGGGTGGTGGGGGAGGCTGTTTTCACCCTCCCCAGGCACTGAATTGTTTATTTATTTGTTTGTTTATTTATTTGTTTATTTATTTATTTATTTCAATACACAATGAGGGTTTTAGTGGGTATATATCTATATACACATAGTAAAATACATGATGAAGGTTATAGAGGAGATACTCATAGTAAAATACATAGAATAGAATAGAATAGAATTTTTATTGGCCAAGTATGATTGGACACACAAGGAATTTGTCTTGGTGCATATGCTCTCAGCTTACATAAAATAAAATATACATTTGTCAAGAATCATGTGGTACAACACTTAATGATTGTCATAGGGGTCAAATAAGCAATGAAGAAGCAATATTAATAAAAATCTTAGGATATACGCAACAAGTTACAGTCATACAGTCAACATGGGAGGAAATGGGTGAAAGGAATGATGAGAAAAATTAGTAGAATAGAAGTGCAGATTTAGTAGAAAGTGTGACAGTGTTGAGGGAATTATTTGTTTAGTAGAGTGATGGCGTTCGGAAAAAAACTGTTCTTGTGTCTAGTTGTCTTGGTGTGCAGTGCTCTGTAGCGACGTTTTGAGGGTAGGAGTTGAAACAATTTAAGAAATAATAGAAAAGAAGGTATAGTAATAGAACATATCAATGAAAGAATAGAAGAAGAGATATAGGAATAGAAGAAAGGTATAGGAGATATAGGAGAGCAATAGGACAGGGGACGGAAGGCCCTCTAGTGCACTTGTACTCGCCCCTTACTGACCTCTTAGGAATCTGGATAGGTCAACCATAGATAATCTAAGGGTAAAGTGTTGGGGGTTTGGGGATGACACTATGGAGTCCGGTAATGAGTTCCACGCTTCGACAACTCGGTTACTGAAGTCGTATTTTTTACAGTCAAGTTTAGAGCGGTTAATATTAAGTTTAAATTTGTTGTGTGCTCTTGTGTTGTTGTGGTTGAAGCTGAAGTAGTCGCCGACAGGCAGGATGTTGCAGCATATGATCTTGTGGGCAATACTTAGATCTTGTTTAAGGCGTCTTAGTTCTAAGCTTTCTAGACCCAGGATTGAAAGTCTAGTCTCGTAGGGTGTTCTGTTTCGAGTGGAGGAGTGAAGGGCTCTTCTGGTGAAGTATCTTTGGACATTTTTAAGGGTGTTAATGTCTGAGATGCTTGGCACCTGAGGAAAAAAAGGTTCGCCATCACTGTTCTATGACGTAAAGACATCTGACATTTCTTAACTCGGTAGATCTCTTTATTTTTCTCACTGTTGGAGATCTTTTTGCCCAATAAGCAGATATTTGGTGGTTCCCATTGAGTGATTTACTCTTTTTCTCAATCCAGTTCCACAATCCAGGTTCAACCTGTGGTATATCATTGGTGCTGCTGCAGCTGGCATTGTCATTATGTGTGCAATTGTTGGGATCTTGGCATTTCGCAGTAAGTATCCTTTTCTGGGTAGTTGAAAGAAGATGGGGCGATTCCTCCCATGTGTCTCCCTTCAGGGAGCTTGTTTGCTTATCTGCTAGTTGCATCTTTGTTTATTCATTTATTTATTACCTGCCTTTGTTATTTTCCCAAATAACTCAAGGCAGAAAACATATGCAACACACCTCCCTCCTATCCCCCGCCCCCCACCTCAACAACCCAGTGAGGTGGGTTGGGCTGAGACAAAGTCACCTAGCTGACTTTCATGGCCAAGATGAGACTTCAACTCATGTTTGGTCATTTGCTTTTTAGCCTGGTGCCTTAACCACTGGGTCAAACTGCCTCCTCCTCTTCTCCCTCTTCTTCTGTTTCTCCTCCTTCCTTTTTCTTCCTCCTTATCTTTCTCCTCCTTCCTCCTCGCCGTCCTTTTCTCCTCCCACCTCTTCCTCCTCTTCTGGTCTTTCTCCTCCTCCTTCCTCCTCTTCTCCTTCTTTCTTCACCTTCCTCCTTCTTCCTTCTCTTCTTCTTCCTTCCTCCACTCCTTCGCTTTCTCCTCATTCCTCCTCTTCTTTTTTTCATTTTTCTTTTTGTTCTCCTCCATCCTCCTCTTCTCCTTCTTTCTTCACCTTCCTCCTTCTTCCTTCTCTTCTTCCTCCTTCCTCCACTTCTTCTCTTTCTCCTCATTCCTCCTCTTCTTTTTTTTTTCATTTTTCTTTTTCTTCTCCTCCATTCTCCCTTCCTTCCCTGCTTTCCCAACCCTCTTGTGGAGCATCTGAAATCTCAGCCTCTTGCTGGAACTCCAGCCTTAATTTAGTTGAGTCTGATGTTCGGACAGTCCACTCTCCTTCTGAGTTGGGAAGGGGCACCACAGAACTGCCTCTTTCAAAGGCTTTGGTCAAAGAGAAGGGTTTCAATGAAAATGTTCTTGCTGCTTCTGCTGCTGTTTTCCCCATTTCACTTCCATTCAGGGGAATGATCCATTGATCATTGATAGAAACATAGAAGACTGACGGCAGAAAAAGACCTCATGGTCCATCTAGTCTGCCCTTATACTATTTTCTGTATTTTATCTTAGGATGGATATACGTTTATCCCAGGCATGTTTAAATTTAGTTCCTGTGGATTTATCAACCACGTCTGCTGGAAGTTTGTTCCAAGGATCTACTACTCTTTCAGTAAAATTTTCTCACGTTGCTTTTGATCTTTCCCCCAACTAACTTCACATTGTGTCCCCTTGTTCTTGTGTTCACTTTCCTATTAGTGAACACAAGGACAAGGGGACACAATCTGAAGTTAGTTGGGGGAAAGATCAAAATCCAGGGTTCCATTTGTATCAAAGCAAATGAATGCTTGAATTATATTGGGTTGGCTTTCGGTTGAATCCAAGAAGTGTGCTATTCTCTATTACTGCTCCTCTTTTTGGAACTAGGACAACATCCCCGTCCCTGAGGTTCCAGTTTAATCCCTAACCTATCTTCCCCTTGGAGGGTATTAAACACCTATATTTTCTCCCAGGCCTTGGGAGCCTCTTTTCAGGCATCAGCTTTTGTGGTGTATATTAGAATTTGTTGCATGAAAATCAATTCCAGAAGCACACACAGATGACTGATTCAGCTGATTCATTAACTTCTTATAAATATAGTAATATAATATACATTGTTCAAAAATATAAAGGGAACACTCAAAGAACACATCCTAGATCTGAATGAATGCAATATTCTCATTGAATACTTCGTTCTGTACAAAGTTGAATGTATACCTTCTTTATAAATATAGTAATATAATATACATTGTTCAAAAATATAAAGGGAAAACTCAAAGAACACATCCTAGATCTGAATGAATAAAATATTCTCATTGAATACTTCGTTCTGTACAAAGTTGAATGTATAACTTCTTTATAAATATAGTAATATAATATATACATTTACAATACCATTAGCAGAGATCTTCAATGTAGCAACAGTTAAAAGTAAAACACAAGCAGCTTCTAGTTCAGAGTCTAGGGAACAGAGTGTTTTCAGTTTCGATTCTCTGCACAGACTCAAAATTATTTAACTCCCATTGGCTGACTTAGTTGCTATGCCTTATTCATTGGCTGAGCTTGTTACCACTGGCTCTCTCAGTCGTGAATATTCTAACAAAATGCACCTTTTGAAGTGGGGTCCAGGAGAATTTGCTGCGGCCAACTCTCCATGGCCAATTTCCTGCGGGACAAGAGTTAGAATAAAATTGAAGAAATGGAGGAATAGAATTATTAAAGAAAGGATGTCGAGGGAGGGACAAAATAAAAGGTGAATGGCAAAAACTAAAATTATTTTTAAATATTTTAAGTAATGAAATTCAATTGTTGAATTGTCCAGTCGCCAGTTGGCCGTGGCAAGTTATCCCGTAAGCGAGTTGGCCAAGGTGAATTGACTCTGGCAACATGGCCGTGGCGAGTTGGCTGTAACGAGTTGTCCCAATCATAGTTCCCTCTAAGCTGAGCAATGAGCCATGGTTCACTTAAAAATCATCATCAACTCAGAGTTTTTCAAACCTGCCCAGAAGCCGAGAGGGAAAGAGTGAGAGGGAAGGAGAGAGAGGAAGAGAGAGAAACAGATAGAAAAAAGAGAGGAAGGAAAAGAGAAAGAAAAAGAATGGGAGTAAAGAAGAGAGAAAGAAAATCAAAATCTAGTTTGAAACTAGCTCAACTATTTAAGTGACATTTTGATATTGATAGAGTTGCCCTATTATGAGCTCACTGTTATAGACACACAGTACAGTATTTTATTTTGAAATTCTCTGAGGCAAAACAGGGTGGGTTTTTTATTTGTTTGTTTGTTTGTTTGTTTATTATTTCTGTGCCGCCCAGTCCTGAAGGGACTGCCGCTCAGACACTATACTTTTCCGCCCACCCCCCCAAAAAAATTAGAGGGAACACTGGTCCCAATCTGTTCAAAATGAGCTCATTAAAGCTTATGCCTTCCTATCATTGATTGGCTTCTGTTGTGGTGTTCTCCTCTAACAAGGCTTTCTTCCTCTTGTCTCTCTTTATACAACCTAGGATTCAAGAAAGGAGATGATGAGCCAAAGAATGACCCTCCTTGTGAGTAGAAATATTACCAAATGTTTTGATTTTTTAATGTTTTCCATCTGAGAATCAAGTCAGGCTGTGAGTTGAGAGCAAACCCTAGCAAAGATGTCAATGAGAATGATGGGCAAGTGGAGTAGGGGGACAATCCAGATTCAAAATTTTCTGAGGGACATAAAATTATTACGGGCTGCCTGCAGCCCCCTCAAGTAGGTTTCTTTGTTTATTAGATTTTTATCGCACCTTTATAAAGTAACATCTCCAACAAACATTCCACATCCTATTTTCTCCACAACAACAACCCTGTGAGGTGGATTGGGCTGAAAGAGACCAACGGGCCCCAGCAAGCTTTCATACAACTCACCGTCTCCTGGTTTCCAGCCTGGTGCCTTCACTACTAGACCAAGCTGGCTATAGATTGGAGCCCCTCCAACCAACTGCTCTGCAGTGACTATTTGGCTCTAAGTCTGTCATTTTAGACTAGGGTTGGTCTAAAACTGTGGCCCCTTTATGATTTGTGGACTTCAACTCCCAGAATTCCCATGTCGTTCCGGAAGGGCTGAAGGGCTCTTTTTGGCAGCCTTATAAGAGGTAACATGCCTGCTAAATGTTGGAAATGTAATCAGATACAGGATTTGTATTATCCTGTGGTAGACATGATCAAAGGCAAAAAAAAAATATTGAACAAAAATACATACTGTTCTGTCAGGCTCTCTGGCAGAATCCTCCCCAAAATTCACAGGTACAAATTTCAGACACACACACGTTTGAAAATTCAAAACAATGTTCTTTATAATGAAAATTCCCTTAAACTAAGCCCTCTTTTGGTATAGCACTGTGAGGCAATTCACAGTCCTTCTTCTTTCACAAAGTGAAACACACTTTGCTCTGGTTTAGTTTCAAAGCCGGGAAAAATCAGCACACAAAAAGTCAGTCAGTAAAGCAGTCACGAAACACAAGGATCAGATAATCCTCCACAATGGCCAAACCCACAGGCTGCTATTTATAGCAGCCTCACTAATTACCACAGTCCCACCCAACCACAGGTGGCCTCATTTTCTTTGATAATAATCTCAGTTGTTGTTGCCTATGCATCGCTCTCCGCATGCGTGGCTGTATCATTAACTCTTGTTCCGAATCCAAGGAGGAGAGAGATAATTGATCTCCTTCTGAGCTGTCTGCCACACTCTCCTCCTCCCTGTCACTCATGTCTTCTTGGTCAGAGGAGCCTTCATCATCAGATTCCACTGGGGGCAAAACAGGCCTGCAGCATGTGGATGTCTCCCCCACATCCACAGTCCTTGGGGCAGGAGTTGGGCCAGAGCTAACTACAACACATACATGGTAAAACAACATATAGAAAATATGATAAAACAACATACAGATTTAAAACCAGAAATATTTTGGGGTATCTTACCAGAAAAATACAATAAAGGAAATACATATTTAATTTTACATGTGCTAACAGCAGCTAGAATTGGGTTTGCACAACAGTAGAAGAACAAAGAAATCCCTATGGATGAAAGTGTAATTAAAAAAAATATTAGAATGTACAAAAATAGATAAATTAAAATTAAGGAGAAGGAAGAAACAGAATATTTTTTGACACGGGATTTGTTTTACCAATGGCTAACTAATAGAAACAGAAGTTACAAAATTAAAAGCTTAAGAGAATTATTAATTATATAAACGTAGACTCCCCGAGTCTACGGAGAGGGGCGGCATACAAATCTAGTAAATAAAGGTTTACTAAAATGGATAAGCAAATACTATTATTACGTGATTGTTATTAATGTTATGAATATCATTGCTATTATTACCATTTATCATTTCTCAAAAATAAATATACCCAGATAACACACTTGCTCAAAAAAATAAAGGAAACACCCAAAGATCTGAATGAATGAAATATTCTCATATAATACTTTGTTCTGTACAAAGTTGAATGTGCACAACAGCATGCGAAATTGATTTGTCCATAAGTGTTGCTTCCTAAGTGGACAGTTTGATTTCACAGAAGTTTGATTTACTTGGAGTTATATTGTGTTGTTTAAATGTTCCTTTTATTTTTTTTGAGCAGTATATAAAACTGATGAGCATGATGTTGGCCACTGATCCTTTTCTAGTCTCCTGTGAATTTCAATTAAATAAATTTGGGGAAACATAATCTAATTTCACTGCAGTGTCAAAGAAGGCTTCTTGCTCTCTTTAACAGATTAATAGTTGGAAGGGATCTTGCAGGCATAGTTCCTCTAAGCTGAGCAGTGAGCAATCGCTCACTTAAAAATCATCATCAACTCAGAACCCTACACCAGGGGGTGTTCCTCCCAGTTTGGACCGGATCTTCCAAACAGTAGTGACCCTCTGGTGACGTCAAGGATCTGATGCATTCATCTTTTCTTTTGAAATTTTGGGTTAATTTTACTGTGTTTCGATGGCTTCTCCTTTTTCGCTGCTTGAAGAAAGGCCCTCCCATCTGCCCCCGGATTAATACTGACCTTTATTTCTTCATCCGAAGCACCACTGATCACCTCCTCAGCTGTGTTTTGGGTCGATTCCAGCTACTGGACATGCACGGAAATGAAATTACATGAGGGTACACAAGTGCGAGCAGAGCACACATGCTTGCAAAATGGTGGCGAAGTTAAGTGGAACCCACCCTACACCACTTCAGACAAATGGTTATCCAACACCTTAATGACAATAATAATAATAATAATAATAATAATAATAATAATAATAATAATAATAATTTATTAGATTTGTATGCCGCCCCTCTCTGAAGACTCAGGGTGGCTGACAACAATAATCAAAGACAATATAACATTGCAACAAATCTAATATTAAAACAGAGCAATATATAAAACCCCAACAATTAAAAACCATGCAACACATACATACCAAAAACATAAAATATAAAAGCCTAGGGGAGGTGTCTCAGTTCCCCCATACCTGGCGATATAGGTGGGTCTTGAGTAATTTACGAAAGACAAAGAGGGTGGGGGGCGTTTTAATCTCTGGGGGGAGTTGATTCCAGAGGGCCGGGGCTGCCAAAGAGAAGGCTCTTCCCCTGGGGCCCACCAAATGACATTGTTTGGTCGACGGGACCCGGAGAAGGCCAACTCTGTGGGACCTTATCGGCCGCTGATGAGCATGATGTTGGCCACTGATCCTTTTCTGGTCTCCTGTGAATTTCAATTAAATAAATTTGGGGAAATATAATCTAATTTGACTGCAGTGTCAAAGAAGGCTTCTTGCTCTCTTTAACAGATTAATAGTTGGAAGGGATCTTGCAGGCATAGTTCCCACTAAGCTGAGCAGTGAGCAATCGCTCACTTAAAAATTATCATCAACTCAGAGTTTTCCAAACCTGCCCAGAAGCCGAGAGGGAAAGAGTGAGAGGGAAGGAGAGAGAGAGAAAGAGAGGAAGAGAGAGAAACAGATAGAAAAAAGAGAGGAAGGAAAAGAGAAAGAAAAAGAATGGGAGTAAAGAAGAGAGAAAGAAAATCAAAATCTCGTTTGAAACTAGCTCAACTATTTAAGTGGCATTTTGATATTGATACAGTTGCCCTATTATGAGCTCACTGTTATAGACACACAGTACAGTATTTTATTTTGAAAATCTCTGAGGCAAAACAGGGTGGGTTTTTTATTTGTTTGTTTGTTTGTTTTTTTGTTTTTTTTGTTTATTTATTATTTCTGTGCTGCCCAGTCCCAAAGGGACTGCCGCTCAGACACTATACTTTTCCACCCACCCACCCCCCAAAAATTAGCGGGAACACTACTTGCAGGTCATCTAGTCCAACCCCCTGCCCAAGCAGGAGACCCTACCTAGGATCGAACTCACTACCTCCTGATTGTGAGGCAAGAGCTCCACCACTAGGCTTGGTTGAAGCTCTCCAAGATGATTTCAGTCATCTTAGCCTTCTCTTCATCTTTTTGTTTTCCCCTACAGGTACAAGTTCACTTATGACCAATTGCTGAGTAATCGTTTGAAGATAGAACGGACCTCCTCAGGGATACTTTAAAACTTGCTTCCAAAATGGCGGAGACTGCCCACCTTCCCCCCCCCCCCCCCAAATTCGTAGCATTTATGGGTGTTTACAACTTCCTGCAGTCACAGGACCGTGTTTTACGATGCTTTGGTCAAAAGCCAGCGTTTACTTGCATTTTTCAGCAAAACCAAAACCAATAAGGATCAAATAATACGTTTAAGAAGGAGAAAAGGAGTTGGGGGAAAGAGTAGACAGTGAGAGGAAGAAAAAAAGAAGAAGATGGGTGTTGTATCCTTACAAGAATCAACTGCAAACTCTCTGAGTAAGTAACGGTTCTTTTTATTAGAGCAGAAGGTAACGGTTCACAGAATGGAAACAAGACAACAACAACATGTCCGTGCCTGGCAGCTATATATATCCTGGGCTGCCAGGCTGAGCCAACCAATCACCTTGCAGTATTTTCTCGCCCAAGGAATATGGGGCGGGTACAAGGCCTAACTGTCCTCTGGACACAACAATGGGGAAAAGAAAAAAGATACTAAGCTAAGGAAGTGGAGATGGAAAAAATACATATATAAAAAGGAAAGGGTAGAAAAATTAAAACAAAATGGATGATTGGGGTTAGAAGACCAGAGACTGTCTGCTGTTTTGTTTGTTTTATCCGTAAAAGCATTAAATTAGATTTTAACAGTGATAAGATAAAGAGAGACTGCGGGAACTGGGCATGGATAGCCTAGAGAAAAGGAGGGCCAGAGCAGACATGATAGCAGTCTACAGGTATACGAGGGGTTGCCACAGAGAGGAGGGGATCACTTTATTCACAAGGGCACCGGAGGGCCAGACGAGGAACAATGGCTGGAAGCTGACCAAGGAGAGATTCAACCTGGAAATAAGGAAGAACTTCCTGACGGTCAGAACGATCAACCAGTGGAACAACCTACCAGCGGACATTGTGAACTCCAATACTCTGGACATTTTTAAGAGGAAATTGGACTGCCATTTGGCTAGGATGCTGTAGGGTTCCTGCTTAGGCAGGGGGTTGGACTTGATGACCTGCATGGTCCCTTCCAACTCTAACAATAAATAAACAAACAAACAAACAAATAAATAAATAAATAAATATGAATTGTTTAGGTTTGATATATAAAATTAATTTAAGTGTTGGATTATAACGCACTATGTTTCTTTTTCTTCGCTTCAATACAATATAAAATTATATATTGGAGGTATGAATAGATGATAAATACTGGAGACTTCAGTTTAGTTTAGTTTTTTCTCTTTTTTTGATGTGTCTATTTTTCTTTCTGCTGCACCTTATGGATTAAATGAATACACATTAGAAGTACAGTGGTGCTTCTACTTAAGAACGCCTCTTTTCTAGATAAGAACCAGGTATTCAAGATTTTTTTTTGCCTCTTCTTAAGAACCATTTTCTACTTACGAACCCAAGCCCAGAAAAAATTCCCTGTAAATTTGAGAGTGGCATGAAGGCCTGGCCAGTTTTCTGCCATTCCTCCTTTAATCCCAGCCATCTCGGGCTTTTCTGGGCTGCCAGAGGAGCCTTTCGGTGGCGCTTAGGGAGGCTTTGGCAGTCCAGAGCGAACGGAGAGTTTTCCTTTCTCTGGGCGCTTGGAGAGGGAATAAACAACTTCACTGTGGTGACTCCCTCACGCAGCCTCCCACACACCCAGCGCGAAAGACAAAAGGGGGCGCTTCATCCTGGCCAAATCAACTCGGCTTCAGCCAAACCGAGGATCACCATGGTGAAGGAAAGGCACCGGCTTCAAAGCAAGTGAGCGAGAGAAGAGGGGAGCCCTTCAGCATGGGAAGGAAGAGAAAGCAGGGAGGAAGCCTCCCCCCCTCTCACCCGCCTGGGTTTCTCTCTCTGGTGCATTGTATGGGAGGCAGCCTCTCACTGGGTGTATGGGAGGAGCGTGTTCCTCCTCTCCGCCTCAGAGTCCCTCTTTTTTTTTTTTAAGCTCAAAGTTTTAGATTTTTTTTATTCCCTCACCTCACCTTCTTCCTTCGGCAGTGACTGTCCTCCTCCTCTTCTTCCTTCTCCTCCTCCCACCCAAATTCCAAGCTTTTACTTCTTTCCTAATGGGTTTGCACATATTATTTGCTTTTACATTGATTCCTGTGGGAAAAATTGCTTCTACTTACAAACTTTTCTATTTAAAAACCTGGTCATGGAACTAATTAAGTTCTTAAATAGAGGTACCACTGTATCTTCTACATAAAAGATTTGGTAAAAGGTAAAACTGAATGGTTACTATGTGAAACTAAAAAGGACTGATTCAAAATAATATAATGAATATAACAATACAATGATAGAGTGGATTTTGATGCTAATGATGTGATCTATATAATTATGATATGTTAAGAGTTCTGTTTTCTTTTTATATAGGATATTGTGTAATAGAGGAAGAAATAGATAAACAACAAATTGGTTAATGCACTTGCCCAATACAATTTAAGCTTAGCAAGCTCTGTGAAGTGAGTCTTAATGTTTGAGACAAAACAAAGAGGTGACAAATGAAGAAAAGTTAGGAGAAGCTTCTGGGCTCGGGTGTAAATCCAGTCTGGTTGCCTCCAAGTTTTAACAATTAGAACAGTATTTTTCAGTCTCATAACTTTAAGATGTGTGGTCTTCCTTTCCCAGAATCCCCCAGTCCATACTCTTGCCCAGGTTTTTAAAAATGATGCTTTAGAGCAGGGGTGGGAGACTCTGGCCTCTTTATGACTTGTGGACTTCAACTCCCAGAATGCCTGTATCATCATGGACCTCCCCAGGGTACGTACAACCTACTTCCAAAATTCTGAGGGCGGGTCAACTCCCTCACCTCCCCACGGTATTTATGGCTGCTTGCAGCTTCCTGCAGCCGCATGACAGCATTTTAAGATGTTGCAAGATCCCATCTGGGTCGGTCGCGTTCACATCACGATAATGACTTCCTGCTGCTGGCTGATCTATTCGGACTGCAATGGAATAAATGTTTGAAAAATGTATTTGAATGAATGTAAGCTTTTTCAACTGCCTGGATGTTTAGCAAGTAGCAAAACCTAGGCCAAGTTCAACATGATGTGGTAAACCCAACGAGGTTAACAGACTGGTTCGGACATGGTCGTGTCTCCTGGCTGACTCAGGAATTTTGGAAATTGAAGTCCACAAGTCATAGCAATAGCACTTAGGCCAGTGGGTCTCAACCCCAGTTCCTCCCTGCTGCTCTCCATCCCTCTTTGGACGGTGTTGTGGTTAGCTCTGGCCCAGCTCCTGCCCCAAGGACTGTGGATGTGGGGGAGACATCCACATGCTGCAGGCCTGTTTTGCTCCCGGTGGAATCTGATGATGAAGGCTCATCTGACCAAGAAGACATGAGTGACAGGGAGGAGGAGAGTCTGGCAGACAGCTCAGAAGGAGATCAATTATCTAGCTCCTCCTTGGATTCAGAACAAGAGTTAATGATACAGCCACGCATGCGGAGAGCGATGCATAGGCAGCAACAACTGAGAGATTATTATCAAAGAAAATGAGGCCACCTGTGGTTGGCTGGGGCTGTGGTGATTAGTGAGGCTGCTATAAATAGCAGCGTGTGGGTTTGGCCATTGTGGAGGATTATCTGATCGTTGTGTTTCGTGACTGCTTTACTGACTTTGACCTTTTGTGTGCTGATTTTTCCCCACTTTGAAACTAAACCAGAGCAAAGTGTGTTTCACTTTGTGAAAGAAGAAGGACTGTGAATTGCCTCACAGCTGCAAGCTAAGTATCACAGAACTGATAAGGGACTTGTACAAATTACCAATTTGTTTGGAGACGAGTGCTCTTTGCTATACAAAAAGAGGGCTTAGTTTAAGTGAATTTTCATGATAAAGAACATTGTTTTGAAGTTTCAAACGTGTGTGTGTCTGAAATTTGTACCTGTGAATTTTCGGGAAGATTCTACCAGAGTCCGACAGAACAGACAGTAGTATTATTAGTTATTAAATGAGAATAATGCCAAACTACTCTAGTGCAGGTAGACTTCGACTTACGACCACAGTTCAGCCTCAAATTTTCCTTTCTAAGCAAGGCAGTTCAGTCACTGTTTGCCTTATTTTAACAATCTTTCTTGCCACAATCATTAAGTGAATCACTGAAGTGGTTAAGTTGTTAAGTGAGTCTGGCCTTCCACATGGACTTTGCTGGTCAGAAAGTCACAAAAGGGGGATCAGATGACCCCGGGACACCTCAACTGTCATAAATATGAGCCAGTTGCCAAGCATCCGAATTATTATTGTAAATTGAGGTCTACCCTTATTCTAGAATTCCAAAAACACTAATAAGCTCAGGACTGTCTCAGTATTAAGTATTACATTCTCAGACTGAGGCACATAGTCAGGTCTTCCATTCTGGAGGGAAAATACTGACTGCTGATCGGCTAGACCAGGGTTAGGCAAAGTTGGCTCTTCTGTGACATGTGGACTTCAACTCCGATGTTTGACTCAGGAATTCTGGGAGTTGAAGTCCATAAGTCATAGAAGGGCCAACTTTTTCTACCCCTGGGCTAGACTGTGTCTGGCAGCTCCCTCTAAAAGAAACATAGAAACATAGAAACAGAAGTTTGACGGCAGAAAAAGACCTCATGGTCCATCTACTCTGCCCTTAGACTATTTTCTGTATTTTATCTTAGGATGGATATATGTTTATCCCAGGCATGTTTAAATTCAGTTACTGTGGATTTATCTACCATGTCTGCTGGAAGTTTGTTCCAAGGATCTACTACTCTTTCAGTGAAATAATATTTTCTCATGTTACTTTTGATCTTTCCCCCAACTAACTAAAAGGGCTGGCTCTCAGACAGAGCCTTTGCTGGATTGTAAATACAGTAGTACCTCTAGATACGAGCTGCTCCACATGCGAGTATTTCAAGATACGAGCCACGAGGGGAGAGAAATTTCTGTTCTAGACCCGAGCTGAAATTCGGGATACGAGCCGAGCGTCCACTAGGTGGCGCAAGAATCCTTGCTTTTGGTTATCTCGGAGGGGAAAAACAAAGTCTAAAGCGATTTGTTCCAGATACGAGTTGCTCGACATACAAGCTCCCTTCTGGAACCAATTATACTTGTATCTAGGGGTACTACTGTAGTTGCCAAATAAAGAGCTGTTGTTTTGAAACCACTTTTCTGCCTCTTCCATTCACCCTATCTAACCCTGGCGACAAAAGTGGGATTGTAAGGCAGATAGACCAGAAATGAGTTGACAGCCTCGCAATCCATCCGTAAGCAATATTGGAAAAATAAATTTATCGTCCTTTTCACTCAATGAAGGAAAATGTAACTTGCCACCTAGGAGCGGACTGCCTATAGATGTAGTCTTTCTCTGGATGAATGCAATGAAAGATGGGATTCATTTATACAGAATGCCGTGTGTTAAAAAATAGTTAGATAAAAGTGTCAAAGAATGTATTTATGAAATTATATAATTTTGCCTTCGCAAGTATGTGTAGAATTATAATGTGACATGTTTTATTTAGTTGTTTTTGTTCTGGCTATTTACATTTTTTCCCCTTTCTTCAATCATATATGCACCCCTGTTGCTGTTATTTTTGTGTTTTGTTGTTTATTTTGTACAAATAAAAACTGCACATTATCAACCAGTATACCAGTGTCATGTTGATGCTTAAGTTAGAGCTTTCCCCTTTCAGAATGTGTTCCCCGATTAAGAAAACCTACTGCTCAATAGGTTGATTGTGGAAATTAATGGCACTGTAGAATAGAATGGAATTGGAATTAGAATAGAATATATATGGAAGACATATATGGAAGTTTATTTACCACAGGGGGCATACAGGTGTGGACAAAAAAATGGAAACACCTTGAAAAATCATCAAAATATCTTTTAAGATGGTGTTGGTCCACCTTTTGCAGCAAATACAGCCTCAATTCTCCGAGGTATTGATTCATACAAATTGTGAATTGTTTTCAAAGGAATTTTAGCCCAGTTAAAGCACCCTCCAGTTCTTTTAGAGACGATGGTGGTGGAAATCGACTTCTTACTTGAATCTCTAAAATTGACCATAAATGCTCAATAATGTTGAAGTCTGGTGATTGTGGTGGCCAGATGAGATGCTGAACTTCATTAGAATGTTCCTCAAGCCATTCTTTAACAATTCTTGCTCTATGGATTGGTGCATTATCATCTTGAAAGATGGCATCCCCCTCTGGAAACAGTTCTTGAACCATAGGATGAATTTGGTCAGCCAAAATTCCTAAATAGTGATGGGTGTTAATGCTTCCATGAAGGGAAATCATTGGCCCGGTGGATTTCCAAGAAATAGCATCCCAGATCATCACTGAACCCCCATGTTTGACGGTTGGGAGAAGGCAGTCTATTTAAAATGATTCTTTTGGCTGTCTCCAAACGTAAACACGGCCGGAGGTCAGAAAAATGGTAAGCGATGATTTGTCAGAGAAAATCACATTTTGCCACTGCTCGAGGGACCATTTTTGGTGGTTTCCACACCACTCTAAACACTTTGAAACATTTGTCTTTGAGAGCAGAGGTTTTCTAATCCAGATTTGTGAAGCTCCCTTCAAACACTTTTTGTGGAAACTGGGTTCTGTACGTGTCTATTGAGCTCTGCAGTGATTTTAGGAGCTGTGGTCTTGCGATCCGTTCTAACAATTTACTTTAGAGTCCAACGGTCTCTCTCAGACAACTTCGACTTTCGACCAGACCTGTGCTTGGCTGAGGACATTTTCCCTTCTCTTTCAAAAGCAGTCATTACTTTTGAGACATTACCTCTTGAAACGCCAAACATTCTGGCACTTTCTGTTACACTAGCGCCCGCCATTCGAGCCTCTTTGAAAGTCTGAGAGGTCTGCCATTTCTAGAAGGTTATAACCAATTTCCTTAAATTTCTGTAAAAAAAAAAAAGTAGTTTAAAAAACCACAAATAACAGAATTAAAAAAAACATAAAATATATCAAGTTTTGGTTGATTTGAACATGTTCAAACATTATGATGCCAAAAAGTCAAGTGTCTCCATTTTTTTGTCCACACCCTGTATATGGAGTTCTCCAGCCACCCTGGTCATACAGAAAAAGCTACTTGGATACGCAGCAAACATTTCTAACCAATGGAAAAAGAAAGATGACCAGTTGTCATGATTGATACGACTCTAGCTGAGTGACAAAGAATCGTCACCAATTATAGCCTAAAACTGTTGTAACAAAATTGGAAAAGAGCTTTGAGGTCTTCCAGTCCAATCCTCTGCTCAGGCAGGAACCCTATACCAGGAGGTGTTTCTCAGTTTGGACTGGATCTCCCGAACAGTAGCGACTCTCTGGTGACGTCAAGGATCCGATTCGTTCAGTGTTGGTCCATGAGCGCCACCATCTTTTTTTTTTTAATTTTTGGTTAATTTTACTGTGTTTCTTTATATATATATATAAAACTTTATTAATTTTCTTAAAATTCACACACAAACTTACAAACAGTTAACACATAGTAGGGGTTACAGTTACCCCTCTCATCTTAGAAGATTCATTTTTAATACAGAAAAAGAATATGTTCTTAATTCATTAAGTCAACATATTAATCTAAATGAAAAGAATATTGTTCAAACATTCTAATAATATAGAAGTTAAGTTAATAAAAAAAGAAAAAATATAAAATCATTTTGGTATATTCATACATTTCTCATATTGTTCAATTTTTATTTTTATCTATCCACTTATAAACTTTATTCCAAATAGTATAAAATTCAGATTCTTTTTGGTCATTCAACCTTCTTGTCATCATATCCATCTCTGCATTTTACTGTGTTTCGATGGCTTCTCCTTTTTTGCTGCTTGAAGAAAGGCCCTCCCATCTGCCCCCAGATTAATACTTTTACCTTTATTTCTTCATCCACTGATCACCTCCTCAGCTGTGTTTTGGGTCAATTCCAGATACTGGACTTGCACGGAAATAAAATTACATGAGGGTACACAAGTGCGAGCAGAGCACACACGCTTGCAAAGTGGTGGCGAAGTTAAGTGGAGCCCACCCTTACCCTACACCACTTCAGACATTATAATTTATTAGATTTGTATGCCGCCCCTCTCTGAAGACTCGGGGTGGCTGACAACAATAATCAGACAATATAACATTGCAACAAACCTAATATTAAAAGAAAACAATATATAAAACCCCAACAATTAAAAACCATGCAACACATACATACCAAAAACATAAAATATAAAAGCCTAGGAGAGGTGTCTCAGTTCCCCCATACCTGGCGATATAGGTGGGTCTTGAGTAATTTACGAAAGACAAGGAGGGTGGGGGCCGTTCTAATCTCTGGAGGGAGTTGATTCCAGAGGGCCGGGGCCGCCACAGAGAAGGCTCTTCCCCTGGGGCCCGCCAAATGTTTGGTCGACGGGACCCGGAGAAGGCCAACTCTGTGGGACCTTATTGGCTGCTGGGATTCGTGCGATAGAAGGTGGTTCCGAAGGTATTCTAGTCCACTGCCATGTAGAGCTTTAAAGGTCATTACCAACACCGGTGACCGGAAACTGATAGGCAGCCAGTGCAGGCCACGGAGTATTGTAGAAACGTGGGCGAATCTGGGAATCCCCACGATAGCTCTCTTAAAAACTTCCAGCGTTGGACCATTCACAACATCTAGAGGAAAGCTGTTCCACTGATTAATTGTTCTAACTGTCAGGAAATTTCTCCTAAGTTCTAAGTTGCTTCTCTCCTTGTTTAATTTCCATCCCTTGCTTCTTGCTCTACCCTCAGGCACTTAGTTTGACTCCGTCTTCTTTGTGGCAACCCCTGAGATATTGGAATACTGCTATCATGTTTCCCTTAGAAAGTATGTAGAGAAGAGCACAAGGATGATTAGGTGACTGGAGGCTAAAACATGAAGAACAGTTGCAGGAACTGGGTATGTCTAGTTCAATGAAAAGTAGGAGTGTTCCAATATTTCAGAGGTTGCCACAAAGAAGAGGGAGTCAAACTATTCTCCATAGCACCTGAGAGTAGAACAAGAAGCAATGAGTGGAAATTAAACGAGAAGCAACTTAGAATTAAGGAGAAATGTCCCGATAGTTAAAACAATCAATGGAACACCTTGTCTGCAGAAGTAGTGAATGCTTCAACATTGGGAGTTTGAAGATGTTGGATACTCATTTGTCTGAAGTGGTATAGAGTTTCCTGCCTAAGCAGGGGGTTGAACCTCCAAGACCTCTTCCAACTCTCTTATGATTATATGTGTGTTTTGTCGGGCTCTCTGATAGAATCCTCCCAAAAATTCACAGGTACAAATTTCAGACACACACACGTTTGAAAATTCAAAACAATGTTCTTTATAATGAAAATTCACTTAACCCTGCTGTTCTGTTTAAGAAAAGTAACAAATCTTATGTTCCCGGGTCACCCTGACCCGGACCGAAAACTCTTCATTTGCAGTGCTTATGTTTGGTCTTTTTGAAAGCTTTTTTCACTTGGAAAGTAGTCTGAACATTTCTGCACACAATGATATGAAAATTGAAATGAAAAAAGTAAATCTTATTGGTTTATTTTGCGGATATAATGCACGCCCCCCCTGTTTTTGTGAAATTTTTTTCAATTTATGGATAGTTTTGCTTGCAAAATGCATTCTATTTTACTAAAGTTGGTATGGGATTGGTAGCTTGAACATTTCTGAACATAATGATATGAAAATTGAACTGGAAAAATTGATGCATATTGGTTTATTTTGTTGATGAAATGCACGCCCCCCCCCGTTTTTTTTAAATAGTCTTCACTTTATGGATAGTTTTGCTAGCAAAATACATTCTATTTTACTAAAGTTGGTGTGGGATTGGTAGCTTGAACATTTCTGAACATAATGATATGAAAATTGAACTGGAAAAATTGATGCATATTGGTTTATTTTGCACATAAAGTATGCCTCAATTATTTCAATTTATATAAACATTATGCTGTTAATTTCAAACTTACATACTTTTTTTTTAGTAAAATGGATTTGTTTCATAAAATTAGTTCTCTGGCTACAATGTGGTTGATTTTCAAAAGGATATTCCAAATATTTCTAGACAAATATGTATAAACAGTGACAATAATGGCACACAGCAAGGCCGAGGGGGGGTGGCCCTTTTGTGGCAAAAATAAACCAATAAGAACCATTTTTTTCAGTTCATTTATATTTTTCTTATATTCAGAAATGTTCAATTTAGTATATCAAACCTTTTGGGGGAAAATTCCTTAGGGATTTGTAGCCTTAAAAAATAGAAATTGACACGAAATTAAAAAAGGATGGGGGGAGGGGCTTTTTGATCAAAATAAAAATATAAGTCTCAATTTTTCCAGTTCAATTTTCATATCATTATGTTCATAAATGTTCAAACTAGTTTTCCAGTTGAAAAAGTTTTCAAAAAGATCAAATTCAAGTACCTAAAAAAAATATTTTTGGTCCGGTCACATACGAACAGAAACAGATTCAGTTATGATTTTTTTTTGCCCAGAAAACAATTAGCCACCACCCCAAAAATATTTTTTGATGATCAGCATTGTTAAATTGAGTAAATGAATGCCTAAGATTTTAAAGAATATTTCGGATTTGGAGCATAAAAAAATAAAAAGTGAAAATGGTTGCAAGCAGCCAAGGGGGGGGGGGAGGCCTTATTTCTGATGTTAAAAAACCAATAAGAATCATTTTTTTCAGTTCTTTTATATTTTTCTTATATTCAGAAATGTTCAAGCTACCAATCCCACACCAACTTTAGTAAAATAGAATGCATTTTGCAAGCAAAACTATCCATAAATTGAAAATTTGTTCACAAAAACGGGGGGGGGGGCGTGCATTATATCCGCAAAATAAAACTTTTTTCATTTCAATTTTCATATCATTGTGTGTTCAGACTACTTTCCAAGTGAAAAAAGCTTTCAAAAAGACCAAACATAAGCACTGCAAATGAAGAGTTTTCGGTCCGGGTCAGGGTGACCCAGGAACATAAGATTTGTAACTTTTTTTGCCCAGCAAAAACTAAGCCCCCCACCCCCCCAAAAAAATTCTCATAGAGAGAACCCCTGAAATGATGAACCAGCATGAAATTTCAAGTTTCAGATATGCAGGGAAAATTTTTTGCAGGGACTCAAACTTGGCTTCGGGTCACATACGACCCGAACAGAACAGCAGGGTTTTAAACCAAGCCCTCTTTTGGTATAGCAAAGAGCACTCGTCTCCAAACAAATTGGTAATTTGTACAAGTCCCTTATCAGTTCTGTGATACTTAGCTTGCAGCTGTGAGGCAATTCACAGTCCTTCTTCTTTCACAAAGTGAAACACACTTTGCTCTGGTTTAGTTTCAAAGTGGGGAAAAATCAGCACACAAAAGGTCAAAGTCAGTAAAGCAGTCACGAAACACAAGGATCAGATAATCCCCCACAATGGCCAAACCCACAGGCTGCTATTTATAGCAGCCTCACTAATTACCACAGCCCCACCCAACCACAGGTGGCCTCATTTTCTTTGATAATAATCTCTCAGTTGTTGTTGCCTATGCATCGCTCTCCACATGCGTGGCTGTATCATTAACTCTTGTTCTGAATCCAAGGAGGAGCTAGATAATTGATCTCCTGAGCTGTCTGCCACACTCTCCTCCTCCCATGTCTTCTTGGTCAGAGGAGCCTTCATCATCAGATTGCACCGGGGGGGGGGGGGGGGCAAAACAGGCCTGCAGCATGTGGATGTCTCCCCCACATCCACAGTCCTTGGGGCAGGAGCTGGGCCAGAGCTAACCACAACAATGTGTATGTATATGTACATATTTATTTAATTGGATTTGTATGCTGCCCCTCTCCAAGGACTCGGGGCGTCTCACAGCATATACAAAAACAGGACAATAATATAAATCCAATTAATGCTACATTAAAAACAACCATTCAATTCAGTTAAAAGAAAGTAAAACCTATCAAACCAATCATTCAACACTTCATACTTAAAACATTCATTGATCAGGGGGAAGATCTAAAAGTCCCAAGCCTGGCGGTAAAGATGAGTTTTTAAGCTCTTTCGGAAGGCGAGGAGGGTGGGGGCAGTACGAATCTCTGGGGGGAGCTGATTCCAGAAGGTCGGGGCTCCCACAGAGAAGACTCTTCCGCTAGGTCCCGCCAGCAGACATTGTTTGGTCGACGGGACCCTAAGGAGGCCAACTCTGGGGGACCTCACAGGTCGCTGGGATTGTATAGCATATGTACATGGGTACATATTTATTTGGAAAGCGGGCATCAGACTTTCATTTTTTTAATGTCTGCCAGTGTGTTCACAGAAAAGTGACAACAAAGATTGTAGTCACTGACAACTTTCAAACATAAGCTTGAAAGGAGGCTCCTGCAACCCTGAGCTGCAAATATTTCCCCCTTATTGCAAATCTTTCCTTCGTTATTAAATTAATCCTCCCTTTTCCATCCGCAAAATACAACGAGTTTCAACCTAGCGCAGCGCTCAATCACAAAAAAGGAAGTTTGACCTTAAGCCAGCTTACTATGCTGTGCCAAGGTCACCGCTTGCCTGCCTGCCCGAGTCGTCTGAACGCGAATACTATTTCTGCCGCCCGCCCAGCCTCCATTTTGAGCCATTCTAATCTGCACAAGGCAGTTTTCCCGTCCGAATTCCACCAGACCACAACTCTCAGGTGTTAACCGGTTCTCCCCCCTAGTCCCGCCCCCCCTGATTATTACGTCACGCTCGACACGCCCTCCCAGGGTGGACTCGTTAATAATTCAAAGGGATTTTCCCGCGTTGCCAGTACGTCAGGGGAATCCCGGTTCGGAATCGGGAGCGCCTGCGCAATCGGGGGCGTTTGGTTACAAGCAGGTGCGCGACGGGACGGCCGGGATGGTTTAGGTAGTTGGAGGGGTGCAACTAGCTGAAACTCGGGTCAGGAGAAGCTGGGTAGGTGGGTAACAAGATCGTCAGGATACGGGCGGGGGTGGGTGGGGGACAACCTGCGATCGGATCCCAGTTCTTGACTTCTTTTGTGTCCCAACGGAAATCCCTGAAGGTGGCAGTACAGTAGAAAAGTAGAGTAGAGGGGCGGGCATTCCCGAAGCGGGTGGAGAAAACCCTCTCGCAGCCCCCTGGATGGGAGCGTGGATGAGGAGGAGGAGAAGCCACCACCGCCGCGGGAGAAGTTGCGCCCCAAGGCGGGAGGCGGAGAAAGCCAGAGAGGGGGCAGATCGGGTGGGCGGGGGGCAGCAGCGAGAGGCCATGGGTGCGAGGGGGCCAGAGGGGAGGTGGGGGAGGCCGCAGCTCCACGGCTGGCAGGGGGATGGGGAGCGCGCGCGGCGCCTCTGCACTTTCGTCACTTCCCGCCCCCAACTCCAATGCCCGGCTCCTTGCGCGCCCTTGGAAAAGGGTGCACCGGGGGGATATTTTGGGGTGTGCGCATGCGCGCACACACAGCCTACAGGGAACACTGTTTGCGGCTGTTATGATGTGTAACATCAAATATTTAACATTTTTCTCATACAAATTACTAATAATTCCTAATAGAACAAACTCTGCTGTACATTCAATTTCTACATTGGTTATTTCTTGTCACCACTTTCTGAGTTGCATCCAATATTTTTTCACTTCAGGGCATGACCACCATTGATGGAAGAAGGTGCCCTGTTCTTTTTTGCACTTCCAGTATAATTGATTATAATTTGGATATATCTGAGCCAATCTTTTTGGTGCTAGGTGCCACCGATACAATATTTTATATTGATTATAGACTGATGATTTAGTCATTTTAATATTTCTCATCCAAATTTGTTCCCATTCTGCCCGGTGGATACTACGACCAATGTTTTTTACCCAGGCGATCATCGGTCCTTTGACTATTTCCCCATGCTTTTCATATTCTATTAGATATTTATAGATTTTAGATATTATTTTTTCCTCTGGGCCTGTTATTAATTTATCTAACTGCTGAATGTGACTGTCAATACCTGTCCCTTCTGAATCTTTTTTTATACCTCATTTGAATTTGTAGATATGTCCACCAGTCTATATTTATATTTTGTTTCGCCAATTCTTCTCTACTTTTCAATTTACCAAGTGTTGTGGTTGGCTCTGGCCCAGCTCCTGCCCCAAGGAATGTGGAGGTGGGCGCAGGGGAAACATCAACATGTCATAGGCCTGTTTTATTGCCGACAGAGTCAGGTAGTGAAGGTGGGGAGTGACTTGGAAGAGGGGGGCTTGGCAGACAGCCCAGGAAGCCAATCTCCATTATCTTTGGTGGATTCGGATGAGAAATTGCTAGACCCATGCATGCATAGAGTTATGCATAGAAGAGAACAACTGAAGAAATATTACAGGCGATAGAGAATCCACCTGTGGTTGGGTGGGGCTCACGTAATTATAGCAGCTGTTAAATTGGCAGCGTGCAGGAGATTATCTGATCGTAGTTGTTGGGAGTCATGGAGTTTGAGAAAAGAAATCCTTGTAAGTTTTTGCCACGTCTTCCCTTTTTACTTTTGTTCCCTTGATGTTACTATTTTGCAAATTCTGTTTAAAAGGGTTTTCAGTGTTAGGACAAAGTATTTGTGCCGAACTTCACAGTACTAGTTTCTTGTTGATTTATTGCTTGCCTTGTTATCAGAGTGTAATCCATTACTGCCTTGTTTATACAAGAAATCCCTTTGAATTCTAAAAGGGAATTTTGCTACTCTTTTGTTGAGATAAAAAACATTTACTGCACTTCTACTGTGTGTGTGTGTCTGTTTTGAACCAATTTCCTTTTCATTGGAGGCTTGTGCTAGAAGCCGACAGAACACCTAGTGGGTCTAGAATGTCCTTATATTTAATTTTTTTATTGTCTCAATTGTGTCTCTATGGTTGACAGCCAATTTGGGATTCTCAGGTAATGTTTTCTTCTTATTTCTTTTCATGTGGTTAGTAAAAAATTTCTAATTAAATGATTGCTAAATATTTATGTTTTTTGTCACCAATGTCCCAGAGGTATGCCTGCTGTCCCTTTTCCAAGTCATGCCCTTCTAGTTGTAATACACGTTTATTTTCAAGGTTGACCCATTCCTTTATCCATACTAGGGAGGCTGCCCTATAGTATGCCTTCCATTCTGGTGGTCCCAGGTTACCTCTGCTCTTAACGTCTTGCAAATCGGACAATCTTATCCTTGGTTTCTTCCTTTGCCAAATAAATTTGGAAACCAGTTTATTGAATTCTGAGAAAAATTGAAAGTCTAATTTTATGGGAATTGTTCGAAGTAGGAAAAGAAATTTTGGAAGAACGCTCATCTTAATAATCGATATTCTTCCTATCAATGACAATTGTAATTTGCTCCATTTTTCTAGCTCCATTTTTGTTTGATTTACTAAATTTGTATAATTATCTTGTTTTATCAGTGGGCATCTATTAGTTAAGTTAATCCCTAAGTATTTAATTTTCTTCGTACTTTTAACCACCAATTTGTTTTCCAATTCTTTTTGTTTCATTGCCATTTTTTAGTTAAACATTTGGTTTTTTGTTTATTAATTTTCAGTCTTGCGAATTCACTGTATTCTTCTATTTTTGCAATAAATCATTGTCCTGTTTCTAATGGGTCTTCTGCAAAGAACACTAAATCGTCCGCATAGGCCTGAATTTTATATTCTTCCCTTTTTACTTTTGTTCCCTTGATGTTACTATTTTGTGAATTCTGTTTAAAAGGGTTTCCAGTGTTAGGACAAGGAGCAGAGATGACAATGGACATCCCCGTGCTGACACCTTTATTTATTTATTTATGTGGTTCAGTCATTTCAGTATAAATAATTGCCCTGGCTTTCTGGGAAGTATATATTTTTTCCACTAATTGCTTGAATTTATTATTATTATTTTTATTATTATTATTTATTGGATTTGTATGCCGCCCCTCTCTGCAGACTCGGGGCGGTTAACAACAGCAGTAAAACAGTACAACAAAATCCAATACTAAAAAAGCAGTTAAAAACCCATTATATAAAAACCAATCATATACAGTGATCCCTCGAGTTTCGCGATCTCGATCTTCGCGAAACGCTATATCGCGATTTTTCCACCCGATGACGTCACTCTCTTCCTTCCTTTCTCATCTTTCTTTCTCTCTCTCTTTCTCTATCTTGCTTCTCCCTCTCTCACACTCTCTTCCTCCCTCTCTCATCTCTTTCTTTCCTTCTCTCTCTTTCTCTATCTCTCCCCCTCTTGCTGGCGGGCGGCGGGAGGGAGGGCGGGCGCATCAGCGAGGAGCCGGGGTTTCCCCTTTGCGTGGGTGGCGGGGAAACCCGGATCTTCGGCTCCTCGCTGCTGCGGCGCTGCCGAGCAGATCAGCTGCTGGGCGGCGGAAGGAACCTTCCCTGGGTCTTTCCAGGTGCGGAAGTAAAAACACCATCTGCGCATGCGCGGCCATGGAAAAAGGGGCGCGCATGCGCAGATGTGTTTTTACTTCCGCACCACTATATTGCGAAAAATCGAGTATCGCGAGGGGTCTTGGAACGTAACCCTCGCGATACTCGAGGGATCACTGTATACAAATATACCATACATAAAATTGTGAAGGCATAGGGGGAAAGTGTATCTTAGTTCCCCCATGCCTGGCGGCAGAGGACTTGTATTTAGCTGGTTGTCCACCAAGAGTCTAAGATCCCTCTTGCAGTCACTGCTATTGAGTGTGGTTTCACCCAGTGTATATGTATATCTTGGGTTTTTCTTACCTAAGTGTAGGGTTTTTCTTTTCTCTGTATTGAATTTCATTTTGTTAGATAGGGCCCTTGATCTGGATGACTAAGAACCTCCATAGACAGTTGGGGACCGATTATTGCTTCTATTGTGAGGAGTGTGTCATTGTCTCATTTTCCTGCAGGTTATTTTATTGCTTTTATTTGGAGAATATGGGACTTATAATTATCATTTATTCATTCATTCAAATGTGACTATCAGGCAAGCAAAGCATAGAAACATAGAAGACTGACGGCAGACAAAGACCTCATGATCCATCTAGTCTGCCCTTATACTATTTTCTGTATTTTATCTTAGGATGGATATATGTTTATCCCAGGCATGTTTAAATTCAGTTACTGTGGATTTATCAACCACATCTGCTGGAAGTTTGTTCCAAGGATCTACTACTCTTTCAGTAAAATAATATTTTCTCATGTTGCTTTTGATCTTTCCCCCAACTAACCTCAGATTGTGTCCCCTTGTTCTTGTGTTCACTTTCCTATTAAAAACACTTCCCTCCTGAACCTTATTTCACCCTTTAACATATTTAAATGTTTCGATCATGTCCCCCCTTTTCCTTCTGTCCCCCAGACTATACAGATTGAGTTCATTAAGTCTTTCCTGATACGTTTTATGCTTAAGACCTTCCACCATTCTTGTAGCTTGTCTTTGGACCCGTTCAATTTTGTCAATATCTTTTGTAGGTGAGGTCTCCAGAACTGAACACAGTATTCCAAATGTGGTCTCACCAGCGCTCTATATAGCGGGATCATAATCTCCCTCTTCCTGCTTGTTATGCCTCTAGCTATGCAGCCAAGCATCCTACTTGCTTTCCCTACTGCTTGACTGCACTGTTCATCCATTTTGAGTCTGTCAGAAATCACTACCCCTAAATCCTTTTCTTCTGAAGTTTTTGCTAACACAGAACTGCCAATACAATACTGAGATTGAGGATTCCTTTTCCCCAAGTGCATTACTTTACATTTGGAAACATTAAACTGCAGTTTCCATTGCTTTGACCATTTATCTAGTAAAGCTAAATCATTTACCATATTACAGACGCCTCCAGGAATATCAACCCTATTGCATGTTTCCTGTGATTTTGTATGAGGGAACTCCTGTTGTATTGTATCATATTACCTGTTGTATTGGCTGCCTCTGATCTATCTCATTTTTCTCTTGTTTACAGAGAGTTACTAACATCGGTTTACGGCTGCCTTGTAATTTAATCCTTGACACACCCCTGAGTGGTGCCATCACTTTGCCCTCCCCCACTTTCTTTCGGTTCAATTATAGCCATTCAGACATTGCTGGAAGAAAGCCATTGAGACAGGAGATGTTTTGAATCTTACTGGTGACCGTGCAGACCCCAGGATCAAAGGAGGAAGCTGTGGATTCAGTGGGGAGCCTCGAGATCCCCGAGGCTCGCAGCCCTGGGGAACAGTGGGAAAAAAACATAAACAAAATCCTGATGGAAGAGAAAGGTAACTCCTATGCCCAGCGCCAAAACTTCAGGCAGTTCCGCTACCGGAAGTGTGCCGGGCCCCGAGCGGTTTGCAGCCAGCTTCACAATCTCTGTTGCCAATGGCTGAAGCCAGGAGAGCATTCGAAAGCCGAGATACTGGACATGGTGATTTTAGAGCAGTTCTTGACAATCCTGCCTCCTGACATGAAGAGCTGGATCAGAGAATGTGGAGCAGAGACCTGTTGTCAGGCGGTGGCTCTGGCTGAAGGCTTCCTCTTGAGCCAAGCGGAGGACAAAAAGCCGAAAATCCAGGTGAGGATGGTGGCCTTTCGGTGGTACAGTGATACCTCGTCTTACAAACCCCTCGTCATACTAACTTTTCGAGATACAAACCTGGGGTTTAAGATTTTTTTGCCTCTTCTTCCAAACTATTTTCACCTTACAAACCCAAGCCGCCACCACTGGGATGCACCGCCTACGGACTTCTGTTCCAACGAAGCGCCCGTTTTTGTGCTGCTGGGATTCCCCTGAGGCTCCCCTCCATGGGAAACATCACCTTCGGACTTTCGTGTTTTTGCGATGCTGCAAAAACGGGCACTTCGCTGGCAATGGAAGTCCGGAGGTGGGGTTTCCCAGCAAGGGGAGCCTCAGCAAAATCGCAGCATCACAAAAACATGGAAGTCCGGAGGTGGGATTTTGAGGATGTTGTATCCTGAAATGGCTACCTTGTAACTCTGTAAATAGTTTGTTCCTCTTTCCAGCGCTGTCTGAGCCCAAGCAGGAAGTCGCTCCTGATTGGCTCAGACGCGGCCGGCTCTAGCTTTGGCGGGAACCGCAAAAGTATAAAAGAAGCGGTTTCTCCAGGCAGAGTCAGTCGGTACTCGCTGAATTGTCACTTTACCTTGCTGAGCTGTCACTTGTTCTCTGAGCTGAATAAAAGTACCGATTGCTCAAAAACCCTGTCCTGGGTCTACTTCACTGGCGACGAACGAACGGAAGAAACTTCGCGTGCAACATGGACAAAATCCAGATCGGCCAGGCTCCGGAACTCTTCGATCCCGAGAAAATGACATGGGACGAGTACATGGCCACCTTCGAGATCTTCCTCGAGGCGGCGGGAATGCAGGACGCCGGAGCCGATCGCAGACGGGCTATTTTTCTTAACTACTGCGGCGCAGAGATCCGTAGACTTGCCCAAACTCTCACCGAACCAGAACAAGCAAGAACCACAGCGTGGGACGTCCTTCAACAGAAACTAGCGAGCCATTTCAAACCAACCAGACCAGCCATGGTTTACCGGCATCAATTCCACATGATGGCTCAGAGAGAAACCGAGTCGATCAGCCAATTTACAACGCGGCTTCGAACGGTACTTGCTCAATGCAAGTTTAAAGACCCGGAAGCTCGCCTCACCGACGCCTTGGTTTTCGGCATGAAGAGCAACACAGTGAGAAATAAACTCCTCACCGAAGAAGAGCCGACTCTACAAACCGTGATTAAATTAGCGCAGACCGCGGAAGCAGCCGACGCAGCGGCAAGAGAATTAAAAGAGCACGGAAGGCGAGAAATCATTGCCAAAATCGACGCCGAGTCTCCCAGCGCCATGGGAACAGACGACCTCAGCCAGCCTACTAGCAACGGGGACAACTGCCTCCTCCTGCAAGACCAGCCGAGACACCCTAGAGCTACTCACCCAGCCCCCTGCGCGGGCTGCCGGGGAAATCACCAGCGCCATCGATGCCCCTTCCGAGACGCTACTTGCCGCCGTTGCAACCGGAGAGGCCACATCGCCATCGCATGCAGGGCAACGGCACCAGAAGAAACTTTTGCCACACAACAATACCAGCGACCTCAAAACCAGCCCCCCCAATCGCGAGAAAGGAGACCGTTCCGCAACTCGGGTCAAAGGAACTACTCAACCGCTAACCGCGACTACACTAGAGGTAACTCTCAATTTTCCGTGAATAACACGGCAACCAAAAAGGGGGCTAAAATTGTTATCTCATTGTTACTAAATAACCAGCCTTGCTCAATGGAGCTGGATACGGGCTCGAGATATACCATCATGCCCTGGGAAAAATTTAAGCTATATATGCCTAATGTGTCTAAGGCTGACCTAACTCAAACCTCTTTGGTGATCAGAGACTTCCAAGGGGGGGTAATCTCGGTCCTGGGAACAGCAAATGTACCTATTGCATTTAAGAATGTTAAATGTACCCTTCCCATGCTTATTGTGACGGGGGCCAAACACTCCCTGCTGGGTCTAGCGTGGATGGAACCGTTGGGGATCGAAATTTCGGGTGTGTGTAATGTAAACTGTGATAATATGCCTAACTTTGTGAAAGAGTTCCCTGAAGTGTTCAGCCCCACCTTGGGATTGTATAAGGGACCCCCTATATCTTTCTCTATTGACCCCAAGGTCCCACCGGTTAGACTGAAACCTCGCAGGGTCCCCCTTCCGCTTCTCCCCAAGCTAGACATACAGCTGGACAAACTCATTAGTCAAGGTATTTTGGTCCCTGTGGAACAGGGGCCATGGGAAACTCCCATAGTGACACCCCTGAAGCCAGATGGCTCTTTAAGAGTTTGTGCTGATTACAAATCAACCCTGAATAAGGCACTCCAACACCACCCCTACCCCATCCCGGTTGTGCAACAACTCTTACACTCCCTGGGGGAGGGAAAAAGGTTCGCAAAGATCGACCTGGCGCAGGCTTACCAGCAACTTCCGGTCGATGAACAAACAGCAAACGCTCAAACGATTGTAACGCACAGGGGGGCTTTCAAATGCACGAGGTTACAGTTTGGGGTAAGCATAGCCCCAGGAATATTCCAGAGCATCATGGAACGCCTATTGTCAGGGGTAAATGGGGCAATTCCATATTTTGATGACATCTTAATTGCAGGGGAAAACCAGGAACAAGTGAACAAAAGAATAAGGGAAGTACTTAAGAGGCTACAGGACAAAGGGTTACGAATCAAGCCTGATAAATGTGTCTGGGGAACTAACAGTATTGAATTCCTTGGGTATAAAATAGATAAAGAAGGTATCCACCCCACAACAGAGAAGCTGAGAGCAATTAGAGAAGCCCCAGAGCCACGAGATAAGAATGAGTTGCAGGCATTTTTGGGCCTCCTTAATTTTTATTCCGTTTTTTTAAAGCAGAAGGCAACAGTAGCAGAGCCTCTCCATCGTTTACTCCAGAAGGAAGCCCGCTGGACATGGGGGAAAACTGAACGTGAAGCTTTTTCTCAAATAAAAAATTTATTAACTTCGAAAAGTGTAGTAGTCCAATATAGTGCTTCACTACCCATTAGGCTCACCTGCGACGCTTCGCCGTACGGCATAGGAGGAGTCTTAGCTCACGTTCTACCTAATAAGACAGAGGCCCCAATAGCATTTTTTTCAAGAACCATGACCAGCACAGAGAGGAATTATAGCCAGTTAGACAAGGAGGCTCTAGCATTAGTGGCAGGGGTAAAGAAGTTTCACAATTACATTTTTGGAAGAAGCTTTGAGCTAGTCACTGACCACAAACCCCTACTAGGCCTGCTAGCCCCCAACAAGCCCACTCCACCTTTTATGTCTCCAAGACTAATCAGATGGGCTCTTTTCCTCTCAGGGTATCAGTATGAGCTCACCCACAAGGGGGGGAAGGAAATCAATCATGCAGACGGCCTCAGCAGATGCCCCATAGCAGACTTAGTGGAAGACCCTGTTCCTTCCACAGATGTGCTAATGATAGAACTCGAGGAAAACCCACTAACCACAGCAAAAGAGGTAGCTGCACACACGCAGCAAGATCAAATCCTTAAACAAGTGGTGAACTGTGTTCTAAAGGGATGGCAAAATGATATTGTTAAACCTGAATTGTGTGATTTTAAAAACAAAAGGCTTGAATTATCATATGTAAAAGGTTGTTTGCTGTGGGGGGATAGAGTGATCATCCCCAAACGCCTAAGGGAAAAGGTACTCAAAATGTTACACGTGGGCCATCCTGGGATTGTCAGGATGAAGAGCCTAGCAAGGGGGCATTTATGGTGGCCAGGGCTAGATGCTGATATTGAAAGTTGGGTTTCAAAGTGTGACCCGTGCCAAGAGTCAAGGCCCAGTCCCCCCAAAACAACTCCGGCTGAGTGGGAACAGCCTGCTGGTCCTTGGTCTAGGATCCACATTGATTTTGCTGGCCCAGTTGGGTCTCAGTATTTTTTAATAGTGGTTGATGCCTTCTCCAAATGGTTGGAAATAATAGCAATGAACAACATAACCACAAGTGCCACTATCAAGGTATTGAGCAGACTGTTTGCATCCCATGGTTGCCCCGATCTCTTAGTGTCTGACAATGGGCCACAGCTAACAGCCAGGCAATTCGAATTATTCCTAGATGGCCTAGGGGTCAGGCATGCCCTCATCTCGCCTTACTCGCCCTGGGCTAACGGGTTGGCAGAACGTTACGTACGGGTGGCAAAGGAGGCATTGCACAGGTCAGGCCCTGGGGATGTGCAACAAAACTTGGACCAATTCTTACTAACCCAGCACATTACCCCTAACTCGCACACACATGTAAGCCCTGCAGAGTTATTGATGGGAAGGAAGTTGAGGTCACCATTAGACAGGTTAAATCCAAGGTTCTGTGTTAATAATAACCAAATGTGTATGAAACCAGAAAGAGAAATGTATTTGGGACAAAATGTATATGTAAAATGTTTTGATGGAAATGTAAACTGGATGAAGGGAATTATTGTTAAGCAAAACGCACCCAAGACTTATGTTGTTAAACTAGAGGATGGTCGTTTGTGGAAACGACACATAGACCACATTCGGAAACGAACTGAAAATCAATTGCCACAAACCGCTGACATGGACTCTCCCCCTTCAACAGACTTTAGTACATTGCCCGAACTAAGAAACACGCAAAGAGACTTATCGGGCCAGGGGGAACCATCCAGCGACGCCGAGCCATCCTCGTCCTCCGAAGCCTTCGTTGGGCCTGCCAGGCCAAGTCCGCCGCACCGGGAGAACAGCGGCGAGCCATCCTCCACAGTCAGTGGCGAAGGAGAAATTGAACTGCGCAGGTCAGCGCGAGAACCTCGGAGGCCTCACCGATTGGACGACTTCGTCACATGGCTTTCTTGATGGATGAGTCCAACTATGAGGGGAGGGGTGTTGTATCCTGAAATGGCTACCTTGTAACTCTGTAAATAGTTTGTTCCTCTTTCCAGCGCTGTCTGAGCCCAAGCAGGAAGTCGCTCCTGATTGGCTCAGACGCGGCCGGCTCTAGCTTTGGCGGGAACCGCAAAAGTATAAAAGAAGCGGTTTCTCCAGGCAGAGTCAGTCGGTACTCGCTGAATTGTCACTTTACCTTGCTGAGCTGTCACTTGTTCTCTGAGCTGAATAAAAGTACCGATTGCTCAAAAACCCTGTCCTGGGTCTACTTCAGAGGACTTCCGTGTTTTTGCAATGCTGCAATTTCGCTGAGGCTCCCCTCGCTGGGAAACCCCACCTCCAGACTTCCGTTGCCAGCGAAGCAACCATTTTTGCACTGCTGGGATTCTCCTGCAGCATCACAAAAACGTGGAAGTCCAGAGGTGGGGTTTCCCATGAAGGGGAGCCTCAGGGGAATCCCAGCAGCGCAAAAACGGGCACCGGCTGGCAAAAGGGGTGAGTTTTGGGCTTGCACGCATTAATCGCTTTTCCATTGATTCCTATGGGAAACATTGTTTCATTTTACAAACTTCACCTTACAAACCTCGTCCCGGAACCAATTAAGTTTGTAAGACGAGGTATCACTGTACTTTCAAGGTCTGTGAGGTGATTTGAGTCACGCCCCAGTTTGGGAAGGCTTCCCGTTAACGTCTTAAGGCGTGTGGCTCATGGAGGATCTTAGTCAGCATTCGTTTGGAGGAGATCCTGAGATGTTTTGTGGTGCAGAGGGAGCAGTGGTTTTATTCTGGGTCACCGCCTTCCATCAGGATCTGAGCAGAGCCTCCAGATGCTGTTGCCAAAGAGGGTGGATTCTAACTTACCTTAAGTCCAGTTCGCTTCCCCCCACGCCGCACGCCTGTGCCTCATGCACAGTGCTTAGAAATAAAAATCCCCCCCAAAAAAGAACCGAAAACAAGATGATGAAACTCTGCTTCTATGCATGTGCAAAAGGAAAAAAAAACAGGGAAAAAATATGGGGGAGCATTCAAAAATTCAAAAAAGAAAGATGGCAGTGTCCATGGATCGACATCGAGAAAACTAGTTCCATGACATCATTGTGACATCACCAGGGGTTTTCTACCAGTACAGGCAAACTGGTCCAAACCGGAAGGAACCCACCTCTGAATGCAAGGTATGTATGCCCTGCCTCCCCACCCATCAGTAACTTAAAACTTTTCTTCTTGCTATTTCCAAGGGGAATACATGGTTCTGCCCAAACCACTCCCAGCTTCACAGTTGTTGGGGGGGGGGGGGAGATCCTTAAAAGAGAGGTGTTGTTTCCTGTCCTGTTCCAACCTTGTATGGATCTCTGATACTGCTTTGCAGAGCCTGTTTGCGGATGCTAACGATTTCCCCAAAATTAAGAAGGAGGCTGCCTCGGACGCAGGACAGAGACAGTTCTTCAAGCAGATCTTAGAGAATGAAGATGCCATATTGCAGGGTAAGAATCAAGAGATTAGATAGATAGATTGTTGTCTTCTATATCTCTAGGCAGAGAGAGAACTTCTGGATTATCAGACGGGCATAGCCCTGGTGAATTTCAGATGTTTCGTTTAAAAAAAAAGTTTAAAAGATGCAGAGCCTTGATGGTTTCTGAGCTTGGTTGTTTTCTTGAAGACGTTCAAAAGAAATTAGAATAACAGAGATTGGAAGGGAACCTAGAGGTCTTCAAGTCCAACCCCATGCTTATGCAGAGAACCTTATACCATTTCAGACAAATGGTTGTTGGATCTCTTCTTAAAAACTTCCAGTGTTGGAACATTTACAACTTTTGGAAGCAAGTTGTTCCACTGATTCTTTCAAGTGTCAGGAAATTTCTTAGTTGCAGGTTGCTTCTCTCCTTGTTTAGTTTCCACCCATTGCTTCTTGTCCTGCCCTCAGGTGCTTTGGAGAACAGCTTGATTCCCTCTTCTTTATGGCAGCTCCTGAGATAACAGAACACTGCTATCATGTCTCCCCTGGTCCTTCTTTTCATTAAACTAGACATTCTCAATTCCAGCAACCGTTCTTTATATGTTTCAGCCTCTAGTCCCCAATCATCTATTTTGCTCTTCTCTAACTAACTAACTAATTATCTAACTAGCAAGGTGACATACTGCTAGGACTAAGTTATCAGTGCTAGGACTAGCACTGATGATGTTACCTAGTTAGGGGAATGATATTACTTAATTAGTTTACTTTTAGTTTAGCTTTATTAGATTTGTATGCCGCCCCTCTCCGAACACTCGGAGGGGTGGACAGTCTGCAAGAAACCAACCAACCTCAGAGAGCACCAAGGGCTCCAAATATTTTCCTTTATTTGAGGGAAGAGCCTTTTAAAAATTCTTGTTTTTCTCCACCGTGGCGACTTTAAGATTGATTACCGTATTTTGGGGAATATAAGATGCCTCTTTTTCTCCCCTAAAAGATGGGGGGAATGTTGGTGTCTCTTATACACCGAATGCAGCCATTTTTGCTATCCCAAAGCCCTGCCCTCTACCCACAGAGAGCTCCTAGGTGCTGGGCAATGGCAAAAACACCCCTGTTTTTATGAACATTGGGCGATTTTTTCGCAAAAATGTGGCAGGCAAAGGGTCTGGGAAATCCTGCAGAGAGGTTCTCGGCACTGGGGGAAGGCAAAAATGCCTTCATTTTTGTGGGGGGGCAGGAAACGGGTAAAAAACAGCCCATTTTTCACATGGGTGAAAAATTTGCTATTTCCCAGCACCCAGGTTCCCAGATCCTTTACCACCTTTTTTTCTTTTTTTGCAAAAAAAAAAAAAAAAACCAGGCAGAAAACTGCTGGTTTTCGCAAAAGCAGAGCTGTTTTTGACTTCTAATTACCCCATCTAACATGACTAGAGAAGGAATTCTGGGAGTTGAAGTCTACTAGTCTTAAAGCTGTCAAGTTTGAGGATCCCGGGGTTAGGGGTGCAAGGGTATTCAAACTTGGCAAGTTTAAGGCTTGTGGACTTCAGCTCCCATTCCTGAGCTAGCATGACTGAAGGAGGAATTCTAGGAGTTCTAAATATGAATCAGTCGCCAAGCATATGAAGTGTCAGTCCTCTTACCACGGAGGATGCTGCAGCAGTCATGAGAGCAGAAAATGGTCATCTTTTTGGCGCTGTTGTAACCTTGAATGGTCACTAAGGGAAGTGTTGTAAGTTCGAGGACGACCTGTCCAATAAAAGACTTGCAAAAGAATTTTTAAAAAGTATTCATTTCTGTCACTGCAGTTTTGCAGACTCCAATGGATTTGAGGGCCAGATTTCTACTGGGGATAATGGGAAAAGAAACCCATATTGAAGTAAGCAAACCAGGGTTTGTTGGAACATCTCCTGAGTTGTGTGAACCCTAGAAAAACCCTAGAAAAACAAGTGTCTCCAGGCTGGGCCTTGTCCCATTTGGCCTTTTTCGTGTGCAAATAAAACAACCACTTTCCACTGCATTTTTTGTCCATGTACAGGCAATGAGAAATCTTCGATGAGGCCTCCGAATATGTCTGCACTTGTTTCTTGGCAGGCGTCTACTTCCAACCAGCCAGCTATGGTAAGAATAAAGGAGGCAGAGCAGGGGTCGGTTCCACTTACCTTTGCTAACGGTGCGCATCATGACATTTCATTTGTATTTGTATTTATTAGATTTGTATGCCGCCCCTCTCCGAAGACTCGGGGCGGCTAACAACAATAAAAAAGACAATGTGAACAAATCTAATATTAAAAATAATCTTAAAAAACCCAATTTAAAGAACCAATCATACATACAAGCATACCATGTATAAATTCTATAAGCCTAGGGGGAAGGGAAAATTTCAATTCCCCCATGCCTGACGACACAGGTGGGTTTTAAGGAGCTTGCGAAAGGCAAGGAGGGTGGGGGCAACTCTGATATCTGGGGGGAGCTGGTTCCAGAGGGTCGGGGCTGCCACAGAGAAGGCTCTTCTCCTGGGTCCCGCCAAACAACATTGCTTGGTCGATGGGGCCCGGAGAAGGCCAACTCTGTGGGACCTAATCGGTCGCTGGGATTCGTGCGGCAGAAGGCGGTCCCGGAGATATTCTGGTCCGATTCCATGAAGGGCTTCATAGGTCATAACCATGCTCCGCTCATGCACACATCCTTTACATGCAGTTTCACTTCTGTGCATGCTCCGAAGGTGGATTCAGCCCGAAACACAGCTGAGGAGCTGGTCAGCTGTGTTTCAGGTGAAGAAACAAAGGTCCATATTAGCCCAGGGATGGGCCGGAGGGCTTTTTTTCAAAGCAAGGAGAAGCCATCCAAACACCGGGGAAAAAAATCACCAAAGATCCCCCCACCCCCCAAAATGGCATGCACAGATCAGCAGAGACAGAACCAGATCCGTGATGCCAAAATTACATCACCGGTGGGCTGCTAACGGTTTGGGCAATCCGGTCCGAACTGGGAGGAACTCACCCCTGGGATGGGAGACCAAAATGGGTTAGAATATCTCCGGGACCACCTTCTGCCGCACGAATCCCAGCAACCGGTTAGGTCCCACAGAGTTGGCCTTTTCCAGGTCCCGTTGACTAAGCAATGTCGTTTGGCGGGACCCAGGAGAAGAGCCTTCTCTGTGGCGGCCCCGACCCTCTGGAACCAGCTCCCCCCAGATATCAGAGTTGCCCCCACCCTCCTTGCCTTTCGCAAGCTCCTTAAAACCCACCTCTGTCGTCAGGCATGGGGGAATTGAAATTTCCCTTCCTCCTAGGCTTATAGAATTTATACATGGTATGCTTGTATGTATGAGTGGTTCTTTAAATTGGGGTTTTTTAGATTATTTTTATTAGATTTGTTACATTGTCTTTTTATACTGTTGCTAGCCGCCCCGGAGAGGGGCGGCATACAAATCTAATAAATAAATAAATAAATAAATAGTAGCCACTGTACATTTTCCTGGGTGGCACTCAGTAGTGGGTTCCTGCTGGTATGCCTAAATGCGCACAGCTCTGTGGCTCCGGCACACGACTATGGGTTCGGGCACAATTTGGCTTCCCGCACCTGTGCAGGCGCAAAATCTCACACGGGGACCCACATGCACGGAAACAAACAAAAAAAACCTGTGCAAGATTTTGCTACTTGCACAGGTGCAGGACTCAAAATTGTGCTCAAACCCACGCTCGTGCACCAGAGCCACAGAGCTGCGTGCAGTTAGCCGTAGTGGCAGGAACCCACTACTGGTAGCATTGACCCCTTTCTCCTTCCCTCCATTTCCTTTTCTCCCTCTTTTCCTTCTCTTTTTCCCTCCCCTCTCCAGAGTCCGCTGTCTTTTGAGGACGTGGCTGTGTATTTCACAGACAAAGAGTGTCCATTGTTGAACGCATCCCAAGTGATCCTGCAACTGGAGGTCATGGTGGAGAACTACCATAACCTGGCCTTTGTGGGTGAGTTCCCCGTGTTGCATCCCAACAGGCTTGAACCCAGAAGTTGCTTTTTCAGGACTTTTTTGTTTGTTTGTTTCTCTTGAAGACGTTTTGCTTCTCATCCAAGAAGCTTCTTCGGCTCTTGACAGGATAGTGGGGAAGGATTTGTATTCCTCGCAGACAGCTGGTCATTTGCATTCTCAATCTAAGTCCAGATGCAAACTGAGCCAATGTGGTACATGCAGTACGAATGCAGTGAGTCATGCGCAGATCTGTACGTGGGGTTGGGAGCCCAAGGAGAGCAGCAGGGACACGGCTGCTTCTTCTTGGTGGCTGGAACGGGCGGGGGGAAGGGATTTCTCCTCCAGCATTATTATTATTATTTAATTATTATTTATTAGATTTGTATGCCGCCCCTCTCCACAGACTCGGGGCGGCTCACAACAATAGTAAAACAGTGTAGAATGAACAAATCTAATACAGTAGTACCTCTAGATACGAGCTGCTCCACATGCGAGTATTCCAAGATACGAGCCACGAGGGGAGAGAAATTTCTTTTCGAGACCCGAGCTCAAATTCGGGATACGAGCCGAGCGTCCACTAGGTGGCGCAAGAATCCTTGCTTCTGGTTATCTCGGAGGGGAAAAACAAAGTCTAAATCCATTTGTTCCAGATACGAGTTGTTCGACATTCAAGCTCCCTTCTGGAACGAATTAAACTCGTATCTAGAGGTACTACTGCATTTTAAAAAATATCTAAAAACCTAGGCACAAGTGAGAATAATCTCCCCCCCCCCCAAGCAGTCCTGCCCCTGCTACTCTCCTAGGGCTGCACAGTGGTTCTCACTCTGCTGCTTGTGCCTGGGGTGCTGGAGGACAAATCAGCCCCCCCCTTTCCAGCCACCGAGAAGAAGCAACACTGCCGAAGGAGCAGATTCTGTGCCAAGGGTGCCCTGCAGCCGCCACTTCTTTACCACCCCCCTCCTTCCACCTAATTTGGCACGAGTCTGAAGTCGTCCATTGAGGAGGGGGGGAAAGGAAGCGAAGCTTCAGAAGAGCAGGAGCAACAGCTGGAGGGGGAAGAGCAGGAGCGACAGGTTGGCTGCAGCACACAGGACAGCAGGATGGGAAGGGAGGCAGGAGTGATCCCCTCCTCCTGCCAGCCTCGCGCTCCAGGCTGCATCCAGCATGTCAAATTTCAGGGACTTGCCCTGAACCCAGCAATAGCACTTAGACTTGCATACCGCTTCACAATGCTTTACGGCCCTCTCTGAGCGGTTTACAGAATCAGCATATCGCCATCAACAATCTGGGTTTTACCAACCTTGGAAGGACGGAAGGCTGAGTCAGCCTTGAGCCTGGTGAGATTTGAACTGTTGAACTACAGCCAGCAGAAGCAGCTTGCAGTACTGCGCTGTAACCCCTTTGCCACCAAGGCTCTTGACATCAAACTAGAGTGCATGGTGTGGTACTGTGTGTGTGTGTGTGGCACTGTGGCTCGGAAATTGCAAGCCACCGTGCCGTTACTCGGGAGGCTGCTTTCCTCACCTTCTCTGTTCGAGAAGGACGAAGACCGCTAGGTGGCTTCAAGGGCCCTGGCAATGCCCAGCTTCCTGCTGCTGCATGAGATACAAAGTCAGGTGGGCAGCCTTTATGGCACTCCTACCAATACCAGCACTCGGCAAACTCCTCTTTTTTCCTCCTAGCATGGGCGGTTCGGCCTGTAAATCGTGGCCAGGAGGAGGAGGCACCATCACTGCTGCGTAAGGAAAAAGTGGCTAGCGGTGGGGTTGGGAGCCAGGCTGGGCTGGGTTGCACCCGTGCACGGACAGGGAGGCACACACAGTGCATCATGGGTGCTGGTGCGCAGGAGTACTGGCACATGCGTACTTTTAGCACACGGCTACAAATAGGTTTGCCGTCACTGAACTAATGCATTAATAGTGTTGTGGTTCAGCCTGAGCCAGATCAAAGACCAGCTGCGTCTCTGCTGGCTCCATGCACGGGGGAGTCTGAGAGCGGAGGGGAGAGTTCTGTACAGCCGGACAGTGGAGCCAGTAGTCAAGAAAGTGAAGATGAAGCAAGGCCTGGGAGCCCTGGGGAAGGGCTATCTCAAGCAAGTAGCTTTGATTCTCTGGATTCCCTGGAATCCCTGGATGACGAAGCACAAGATATCATTAGTATGCGGCAGAGACGCATAGCTCAAAGGAGAACTCAACTGCGTAGATATTAACAGCGTTGAATGAGGAGCACCTGGGGGTTGGGTGTGGTCCTCATTAGCAGGGAAGGGTTTATAAGGCATGAGAACCATTTCGGCAGCGTGGAGTGTTATCAAAGAGGAGTTGGTGTTATCTGCATTTTCTCTCAGCGTTTTTGTTCCTGGCTCGTGGCCCAGCAGTCTTGAAGACCGGTGGGAGGTTTGTGTCTGTTAGCTCAACAGCCTCGTTTGGCATTAAGGATCCTGTTTTTCTGTATGAACAATTGCTTTTGTGTTTCTTTTGGAGTTCCAGTGCTTTCCTGACTTGTAAGGACATTTCCTGTTGGTTTCTTTGCTTTTTACCATTATAAAACTGTGTTTGGATTCAACCGGTGTGTCTGGCTTATCTTTTTGGGTTGGTCATAGCTTCCGAAGTCACCCAGACAGAACAAATAGAATAGAATAGAATTTTTATTGGCCAAGTGTGATTGGACACACAAGGAATTTGTCTTGGTGCATATGCTCTCAACGTACATAAAATAAAATATACATTTGTCAAGAATCATGTGGTACAACACTTAATGATTGTCATAGGGGTCAAATAAGCAACGAAGAAGCAATATTAATAAAAATCTTAAGGATACAAGCATTACAGTCATAAGTGGAAGGAAATGGGTGATAGGAATGATGAGAAAAACTAGTAGAATAGAAGTGCAGATTTAGTAGAAAGTCTCACAGTGTTGAGGGAATTATTTGTTTAGTAGAGTGATGGTGTTCGGGGAAAAACTGTTCTTGTGTCTAGTTGTCTTGGTGTGCAGTGCTCTGTAGCGACGTTTTGAGGGTAGGAGTTGAAACAGTTTATGTCCAGGATGTGAGGGGTCAGTAAATATTTTACCCGCCCTCTTTTTGACTCGTGCAGTATACAGGTCCTCAATGGAAGGCAGGTTGGCAGCAATTGTTTTTTCTGCAATTCTGATTATCCTCTGAAGTCTGTGTCGGTCCTGTTGGGTTGCAGCACCAAACCAGACAGTTATAGAAGCCCTGGTCTTATTTTTCAGGGAAACAGTATGGAGTGAGGTTCCACCTATGCTATACCTGTGCATTCGTTTTTTCTCACCTTACCTCTCTCTCTCTCTCTCACCAAAAGCTTTTTTTTGTTTTCATTTGATCCCCTTTCCCCCCATGTTTTCTCTTGGTTTTTCTCTTATTCTAGGGAGGGAGGCATGGCGGAACGAGGACGAGGACGAGTCAAAAAAAGTATCCTTAAAAAGATCCAGATCCACCGAGCAGGAACCGCAGAGCGAAGGGACAGAGAACCGGGTCAAGGTCATGAGATGGGACGAGTTCTCTCTTTCGGAAATTCGTCCCAACCAAGGTGTAACGGTGCCCCCCCAAAGATATCCGGGGAATGCACCTTTGCCATCCGCGAGCAGGAACGTTTGCAAAACGCCCGTCCAAGCGAAACCGAGCACGAGAAATGCCACCTTGGTTTCTAAGAGCACGAATTCTGCCGAAACGCCCGCCCAAGGGCAATTGGCTCAGAAACCCAGAATGAATACGTGTCCCGTCTGCGGGAAAAGCTTCGCCCACCGGTCTCTCCTGCACGAACATGAAAGGATCCGCACCAGGGAGAAGCCCTTTAAGTGCAACGAATGCGGCATCAGCTTCAGTCAGATGGCGACCCTGACTTCTCACAAACGCATCCACACGGGCGAGAAACCCTATCAATGTATGGCATGCGGGAAGAGTTTTAACCACAGCATCGCTCTCCATTCTCATCTAGGGAGTCACAAAATTTAAATGCCATCAAAGCGGCACAGGCCGGTCACGTTCAAAATCCAAAAGCTTCCCAAAAGAGCAAAAATTTTGTGCAGGGCAGAAACTGATGGTTTAATCTCCGCCGTGGAAAGTACCTCACGCTTTAGGTACAAACTCTTTACAAATCTCTATAAATAGCCTTTCTTTCTCTCCCCCCCCCCCTTGGGCAGCTATCTGAAATGTGGATTTGGGTTTTTTTTTCTCTCTTCCCCACCCCAACATGAATCTCCCGAAGTTCTTTTTTGCTAGTTTTTTTGAGAGAAAGCTTGGATTTATTTAATGATCAATATTAAATGCTTTTATATCTCTTCCCCCCCCCCTCCTACTATTGTAAGCCACCCAGAGACAAGTCGAGGTGGTAAGACGGGCTGCATTTAAACACTAAAGAATAAATAAACAAAGTAGAATCCCAGCTAGTGAATTCATTTCAATGTATGTCTGTGGATATTCGATCATCCAATGTCCTGGTGCTTTTTTAAGCTTTTCTGGGTTTTTTCTTTTGAAGATGTTTCGCTTCTCATCCAAGACGCTTCTTCAGTTCTAACTAATAGTGGGGAGTGGAAGGATTTACACTCCTTGCAGACAGCCCGTTGTTTGCATTCTCAATTTAAATCTAGTCCAGACGCAAAGTGAGCAACGTGATGCATGCAGTACAATGCGGTGAGCCACACGCAGATCTGTACGTTGGGGAAACAAAACAACCACAACATAGGAGAAGAAACCCATCAGGACAAGATTCAGCAGCCTATCTGCGGCATACAAATCCAATAAATAAATAAATAAACAATAAATAAATAAATAAATAAAAAGACAGAAGAGAGCAAAGTCCACATTTTGGACAGAGGAGCGCTGGTTTGAAAGAAGGGTCAAAGAAGCAACATTGAACAGCTCTCTCTCAATGGGTATGACATCATCTTTCTCTAGTCTATAACACAGTCCTACCGACAGATCCAAAAAATCTCCACACCCATTTGCACCACTCAGGTGACCCTGAGGACATAAACCAGATGGTCTCAACAGTCTAAAACAGTGGTTCCCAACCCTTTCTTTGGCCAGGCCCCACCTAAGCATCTCTAAAATCCTGATGCCACACATACACATCCCTATGACATGTAGAAACATAGAAGTCTGACAGCAGAAAAAGACCTCATGGTCCATCTAGTCTGCCCTTATACTATTTTCTGTATTTTATCTTAGGATGGATATATGTTTATCCCAGGTATGTTTAAATTCAGTGACTGTGGATTTATCAACCACGTCTGCTGGAAGTTTGTTCCAAGGATCTACTACTCTTTCAGTAAAATAATATTTTCTCATGTTACTTTTGATCGTTCCCCCAACTAACTTCAGATTGTGTCTCCTTGTTCTTGTGTTCACTTTCCTATTAAAAACACTTCCCTCCTGGACCTTATTTAACCCTTTAACATATTTAAATGTTTCGATCATGTCCCCCCTTTTCCTTCTGTCCTCCAGACTATACAGATTGAGTTCATTAAGTCTTTCCTGATACGTTTTATGCTTAAGACCTTCCACCATTCTTGTGGCCCGTCTTTGGACCCGTTCAATTTTGTCAATATCTTTTTGTAGGTGAGGTCTCCCGAACTGAACACAGTATTCCAAATGTGGTCTCACCAGCACTCTATATAGCGGGATCATAATCTCCTTCTTCCTGCTTGTTATACCTCTAGCTTTGCAGCCAAGCATCCTACTTGCTTTCCCTACCGCCTGACTGCACTGTTCACCCATTTTGAGACTGTCAGAAATCACTACCCCTAAATCCTTTTTTTCTGAAGTTTTTGCTAACACAGAACTGCCAATACAATACTCAGATTGAGGATTCCTTTTCCCCAAGTGCATTATTTTACATTTGGAAACATTAAACTGCAGTTTCCATTGCTTTGACCATTTATCTAGTAAAGCTAAATCATTTACCATATTACAAACGCCTCCAGGAATATCAACCCTATTGCACACTTTAGAGTCATCGGCAAATAGGCAAACCTTCCCTACCAAACCTTCCCCTATGTCACTCACAAATATAATTCTTACTATTCAAAGAGTGAACTCCTACTCGTACGGGGGAACCCTAAAAGGCCATTGATTTAGTTTAAAGAAGGTTCCAATTGTCCCCATCATAGTTCCCTCTAAGCTGAGCAGTGAGCAATCGCTCACTTAAAAATCATCATCAACTCAGAGTTTTCCAAACCTGCCCAGAAACTGAGAGGGAAGGAGAGAGAGAGGAAGAGAGGAAGAGAGAGAAACAGATAGAAAAAAGAGAGGAAGGAAAAGAGAGAAAAAAAGAATGGGAGTAAGGAAGAGCGAAAGAAAATCAAAATCTAGTTTGAAACTAGCTCAACTATTTAAGTGGCATTTTGATATTGATCGAGTTGCCCTATTATGAGCTCATTGTTATAGACACACGGTACAGTATTTTATTTTGAAATTCTGTGAGGCAAAACAGGGAGGTTTTTTTTATTTATTTGTTTGTTTTTTTGTTTTTTTGTTTGTTTATTATTTCTGTGCTGCCCAGTCCCAAATGGACTGCCGCTCAGACACTATACCTTTCCGCCCACCCCCCCAAAAAATTTGAGGGAACACTGGTCCCCATTAAATAATCAATTTGCCCTCCTGTGGGGCGAGGGCCCCAGGTTGGCAACTACTGCTCGAAAAGAGTGCAGATGACCAGCTGTCTGCAAGGCATATCAATCCTTCCATTCCCTACCATCCATTCAGAGTTGAAGAAGCGGCTTAGATGAAAAGCGAAACAACAAATGGGTGAGCAGTGTGGTCGGGCAGTAGGGAAAGCAAGTAGGATGCTGGGCTGCATAGCTAGAGGTATAACAAGCAGGAAGAGGGAGATTGTGATCCCCTTATATAGAGTGCTGGTAAGACCACATTTGGAATACTGTGTTCAGTTCTGGAGACCTCACCTACAAAAAGACATTGACAAAATTGAACAGGTCCAAAGACGGGCTACAAGAATGGTGGAAGGTCTGAAGCATAAAACGTATCAGGAAAGACTTCATGAACTCAACCTGTATAGTCTGGAGGACAGAAGGAAACGGGGGGACATGATCGAAACATTTAAATATGTTAAAGGGTTAAATAAGGTTCAGGAGGGAAGTATTTTTAATAGGAAAGTGAACACAAGAACAAGGGGACACAATCTGAAGTTAGTTGGGGGAAAGATCAAAAGCAAGGTGAGAAAATATTATTTCACTGAAAGAGTAGTAGATCCTTGGAACAAACTTCCAGCAGACGTGGTTGGTAAATCCACAGTAACTGAATTTAAACATGCCCGGGATAAACATATATCCATTGTAATATAAAATACAGGAAATAGTATAAGGGCAGACTAGATGGACCATGAGGTCTTTTTCTGCCGTCAGTCTTCTATGTTTCTATGTTTCTATCTTCAAAGAAAAACCAGAAAGTCCACTTGCCTCTTAGAAAAAAGCACCTTTGGGACATTTCAATGTATGTTAAGAGTGAGAGCCAGTTTGGTCTGCGGTAGTTTTAAGACGAGCAGGGAAGCCACGTTTTGGGAGATGCAGGAGAAGGTTAGAAATAAACACCACATTGACCGTGCAAGAAAGAGCACATACAAAATCGGGACACTAATTTCTAGGTCCGTGATGGTGAAATCTATGGCACACGTGCCAGAGGTGGGATGCAGAGCCCTCTCAAGCTGGCACATGCGCCGTCGCCCCAGATTGGAGCTCCGTGGTGTTTCTTTTGTGAGCTTCTTATTTCCTTATTGCAAAAGAAAAAGATCTCCCCCTGAGCAGCTGGCCTGGTTCTCTGCTGCGCATGCGTGCATTTCATTTCATTTCATTTTATTGGATTTGTATGCCGTCCCTCTCTGTAGACTCGGGGCGGCTAACAACAACGTGCGACAATCCAATACTAAAAACTAAAAACCCTTATTTTAAAACCAATCATACATACAAACGTACCATACATAAATTGTGGAAGCCGAAGGGGAAAGAATATCTTAATTCCCCCATGCCTGACGACACAGGTGGGTTTTAAGAAGCTTGCGAAAGGCAAGAAGGGTGGGAGCTATTCTAATCTCTGGGGGGAGTTGGTTCCAGGGGGCCGCCACAGAGAAGGCTCTTCCCCTGGGTCCCGCCAAATGACATTGTTTAGTTGACGGGACCCGGAGAAGGCCAATTCTGTTGGACCTAATTGGTCGCTGGGATTCGTGCGGCAGAAGGCGGTCCCGGAGGTATTCTGGTCCGGTGCCATGAAGGGCTTTATAGATCATAACCAACACTTTGAATTGTGACCGGAAACTGATCGGCAACCAATGCAGACTGTGGAGTGTTGGAGTAACATGGGCATATTTAGGAAAGCCCATTATTGCTCTCGCAGCTGCATTCTGCACGATCTGAAGTTTCCGAACACTTTTCAAAGGTAGCCCCATGTAGAGAGCGTTACAGTAGTCGAGCCTCGAGGTGATGAGGGCATGAGTGACTGTGAGCATATGCACACACACACGAGCATGATTGTGCATGCACACATTTGCACACGTACACACACTGTTCCGTTTGGGTGCGCGCACGTGCACATAATTTGAGCTCCAAATTTATGTTGCTAAGTGATTATTATTATTATTATTATTATTATTATTATTATTATTATTATGTATTAGATTTGTATGCCGCCCCTCTCCGTAGACTCGTCGGGGCGGCTCACAACAACAACAAAGACAATGTAAGAACAAATCTAATAATTTAAAAAACACTAAAAACCCCACTATTAATAGCAAACATACACACAAACATACCATGTATAAACTGTATAGGCCCGGGAGAGATGTCTCAGTTCCCCCATGCCTGACGGCAGAGATGGGTCTTAAGAACTTTACGAAAGGCAAGGAGGGTGGGGGCAGTTCTAATCTCCGGGGGGAGCTGGTTCCAGAGGGTCGGGGCCGCCACAGAGAAGGCTCTTCTCCTGGGTCCCACCAAACGACATTGTTTAGTCGACATGTTCATTAAGTGAACTTTGCTCCATTTCACAATCGTTCTTGCCACCGTTGTAAAGTGAATCAGTGAGGTTATTAAGTGAGCAACACTATTGTTAATAATTATAATAATAATAATAATAATTTATTAGATTTGTATGCCGCCCCTCTCCTCCCCATTGACTTCGCTTGTCAGAAGATCGCAAACGAGGATCACGTGACCCTGTAAAAACACTGCGGCCCTCAAATATGAGCCAATTGCTAAGCATCTTGAGTTTTTGATCGTGTAACCATGGAGATGCCGCAATGATCATAAGTATGAAAAAATAAACAGTCCTAGGCCATTTTTCTCAGTGCCATTGTAACTTTGAACTGACATTAAATGAATGATTGTAAGTCGAGGATTGCCACTATGTCATCCCCATAGGGCTTTACAGCCCCCTCTAAATGATTTACAATGTCAACACATTGCCCCCCAACAACCTGGGTCCTCATTTTACTGACCTCAGAAGGATGGAAGGCTGAGTCAACCTTGAGCCTGTTAGGATTGAACTTTCAGGCTGTGGGTAGAGTTAACCTGCAGTACTGCACTTTAACCACTACTCTTCCAGAGCACTGCATGCCCCCAATTTCAGCGGTGAATTGAACTTTGAAGGACATTGGCGGACTCAACAATGGGGAGGTGATAGTTAGGAGGGTAGGAAGGGTTTCAACACACATTAAATAATTTACAGAGGGGAGAAACCCCATAGATGTTCAGTATGTTGGAAGAGTTTCATCCAGAGTGTACATCTTACTAGGCATCAGAAAATCCAAAAAGGAAAGAGAGACTATTTGCCTAGAACAGTTTAACAATTTAAGAAATGTGGACTTCAATTCCCAGAATTCTCCAGCGAACATGCTGACTGGGAAATTCTTGAAGTAGTTGAGAAACATTGGCCTAAATTCTACAGAGGTTCTCAGTCATCTAGTAGATCATGGTTGTTTCAAAGATGACTTTTTTTCTAGAGGCAACTGGACTTTTGGGCTTTTCTTTGAAGACATTTTGCTTCTCGTCTCAGCTCTGAGAAGCTGAGGGTTTGGGGGTTTTTTTGGATGAGAAGCAAAATGTCTTTAAGGAAAACCCAGAAAGTTCAATTCCCTTTGGGAAAAAAAAGTATGGGTGGAGTTTCAGTCCCATCACAAGCTTTGCATTCCTACCAGAACCTTCACACCAGGGAGAAAACTCTGCAATTGCTCGGATTGTACCATAGGTTTGTGGGTAAAATCGAGTTACGAGACACCACACCAGGAGAAAGCCATGTGTGATTTGACTGTGGAACAAGGCAGATTTTATTAAAGTTTGTTGCAGAAAAATCAATTTCCAGAAGTACACACAGATGACTTGATTCAGTTGGATTCATTAACTTTACATGCAAGAATATAGATTCTTCTTCAAGCAGTTGCAGGTAGCAGAGAATGGTTAGTTTCATTTCAGCAGAGTTCAGAGTGGATAAGAGAGCAGAGTGTTGGCTTGGAGCCACGTCCCACCTTAAGCTTCTCAGTTTTGCTTCTCTGCACAGATTCAGAAGTGGTTAGGTCCCCTTGGCTGTCTTAGTTGCTATGTCTATTCATTGGCTAACCTTGTTACCATGGCTCTCCCAGTCATGAATATTTATTTATTTATTTATTTATTATTTGGATTTGTATGCCGCCCCTCTCCGAAGACTCGGGGCGGCTCACAACAAGTGAAACAAATCATAAATAATCCAATTAATTAAAATATTTAAAGATTTAAAAAACCCCATATACTAACAGACACACACACAAGCATACCATGTAAAAATTAAACATGCCCAGGGGGAGATGTTTCAATTCCCCCATGCCTGACGGCAAAGGTGGGTTTTAAGGAGTTTACGGAAGGCAGGAAGAGTAGGGGCAGTTCTAATCTCCGGGGGGAGTTGGTTCCAGAGAGCCGGTGCCGCCACAGAGAAGGCTCTTCCCCTGGGGCCCGCCAACCGACATTGTTTAGTTGACAGGACCCGGAGAAGGCTCACTCTGTGGGACCTAATCGGTCGCTGGGATTCGTGCAGCAGGAGGCGGTCTCGGAGATATTCTGGTCCGATGCCATGAAGGGCTTTAAAGGTCATAACCAACACTTTGAATTGTGACCGGAAATTGATCGGCAGCCAATGCAGACTGCGGAGTGATGGTGAAACATGGGCATACCTAGGTAAGCCCATGACTGCTCTCACAGCTGCATTCTGCACGATCTGAAGTTTCCGAACACTTTTCAAAGGTAGCCCCATGTAGAGAGCATTACAGTAGTCGAACCTCGAGGTGATGAGGGCATGAGTGACTGTGAGCAATGAGTCCCGGTCCAGACAGGGCCGCAACTGCTGCACCAGGCGAACCTGGGCAAATGCCCCCCTCGCCACAGCTGAGAGATGGTTTTCTAATGTGAGCTGTGGATCGAGGAGGACGCCCAAGTTGCGGACCCTCTCTGAGGGGGTCAGTAATTCCCCCCCCCAGGGTAATGGACGGACAGATGGGATTGTCCTTGGGAGGCAAAACCCACAGCCACTCCGTCTTATCCGGGTTGAGCTTGAGTCTGTTGACACCCATCCAGGTCCCAACAGCCTCCAGGCACCGGCACATCACTTCCACCACTTCGTTGACTGGGCATGGGGTGGAGATGTAAAGCTGGGTATCATCGGCATATTGATGATACCTCACCCCATGTCCTTGGATGATCTCACCCAGCGGTTTCATGTAGATGTTAAATAGCAAGGGGGAGAGGACCGACCCCTGAGGCACCCCACAAGGGAGAGACCTCGGAGCCGACCTCTGATCCCCCACTAACACCGACTGCGACTGGCTAGAGAGGTAGGAGGAGAACCACTGGAGAACAGTGCCTCCCACCCCCAACCCCTCCAACCGGTGCAGAAGGATACCATGGTCGATGGTATCGAAAGCTGCTGAGAGATCGAGGAGCACCAGGATAGAGGATAAACCCCTGTCCCGGGCCCGCCAGAGATCATCCATCAACGCGACCAAAGCGGTTTCCGTGCTGTAACCGGGCCTGAAACCCGACTGCTGGGGACCTAGATGATCAGCTTCTTCCAAGGACCGCTGGAGCTGGAGTGCCACCACCTTCTCAACAACCTTCCCCATAAAGGGAAGGTTGGAGACTGGACGATAGTTATTAAGTACGGCTGGGTCCAGGGAAGGCTTCTTGAGGAGGGGGCGCACGAGCGCTTCTTTATAGAGTGTTGGAAAAACTCCCCTCCCCAAGGAAGCGTTGGTAATCTCCTGGGCACAGCTCCGTGTCACCTCCCTGCTGGCCGAGACCAACCAGGAGGGACACGGATCCAGTAGACAGGTGGCGGAACTCACAGCTCCAATGGCCTTGTCCACTTCATCAGGTGTCACCAGATCAAACTCTTCCCAGACAGGTGGACAAGTACGTGCCGCAGTCACCTCAACTGACTCATTGTCAGTCGACTCTGTTTTATAATTGGAGTCGAGGTCGGCCCGGATCTGAGCGACTTTATCAGCGAAAAACGTGTTAAACTCCTCGGCACTACTCTGCAAGGGCTCCCCAACTCCCCCCTGGTTAAGAAGGGAGCGGGTCACCCTAAACAGAGCGGCCGGGCGGGATTCCGCTGATGCAATCAAGGCGGCACGGTACGCGCATCTTGCCGCCTTGAGCGCCACTTTGTAAGTCTTAATAAAAGCTCTTACAAGTGTTCGATCAGATTCAGACCTACTCTTCCTCCATCGCTTCTCTAGACGTCTCTTTTGGCGTTTCAACTCCCGGAGCTCCTCGTTGAACCATGGGGCTCTACGGGGTCTAGCGCCACGGAGAGGTCGCAAAGGCGCAATCCGGTCAAGAGCCTCCGCAGCAGCCGTGTTCCAGGCCTCTGCAAGAGACTCCGCCGAACTGTGGATGAGTGCCTCTGGAATAACCCCAAGCGCCGTCTGAAAGCCCTCTGGGTCCATTAGGCGTCTGGGGCGGAACATCTTCATTGGTTCCGCCTCCCTGCGGGGAAGGATTGGAGCCAGGAAGTCAAGCCGTAGTAGAAAATGGTCTGACCATGACAAAGGCAATGCTTCTAAGCCCCTTAGTCTCAGACCATTTCTCAATTGCTCGGAAAGGAATACCATGTCAGGTGCGTGCCCTTCCTCGTGAGTCGGACCCTGTACTACTTGAGTCAGGTCCATGGCTGTCATGGTGGCCATGAACTCCTGTGCCAGCCCAGAGGTTTCGCCAAGTGACGGCAGGTTGAAGTCCCCCAGGACAATGAGTCCAGGGAACTCCACCGCCGACCCAGCTGCCTCCTCGAGTAGCACAGGCAGGGCTTTTGACACGCAGCTGGGAGGCAGGTACGTGAGAAATAAGCCCACCTGAACCCCTAAGTCCAACTTCAGCAAGAGAGACTCGCAACCCGCAATTTCCGGAGCAATGAGTCTACGCAGGCAAAGGCTCTCCCTGGCTATAATAGCCACTCCTCCCCCCCCTTCCCTGGGGTCGAGGTTGATGCCAAATCTGAAACCCGGCTGGGCAGATTTCAGAGAGAGGAACACCTCCCTCCGAGCCCAGCCAGGTTTCAGTAATACATGCCAGGTCGGCCTCCTCATCCAGGATCAGATCCCAGATGAGGAGAGTTTTATTTACCACCGACCTATATTCTAACAGATTGGACTTTACCTTGGAAAACCCACATGGGCAGGAAGCCTTATACAGTTGGGGGGGGGGTATTTAGTCAGACACCAGTTGTGCAAGTTCTCCCACTTAAAAAGATGAGAGAGACCTGTAATTGACATCATAAGTAGACCTCAACCATGAGAGACAAATTGAGAAAGCACATCCAGAAAATCATATTGTCTGATTTTTAACGAATTTATTTGCAAATTATGGTGGAAAATAAGTACAGTGATACCTTGTCTTACGAACTTAATTGGTTCCAGGGCGAGGTTCGTAAGGTGAAAAGTTCGTAAGATGAAACAATGTTTCCCATAGGAATCAATGGAAAAGCAATTAATGCGTGCAAGCACAAAATTCACCCCCTTTTGCCAGCCAAAGCGCCCATTTTTTGCAATGCTGGGATTCCCCTGCAAAAATGCGGAAGTCCGGAGGTGGGGTTTCCCATGGAGGGGAGCCTCAGGGGAATCCCAGCAGCACAAAAACAGGCGCTTTGCTGGCAACGGAAGTCCGGAGGTGGGGCATCCCAGCGGGGGCGGCGGGTTCGTAAGGGGAAAATAGTTCGGAAGAAGAGGCAAAAAAATCTTAAACCCCGGGTTCGTATCTCGAAAAGTTCGTATGACGAGGGGTTCATAAGATGAGATATCACTGTATTTGGTCAATAACAAAAGTTCATCTCAATACTTTGTTATATATACTTTGTTGGCAATGACAGAGGTCAAACGTTTTCTGTAAGTCTTCACAAGGTTGCCACACACTGTTGCTCTTATGTTGGCCCATTCCTCCATGCAGATCTCCTCTAGAGCAGTTATGTTTTGGGGCTGTCGCTGGGCAACATGGACTTTCAACTCCCTCCAAAGGTTTTCTATAAACTAAGCACCCATGTGCAGCCCTTGGCCACATCTGGATGTGCTCATCCATATGGCCTTTGACCTACACAAGGAATGCTACTACAAAAACGGTAGTAAATCACTTCTTTTGGGCGCCCTTGTAACTTTGAACGGCCAAGCAAATGAACTGTGGGTAAGCCAAGGATTATCTGTAATTTGGGTACCTGCCCTCACACCATAGAAGAACCACTTCGGAGCCTGCAAACCCCTTCAGAAATTTCACCACGAAAACTGCAGGGAGTGGGCCAAGTGAGAGTCAAAAAGCGTGAAGGAAAAGCACAACATACACACAGAAAAACACTCCTCACACTACCCTTCATTCAACAGGATGCAAACACTGACAACTGCAACAACTGTGAGAAAAACATGGAGTTGTTTTTGTAAAGGAAGCAATTTTTGAAACGTGGGTTTAAAAGTTCAGTAAGATATTGGGACATTTATGGGTAAAAAGGTCAAGACTGGAAAACAGAAAGGGTCTGCTTTTCCAATAAGCGAGTCAGCTTGGGCAAGCAGATTAGTTAACAGTTTTAGCCTAGTATCATCATCTTTTAATGATCCCATAATTCCTTGCAAAGTGGAGTATGGGCAATTAAATGGAACTATTGTGTTTCCTCGAAAACAAGACTCTGTCTTATATTTACGGAGAGGGGCGGCATACAAATCTAATAAATAATGATGATGATAATAATAATAATAATAATAATAATAATAATAATAATAAATTATTATTTGAACCCTGAAATAAGTGCTTGGCCTTATTGCCATGCACCCTAGAGCCCAATGGGGCTTATCAGGGGATGTCTTATTTTGGGGAAAACAGGGTAGTAGCAATAATAATAATTTATTAGATTTGTATGCCGCCCCTCTGTGAAGACTTGGGGTGGCACACAAATCTAATAAGCAGAGTGTTTACTGGCCAGATGCCCTTCCTGTCGCCAATGCAGAGTTTTGTTCAGCAGATACATTCTCCTTGTGCCCAGAGTGTTGTGGTTCCGTCTGAGGCCCCTCAGGGAACGGCTGATCTTCTGTCGGTTTCCAGCTCAGAGGGGGAGGATGAGGAACAGGAGGTGCAGGCAGACGAGGAGGAGGAATCTCAGGCTGAAGAAGAGGGAGGACAGCCAGAGTCCCCCCAGAGGGAGCTCTCCCCAGCAAGCAGCCTGGATTCCTTAGAGGAAAATGCACAAGCCATAATTGATCTGCGACAGAGAAGAGCTACACAGCGAAGGGACCAAATAGCTAGGTACTTTCAGCACTAAAGAGGCAACAGCTGGGTTTGGGTGTGGTGCTCTCTGGAAAGGCTAAAAGGCAGACCCACCCTTCCTGGCTTGTGGAGTTTTATCTTTGAGAGTCCTGGGACCTGGCTGTGAACTTTGGCGTCTTGGAATTCTGGTTTGTGCCTTTGACTACTGAAACCTTGGGGTGGGTGTGCCAGCAAGAAGCTTGCTGTATTGTCTGGACATCAGGACTCTGCTGTAAAGTCTTATAGCCTGTCTGTTGGGAAGAACAGGTTTTCCTCTGTGTTTATTTTTCCAGCTATAAAGTACTTTTGCTTTTACCAGAGTGTCTGGCTGTTTTTTCCAGTTGGTGTTGAGGTCTGGGGGAACACAGACAGAACACAGAGAGAGAAACATCTGCCCCTAACTAGGATTGAACTCACACTGTGAGGTGAGAGCTCCATCTCTAAGCCATCCCACCACTTCTAACCACACAGCTTAGTAGTATATAATGGAGAAATTACGGTAATTAACCACTTCCCTAAATTTATTATGCTTATGCTGCACGTTTTGTAAGGAAACAAGAAATATAGGTTAAAAAAATTAAAAAATTTGATAAAAGGAAGTGTGGAAGAAGGGGAACTGGGCAAAAGGTGGGGAAAGAGATTTCAGTTTCATGGGAAACTGGCGTTCTGGGAAGATTGCAACGCTGTCTTTGTATCCCTCTGTGTGCCTACCTTGCTAGCCACCCGTTCTTGGAAGAAAGTATTTTAATATGCAATAAATTGCTTTGGGACACCTGTCTTATTCTGTTTTCTAAAAATTTTTAGGCTTCTTATTTCCCACTCTTCACGGGCCTTGGAAGTAGCTTACTCAGGATGGAGAACCGGCACAGCTGGTTTCAACCAGAGAAACCCTATTCAGATTTTTATTATTTTGCTCATTCCTGTCTTTTAATTTTTTTTTGTCTTAGGGGCCACTCAATCTTTAGGGCCCTCACATCCTGGCTCTAAAATTTCTGAAAAGCTATTTGATAGCCTTATTCCCCCAAAAATCCATCATCCATATCATTTTGAAAGGAGCACTGTAAACAGGTTAGAATTTAGCTTTACTAGATAAATGGTCAAAGCAATGGAAACTGCAGTTTAATGTTTCCAAATGTAAAATAATGCACTTGGGGAAAAGGAATATGTTTCAAATAACAAGGTTACCATCTTGGGGCTACTAATGAAAAGCCAGAACTTAAATTCCTGGTCTTTTCACTCCAATATACCTTTCAGTTTCTCACGTTTCCAAAACAATTGTCACATTGTCCAACCAAGATGGGAGCTGGTTGCTCAGAGATATCTCTCCTTCTTCTCTGGTCAACCAGACATTGAAACGTGGTGGTCTCCTCAGTTAGGAATGCTGTTTTGACTGAAGGCTCCATCCCCCCTTCAGCTGCAAAATGTGTCAAGCAGAATGCAGGTCAGAATGCCCAAGGATACAAACAATCTAGAGGTGGATTCCTTCCGGTTGGCACTGGTTTGCCCAAACCTGTAACAAACTGCCGGTGATGTCATGATGATGTCATGGAAAAGGTTCTGTCGGTTGCTAGTCTGGGCGTGACCACCTATTTTTTAAATTTATTTTTTATTAATTTTTTCAGATATTTTTCCCCCTGGATTTTAAAAAAAAAATCCAGATTTTTTTAAAAAATTCTGCACATACTCAGAGGCTAAGTTTCTGGCACTGCAAAGTCGTTGCCATCTTATTTTTGTCTTTTCCCCCCAAATTATTTTGCCATTGCACCAGCCACCGGCCACGCAGCGCAACAGGAAGCGAACCGGTAGCGAGGTAAATTATTTATTTTTATTTATTTATTGTTAGAGTTGGAAGGGACCATGCGGGTCATCAAGTCCAACCCCCTGCCTAAGCAGGAACCCTATAGCATCCCAGCCAAATGGCAGTCCAGTTTCCTCTTAAAAATGTCCAGAGTATTGGAGTTCACAACGTCCGCTGGTCAGTTGTTCCACTGGTTGATCGTTCTGACCGTCAGGAAGTTCTTCCTTATTTCCAGGTTGAATCTCTCCTTGGTCAGCTTCCAGCCGTTGTTCCTCGTCCGGCCCTCCGGTGCCCTGGAGAATAAAGTGATCCCCTCCTCTTCGTATACCTGTAGACTGCTATTGAGGAAGCTAGGCTATGACCTGATATATGTATTTTCACTTAATACTGCAACTCTTGGCTGAATTATGCTCTTCTGATATATGACCTTTGTCCTACATGTATCTGATATAAACTTGACATTTTAAAGTGCTGACAATCGGCCAAATCTTTGCTTTCACACTTTTGCTTCCTCTGTACCTGGTTGAGATACAGCTGTAGCGCTAAAAGCGTAACCAAGAAATGTACTCAGGAAAAGGAACAAAGTTTTGATGGTGCAAGATGGGTTGTCACCTGCACTCTAGGCAGATAGACTGGCATATAGCTTGATACGAATATAACCACTTATTAACCACAAGTTCTTCTTTATGTCTACCGCAGGTACTTTCAGATTTGTAACTTTCGTTTCTGTATTTTTACATCATATAACCTTGTCTTTTTGATGTATGATTGGTTATTTCACTCTCCGCTTTTGCATATGTATAAATACTCCCAAGGGACAGTTTTATAACTGTTCAGAAGTGCTTTGATATAATTCTGAACCACATGCAATAAACCTGTGCATCTCAAGTCGTTCTTGTCCTGCTACACTATCATGTCTGCTCTGGCCCTCCTTTTCTCTAGGCTATCCATGCCCAGTTCCCACGGTCTCTCTTCGTAAATCTTGGTTTCTAGACCCCTGATCATTTTGGTTGCTCTTTTCTGCACCTTCTCCAGAGTTCCAATGTCTTTTTTGAAGTGTGGTGACCAGAACTGAACACAGTACTCCAGGTATGGTCTGACCAGGGCGTAGTAGAGTGGTATTAAGACTTCCCTGGTCTTGGAGTGTATTCCCCTGTTGATGCAGCTTAGGATTGTGTTGGAACCCACCTCTGAAACAATCCCACCCCCCAATCAAATTCAGGCTTGATGCCTCATTTATGGTGAGTTCCTTCATAGTGAGGCTGAATCTTACAGATCCCAAATTCGGTCTTGACCTCAGGTGGTCCCCAAGGATCTCTTCCTGTAATCCCTGTCTTCCTTGCTTTCTCGTCTTAGCAGTCACAGAATCCGGAGCCCTTGCAGGGAGTGGCTTTCCCCAATCTCCCAAGAGGGAGCTTTTCCTCCTTAACTCTGGGGGTGCTTCTTTCAGGGTATCACATCGTCCAGATGATCATCACTTGTGAAGTACGGGAAGACGGGACCAGGAGCGGACGCTGGCAATACGGCTACAACGGGAGGCATTTCCTCAAGTACGACATGGGGACCTCCAGCTGGTTCGCCGCCGACAAGGAAGCCCTCTTAATCAAGTGGAAATGGGAGAGTGAAACCGCCATCATGCAACGCTTCAGGGGCTACCTGGAGAGCACCTGCACGGAGTGGATGAAGAAGAACGAGCACTATGGATTCAACGGGTCCTTGAGGAAAGGTACAGAGAAATGGCCAGGGAGAAAAGTGTGGAGAAGGTGCTACTCCATGTATTGTTTTGGTGTGGCAAGTGTTTTCTGTGTAGGTTCAAAGACAGACAGATGGTGGAGTCTTTAAGAGGCAGAACCCATAATAATAATAATAATAGTAATAATAATAGTAATAATAGTAATAATAGTAATAATAGTAATAGTAGTAATAGTAGTAGTAGTAGTAGTCTTCGGAGAGGGGGCGGCATACAAATCTAAAAATAATAATAATAATAATCATTGTTGTACATACTCCTGGTCAGTTGGAGGATGCTGAAGATATTGAGGACTCTGATTCAGATAGTTTTTATGAATTAGTGGGAGGCCTGGGGTTACAGGTAGTAGAACAGGTGGGAGGCCAGCCACAGGATGGAGCTATGAGTTTAGGATCTAGTGAGGGAGAATCAGACACTCGCTGGCTTAACCCTAAATTCAGAAGGGCCCAAAAACGTAGAGAACAGAAGTCTGGAAGAAGATATTAAGGAGAGGAATGGGTTAAATACTGTAGTGATGTATTTGGCACGTCAGGGGGTCAGTGGGGAAGAAGGGTGGAGTTTCCACGTTGCCGATGAGAAAAATGGAGGTTTTTCTTGCTGCTCTCAAGTAAGAAAAAGTATTCTGTGTTGATTAACAGTCAGGGCTGCTGTTTTTAGAGATCAGGCTGTTAGGAAAATAAATCTTGTTAAGTGGAGAAGGAGAAGGAATATGAGAAATGCAGTCAAGGGAGATAACAGACCAACAGATAAGTGCGTGTACGAAATGTGTTTGAATTCCAGAAGAGCAGAGAAATAAATGGAGTTTCTTTATTCATGATATAATGCATTTGATAAGAGTTATTTGTAATTGCTAAATTTCTACCAGAAGCCAGAACAACAACAACAACAACAACAACTATTATTATTATTATTATTATTATTATTATTATTATTATTATTATTATTATATTTGCATGCCGCCCCTCTCCGAAGACTCTCAGTCTTGTCTGCGTTGAACTTGAGCCTGTTAACTCCCACCCAGACCCTCATGGATTCAAGGCACCGGCACATTGACCGCTCCACTAAATTGACACGGGTGGAAATGTACACCATGGGGCCACTCTGGAAACAGCAAAGGACTGACCAGAGGTGCCACTGCCAGTGAAAAAGGAATTCAGGAGGCAGCACTCATAGGCTCTGTTTTTACTGGCAAAGGGTTGCAGGAGGCCACTGCATCCGGAAACAGCCCTCGGGAGCCCATTTTCGCTGGCAGAGCTTTGGCGCTGCTACCGGAGTCCCCAACACGAGTGATGTTGAGCTGGCTCACCCCAAACCCCGAGGTCAAACACAATCCTAATGTGGTACTCAATGAAATTGAATTTGACATCACTCGTATAGTCTCTCCTGCTTGAGCTGGACTCTTTTAGCTCTGGCTTGAGCTAGAAGACCACCAAGATCCCTTCTAGCTCCATTTTGATTCTGATTGGCTTTTGCTCGTCAGAACGTTGCCAAAGGACTTTGAGACACTGCAACCGTCATAAATGTGAGCCCGTTGTCAAGCATTCAAATGTAAATCATGTGGCAGTGGGAATGTTGCAACCATCATCGAAGAGGGGTGGCATACAAATCTAATAAATTATTATTATTATTGTTGTTGTTGTTGTTGTTTGTTGTTGTTGTTGTTGTTATTATTATTATTATTATTATTAATCATAAATGTGAAAAGGGTTATCAATTACAGTGGTACCTCAGTTCTTGAACACCTTGGTTCTCGTACATTTCGGATACCGAACAAAATTTTCGGTAAAAGTTTGCTTCGGTATCTGAACAAAAATTCAGATACCGAACAGCCACAGAAAATTTTGTTTATTATCCAAAATGCTACAAGATCTGAGGGGACGGGGTGAGAAGGAATGGGAGTTGGAATCCGACACGCCCATCCTGGCTGCTCACTTAACAGCCTCCCAGTCTCTAGTCTAAGCACTCCAAGCTGTAGGAAGGGTGGGAGCGGCTGCAATACCAGCAGCTTCGGGGGGGCTCCTTTCCTCAGTGGTTCGTCTTGTACCTGTAGGCAGCTGCACCAACTTTCTCCTTCCCGGCGGCGGCGACGGCTTTCCATCGAGCAGCAGTAGGGCCAGGAACGTCACTTGAGGAAGGGAAGCCGCTGGAGCAGCGGCAACTGCTGAGATGGCTCCAGCAGCTTCCCTTCATCATGTGACATTCCCGGCGCTGCTGCTGCTTGATGGAAAGCCGCCGCCGCCGCCGGGAAGGAGAAAGTTGGTGCAGCTGCCTACAGGTACAAGACGAACCACTGAGGAAAGGAGCCCCCCCGAAACTGCCAGTATTGCAGCCGCCCCCACCCTTCCTACAGCTTAGAGTGCTTAGACTATAGAGCTCCTCAGATCTTTATCCCATAGGAAATAAAGGAAATAGGGGCTGGGAATAAATTAAATCCATTTCCATTATTTCCTAAGGGATAAATTAATTCGGTACTCAACCAAATCGGTTCTTGACCACACTTCTGGAACGAATTGTGGTCGAGAACCGAGGTACCACTTTGTTCAGTGCCGTTTAACTTTGGTCACTAAATGAACAGTTTTAAGTCGAAAACTACCTGCATTTAAATAAAGTGCTTTTATGTTTTTCTGGCTAAAAGAAACTGTTCCAAGCAACTTGGATCTATTGGGTGACACCTAGTTCTGGTTGCATGTGTGATAGCAATAGCATTTAGACGAGTCTTCGGAGAGGGGCAGCATACAAATCTAAATAATAAATAAATAAATAAATAAATAAATAAATACTGCTTCACAGTGCTTTTACAGCAGTTTACAGAGTCAGCGTCTTGCCTCCAACAATTTGAGTCCTCATTTTACCCACCTCAGAAGGATGGAAGGCTTAGTCAATCTTGAGCCCGGTGTGATTTTAACTGCTAAATTGCAGGCAGCCGGCAGGCAGCAGAAGTAGCCTGCAGTACTGCACTCTAACCACTAAGCCACCGTGGCTCAAGATGCACAAAAATAATAATTAATAATGATTTATTATTAGTAGGAAACCTCACCTACAAAAAGATATTGACAAAATTGAACGGGTCCAAATACGGGCTACAAGAATGGTGGAAGGCCTTAAGCATAAAACGTATCAGGAAAGACTTAATGAACTCAATCTGTATAGTCTAGAGCAGTGTTTTTCAACCAGTGTGCCACGGCACACTAGTGTACCGCGAGACATGATCAGGTGTGCCGCGAAGCTCAGAGAGAGAAAGAAAGCAAGAGAGAGAGAAAGAAAGAGAGAAAGAAAGCAAGAGAGAAAGAAAGAGAGCGAGAAAGCAAGAGAAAGCAAGAGAAAGAGTGAGCGAGAGAGAAAGAGAACAAGAGAGAGAGAAAGAGAACAAGAGAGAGAGAAAGAAAGCAAGAGAGAGAGAAAGAGAGGGAGGGAAGGAGAGAGAGAGAGAAAGACATAGAGGGAGGTAGGGAGGGAGAGAGAAAGAGAGCAAAAGAGAGGAAGGAAGAGAAAGAAAGAGGGACGGAGAGAGAGAGAAAGAAAGAGGAAGGAAGGGAGAGAAAGAAGGAGGGAGAGAGAAATAAAGCAAAAGGGAGGAAGAGACAGATAATTTTTTTGTCCAAACTTTTTTTAGCCCCCCCTCCCCGCCCCCCGCTCAATGTGCCCCAGGGTTTCGTAAATGTAAAAAATGTGCCGCGGCTCAAAAAAGGTTGAAAATCACCGGTCTAGAGGACAGAAGGAAAAGGGGGGACATGATCGAAACATTTAAATATGTCAAAGTGGTAAATAAGGTTCAGGAGGAAAGTGTTTTTAATAGGAAAGTGAACACAAGAACAAGGGGACAGAATCTGAAGTTAGTTGGGGGAAAGATCAAAATCAACGTGAGAAAATATTATTTCACTGAAAGAGTAGTAGATCCTTGGAACAAACTTCCAGGAGACGTGGTTGGTAAATCCACAGTAACTGAATTTAAACATGCCTGGGATAAACATATATCCATTGTAAGATAAAATGCAGGAAATAGTATAAGGGCAGACTAGATGGACCATGAGGTCTTTTTCTGCCGTCAGTCTTCTATGTTTCTATGTTTCTATTACACTTGTATGCTGCCCCTCTCCGAATACTCAAATCATGATGATTTCAAGATAGACTCAGTTTTTGATCATAAACCCCTTTTTTCCCCAGAGCCTCCAATGGTGAAGATGAGCAGCAGGACGGAGCTGGTGGATGGGATGGAAACTCACATCTGCGAACCTTATGGCTTCTACCCCAGGGAGATTGATGCCTTCTGGACAAGGGACGGGGAGATCTGGGAGGTGGACACCCACTATGCTCCGTCTGTGGCCCCCAATTCAGATGGGACCTACCACTACTGGCTCAGCATCCAGATCGACCCCCAAGAAAGGGACCGTTATCAGTGCTACGTGGATCACGACGGTCTACCTGAGCCTCTGGAACTGGCCCTGAAGGGTGAGAAAAGCTGCCTGTCTATGAAAAATTGTTTATGGAGATCAGGGGTCAGCAACCTGCGGCTCTGGAACCGCATGTGGCTCTTTCATCCCTCTGCTGCAGCACCCTGGTGCTGGTCGGCTCCACAATTGCTAGGGCTTTTAGTTAGAACAGGTAGAGGAAATAGGATGCCATGCAATGAAGACTCTATGGTAGGGGAACCAACTTCCTCTAAGGAGAGGAAAAAGGATGCCACACTAGGAGGAGACTCTATGATGGGTGAACCAGACTTCTGGTTGACTCCAGAATTGAATGGGGGCTTCCAGTTAGGACCTTTTTGGCTGTTTAAGGTTGCTGAACCCTGATAGAGATTCTCAATCAAATTTGGTTGTCCCAAAATGTTTTTCAAAAGGCAACTAGATTTTCTTCGGTATTTTTTACCTACGGGGTGCTTAGATCTGGCCCACAGCGTGCTTAGATCCAGCCTATGGGGCCATTATGGCAACAGCAAAGAACCAGCCTGCGGTACCTCTATTTTAAAAAACGGAGCCAGGGAGGGCTGCCTGTGGCCCACCTAAGCTCTATTTTCACTGTCAGAGGGTTGCAGGAGGCTCTCACAGCTGAAAACAGAACTCGGGAGGCCATTTCCACTGGCAGAACGTTCGGGCCCTCACAGGCGCCTCCAACACAAGGGATGTCAAGCTGGCCACACCCACTTTGGCCACACCCACCTCGGTCTCCCAACATCAAGGTCCCACAGAGTGGGTCTTCTCCGGGTCCCGTCAACTAAACAATGCCGCTTGGCGGGACCCAGGGGAAGAGCCTTCTCTGTGGCGGCCCCGGCCCTCTGGAACCAACTCCCCCCAGAAATTAGAATTGCCCCCACCCTCCTTGCCTTTTGTAAGCTACTTAAAACCCACCTCATACTCTTTCCCCCTAGGCCTTTACAATTTTATATATGTTATGTCTGTATGTATGCTTGGTTTTTATATTAATGGGTTTTTAATTGTTTTTAGTATTGGATTACAGTGATCCCTCGATTTTCGCGATCTCGATCTTCGCGAAACGCTATATCGCAATTTTTCAACAAATAATACCATCTCGATCTTCACGAAACGCTATATCGCGATTTTTCAGAAAATATTAATTAAAAAATACTCCACTCTTCTCTCTCTCTCTTTCTTCCTCTCTCTCACTCTCTTCCTTCCTTTCTCATCTCTTTCTTTCTTTCCTTCTCTCTCTTTCTCTATCTCTCCCCCCTTGCTCTCTCTCTTTTTCTCACTTTCCCTCTCTCGTGCACCGAGCGGCGAGCAGGCGAGCGGCGGGCGGGCAGGCAGGCGGCAGACAAGCGGCGGGCGGACAAGCGGCGGGCGGACAAGCGGCGGGCGGACAAGCGGTGGGCGGACAAGCGGCGAGCGGACAAGCGGCGGGCGGGCGGGCAGGCAGGCGGCGGACAAGCGGCGGGTGCGGCAGCAGCGAGGAGCCGAAGATCGGGGTTTCCCCTTTGCGTGGGCGGCAGGGAAGACCCAGGGAAGGTTACTTCGGCCGCCCAGCAGCTGATCTGCTCGGCAGCGCGGGAGCAGCGAGGAGCCGAAGATCGGGGTTTCCCCGCTGCCCACGCAAACTCCACCATCTGCGCATGCGCGGCCATGAAAAAAAGGGCGCGCATGCGCAGATGGTGTTGTTACTTCCGCACCGCTACATCGTGAAAAATCGATTATCGCGAGGGGTCTTGGAACGGAACCCTCGCGATACTCGAGGGATCACTGTATTATTGTACGCTGTCTTATTATTGCTGTTAGCTGCCCCGAGTCTCCAGAGAGGGGCGGCATACAAATCCAATAAATAACTAAATCAAACACAGCCCTGATGCGGCCTTCATTGTAATCGAATTTGACATCCCTAGTATAGACCACTGATGGTCCGTGAGAAAATTTTGGACTGCAGAAAAAATATTTGCATTTTTATGTTGCAACAAATACTATTTATCTTTTTTTAAAAATCATCATATTAATACTCCACGAGATTTAAAATTACCAATTTAGTGGTCCTAAGATCTGAAAGGTTAGTGACTGCTAGTGTACATGTAGAATGTGTGGAATGAAAATTTGGGCATCTCCTATGACGGTGATGGCGAACCTATGGCACGGGTGCCACAGGTGGCACGTGGAGCCATATATGCTGGCACGCGAGCCGTTGCCCTAGCTCAGCTCCAATGTGCATGTGTGTGCCGGCCAGCTGATTTTTGGCTCGCACAGAGGCTCTGGGAGAACGTTTTTGGCTTCCAGAGAGCCTCTGAAAGAATGGGGAAGGGCATTTTTACCCTCTGCTGGCTTCAGGGAAGCTTTTGGAGCCTGGGTAGGGCAAAACACAAGCCTATTGGGCCCACCAGAAGTTGGGAAACAGACCATTTCCAGTCTCCAGAGGGCCTCCAAGGTAGTGGGGGAAGCTGTTTTCACCCTCCCCAGGCACTGAATTATTTACTTACTTACTTACTTACTTACTTACTTACTTACTTACTTACTTACTTACTTACTTACTTACTTACTTATTTATTTTGTCCAATACACAATTAGGGTTTTACTGGGTATATATATACACACACATAGTAAAATACATGATGAAGGTTATAGAGGAGATACTCATAGTAAAATATATCTAAGAAAGAATAGAAAAGAAGGTATAGTAATAGAACATATCAATGAAAGAATAGAAGAAGAGATATAGGAATAGAAGAAAGGAATAGGAAATGTAGGAGAGCAATAGGACAGGGGACGGAAGGCACTCTAGTGCACTTGTACTCGCCTCTTACTGACCTCTTAGGAATCTGGATAGGTCAACCGTAGATAATCTAAGTGTAAAGTGTTGGGGGTTTGGGGATGACACTATGGAGTCCGGTAATGAGTTCCACGCTTTGACAACTCAGTTACCGAAGTCGTATTTTTTACAGTCAAGTTTAGAGCGGTTAATATTAAAGTTTAAATCTGTTGTGTGCTCTTGTGTTGTTGTGGTTGAAGCTGAAGTAGTCGCCGATAGGCAGGACGTTGCAGCATATGATCTTGTGGGCAATACTTAGATCTTGTTTAAGGCGTCTTAGTTCTAGACTTTCTAAGCCCAGGATTGAAAGTCTAGTCTCGTAGGGTATTCTATTTCGAGTGGAGGAGTGAAGGGCTCTTCTGGTGAAGTATCTTTGGACATTTTCAAGGGTGTTAATGTCTGAGATGCGTACACTCATGTATGTGCGGTAGTGCGTGTGCACACTCTTTTGGCACCTGAGGGAAAAAAGGTTCGCCATCACTGTCCTATGACGTAAAGACATCTGACATTTCTTAACTTGGTAGATCTCTTTATTTTTCTCACTGTTGGAGATCTTTTTGCCCAATAAGCAGATATTTGGTGGTTCCCATTGAGTGATTTTCTCTTTTTCTCAATCCAGTTCCACAATCCAGGTTCAACCTGTGGTATATCATCGGTGCTGCTGCAGCTGGCATTATCGTAGTGTGTGCAATTGTTGGGATCTTGGCATTTCGCAGTAAGTATCCTTTTCTGGGTAGTTCAAAGATGGGGCGATTCCTCCCATTTGTCTCCCTTCAGGGAGCTAGGGAGCTTGTTTGCTTATCTGCTAGTTGCATCTTTGTTTATTCATTTATTTATTATCTGCCTTTGTTATTTTCCCAAATAACTCAAGGCAGAAAACATATGCAACACACCTCCCTCCTATCCCCCGCCCCCCACCTCAACAATCCAGTGAGGTGGGTTGGGCTGAGACAAAGTCACCTAGCTGGCTTTCATGGCCAAGGTGAGACTTCAACTCATGTTTGGTCATTTGCTTTTTAGCCTGGTGCCTTAACCATTGGGAAAAACTGCCTCCTCCTCTTCTCCTTCCTTCTTCCTCCCACCTCCTCTTCTCCTCCCTCTTCCTCCTCTTCTTCTGTTTCTCCTCCTTCCTTTTTCTTCCTCCTTATCTTTCTCCTCCTTCCTCCTGACCGTCCTTTTCTCCTCCCACCTCCTCCTCCGCTTCTTGTCTTTCTCCTCCATCCTCCTCTTCTCCTTTCTTCACCTTCCTCCTTCCTTCTCTTCTTCCTTCCTCCACTTCTTCTCTTTCTCCTCATTCCTCTTCTTTTTTTCATTTTTCTTTTTCTTCTCCTCCATCCTCCCTTTCTTCCCTGCTTTCCCAGCCCTCTTGTGGAGCATCTGAAATCTCAGCCTCTTGTTGGAACTCCAGCTTTAATTCAGTTGAGTCTGACGTTCGGACAGCCCAGTCTCCTTCTGAGTTGGGAACGGGCACCACAGAACTGCCTCTTTCAAAGGCTTTGGTCAAAGAGAAGGGTTTCAATGAAAACGTTCTTGCTGCTTCTGCTGCTGTTTTCCCCATTTCACTTCCATCCAGGGGAATGATCCATTGATCATTGACCAATCCAGGGTTCCATTTGTATCAAAGCAAATGAGTGCTTGAATGATATTGGGTTGGCTTTAGTTCCTGGTGCATCAGCAATGTCTTTCGGTTGAATCCAAGAAGTGTGCTATTCTCTATTACTGCTCCTCTTTTTGGAACTAGGACAGCATCCCCATCCCCGAGGTTTCAGTTTAATCCCAAACCTATCTTCCCCTTGGAGGGTATTAAACACCTATATTTTCCCCCAGGGCTTGGGAGCCTCTTTTCAGACACCAGCTTTTGTTATGTGTATTAGAGTTTGTTGCATCAAAATCAATTCCAGAAGCACACACCGATGACTGATTCAGCTGATTCGTTAACTTCTTATAAATATAGTAATATAATATACATTGTTCAAAAATATAAAGGGAACATTCAAGGAACACATCCTAGATCTGAATGAATGCAATATTCTCATTGAATACTTCGTTCTGTACAAAGTTGAATGTATAACTTCTTTATAAATATAGTAATATAATATATAAATTTACAATACCGTTAGCAGAGATCTTCAATGTAGCAACAGTTAAAGGTAAAACACAAGCAGCTTCTAGTTCAGAGTCCAGAGAGCAGAGTCGACCTGGAGCCAGGTCCAGCCTTAAGTTTTCAGTTTCGATTCTCTGCACAGACTCAAAAGTATTTAACTCCCACAGGCTGACTTAGTTGCTATGCCTTATTCATTGGCTGACCTTGTTACCACTGGCTCTCTCGGTCATGAATATTCTAACAAAATGCACCTTTTGAAGTGGAGTCCAGGAGAACTTGCTGCGGCCAACTCTCCTGCGGGACAAGAGTTAGAATAAAATCGAAGAAATGGAGGGATAGAATCATTAAATAAAGGATGTCAAGGGAGGGACAAAATGAAAGGTGAAGGGCAAAAACTAAAATGATTTTTAAATGATTTTAAGTAATGAAATTCAATTGTTGAATTGTCCAGTCGCCAGTTGGCCGTGGCAAGTTATCCCGCAAGCGAGTTGGCCGAGGTGAATTGACTCTGGCAAGATGGCCGTGGCGAGTTGGCTGTAACAAGTTGTCCCAATCCGTTCAAAATGAGCTCATTAAAGCTTATTCCTTCCTGTCATTGATTGGCTTCCCTTGTGGTTTTCTCTAACAACCTTTAGAAACATAGAAACATAGAAGTCTGACGGCAGAAAACGACCTCATGGTCCATCTAGTCTGCCCTTATACTATTTTCTGTATTTTATCTTAGGATGGATATATGTTTATCCCAGGCATGTTTAAATTCAGTTACTATGGATTTATCTACCACGTCTGCTGGATGCTTGTTTCAAGGATCTACTACTCTTTCAGTAAAATAATATTTTCTCACGTTGCTTTTGATCTTTTCCCCCAACTAACTTCAGATTGTGTCCCCTTGTTCTTGTGTTCACTTTCCTATTAAAAACACTTTCCTCCTGAACCTTATTTAAACCTTTAACATATTTAAATGTTTCGATCATGTCCCCCCTTTTCCTTCTGTCCTCCAGACTATACAGATTGAGTTCATTAAGTCTTTCCTGATACGTTTTATGCTTAAGACCTTCCACCATTCTTGTAGCCCGTCTTTGGACCCGTTCAATTTTGTCAATATCTTTTTGTAGGTGAGGTCTCCAGAACTGAACACAGTATTCCAAATGTGGTCTCACCAGCATTCTATATAGCAGGATCAAAATCTCCCTCTTCCTGCTTGTTATACCTTTAGCTATGCAGCCAAGCATCCTACTTGCTTTCCCTACCGCCTGACTGCACTGTTCACCCATTTTGAGACTTTCTTGTTGTTGTTTCTCTTTATACAACCTAGGATTCAAGAAAGGAGACGATAAGCCAAAGAATGACCCTCCTTGTGAGTAGAAATATTACCAAATGTTTTGATTTTTTAATGTTTTCCATCTGAGAATCAAGTCAGGCTGTGAGTTGAGAGCAAACCCTAGCAAAGATATCAATTAGAATGATGGGCAGGTGGAGTAGGGGGACAGTGCAGATTCAAAATTTTCTGAGGGACATAAAATTATTACGGGCTGCTTGCAGCCCCTCAGGTAGGTTTCTTTGTTTATTTAGATTTTTATCGCACCTTTATAAGTAACATCTCCAACAAACATTCCTCATCCTATTTTCTCCACAACAACGACCCTGTGAGGTGGATTGGGCTGAAAGAGAGTGACAGGCCTCAGAAAGCTTTCATGCAACTCACCGTCTCCTGGTTTCCAACCTGGTGCCTTAACTACTAGACCAAGCTGGCTATAGATTGGAGCCCCTCCAACCAACTGCTCTGCAGTGACTATTTGGCTCCAAGACTGTCATTTTAGACTAGGGATGGTCTAAAACTGTGGCCCCTTTATGATTTGTGGACTTCAACTCCCAGAATTCCCATGTCGTTCCGGAAGGGCTGAAGGGCTCTTTTTGGCAGCCTTATAAGAGGTAACATGCCTGTTAAATGTTGGAAATGTAATCAGATACCGGGTTTGTATTATCATGTAGTAGACATTTTATTTATTTATTTATTGGATTTGTATGCCGCCCCTCTCCAGAGACTCGGGGCGGCTAACAGCAACAATAAAGCAGTGTATAATAGTAGTCTGATGTTAGAAATAATTAAAAGTCCATTAATATAAAAAAACCAAACATACATAAATACATACCATGCATAGAATTATAAAGGCCTAAAGGGAAGAGGGTCTCAATTCCCCCATGCCTGATGGCAGAGGTTGGTTTTAAGCAGCTTACGAAAGGCAAGGAGGGTGGGGGCAATTCTAATCTTTGGGGGGAGTTGGTTCCAGAGGGCCAGGGCCACCACAGAGAAGGCTCTTCCCCTGGGTCCCGCCAAGTGACATTCTTTAGTTGACAGGACCCGGAGAAGATCCACTCTGTGGGACCTAACTGGTCGCTGGGATTCCTGCAGCAGAAGGCAGTCCCTGAGATAATCTGGTCCGGTGCCATGAAGGGCTTTATAGGTCATAAGCAACACTTTGAATTGTGACCGGAAACTGATCGGCAACCAATGCAGACTGCGGAGTGTTGGTGTAACATGGGCATATTTGGGAAATCCCATGATTGCTCTCGCAGCTGCATTCTGCACGATCTGAAGTTTCCGAAGTTTTGTCCAAAGGCAAAAAATATATATTGAACTAAAATACATACATGGTAAAACAACATATAGAAAATATGGTAAAACAACATACAGATTTAAAACCAGAAATATTTTGGGGTATCTTACCAGAAAAATGCAATAAAAGAAATACATATTTAATTTTACATGTGCTAACAGCGGCTAGAATTGGGTTTGCACAACAGTAGAAGAACGAAGAAATCCCTATGGATGAAAGTGTAATTTAAAAAAATATTAGAATGTACAGAAATGGATAAATTAAAATTAAGGAGAAGGAAGAAACAGAATATTTTTTGACACGGGATTTCTTTTACCAATGGCTAACTAATAGAAACAGAAGTTACAAAATTAAAAGCTTAAGAGAATTATTAATTATATAAACGTAGAATCCCTGAGTCTACGGAGAGGGGCGGCATACAAATCTAATAAATAAAGGTTTACTAAAATGGATAAGCAAATATTATTATTATGTGATTGTTATTAATGTTATGAATATCATTGCTATTATTACCATTTATCATTTCTCAAAACTAAATATACCCAGATAACACACTGTCTATGTAGACATTGGATTTTTTATGTTTAATTTAAAATATATACTTTTTATATATACATTGCTCAAAAAAATAAAGGGAACACCCAAAGATCTGAATGAATAAATAAAAATAAATAAATACTTTGTTCTGTACAAAGTTGAATGTGCACAACAGCATGCGAAATTGATTGTCAATCAGTGTTGCTTCCTAAGTGGACAGTTTGATTTCACAGAAGTTTGATTTACTTGGAGTTATATTGTGTTGTTTAAGTGTTCCTTTTATTTTTTTTGAGCAGTATATAAAACTGATGAGCATGACGTTGGCCACTGATCCTTTTCTGGTCTCCTGTGAATTTCAATTAAATAAATTTGGGGAAACATAATCTAATTTGACTGCAGTGTCATAGAAGGCTTCTTGCTCTCTTTAACAGATTAATAGTTGGAAGGGATCTTGCAGGCATAGTTCCCTCTAAGCTGAGCAGTGAGCAATCGCTCACTTAAAAATCATCATCAACTCAGAGTTTTCCAAACCTGCCCAGAAGCCGAGAGGGAAAGAGTGAGAGGGAAGGAGAGAGAGAGGGAGAGAGAGAAACAGATAGAAAAAAGAGAGGAAGGAAAAGAGAAAGAAAAAGAATGGGAGTAAGGAAGAGAGAAAGAAAATCAAAATCTAGTTTGAAACTAGCTCAACTATTTAAGTGGCATTTTGATATTGATAGAGTTGCCCTATTATGAGCTCCCTGTTATAGACACACAGTATAGTATTTTATTTTGAAATTCTCTGAGGCAAAACAGGGTGGGTTTTTTATTTATTTATTTGTTTATTTATTTATTTATCTATTTATTTATTTATTATTTCTGTGCCGCCCAGTCCCAAAGGGACTGCTGCTCAGACACTATACTTTTCCGCCCACCCCCCCAAAAAATTAGAGGGAACACTGCTTGCAGGTCATCTAGTCCAACCCCCTGCCCAAGCAGGAGACCCTACCTAGGATCGAACTCACTACCTCCTGATTGTGAGGCAAGAGCTCTACCTCTAGGCTTGGTTGAAGCTCTCCAAGATGATTCCAGTCATCTTAGCCTTCTCTCCATCTTTTTGTTTTCCCCTACAGGTACAAGTTCACTTATGACCAATTGTTGTGTAATCGTTTGAAGATAGAACGGACCTCCTCAGGGATACTTAAAACTTGCTTCCAAAATGGCGGAGGCTGCCCACCTTCCCCACCACTTTGTAGCATTTATGGGTGTTTACAACTTCCTGCAGTCACAGGACCATGTTTTACGATGCTTTTCCTTGCATTTTTCAGCAAAACCAAAACCAATAAGGATCAAATAATACATTTAAGAAGGAGAAAAGTAGTTGGGGAAAAGAGTAGACAGTGAGATGAAAAGAAAAGAAAGGCAAAAGGGGGCGCTTCACCCTGGCCGAATCAACTCGGCTTCAGCCAAACCGAGGAGTCACCACGGTGAAGGAAAGGACTGGCTCCAAAGCGAGCGAGCGAGAGAAGAGGGGAGCCCTTCAGCATGGGAAGGAAGAGAAAGCAGGGAGGAAGCCTCCCCTCTCTCGCCCGCCTGGGTTTCTCTCTCTGGTGCATTGTATGGGAGGCAGCCTCTCGCTGGGTGCATGGGAGGAGTGTGCTCCTCCTCTCTGCCTCAGAGTCCCTCTTTTTTTTTTTAACCTCAAAGTTTTGGATTTTTTTTTATTCCCTCACCTCACCTTCTTCCTTCGGCAGTGACTGTCCTCCTCCTCTTCTTCCTCCTACTCCTCCCACCCAAATTCCGAGCTTTTATTTCTTTCCTAATGGGTTTGCACACATTATTTGCTTTTACATTGATTCCTATGGGAAAAATTGCTTCTACTTACAAACTTTTCTACTTAAGAACCTGGTCATGGAACTAATTAAGTTCTTAAATAGAGGTGACACTGTATCTTCTACATAAAAGATTTGGTTAAAGGTAAAACTGAATGGTCATTATGTGAAACTACAAAGGACTAATTGATTCAAAATAATATAATGAATATAACAATACAAGTGATAGAGTGGATTTTGATGCTAATGATGTGATCTATATAATTATGATATGTTAAGAGTTCTGTTTTCTTTTTATATAGGATATTGTGTAATAGAGGAAGAAATAGATAAACAACAAATTGGTTAATGCACTTGCCCAATACAATTTAAGCTTAGCAAGCTCTGTGAAGTGAGCCTTAATGTTTGAGACAAAACAAAGAGGTGACAAATGAAGAAAAGTTAGGAGAAGCTTCTGGGCTGGGGTGTAAATCCAGTCTGGTTGCCTCCACGTTTTAACAATTAGAACAGTATTTTTCAGTCTTATAATTTTAAGATGTGTGGTCTTCCTTTCCCAGAACCCCCCAGACTCTTGCCCAGGTTAAAAAAAAATGATGCTTTGGAGCAGGGGTGGGAGACTCTGGCCTCTTTATGACTTGTGGACTTCAACTCCCAGAATGCCTGTATCATCATGGACCTCCCCAGGGTACGTACAACCTACTTCCAAAATTCTGAGGGCTGGTCAACTCCCTCACCTCCCCACGGTATTTATGGCTGCTTGCAGCTTCCTGCAGCCGCATGACAGCATTTTAAGATGTTGCAAGATCCCATCTGGGTCGGTCGCGTTCACATCACGATAATGACTTCCTGCCACTGGCTGATCTATTCGGACTGCAATGGAATAAATGTTTGAAAAATGTATTTGGATGAATGTAAGCTTTTTCAACTGCCTGGATGTTTAGCAAGTAGCAAAACCTAGGCCAAGTTCAACATGGTGTGGTAAACCCAACGAGGTTAACAGACTGGTTCGGACATGGTCGTGTCTCCTGGCTGACTCAGGAATTTTGGAAATTGAAGTCCACAAGTCATAGCAATAGCACTTAGGCCAGTGGGTCTCAACCCCAGTTCCTCCCTGCTGCTCTCCATCCCTCTTTGGACGGTGTTGTGGTTAGCTCTGGCCCAGCTCCTGCCCCAAGGACTGTGGATGTGGGGGAGACATCCATATGCTGCAGGCCTGTTTTGCTCCCGGTGGAATCTGATGATGAAGGCTCATCTGACCAAGAAGACATGAGTGACAGGGAGGAGGAGAGTCTGGCAGACAGCTCAGAAGGAGATCAATTATCTAGCTCCTCCTTGGATTCAGAACAAGAGTTAATGATACAACCACGCATGCGGAGAGCGACACATAGGCAGCAACAACTGAGAGATTATTATCAAAGAAAATGAGGCCACCTGTGGTTGGGTGGGGCTGTGGTGATTAGTGAGGCTGCTATAAATAGCAGCGTGTGGGTTTGGCCATTGTGGAGGATTATCTGATCGTTGTGTTTCGTGCCTGCTTTACTGACTTTGACCTTTTGTGTGCTGATTTCCCCCCGCTTTGAAACTAAACCAGAGCAAAGTGTGTTTCACTTTGTGAAAGAAGAAGGACTGTGAATTGCCTCAGAGCTGCAAGTATCACAGAACTGATAAGGGACTTGTACAAATTACCAGTTTGTTTGGAGATGAGTGCTCTTTGCTATACCAAAAGAGGGCTTGGTTTAAGTGAATTTTCATGATAAAGAACATTGTTTTGAATTTTCAAACGTGTGTGAGTCTGAAATTTGTACCTGTGAATTTTCGGGAGGATTCTACCAGAGAGCCCGACAGAACAGACAGTAGTATTATTAGTTATTAAATGTGAATAACGCCAAGCTACTCTAGTGCAGGTAGTCTTCGACTTACGACCACCGTTCAGCCTCAAATTTTCCTTTGTAAGCGAGGCAGTTCAGTCACTGTTTGCCTTATTTTAACAATCTTTCTTGACAAAATCATTAAGTGAATCACTGAAGTTGTTAAGTGAATCTGGCCTTCCACATTGACTTTGCTGGTCAGAAAGTCACAAAAGGGGGATCAGATGACCCCGGGACACCACAACTGTCATAAATATGAGCCAGTTGCCAAGCATCCGAATTATTATTGTAAATCGAGGTCTGCCCTTATTCTAGAATTCCAAAAGCACTAATAAGTTCAGGGCTGTCTCAGTATTAAGTATTACATTCTCAGATTGAGGCACATAGTCAGGTCTTCCATTCTGGAGGGAAAATACTGACTGCTGATTGGCTAGCCCAGGGTTAGGCAAAGTTGGCTCTTCTGTGAATTGTGGACTTCAACTCCGATGTTTGGCTCAGGAATTCTGGGAGTTGAAGTCCATAAGTCATAGAAGGGCCAACTTTGCCTACCCCTGGGCTAGACTGTGTCTGGCAGCTCCCTCTAAAAGAAACATAGAAACCTAGATTGACGGCAGAAAAAGACCTCATGGTCCATCTAGTCTGCCCTTATACTATTTTCTGTATTTTATCTTAGGACGGATATATGTTTATCCCAGGCATGTTTAAATTCAGTGACTGTGGATTTATCAACCACGTCAGCTGGAAGTTTGTTCCAAGGATCTACTACTCTTTCACTAAAATAATATTTTCTCATGTTGCTTTTGATCTTTCCCCCAACTAACTAAAAGGGCTGGCTCTCAGACAGAGCCTTTGCTGGATTGTAAATACAGTATTACCTCTAGATACGAGCTGCTCCACATGTGAGTATTTCAAGATACGAGCCACGAGGGGAGAGAAATTTCTGTTCTAGACCCGAGCTGAAATTCGGCATACGAGCCGAGCGTCCACTAGGTGGCGCAAGAATCCTTGCTTTTGGTTATCTCGGAGGGGGAAAACAAAGTCTAAAGCGATTTGTTCCAGATACGAGTTGCTCGACATACAAGCTCCTTTCTGGAATCAATTATACTCGTATCTAAGGTACTACTGTAGTTGCCAAATAAAGAGCTGTTGTTTTGAATCCACTTCTTTCTGCCTCTTCCATTCACCCTATCTAACCCTGGCGACAAAGGTGGGATTGGAAGGCAGATAGACCAGAAATGAGTTGACAGCCTCGCAATCCATCCTTAAACAATTTTGGGAAAATAAATTTATCGTCCTTTTCACTCAATGAAGGAAAATGTAACTTGCCGTCTAGAAGCGGACTGGCTATATATGTAGTCTTTCTCTGGATGAATGCAATGAAAGATGGGATTCATTTATATAGAATGCCGTGTGTTAAAAAATAATTACATAAAAGTGTCAAAGAATGTAATTATGAAATTATATAATTTTGCCTTCGCATGTATATGTAGAATTATAATGTGACATGTTTTATTTAGTTGTTTTTGTTCTGGCTATTTACATTTTTTTCCCTTCTTCAACCATATATGCACCCCTGTTGCTGTTATTTTGTGTTTTGCTGTTTATTTTGTACAAATAAAAACTGCACATTATCAACCAGTATATCAGTGTCATGTGGATGCTTAACTTAGTGCTTCTCCCTTTCAGAATGTGTTCCCCGATTAAGAAAACCTACTGCTTAACAGGTTGATTGTGGAAATTAATGGCACTGTAGAATAGAATGGAATTGGAATTAGAATAGAATATATATGGAAGACATATATGGAAGTTTATTTACTACAGGGGACATAGAGGTGTGGACAAAAAAATGGAAACACCTTGAAATATCATCAAAATATCTTTTTTTTCCCCAATAAATTTTATTAATTTTCATAAAATAGACAAAATTGACAGACATACATTTAACATAAAAATGGGGTTGCAACTTCCCCGCTTATTCTAGAAGTAAAATTTCAATACAGAAAAAAGAATACATTATAAACACTTTAAATCTACTTATTACTTTAAATGAAAAGAAGAAATTTGTTTAGCCTTGTATAGTAAGTCTTCATATATAAACTACTTCTACAATTTTCCTATTCTTTTTACTTTTACTTTTTCTTCTTATTTATCCATATATACACTTTGTTCCAGATATCATAAAATTCTGTTTCCTCTTAGTCTTTTAACCGTCTTGTCATTATATCCATTTCCGCGCAGTCTTTTTAAAAAATCATCAAAATATCTTTTAAGATGGTGTTGGTCCACCTTTTGCGGCAAATACAGCCACAATTCTCCGAGGTATCGATTCATACAAATTGTGAATTGTTTCCAAAGGAATTTTAGCCCAGTTAAACCACCCTCCAGTTCGTTTAGAGACGATCGTGGTGGAAATCGACTTCTTACTTGAATCTCTAAAATCGACCATAAATGCTCAATAATGTTGAAGTCTGGTGATTGTGGTGGCCAGATGAGATGCTGAACTTCATTAGAATGTTCCTCAAGCCATTCTTTAACAATTCTTGCTCTATGGATTGGTGCATTATCTTGAAAGATGGCATCCCCCTCTGGAAACAGTTCTTGAACCATAGAATGAATTTGGTCGGCCAAAATTCCTAAATAGTGATGGTTGTTAATGCTTCCATGAAGGGAAATCATTGGCCCGGTGGATTTCCAAGAAATAGCATCCCAGATCATCACTGAACCCCCATGTTTGACGGTTGGGAGAAGGCAGTCCGGATGAAATGTTTATTTTGGCTGTCTCCAAACGTAAACACGGGCGGAGGTCAGAAAAATGGTAAGCGATGATTTGTCAGAGAAAATCACATTTTGCCACTGCTCGAGGGACCATTTTTGGTGGTTTCCACACCACTCTAAACACTTTGAAACATTTGTCTTTGAGAGCAGAGGTTTTCTAATTGCAGCTCTTCCGTGGAATCCAGATTTGTGAAGCTCCCTTCAAACACTTTTTGTGGAAACTGGGTTCTGTACGTGTCTATTGAGTTCTGCAGTGATTTTAGGAGCTGTGGTCTTGCGATCCGTTCTAACAATTTACTTTAGAGTCCAACGGTCTCTCTCAGACAACTTCGACTTTCAACCAGACCTGTGCTTGGCTGAGGACATTTTCCCTTCTCTTTCAAAAGCGGTCCTTACTTTTGAGACATTACCTCTTGAAACGCCAAACATTCGGGCAATTTCTGTTACACTAGCGCCTGCCATTCGAGCACCAACAATTTGGCCTCTTTGAAAATCTTAGAGGTCTGCCATTTCTAGAAGGTTATACCTAATTTCCTTAAATTTCTGTTAAAAAAAAGGTAGTTTAAAAAAACATCAAATAACAATTTAAAAAAACATTAAAATATGTCAAGTTTTGGTTGATTTGAATATGTTCAAACATTATGATGCCAAAAAGTCAAGTGTTTCCATTTTTTTGTCTACACCCTGTATATGGAGTTCCCCAGCCACCCTGGTCATACGGAAAAAGCTACTTGGATACGCAGCAAACATTTCTAACCAATGGAAAAAGAAAGATGACCAGTTGTCTTGATTGATACGACTCTAGCTGAGTGACAGAGAATCTTCACCAATTATAGTCTGAAACTGTTGTAACAGAATTGGAAAGTAGCTTTGAGGTCTTCCAGTTCAATCCTCTGCTCAGGCAGGAACCCTATACCAGGGGGTGTTTCTCCCAGTTTGGACTGGATCTCCCGAACAGTAGCGACCCTCTGGTGACGTCAAGGATCCAATTCGTTCAGTGTTGGTCCATTAGCGCCACCATCTGCCCCCGGATTAATACTGATCTTTATTTCTTTGTCCGAAGCACCACTGATCACCTCTTCAGCTGTGTTTTGGGTCGATTCCAGCTACCGGACATGCACGGAAATGAAATTACATGAGGGTACACAAGTGCGAGCAGAGCGCACATGTGTGCAAAGTGGTGGCGAAGTTAAGTGGAACCCACCCTTGACCTACACCACTTCAGACAAATGGTTATCCAACATCTTAATAATAATAATAATAATAGAAACATAGAAACATAGAAGACTGACGGCAGAAAAAGACCTCATGGTCCATCTAGTCTGCCCTTATACTATTTCCTGTATTTTATCTTACAATGGATATGTTTATCCCAGGCATGTTTACATTCAGTTACTGTGGATTTACCAACCATGTCTGCTGGAAGTTTGTTCCAAGGATCTACTACTCTTTCAGTAAAATAATATTTTCTCACGTTGCTTTTGATCTTTCCCCCAACTAACTTCAGATTGTGTCCCCTTGTTCTTGTGTTCACTTTCCTATTAAAAACACTTCCCTCATGAACCTTATTTAACCCTTTAACATATTTAAATGTTTCGATCATGTCCCCCCTTTTTCTTCTGTCCTCCAGACTATACAGATTGAGTTCATGAAGTCTTTCCTGATAGGTTTTATGCTTAAGACCTTCCACCATTCTTGTAGCCCGTCTTTGGACCCGTTCAATTTTGTCAATATCTTTTTGTAGGTGAGGTCTCCAGAACTGAACACAGTATTCCAAATGTGGTCTCACCAACGCTCTATATAAGGGGATCACAATCTCCCTCTCCCTGCTTGTTATACCTCTAGCTATGCAGCCAAGCATCCTATTTGCTTTTCCTACCGCCCAATAATAATAATAATAATTTATTAGATTTGTATGCCGCCCCTCTCCGAAGACTCAGGGCGGCTGACAACAATAATCAAAGACAATATAACATTGCAACAAATCTAATATTAAGAGAACAATATATAAAACCCCAACAATTAAAAACCATGCAACAAATACATACCAAAAACATAAAATATAAAAGCCTAGGGGAGGTGTCTCAGTTCCCACATATCTGGCGATATAAGTGGGTTTTGAGTAATTTATGAAAGACAAGGAGGGTGGGGGCCATTCTAATCTCTGGGGGGAGTTGATTCTAGAGGGCCGGGGCCACCACAGAGAAGGCTCTTCCCCTGGGGCCCGCCAAATTACATTGTTTGGTTGATGGGACCCGGAGAAGGCCAACTGTGGGACCTTATCGGCTGCTGGGATTCGTGCGGTAGAAGGCGGTTCCGGAGGTATTCTGGTCCACTGCCATGTAGGGCTTTAAAGGTCATTACCAACACTTTGAATTGGCACCAGAAACTGATAGGCAGCCAGTGTAGGCCATGGAGTGTTGTAGAAACGGACGAATCTGGGAAGCCCCACGATAGCTCTCTTAAAAACTTCCAGCGTTGGACCATTCACAACTTCTAGAGGAAAGCTGTTCCACTGATTAATTGTTCTAACTGTCAGGAAATTTCTCCTAAGTTCTAAGTTGCTTCTCTCCTTGTTTAATTTCCATCCCTTGCTTCTTGCTCTACCCTCAGACACTTAGTTTGACTCCCTCTTCTTTGTGGCAACCCCTGAGATATTGGAATTCTGCTATCATGTTTCCCTTAGAAAGTATGTAGAGCACAAGGATGATTAGGTGACTGGAGGCTAAAACATGAAGAACAGTTGCAGGTATGTCTAGTTCAATGAAAAGTAGGAGTGTTCCAATATCTCAGGGGTTGCCACAAAGAAGAGGGAGTCAAACTATTCTCCATAGCACCTGACAGTAGAACAAGAAGCAATGAGTGGAAACTAAACGAGAAGCAACTTAGAATTAAGGAGAAATGTCCCGACAGTTAAAACAATCAATGGAACACCTTGTCTGCAGAAGTAGTGAATGCTTCAACACTGGGAGTTTGAAGATGTTGGATACTCATTTGTCTGAAGTGGTATAGGGTTTCCTGCCTAAGCAGGGGGTTGAACCTCCAAGTGTTGTGGTTAGCTCTGGCCCAGCTCCTGCCCCAAGGACTGTGGATGTGGGGGAGACATCTACATGCTGCAGGCCTGTTTTGCCCCCCCCCCCCGGTGGAATCTGATGATGAAGGCTCCTCTGACCAAGAAGACATGAGTGACAGGGAGGAGGAGAGTGTGGCAGACAGTTCAGAAGGAGATCAATTATCTAGCTCCTCCTTGGATTCAGAACAAGAGTTAAGGATAAAGCCATGCATGCGGAGAGCGATGCATAGGCAACAACAACTGAGAGATTATTATCAAAGAAAATGAGGCCACCTGTGGTTGGGTGGGGCTGTGGTAATTAGTGAGGCTGCTATAAAGAGCAGCCTGTGGATTTGGCCATTGTGGAGGATTATCTGATCATTGTGTTTCATGACTGCTTTACTGACTTTGACTTATTGTGTGCTGATTTTTCCCCCGCTTTGAAACTAAACCAGAGCAAAGTGTGTTTCACTTTGTGAAAGAAGAAGGACTGTGAATTGCCTCACAGCTGCAAGCTAAGTATCACAGAACTGATAAGGGACTTGTACAAATTACCAGTTTGGTTGGAGACAAGTGCTCTTTGCTATACCAAAAGAGGGCTTGGTTTAAGTGAATTTTCATTATAAGAACATTGTTTTGAATTTTCAAATGTGTGTCTGAAATTTGTACCTATGAATTTTTGGGAGGATTCTACCAGAGAGCCCGACAGAACACCAAGACCCCTTCCAACTCTCCTATGATTATATGTGTATGTATACGTACATATTTATTTATTTATTTATTTAATTGGGTTTGTATGCCGCCCCTCTCCGAAGACTCGGGGCGGCTCACAGCATATACAAAAACAGAATAATAATAATAATAATAATAATAATAATAATAATAATAATAATAATTTAATAATTTATTAGATTTGTATGCCGCCCCTCTCCAATTAATACTACATTAAAAACAACCCTTCAATTCAGTTAAAAGAAAGTAAAACCTATCAAACCAATCATTCAACACTTCATACTTAAAACATTCATTGATCAGGGGGAAGATCCAAAAGTCCCAAGCCTGCCGGTAAAGATGAGTTTTTAAGCTCTTTCGGAAGGTGAGGGAGGGTGGGGGCAATGCGAATCTCTGGGGGGAGCAGATTCCAGAGGGTCGGGGCTCCCACAGAGGAGGCTCTTCCCCTAGGTCCCGCCAGCTGACATTGTTTGATCGACGGGACCCTAAGGAGGCCAACTCTTTGGGACCTCACCGGTCGCTGGGATTGTACATGGGTACATATTTATTTGGAAAGCGGGCATCAGACTTTCATTTTTTTTAATGTCTGCCAGTGTGTTCACAGAAAAGTCTGCGGAGAGGGGCGACATACAAATCCAATCAATCAATCAATCAATGAATCAATGTGACACCAAAGATTGTACTCACTGACAACTTTCAAACATAAGCTTGAAAGGAGGCTCCTGCAACCCTGAGCTGCAAATATTTCCCCTTTATTGCATATCTTTCCTTCGTTATTAAATTAATCCTCCCTTTTCCATCCGCAAAATACAATCACAAAAAAGTAAGTTTGACCTTAAGCCAGTTTACTATGTTGTGCCAAGGCCACCGCTTGCCTGCCTGCCTGCCTGCCCGAGTTGTCTGAACGCGAATACTATTTCTGCCGCCCGCCCAGCCTCCATTTTGAGTCATTCTAATCTGCACAAGGCAGTTTTCCCGTCCGGACTCCATCAGACCACAATTCTCAGGTGCTAACCGCTTCTCCCCCTAGTCCCGCCCCCTGATTATTACGTCACGCTTGACACGCCCTCCCAAGGTGGACTCGTTAATATTGTAATTCAAAGGGATTTTCCCGCGTTGCCAAAACGTCAGGGGAATCCCGATTCGGAATCGGGAGCGCCTGCGCAGTCGGGGGCGTTTGGTTAGAAGCAGGTTGGCGACGGGACCGCCGAAGCGATGGAGCCGCCTTGGGGGCTCCTCTGGCTTCTCCTGGCCGCCGCTTCCTGCCTTCTGGAGGGCAAACGCAGTGAGTACCGTCACCCGTGGCGTATGTAGTTGGAGGGGCGCAACTAGCTGAAACTCGGGTCAGGAGAAGCTGGGTAGGTGGGTCACAAGGTCGTCAGGATACGGCCGGGGGGGGGGGGGCTGACAACCTGCGATCGGATTCCAGTTCTTGACTTATTTTGTGTCCCAACGGAAATCCCTGAAGGTGGCAGTACAGTAGAAAAGTAAAGTAGACCAGGGGTCCACTCCTCAACCCTTTGGACCTCAGGGACCACCAAGGTCATAATTTTAAATCCCACGGACCCTAATTCATAAGTTTAAGTCCCGCTGGCCATTAATAAGATTTTTTATTTTTTAAAAAAAATACATTTGTAAAATAATGATCAGAGAACTTCCATTATATTAATATGAAATGCACCCATTTAACATAACAAAATTATAAATGTGTATTTAATTATAGCAGAATCTTTAAAGGTTGTTTAATCGTAACAAAATTATTAAGGGTACAGTAATTATTACAAAATAATTGACTCTTATTTGATGGTGGCTTGCTGATGTCGTTGGGAAAGTCAGTCCCATGATCCAGAGCTATAGCTATTGTCCCTTCCCTTTCCTCTCCTTCCCCTTTCCCTTATCTTTCGCTTTCTTTTCTTCTTCCTGGACTTGATTAATTGCACTCGGACATTATTATTATTATTATTATTATTATTATTATTATTATTATTATTTATTAGATTTGTATGCCACCCCTCTCCGTAGACTCGTGACATATGGGTGGATGGATGGATAGTTAGATAGATAGATAGATAGATAGATAGATAGATAGATAGATAGATAGATAGATAGATAGATAGATAGATAGATAGATAGATAGATAGATAGAAAGATAGATAGATAGATAGATAGATAGATAATTGCCTTCTTTTTTATTAAAAGAAATTAATAATAAAAACAAAACCTATTACTATTATTACTATCTTCTCTTTTTCCATCCCTGTCTCCTCCCCCCTTGTGTGTGTGTGTGTATGTGAACTCTTGAACCATTTCCAATAACAGGTGAGGACTATTGGAACTGGTTCAAGAGTTCACACACACACACCAGGCTGGGGTTTTTTTTCTCTGTTATTATTTGGGTGCTTTTTACCATATGCTTTAAATCAAGTCATTTATCTCTTTCTCTCTCCCCTTCTTGCTCTCTCTCTCTCTCTCTTTCTTACTTTCTCTCTCCCTCTCTTTCTTTCTCGCTCTGTCTGTTGCTCTCTCTCTCTCACTCTTTCTCTCTCGTTTTCTTTCTCTCTCTATTGCTTTCTCTCTCTCTCACTCTTTCTATCTCTCTTGCTTTCTTTCTCTCTCTTGTTCTCTCTCTTGCTATCTCTCTCTCTCCACTCTTTCTCTCTCTCTCTCTTTCTCACTTACTTTCTCTCTCCCTCTCTCTTTCCATCTTGCTCTGTCCGTTGCTCTCTCTCTGTCAGCGAGGGGGCTGCGAGACCGCTTTCTCCGAGCGCTTCGGGAACACCTGCCCTGCCTCTACTGCAGCCCCCTTGCTGAAAGCTCGGGACAAAAGCGCTCCCACAGAAGGGGCTGCGAGAGGGGTGGGGTGGGCATTCCCAAAGCACGCAGAGAAAACCCTCTCGCAGCCCCCTAGCTGGGAGCGCGGATGAGGAGGAGGAGAAACCGCAGCCGCCACTGCCGCGGGAGAAGTCGCACCCTAAGGTGGGAGGCGGAGAAAGCCGGAGAGGGGGCGGATTGGGCGGGCGGAGAGCAGCGGTGTGAGGCCACAGGTGCGAGGGGGCCGGAGGCACCGTGGTGAGGTGGGGGCGGCCGTGGCTCCATGGCTGGCAGGGGGATGGGGAGCACGCGCGGTGCCTCCGCACTTTCGTCGCTCCCTGCCCCCAACTCCAATGCCCGGCTCCTTGCGCGCTCTTGGAAAAGGGTGCGCGGGGGATATTTGGGGGGGCACGCATGCACGCACGCACAGCTTACAGGGAACAGTGCTTGCGGCTGTTATGATGTGTAACATCAAATATTTAACATTTTTCTCATACAAATTACTAATAATTCCTAATAGAACGAACTCTGCTGTACATTCAATTCTTAACGTCTTGCAAATCGGACAATCTTATCCTTGGTTTCTTCCTTTGCCAAATAAATTTGGAAACCAGTTTATTGAATTCTGAGAAAAATTTAAAGTCTAATTTTATGGGAATTGTTCGAAATAGGAAAAGAAATTTTGGAAGAATGCTCATCTTGATAATCGATATTCTTCCTGTCAATGACAATTGTAATTTGCTCAATTTTTCTAGATCCATTTTTGTTTGATTTACTAAATTTGTATAATTATCTTCTTTTATCGGTGAGCATCTATTAGTTAAGTTAATCCCTAAGTATTTAATTTTCTTGGTACTTTTAACCTCCAATTTGTTTTCCAATTCTTTTTGTTTCATTGCCATTTTTTTAGTTAAAAATTTGGGTTTTGTTTATTAATTTTCAGTCTTGCGAATTCACCGTATTCTATCTTTGCAATAAATGATTGTCCTGTTTCTAATGCGTCTGCTACAAAGAACACTAAATCATCCTCATAGGCCTGAATTTTATATTCTTCCCTTTTTACTTTTGTTCCCTTGATGTTACTATTTTGCGAATTCTGTTTAAAAGGGTTTCCAGTGTTAGGACAAAGAGCAGAGGTGACAATGGACATCCCTGTTTGACACCTTTATTTATTTTAAGTGGTTCAGTCATTTCAGTATAAATAATTGCCCTGGCTTTCTGGGAAGTATATATTTTTTTCACTAATTGCTTGAATTTATCAGTGAATTTCATTTTTTGGATTAATTTTATAATGTATTCCCAATTTACGTTATCAAATGCCTTTTGCGCATCCAGAATGATCAAGGCAGCCTGTCTTTCTGGATGCGCTTCATTTATTCAATAATATCTAAAACAATTCTAGTGTTGTTCCTGATGTGTCGCATTGGTAAGAATACATTCTGATCAATGTGGATAGTTTTGTTTAAAAAAAAAATTAAGCCTTTCGGCAATGATTGACATAAGAATTTTGTAATTGACATTCAGTAATGCAATTGGCCTGTAATCACTAATTTGAGTTATATTGGCACCTTCTTTCATTATCGTAATGATAGTCTTGTTCTACTCTACTCTGTCTGTATACTGTAATTTTCTACTACTCCTCTATTATCAACTCTCCTATTCCTCTACTCTCCTACTAAATACTAGAATAGAACAGAATTCAATTCAATTCTTTATTGGCCAAGTGTGATTGGACACACTTGGTTCTGTTCTGGTCCTTTGCCATTTTAATTGCTGCCCTGTGGGACACATTTAAGCACCCCGCAGGCCAGATCTGACACACAGGCCTTGAATTTGACACCCCTGGACTGTAGCAGAGCCAGAACTGAAGATTGCATTCCAAAATTTCCTGGCTAACTTTCCCCAAACAGTTCTCCGCCTGTGGCCCCTGCTTGTCCAATTATATCCAAATAAATTGTTTTTGCAACGGTCTTGCATTCTTCTCTCAGGGCAACGACCTTGAAGACTGAGCGTCTCTGAGTGGCCCGCTTCTTCCTGATTCCCTCCCTCCAGAGTTCCTGGCAGGCTGAATGCGAAGCTCAAACCTATTATGGCAGCTCTTGACAGTCCCTTATCACACCTCATGCTGCAACTCCTGTGGAGTCTCAGTCTGCAGCCCATTTCCAAGCGCCAGCCCAACTCCACCCTGTACTTGTTTCTCCCTAGGCTCCGTCCCCCACGGCATCCGGGTGACCTACTCTTCTGCAACTGAGGATTGTCCGGGGCTGCCATTCTTCTCCGCTGAAGGTTACGTGGACGATCAGCTCATCATTCGCTATGAAAGCCACACCAAGAAGATGCATCCTTGGGTAGACTGGTTAAATACACTGGAGAAGGAAGAACCCAAATTCTACCAGAGGTACCTCTCGATTTTGCGAAATGACCAGGAGGACTTTCAGGAGAACGTGCACATGCTCCAGAAACTCTATAACCAAAGTGGAGGTGAGTGAGCAGTGAGCGGAAAGTGGATGCTATCCTGCAAAAAGAAGGCAATGGAGGGAAAAGCTCCATTTTTTTACGGTTCTTCCTGCCTTCTTCATCAATTGGCTCAATAAGCTGGTTGCCAAAGCCCTTCCTTCCTCCCTCCCTCCTTGCTGCTCTTTGCCTCCCCTCTTCCCATTGCATTATAAGAAATAATTCCCTTTTTACCTGCTTTCTGTGGCCGTAAGTGGTTGTGGAAAAATGGGTTTTATTTATTTTATTTATTTATTTATTCATTTGTCCAATACACAAATACACAGGAAGAAAAATAGACATGTAGTAATATATATAAGGGTAAAGTGAACTTAGAGGAGAGGATATATGAAAGAAAGAAAATATATATGATAAGTGAGGGAAAAGAAAGACAATTGGACAGGGGACGAAAGGCACACCAGTGCACTTGTGTACGCCCCTTACTGGCCTCTTAGGAACCTGGAGAGGTCAATCGTGGAGAGTCTAAGGGAGAAATGTTGGGGGTTAGGGGTTGACACAATTGAGTCTGGCAATGAGTTCCACGCTTCGATAACTCTATTGTTGAAATCATATTTTTTACAGTCAAGTTTGGAGCGGTTCGTATTAAGTTTGAATCTGTTGCGTGCTCTTGTGTTGTTGCGGTTGAAGCTGAAGTAGTCATTGTCCGGTAGGACGTTGCAGCATATGATCTTGAGGGCAATACTCAAATCGTGTTTTAGGCGCCGTAGTTCTAGGCTTTCTAGGCCCAGGATTGTTAGTCTATTTTCCTAGGATATTCTGTTTCGAGTGGAGGAGTGAAGGGCTCTTCTGGTGAAATATCTTTGGACATTTTCAAGGGTGTTGATGTCTGAGATGTGGTATGGGTTCCAGACAGATGAGCAGTAGTCTAGGATGGGTCTGGCAAAAGTTTTGTAGGCTCTTGTGAGTAGTGTGAGATTGCCTGAGCAGAAGCTGCGTAGGATCAGGTTAACAACTCTAGAAGCTTTTTTGGCGATATTGTTGCAGTGGGCTTTAGCACTTAGGTCATTCGATATTAGTATTCCAAGGTCTTTTACTGAGTGTGGGTTAGCAGTGAGAGATTGTTTATTCAGTTCGTATGTGCGGTTTGGATTCTTTTTGCCGATGTGGAGGGTAGAGCATTTGTTGGTTGATATTTGAAGTTGCCAGGTGTTAGACCAGTCTGAAACAAAGTCCAGGTCTTTTTGTGTGTGAATTATTTGAAAGTGATTTCAGGAAAGGCAACCTTGCTCCAGTGCCAGGATATTTGGGCCTCCCAAGTAATCCTGTCTTAATTAAGGAATCTTGGACTCTGAAATAATTGTAGCTCAGGTTTTAGATTTTGGCAGTGGTTTGTTCTGCAAGCTTATTTTGAATCTTGGACTCTGCATGAAGAATTTCCCAGCCTCGCGTGGTCTCCACGATTGACCTCTCCAGGTTCCTAAGAGGCCAGTAAGGGGCGTATATAAGTGCACTGATGTGCCTATCGTCCCCTGTCCAATTGTCTTCCCTTATCTTAAATATCATACATATTCTCCCCTTATCTATCTATCTATCTATCTATCTATCTATCTATCTATCTATCTATCTATCTATCTATCTATCTATCTATTATATATATATATATCATATGTATTCTCTCCTTATCTCTTATATCATATATATTCTCTCCCTCCCATCTACTTCTCTTCTTTTTACTTTCTATCGTTATATATATTACTTGATGTCTATTCTCTTCCATATGTATTGTATATTGGACAAAGAATAAATAAAATAAAATAAATAAAATAAAATAATGTACCCATCACAAATCAAACTCTAAAGCATTGCTCTTCAAATAACTAATTTATCATCTTGGCACTACTAGTGAAAAGCCAGTACTAAAGTTCCCGGACTTTTCACCCCGATATAAATTTCAGTTTCTCAAGTTTCCAAACAACTATCACATTGTCCAACCAAGATGTGAGTTGGATGCTCAGAGACATCTCTCCTTCTCTTTCTCTGGTCAACCAGACGTTGAAATGTGGTTGATTCATCAGTTAGGAATTCAGTTTTGACTGAAAGCTTCATCTCCTCTTCAGTGCAAACTGTGTCAGGCAGAATGCAGGTCAGAATGCCCAAGGATACAAACAATCCAAAGATGGATTCCTTCCGGTTGGCACTGGTTTCTCCAAACCTGTAGCAAACCGCTGGTGGTAATATCATGATGGTGTTAGGGAATAGGTTCGGTCAGTTGCCGATCTGTGGCTGCTGCCCTCTTTTTATCTTTAAAAAAAAAAATCCAGATTTTTTTTCTGGATTTTTAAAAAAAAATCCAGATTTTTTAAAAAAAATTCTGCACATGCATTGCCATCTTATTTTTGAGTTTTTTTCTCTGAATTTTTTTTTGCCACCGCACACGGGTATAATTGCAAATGGCCGTGAGGCATGGTCACACAGTGCAAGAGAAAGCGAACGGGCAGCGAGATAAATTAGAATCCACCTTTGAAACAATCCAACACCCCAATCAAATTCAGGCTTGATAGAAACATAGAAGACTGACGGCAGAAAAAGACCTCATGGTCCATCTAGTCTGCCCTTATACTATTTCCTGTATTTCATCTTACAATGGATATATGTTTATCCCAGGCATGTTTAAATTCAGTTACTGTGGATTTACCAACCACGTCTGCTGGAAGTTTGTTCCAAGGATCTACTACTCTTTCAGTGAAATAATATTTTCTCACGTTGCTTTCGATCTTTCCCCCAACTAACTTCAGATTGTGTCCCCTTGTTCTTGTGTTCACTTTCCTATTAAAAACACTTCCCTCCTGAACCTTATTTTGTTTATTGATACATAATAAATAAACAAATAAATACATACTAGCGAGATGATATATTACGTAGAAAATACTGTAAGAAGACGTATAAGTATAAAATGTGATGGACACCGGTGATGATTTGTGGAAATGTACAAGATTCATTTGGTCTTCTTTTTAATGTTTTTCCTTTTTTTGAAAATTAATAAATAAACTTGGCAGAGAAAAAATAAATTCAGCCTTGACACCTCATTTATAGTGACTTCCTTCTTAGTGAGTGTTGTGGTTGGCTCTAAGCCAGCTCCTGCCCCAAGGACTGTGGGTGTGGATGTGGGTGAATCCTTCCAGTGTCAGAGGCCTGTTTTACTGCCGACTGTTTCAGACAGCGAAGCATCGGAAGCAGGGGGTGACTGAAATGGGACCCTCAGAGGGGGTCATGGCAGACAGCCAAATAGGGAGCAATTCATCCTCCTCCTTATCTTCACTGGACTCAGATGAAGAAGCATTCATTGACGTACGCAGCCGCAAGGCAATGACTAGGAAAGAGAAGCTGCGGAAATACTTCAGCAGATAAGGGAGTTTCACCTGTGGTTGGGTGTGGTTCAACTAATTGGGGCTGCCGTTAAATTGGCAGCGTTTTGGCTTCCGAGTGTGGAAGTTTATCCGTTCAGTGACATTGGAAGTGGCTTTCGTCCCAGGATTCTCCAAGGACTCTCTTTGCTTTGATACCAGGACTCTGAACTTAAACCACAGTCAAACGTGTGAGTTTGAAAACGTTAGAAGGAGAGTGGCTTTGACATCTTCACAGCTACTTGTTAATTGCTTTTTGTTTGTTTATTGTTTTTCACCGCATTCAAGTCTGTTACTTTGAAGGTGAGCCCTTTGACTACCAAAAGGGTGTTTTGCTTCTACTTTGCTTTGGATAAAGACAGTGTTCTTGCCTTTTCACGTGTGTGTGTCTACTTTGTCTACCTTTGCAATTAATTGCCAGGAGCCGGCAGAATAGTGAGGCGGAGTCTTACAGATCCCAAAATTCTGTCTTGAGCTTGGCTGGTCCCCAAGATCTCTTCCTATAATCCTCGTCTTCCTTACTTTCTCATCTTAGCAGTCACAGAATCCGGAGCCCCTGCAAGAAGTGGATTTCCCCGATCTCCCAAGAGAGATCTTTTCCTCCTTCACTCTGGGGGTGTTTCTTTCAGGGTATCACATCGTCCAGATGATCATCACCTGTGAAGTATGGGAAGACGGGACCAAGAGCGGACGCTGGCAATACGGCTACGACGGGAGGCATTTCCTCAAGTACGACATGGGGACTTCCACCTGGTACACAGCTGACAAGATAGCCCTGGGAATCAAGTTGGAATGGGAGAATGAAACCGACTTCATGCACCGCTTCACAGGCTTCCTGGAGAGCACTTGCCCGGATTGGCTGGAGAAGAACGACCATTATGGATCGAACTCATCCTTGAGGAAAGGTACAGAGAAATGCCCAGGGAGAAAAGCGTCTAGACAGCTTTCCTGGAGACCAGTAGGGTGGGGATAATATGGATCTCTGGAGGCAGTTGGTTCCAAAGCGATGGAGCTGCCATAGAAAAGGCCCTTCCCCGAGGTCCTGCCAGATGACATTGTTTGGTGGACGGGACCTGGAGAAGGCCGACTATTATTGGTCATAGGGAAGTATGAGGTAGAAGGTGGTTCCGTAAATGCAGTGTTCCCTCGATTTTCGCGGGTTCGAACTTCACGAAAAGTCTATACCACGGTTTTTCAAAAATATTAATTAAAAAATACTTTGTGGTTTTTTCCCCTATACCACGGTTTTTCCCGCCCGATGATGTCATATGTCATCGCCAAACTTTCGCCTAAAGTTTATTTTAAAATAAACTTTAATAAATAAACATGGTGAGTAATAATCTAAATGGTTGCTAAGGGAATGGGAAATTGTAATTTAGGGGTTTAAAGTGTTAAGGGAAGGCTTGGGATACTATTCATAGCCAAAAATAGTGTATTTACTTCCGCATCTCTACTTTGCGGAAATTCGACTTTTGCGGGCGGTCTCTGAACGCATCCCCCGCGAAAATTGAGGGAACACTGTAGTCTGGTCCTGAGCTATGTAGGGTTTTAAAAGTAATAACTAACACTTTGAATTGCGTTCAGAGGGCAACTGGCAACAAATGCAGTCAGCGGAGAGTTGGAGTATTATGAGTGTATCTCGGCACACCCACTATGGCTCGTGCGGTTTACTTTGAACCAGCTGGAGTTTCCGAACGCTTTTCAAGGGTAGCCCCAAGTAGTGCACGTTGCAATAGTCAAGACGTGTGGTGATGAGGGCATGAGTGACTGTATGAAGTGCCTTCTGGTCTAGGTAGGGATGCAACCCGTGCATACGACGCCTAAAACACGATCTGAGTATTGCCCACAAGATCATATGCTGCAATGTCTTACCAGTCAATGACTACTTCAGCTTCAACCGCAACAACACAAGAGCACGCAACAGATTCAAACTTAATACGAACCGCGCCAAACTTGACTGTAAAAAATATGATTTCAACAATCGAGTTATCGAAGCTTGGAACTCATTACCGGACTCAATTGTGTCAACCCCTAACCCCCAACATTTCTCCCTTAGACTCTCCACGATTGTCCTCTCCAGGTTCCTAAGAGGCCAGTAAGGGACATACATAAGTGCACTGGTATGCCTTTCGTCCCCTGTCCAATTGTCTTTCCTTTCTTTCACCTATCTTATATATTCTCTTCCTTTCATATATCCTCGCCTCTAAGTTCACTTTCACCCTCTTTTATATTATCACATGTCTATCTTTCTTCCTATTTATTTGTGTATTGGACAAATGAATAAATAAATAAATGAATAAATAAATAAATAAATAAATAAATAAATAAATAAATAAGAAGGACTTGTGCAAAGGCCCCCCTAGCCACAGCTGAAGGATGTTGATCTAGCCTCAGCTGTGAATCTAGGAGTACACCCAAGTTGCAAACCCTATCTGAGAGGGTTATTTCTCCCCCCACCCCGTCCCCAGCGCCAAAGACAAACAGATGGTAGAGTCTTTAGGAGGCAGAACCCACAGCCACTCAGTCTTGTCTGAGTTGAGCTGGACTCCCATCCAGACCCTCACGGCTTCAAGGCACCAGCACATCACATCCACCACTTCACTGAATCGACACGGGTGTAAATGTAAACAATAGGGCTGCCCTGGGAACAGCGAAATACCATCCGGTGGTGCCTCTACCAGTGAAAAGGAGCTCAGGAACACAGCCCTCACAACCTCCATTTTCATGGCAGAGGGTTGCAGGAGACTGTTGCAGCCGAAAATGGTGCTCATGAGCCCATTTTCACTGGCAAAGAGTGTGAAAATGGTTACAAATTACTTTGTTCGGTGCTGCTGTATCTTTGGTCACTAAATGAACAGTTTTAAGTCGAGAACTACCTGCATTTAAATAAAGAGTTTTTCTGTTTTTCTGGCTGAAAGAAACTGTTCAAAGCAACTTGGATCTATTGGGTCACACCTAGTTTATTTATTGTTAGAGTTGAAAGGGACCATGCAGGTCATCAAGTCCAACCCCCTGCCTGAGCAGGAATCCTAAAGCACCCCAGCCAAATGGCAGTCCAATCTCCTCTTGAAAGTGTCCAGAGTTTGGGAGTTCATAACCTTACTTCTAGGTTGAATCTCTCCTTGGTCAGCTTCCAGCCATGGTTCCTTGTCCAGCCCTCTGGTGCTCTGGAGAATAGAGTGACCCCCTCCCTCTGTGGCAACCCCTCATATACCTGTACAGTGATCCCTCGATCTTGATCTTCGCGAAACGCTATATCGCGATTTTTTCACCCGATGACGTCACTCCCTTCCTTTCTCATCTTTCTTTCTCTCTCTCTTTCTCTATCTTGCTTCTTCCTCTCTCACACTCTCTTCCTCCCTCTCTCATCTCTTTCTTTCCTTCTCTCTCTTTCCCTATCTCTCCCCCTCTTGCTCTCGAGCGGCGGGCGGCACCCAGGGAAGGTTCCTTCGGCCGCCCAGCAGCTGATCTGCTCGGCAGCGCAGTAGCAGCGAGGAGCCGAAGATGGGGTTTCCCCTTTGCGTGGGCAACGGGGAAACCCCATCTTCGGCTCCTCGCTGCTACTGCGCTGCCGAGCAGATCAGCTGCTGAGCGGCTGGGTCTTCCCCCCGCCCACACAAAGGGCGCCAAGAATAATGCCGCCGGTGCGGGTGTTTTAAAAGGTCGCAGCCGGCCTGGGGGGCTTGCCAGCACCCCCCCGCACCCCGAACCCGGGTGCGGGGGGGTGCTGGCAAGCCCCCCAGGCCGGCTGCGACCTTTTAAAACACCCGCGCCGCTTCCCAGCTGAGTCCTGAAGCCAAACGCCAAAGGCGAACTTCCGCATTTGGCTTCAGGACTCAGCTGGGAAGCGGCGGCTGTTTTAAAAGGTCGGCCGCCATGGGCGGCGGGGAACGCAAACTCCACCATCTACGCATGCGCGGCCATAGAAAAAGGACGCGCATGCGCAGATGGTGTTTTACTTCCGCACCGCTACATCGCGAGAAATCGATTATCGCGAGGGGTCTTGGAACAGAACCCTCGCGATAATCGAGGGATCACTGTATACAGCTATCATGTCCCCTCTGGCCCTCCTTTTCTCAAGGCTGTAGTTACATAGAAACATAGAAGACTGACAGCAGAAAAAGACCTCATGGTCCATCTAGTCTGCCCTTATACTATTTCCTGTGTTTTATCTTAGGATGGATATATGTTTATCCCAGGCATGTTTAAATTCATTTACTATGGATTTACCAACCACGTCTGCTGGAAGTTTGTTCCAAGGATCTACTACTCTTTCAGTGAAATATTTCCTCACGTTGCTTTTGATCTTTCCCCCAACTAACTTCAGATTGTGCCCCCTTGTTCTTGTGTTCACTTTCCTATTAAAAACACTTCCCTCCTGAACCTTATTTAACCCTTTAACATATTTAAATGTTTCGATCATGTCCCCCCTTTTCCTTCTGTCCTCCAGACTATACAGATTGAGTTCATTAAGTCTTTCCTGATACGTTTTATGCTTAAGACCTTCCACCATTCTTGTAGCCCGACTTTGGACCCGTTCAATTTTGTCAATATCTTTTTGTAGGTGAGGTCTCCAGAACTGAACACAGTATTCCAAATGTGGTCTCACCAGCGCTCTATATAAGGGTATCACAATCTCCCTCTTCCTGCTTGTTATACCTCTAGCTATGCAGCCAAGCATCTTACTTGTTTTCCCTACCGCCCGACCATACTGCTCACCCATTTTGAGACTGTCAGAAATCACTACCCCTAAATCCTTCTCTTCTGAAGTTTTTGCTAACACAGAACTGCCAATGCAATACTCAGATTGAGGATTCCTTTTCCCCAATCTGAGTATTGCATTGCATAGTTCTGGTTGCATGTGTGATAGCAATAGCGCTTAGACTTATATACTGCTTCACAGTGCTTTTACAACCCTCTCTAAGTGGTTTACAGAGTCAGCATATATTGCCCTCGACAATCTGGGTCCTCATTTTACCCACCTCAGAAGGATGGAAGGCTTAGTCAACCTTGAGCCTGGCATGATTTGAACTTCCAAATTGCCGGCAGTAGGCAGGCAGCAGAAGTAGTTTGCAGTACAACGCTCTAACCACTGTGCCACCATGGCTCACGATGCACAAATCATGATGATTTCAAGGGAGGCTCAGTTTTGATCATAACCCCCTTTTTTTCTCCCCAGAGCCTCCAATGGTGAAGATGAGCAGCAGGACGGAGCCCGAGGATGGGATGGAAATTCACATCTGCGAACCTTATGGCTTCTACCCCAGGGAGATTGATGCCTTCTGGATGAGGGACGGGGAGGTCTGGCTGCAGGACACCTTCCATAAGTCTGTGGCCCCCAATGCGGATGGGACCTACCACTACTGGCTCAGCATCCGCATCGACCCCAAAGAGAGGGACCGCTATCGGTGCCATGTGGAACACGACGGTCTGCCGGAGCCTCTGGATCTGGCCCTGAAGGGTGAGAAAGGCTGCAGGGTGGGAAAGGGTGGCCTTTTTTTTCTGACGGGAAGATTGTGGAAAAATAATAGTGCCCAGATGGGACTTTATTTTACCATTGTTTCCTTTTATGGTTTGCCGACGCTCAGATAAACCTATCTGCGTATAAGCCCAGCCATTGAATAGTTTACCATACCATTCCATGAAAAATGTTCTAAGTGTGGGATAAGCTGACTCAAATTTATTAGGATATTTGGGTTAAAAATGTGAGGATCACCTTGTCCGTGGATGAGTTTATCTGCTTGTCACAGGACGTATGACTGCAATTGAACCCAAAATTTCCCTGGCTGGGCAAGTGAGTGTTGCCCCACTTAATGACCATTCTTGCTGCAGTTGCTCAGTGAATCACTACAATTACTACAGTTGTTAAGTGTTCTGCCGGGCTCTCTGGTAGGAGCCTCCCGAAAATTCAAGTGTACAAATTTCAGACACACACACGTTTGAAAATTCAAAACCATGTTCTTTATCACAAAATTCAAAATAAACTAAGCACTCTTTTTGTATTGCAAAGAGCACTCTTCCCCAAAACAATCTTTGAAAAGTGTTCGGAAACTTCAGATCGTGCAGAATGCAGCTGCGAGAGCAATCATGGGCTTTCCCAAAAATGCCCATATAACACCAACACTCCGCAGTCTGCATTGGTTGCCGATTAGTTTCTGGTCACAATTCAAAGTGTTAGTTATCACCTATAAAGCCCTTCATGGCACTGGACCAGATTATCTCAGGGACCGCCTTCTGCTGCACGAATCCTAGCGACCAGTTAGGTCCCACAGAGTGGGCCTTCTCCGGGTCCCGTCAACTAAACAATGTCGTTTGGCGGGGCCCAGGGGAAGAGCCTTCTCTGTGACGGCCCCGGCCCTCTGGAATCAACTCCCCCCGGAGATTAGAATTGCCCCCACCCTCCTCGCCTTTCGTAAGTTCCTTAAAACCCACCTCTGCCATCAGGCATGGGGGAACTGAGATACTCTTTCCCCCTAGGCCTTTACAATTTATGCATGGTAGGTTTGTTTGTAGGTATGATTGGTTTTAAAATAAGGGTTTTTTAGTTGTTGTAGTATTGGATTTACATGCTGTTTTTATTATTGTTGTTAGCCGCCCCGAGTCTACGGAGAGGGGCGGCATATAAATAAATAAATAAATAAACCTGGTAGTCTGTACAATTCCCTTAATCAGTCCTTAAGTGCTTAGCTTGCAGCTGTGAAGAAACGTCACAGCCCTTCTTCTTCCACGAAGTGAAACACACAAACACTTTGCTCTGCTTTGGTTTCAAAGTCGTGAAAAATCAACAAACAAAGTCCAGAAACAGCAAGGCAATCCTGAAGAACAACGATCAGATAATCTTCCACACGCTGCTATTTATATCAGCAGCACTAATTACTGGAGCCCCATCCAAACACAGGTGGCCTCTCTTATCTCCTGTAATATGTCCTCAATTGGTTTCTTCTTATCGGTCGCTGGGATTCATGCAGCAGAAGACGGTCCCGAAGGTATTCTGGCCCGATGCAATGATACTGTCCACGGGGCGCTTAGATCTCGCCCACAGCATGCTTAGATCTGGCCTATGGAGCCATCATGGCAACAGCGAAGTACCAGCCCACAATGCCTCTATCGGTGAAAACGGAGCCTGGGAGGATTGCCTGTGGCCCACCTAAGCTCCATTTTCACTGTCAGTTGCAGGAGGCTGTCACAGCTCAAAACGAAGCTCAGGAGCTCATTTCCACTGGTAGAATGTCCGGGCCCCCACAGGCACCCACGAAATGAGGGATGTCAAGCTGGCCACCCCCACTTTGGCCACCCACATCTCGGCCTCCCAAGGTCCATGAGAAAATTTTGGTGATCTACAGAAAAAATATTTACATTTTCATATTGCACCAAATACTATTTATCTTCTTTTTTTATATTAGTGGTCTGCGGGACTTAAAGTTACTAATTTAGTGGTCCCCGAGGTCCGAAAGGTTGGTGATTGCTGGTGTAGACTGTAGAATGTGAGGAATAAAAATTTGGGCATTTCCTATGACATATAGACACCTGACATTTCTTAACTTGGAGACCTTTTTGCCCAATAAGCAGATATTTGTTGGTCCCCATTGAGTGATTTACTCTTTTTCTCAATCCAGTTCCACAATCCAGGTCCAACCTGTGGTATATCATCGGTGGTGTTGTGGCTGGCGTTATCGTAGTGTGTGCAATTGTTGGGATCAGGATATTTCTCAGTAAGTATCCTTTTCTGGGTGGTTGAAAGAAGATGGGGCGATTTATTTATTTATTTATTTGATTGATTGATTGATTGATTGATTGATTTTTATGCCGCCCTTCTCCTTAGACTCAGGGCGGCTTACAACATGTTAGCAATAGCACTTTTTAACATATTGCCCCCACAATCCGGGTCCTCATTTTACCCACCTCGGAAGGATGGAAGGCCGAGTCAACCTTGAGCCGGTGATGAGATTTGAACCGCTGACCTTCAGATCTACAGTCAGCTTCAGTGGCCTGCAGTACAGCACTCTACCTGCTGCGCCACCCCGATTCCTGCAATGTGTCTCCCTTCAGGGTTACCTAGCTTGTTTGCTTACTTCCTGCTTGCATGTTTGTTTATTCGTTTATTTATTACCTGCCTTTATTCTTTTCACAAATAACTCAAGGCAGTAAACATATCCAACACACCTCCCTCCTATTTCCCCCCACCCACACACACACATCAACAACCCTGTGAAGGGGGTTGGGCTGAGAAAAAGTGACTGACTTGAAATCATCTAGCAGACTGTCAGGGTCCAGGTGAGACTTCAGCTCATGTTTGGTCGTCTGCTTTCTATCCTGGTGACTTAACCACTGGACCAAACTGCCTCTTCCTCTTCTCTTTCTCCTTCTCCTCCTCTTCTCCTCCCTCCTCCTCTTCTTCTGTTTCTCCTCATTCCTTCTCCTCCTCTTCTCCTTCTCCCTCCTTCACATTCCTCCTTCTTCTCATTCTTCCTTCCTCCACGTCCTCTCCTCCTCCCTCTTCCTCCTCTTCTTTTCTTTCTCCTCATTCCTCCTCTTGCTCCTCTTCTTTCTTTTTCCTATTTTTCTTTTTCATCTGCTCCCTCCTTCCTTGTTTTTCCGGCCCTCTTGTGGGAGCATCTGAGATCTCAGCCTCTTGCTGGAACTCCAGCCTTAATTCATTTGAGTCACAGGTTCAGACAGCCCAGTCTCCTTCTGCGTTGGGCAGGGGCACCACAGAACTGCCTCTTTCGAAGGCTTCGGTCAAAGAGAAGGGTTTCCATGAAAATGTTCTTGTTTATTTATTTATTTTGTTAGAGTTATATTCTTCAGATCATGCAGAATGCAGCTGCGAGAGCTATCGTGGGCTTTCCTAAATATGCCCATGTTTGTTTGGTTTTTTAAATTTCTTTATTAAGTTTTCACATATAATTCAACTCACACATTATTCTGTTTTACAGATTATAGACCATCTCTAGCAACATTCTTATAATAGATTTTTACCTGTTGCATTCCATTGTATACATTATATTTCATGCTTTTATGTTCTAATATTTATTACATTCACTAAATGATAAATAAAACTTTTTACAAGGTAACTGTAGATTATTTCAATGTTGCTTCATATTAAATTATTTCTATATTCTCTTTTGAACCCATTCATGCCATTTTTGCCATGTTCATTTAGATTCCATGATTTTGTTTCCCTTGATTGAGTTAGTAAGTTCGTCCATCTCTACGCATGTATATATCTTATCTATAATTAAGTTTTCCGTTGGGGTCTGGTCATTTTTCCAGAATTGTGCTATCGCAGTTCTTGTTGCAGTGTTTATATGTGTTGTAAGAAGCATTGTTTGTTTTGAGTAGTGTTTTCTCCAAATTCCTAATAGCATAGCTTCCGGGGTAAATTCTATTTCCTCTTTTGTAATATGCTCATGTTACACCAACACTCCGCAGTCTGCATTGGTTGTCGATCGGATTCCGGTCACAATTCAAAGTGTTGGTTATGACCTATAAAGCCCTTCATGGCACCAGACCAGTATATCTCTGGGACCGCCTTCCGCCGCACGAATCTCAGCGACCAGTTAGATCCCACAGAGTTGGCCTTCTCCGGGTTCCGTTGACTAAACAATGCCTTCTCTGTGGCGGCCCCGACCCTCTGGAACCAAGTCCCCCCAGAGATCAGAGTTGCCCCCACCCTCCATGCCTTTCGTAAGCTCCTTAAAACCTACCTCTGTCGTCAGGCATGGGGGAACTGAGATATTCTCCTCCCCCTAGGCTTACAAAAAAAATTTATGCATGGTATGTCTGTATGTATGATTGGTTTATTAAATTAGGGTTTTTAAATTACGTAACTTAAATATTAGATTTGTTTATATTGTCTTATTATTGTTGATAGCCGCCCCGAGTCTACGGAGAGGGGCGGCATACAAATCAAATCAAATCAAATCAAATCAAATAAATAAATATATATACAGTAAACCCTCGAGTTTCGCGTCCTCAAGTATCGCGAAAGGGCTATTTCGCGAGTTTTCAACCCGGAAGTAAACTCCACCATCTGCGCATGCGTGCCCTTCCACGCATGCGTAGATGGTGGAGTTTCCCCGCCGGGCAGAGGCTTCCCTGGGTCTTCCCCCTTCCCCCAGAGGCTTCCCTGGGACACCCCAGCTCTGCTCCCCAGCTGGGAAGCGGCCCCAGCAACAGCGTGGGCGGGCGGGCGGTGCCCGCGCGCTTGGGGACATCCCAGCTCCGCTCCCCAGCTGGGAAGCGGATCTAGGGAGTCCCCACCGCGCGCGCGTTGCTGGGGAAAGCGCGTGCGCTTGGGGACATCCCAACTTCGCTCCCCAGCTGGGAAGCGGATCTAGGGAGTCCCCACCGCGCGCGCTTGGGGACATCCCAGCTTCGCTCCCCAGCTGGGAAGCGGATCTAGGGAGTCCCCACCGCGCGCGCGTTGCTGGGGAAAGCGCGCGCGCTTGGGGACATCCCAGCTTCGCTCCCCAGCTGGGAAGCGGATCTAGGGAGTCCCCACCGCGCGCGCGTTGCTGGGGAAAGCGCGCGCGCTTGGGGACATCCCAGCTTCGCTCCCCAGCTGGGAAGCGGATCTAGGGAGTCCCCACCGCGCGCGCGTTGCTGGGGAAAGCGCGCGCGCTTGGGGACATCCCAGCTTCGCTCCCCATCTGGGAAGCGGATCTAGGGAGTCCCCACCGCGCGCGCGTTGCTGGGGAAAGCGCGCGCGCTTGGGGACATCCCAGCTCCGCTCCCCAGCTGGGAAGCGGAGCTAGGGAGTCCCCAAGCGCGCGCGCACCCCAGGCGCGAACAACGGGGTGGGCGGGCGAAGGGCGGGCGGCAGTGGAAGCAAAAACACCATCTGCGCACGCGCAGATGGTGTTTTTACTTCCGCACCGCTACTTCGCTAAAAATCGATCATCGCGTGGGGTCCTGGAACGGAACCCTCGCGATGATCGAGGGTTCACTGTACATATATATAAATAAGGAGCTGTGATGTTCCTTCAATACACCAGGGTGATTCGACACAAAAATATGTAACCCTTCCCTGGTGCAGAGCTATTGGATACTGTAGCCTAGAGGATAATTCTCTGCCTTACAAGGCAAAGGTTGCAAGTTCAAGTCCCAGTGGGTATGGCTAGCTGATGAGGCCAAAATAAGGCCGAAATAGATCTATCCTAGTCTCCCTTAATTTTCAAATTCAGCAAAAAAACCAAAACAAAACGAAAACATGTGACATATATATATACATACATACATACATACATACATACATACATACATACATACATTCACCCTTCTCACAGATTCGGGGCAGCTTCCTCTCCCTGTTGCTGCTTCTTCTGCTGTTTTCCCCATTTCACTTCCATCCAGGGGAATGACCCATTAATCACAGATCAATCCAGGGTTACATTTGTATCAAAGCAAATATCCTGGGAGTCTTCCCCCTGGGTGCTTGGATGATATTTGGTTGGCCTGTTTCCATGCATTGAGTGAAACTGACATGCTTTAGATTGAGATTGAGTCCTTGGAGAGGAGCGGCATACAAATCTAATAAATTATTATTAATTATTATTATTATTATTATTATTATTATTATTTAGTTCCTGGTGCATCAGTAATGTCTTTCGGTTGGATCCAAGAAGTGTGCTATTCTCTATTGCTGGTCCTCTTTTTGGAACTAGGACAACACACACACCCCACGCCTATATTTTCTCCCAGGCCTTGGGAGCCTCTTTTCAGGCACCAGCTTTTGTGATGTGTATCAGAATTTGTTGCATGAAAATCAATTCCAGAAGCACACACAAATGATTCATTCAACTGGATTCATTAACTTCTTTATAAACATAGTAATATAATATATATATATTTACAATACCATTAGCAGAGTTCTTCTTGGTTGTAGCAATAGTTAAAGGTAAAACACAAGCAGCTTCTAGTTCAGAGAGTACAGAGCGCAGAGTGGACTTGGAGCCCTGTCCAGCCTTAAGCTTAAGTTTTTAGTTTCGATTCTCTGCACAGACTCAAAAGTACTTCACTCCCATTGGCTGACGTAGTTGCTATGCCTTATTCATTGGCTGAGCTTGTTACCACTGGCTATTTCAGTCATGAGTATTCTAACAATAAGCATCTTTTGAAATGGGGTTCAGGACATTTTGCGGCAAACTCGCCATGGCCAACTTACTGTGGAACAACTCACCATGGCCTTGTTACCACTGGCTCCCTCAGTCATGAATATTCTAACAGTATGCATCTTTTTGAATGGGGTCCAGGAGAACTTGCTGAGGCTCAACTCTCCATGGCCAACTTCCTGCTGGACAAGAGTTAGAATAAAATTTGTTATGGATTGTTTCATTGTATGCTGTGAGCCGCCCCGAGTCTACGGAGAGGGGTGGCATACAAATCTAATAAATAAATAAATAAAATAAATAAATAAAATCAAAGAAATGGAGGAATAGAATCATTAAAGAAAGGATGTTGAGGGAGGGACAAAATGAAAGGTGAACGGCAAAAACTAAAATTATTTTTAAATTATTTTAAGTAATGAAATTCAGCTGTTGAATTTTCCTGTTGCTGGTTGGCCATGGCAAGTTATCCCGCAAGCGAGTTGGCCAAGGTGAATTGACTCTGGCAAGATGGCTGTGCCGAGTTGGCTGTAACAAGTTGTCCCATTCCGTTCAAAATGAGCTCCCTGTCTTTCGTAAACTACTCAAGACTCATTTATACCGCCAGGCATGGGGGAGTTGAGATATTCCTTCCCCCTAGGCCATTACAAGTTATGCATGGTATGTCTGTGTGTATGTTTGGTTTTATAATAAGGGTTTTTAGTTGTTTTATTATTGGATTGTCACATGCTGTTTTTATCATTGTTGTTAGCCACCCCGAGTCTACAGAGAGGGGCGGCATACAAATCCAATAAATTATTATTATTATTATTATTATTATTATTATTATTATTATTATTATTATTATGTCTTCCAGTCATTGATCGGCTTCTGTTGTGGTTTTCTCCTCTAACAAGGCTTTTTTCCTCTTCTTATCTCTCTTTATACAACCTAGAATTCAAGAAAGGAGTTGATGAGCAAAGGAATGACCCTTGTGAGTAAATTATTACCAAATGTTTTGATTTTTTAATGTTTTGCATCTGAGAATCAAGACAGGCTGTGAGTTGAGAGCAAACCCTAGCAAAGATGTCAATGAGAATGATGGGCAGGTGGAGTAGGTGGACAGTCCAGATTCAAAATTTTCTGAGGGACATAAAATTATTACGGGCTGCTTGGAGCCCCCCAGGTAGGTTTCTTTGTTTATTAGATTTTTATTGCACCTTTATGTTCTGTCGGGCTCTCTGGTAGACTCCTCCCAAAAATTCACAGGTACGAATTTCAGACACACACACGTTTGAAAATTCAAAACAATGTTCTTTATAATGAAAATTCACTTAAAATAAGCCCTCTTTTGGTATAGCAAAGAGCACTCATCTCCAACCAAACTGGTAATTTGTACAAGTCCCTTATCAGTTCTGTGATACTTAGCTTGCAGCTGTGAGGCAATTCACAGTCCTTCTTTCACAAAGTGAAACACACTTTGCTCTGGTTTAGTTTCAAAGCGGGGAAAAATCAGTGCACAAAAAGTCAAAGTCAGTAAAGCAGTCACGAAACACAACGATCAGATAATCCTCCACAATGGCCAAACCCACAGGCTGCTATTTATAGCAGCCTCACTAATTACCACAGCCCCACCCAACCACAGGTGGCCTCATTTTCTTTGATAATAATCTTTCAGTTGTTGTTGCCTATGCATCGCTCTCCGCATGCGTGGCTGTATCATTAACTCTTGTTCTGAATCCAAGGAGGAGCTAGATAATTGATCTCCTTCTGAGCTGTCTGCCACACTCTCCTTCTCCCTGTCATTCATTATATTAATAACAATAATAAAATTAAAATTAAGGAGAAGGAAGAAACAGAATATTTTTGGCATGGGATTTGTTTTACCAATAGTTAACTAACAGAAACATAAGTTAGAAACTGAAAGGTTTAAGAGAATTATTAATTATATAAGGGTTTATTAAAATGGTTAAGCAAATACTATTATTACGTGATTGTTATTAATACAGTATAATGAATATCATTGCTATTATTACCATTTTTTATTTCTCAAAACACACTGTCTATGTAGACATCGGATTTTTTATAGTTAATTAAATATATATATTATATATACACTGCTCAAAAAAATGAAGGGAACACTCAAAGAACACATCCTAGATCTGAATGAATGAAATATTCTCATTGAATACTTGTTCTGTACAAAGTTGAATGCGCATAACAGCATGTGGAAATGATTGTCCATCAGTGTTGCTTCCTAAGTGGACAGTTTGATTTCACAGAAGTTTGATTTACTTGGAGTTATTTTTGTGTTGCTTAAATGTTCCCTTTTTTTGAGCAGTATATAAAACTTGAGCATGACATTGGCCGCTGTTCCTTTTCTGGTGTCCTGTGAATTTCAATTAAATAAATTTGGGGACACAGAATTTAGTTTGGTTCCTGGTAACTGTAGTGTCAAAGAAGGCTTCTTGATCTCCTTTAACAGATTAGAAGGTACCTTGCAGGTCATCTAGTCCAACCCCCTGTCCAAGCAGAAGATCTTACATCTGCCACTACCGAGGATCGAACTCACAACCTCCTGATTGTGAGGCAAGAGCTCCACCTCTAGGCTTAGTTGAAGCTCTCCAAGATGATTTCAGTCATCTTAGCCTTCTCTTCATCTTTTTGTTTTCCCCTACAGGTACAAGTTCACTTATGACCAATTGTTGAGTAATCGTTTGAAGATAGAATGGACCTCCTCAGGGATACTTAAAACTTGCATTTATGGGTGTTTGCAACTTCTTGCAGTCACAGGACCATGTTTTACGATGCTTTTGTCAAAAAGCCAGCATTTTTCAGCAAAACCAGCCCTTAGTGAACAAGTTGTAAAATTGGGTTGGCCAACGGTAGGGCGACCTTGTTTTTACGATCATCAAGACGATGGACAGTAGTCTCAATTATGATCATAAATGGAAAACTCCCTCCCCCTCCATCCGAGAGGTTCTCGGCAGTCTCTGAGTTTACTGTCAGAAAACCGCACACCTTACTAACACTGATGACGTTACCTAGTCAGGTATTGAAATGTCTGCAGGAAAACAAGCAAGCTCTGACAGCACCAAGGACTCCTTATTTCAAATATGCAACTAGTGATGCAACTATTCTCCTTTATTGGTATGTTTTGTTTTATTCCACCGCCTAAATGAAACTCATGTTTGTTGTGAGCTGGGGGACAACCGATCCCAAGGAGAAAGTCAAGGTCCATCCGAGTTGATCAGAACAAATTCTAGTTTAAAGTCACAGTGGTGCAACCTTTTTTAAAAAAATATATATATATTTTTATTAAATTTTATTACAACAAACAAACAAAAAAAATACTTAAAGAAAAAGTGCCCAACACCAATAAAACCCCACCACCATTTAGGGGGTTAAATTATTTGCAATAAGTTTCAATTTCTTCCTTAGCTCCGGTTTACATTTCTTTACATACAAAAAGTGTCTCAGTTCCCCCATGCCTGATGACACAGGTGGGTCTTAAGGAGCTTACGGAGCTTACATTGTCGTCATAAATTCTACTTAAGATATAATTTTTCACCTTATTCCATCGTGCCATCAGCTTCTCCAATTTATTTTCATCAAAGTTATTTAATCTTATTTCCATAATTTCGAAGTGGATGTGGTCCACCTTGTACCAGTACTAATTCTGGATTGTCCATTTATTGCTATCCTTCCACCCTAATACCACTACTGCTTGAGCGCATTCCAAAGCTGCTGTTTTGATTTCTTTAAATTCTCGTAATTCCCCATATTTAACTAGTGTTGCTAATTCTTTCGTGATTATCCAATTAATGTTTAGCATATTGTTAATTTCATTCTGTACTTCCTTCCAAAATTTTTGAACTTCAACGCATTCCCAGAGCATATGCATAAAAACTCCTTTTATTTGGCAACCATGCCAGCAATATCCTTTCCTCTGGAAGTGTGCTAGTTTTACTGGCATGAAATACCATTTATGTAAAAATTTTCCTTCTCATCTCTCTAATTCTTGTAACCTTGACTGACCAAAATGGACCTCAGACTACTGGGTTGTCATCACCCAGGATCAAAACTAGATTTATTTCATGGAGACCAATAAGGATCAAATAATAGATTTAAGAAGGAGAAAAGGAGTTTGGGAAAAGAGTAGACAGCGAGATGAGAAGAAAAGGAAAAAAAAGATAAGAAAAAGAAAAAAGATAAGCTAAAGAAGTGGGGATGGAGAAAATACAAATATAAAAAGGAAAGAGTAGAAAAATTAAAAGACAATGGATGGTGGGGTTTAGAACACCACAGACTGTCTTTGCCGTTTCGTTTCTTTTATCCCTAAAAGCATTAAATTAGATTTGAATAATGATAAGAAGATGAATTGTTTAGGTTTGATATACTGTATATAATGAATTTAATTGTTGGGTTATAATGCAATATGTTTCTTTTTCTTCATTTCAATACAATATAAAATTATATGTTGGAGGGATGAATAGATGATGAATAGTGGAGACATTAGTTTTCTCTTTTTGTTGCACCTTTTGGATTAAATGAATACACAGTAGAAGTAACTTCCACTTAAAGAATTTGGTTAAAGGTAAAACTGAATGGCTATTATGTGAAACTATAAAGGACTAATTGATTCAAAATTCAAAGAAAGATTCTGGGAGAATTTTTTTATTTTGTTTTCTTTTTCTGCCATTATTATAATCTAATTCCTTATTAATTATTCCGTTAAAATCCCCTAACAGACAAATATTATCAGTAGCATGATCACTAATAATAGTTTGCAGTTTTTTGTAAAAATTTTCCTGTCCTTCGTTCGGGGCGTATATGTTGATTAGCGTTATTATTTCTTGTTCTTTTTGGATTTCGACTATTAAAATTCTACCTTCAGTATCTTTATATTTTAGTTTAGCTTGTATATTTGAATTAATATAACAAATTACTCCTCTCTTTTTTTCTTGTGCTAAAGATGAGAATAGATTCCCTAGTTCATTCCTTTTAAGCAGATGTTCAAATTTATTTTTAATGTGTACCTCTTGCATGGCAATTATATCTACATTCAACTTGGCTAATTTATTTAAAGTTTTATTTCTTTTATTCGGCGAATTCAGGCCATTTATATTAATTGAATAGAGTTCAATTCCCCAGTTTGTCATCCTTTGTGGAGCTAAATTTGAGTTATTTATATTTGGGTCTAGTTGCCCTTGTACTTCTAGTATCTTTTGGTAAGTCTGTGTAGCCATCTTTACCATTGATTCAAAACTGATACAAAAATAGAGTGAATTTTGATGCTAATGATGTGATCTATATAATTATTATAGAAGTCTGACGGCAGAAAAAGACCTCATGGTCCATCTAGTCTGCCCTTGTACTATTTTCTGTATTTTATCTTAGGATGGATATATGTTTATCCCAGGCATGTTTAAATTCAGTTACTGTGGATTTATCTACCATGTCTGCTGGAAGTTTGTTCCAAGGATCTACTACTCTTTCAGTAAAATAATATTTTCTCATGTTGCTTTTGATCTTTCCCCCAACTAAATTCAGATTGTGTCCCCTTGTTCTTGTGTTCACTTTCCTATTAAAAACACTTCCCTCCTGGACCTTATTTAACCCTTTAATATATTTAAATGTTTCGATCACGTCCCCCCTTTTCCTCCTGTCCTCCAGACTATACAGATTGAGTTCATTAAGTCTTTCCTGATACGTTTTATGCTTAAGACCTTCCACCATTCTTGTAGCCCGTCTTTGGACCCATTCAATTTTGTCAATATCTTTTTGTAGGTGAGGTCTCCAGAACTGAACACAGTATTCCAAATGGGGTCTCACCAGCGCTCTATACAGCGGGATCACAATCTCCCTCTTTCTGCTTGTTATACCTCTAGCTATGCAGCCAAGCATCCTACTTGCTTTCCCTACCGCCTGACTGCACTGCTCACCCATTTTGAGACTGTCAGAAATCACTACCCTAAATCCTTTTCTTCTGAAGTATTTGCTAACACAGAACTGCCAATACAATACTCAGATTGAGGATTTCTTTTCCCCAAGTGCATTATTTTACATTTGGAAACATTAAACTGCAGTTTCCATTGCTTTGACCATTTATCTAGTAAAGCTAAATCATTTACCATATTACAGACGCCTCCAGGAATATCAACCCTATTGCACACTTTAGAGTCATCGGCAAATAGGCAAACCTTCCCTACCAAACCTTCCCCTATGTCACTCACAAACATATTAAAAAGAATAGGACCCAGAACAGACCCTTGTGGCACACCGCTTGTAACCTGACTCTGCTCAGAATACTCGCCGTTAACAATAACTCTCTGATGTCTATGCTTCAGCCAGCTGCAAATCCATTGAACTATCCAGGGATTAAGTCCAATCTTCACTAATTTATATATCAGCTCTTTATGTGGAACTGTATCAAAGGCTTTGCTGAAGTCCAGGTAGGCAATATCCATGGCACCACCTTCATCCAACACCTTTGTGACATAGTCAAAGAAATCAATGAGATTAGTCTGACATGATTTGCCTTCAGTAAAGCCATGCTGATTTGGGTCCAATAAGTTTTTATTTTTTAGGTGCTGATTTATCCTCTCTTTGAGTAGAGTCTCCATCATTTTAACTACAACTGATGTCAAGCTAACTGGCCTGTAGTTACCAGCTTCTTCTCTACTGCCCTTCTTGTGGATAGGCACAACACTGGCCATTCTCCAATCCTCAGGAACTTCTCCTGTTAACAGGGATTGGTTAAACAAATCAGTCAGGGGGGTAGCAAGGACAGATCTGAGTTCTTTAAGAACTCTGGGGTGGATGCCATCTGGACCCATTGCCTTATTTATCTTTATGATATTATGATATTATGTTAAGAGTTCTGCTTTATTTTTATATAGGATAGATACTAATAGAGGAAGAAATAGATAAACAACAAGTTCGTTAATGCACTTGCCCAATACAATTTAAGCTTAACTTAGCAAACTCTGTGAAGTGAATCTTAAGGTTTGAGACAAGACCAAGAGGTGACAAATGAAGAAAAGTTAGGAGAAGCTTCTGGGCTCAGATGTAAATCCAGTCTGGTTGCCTCCAAGTTTTAACATTTAGAACAGTATTTTTCAATCTTAGAACTTTAAGATGTGTGGTCTTCCTTTCCCAGAATCCCCCAGGCAAGATCCCATCTGGGTCGGTCACATTCACAGCAAGATAATGACTTACTGCCTCTGACTGATCTATTCAGACTGCAATTGAATTGATGAAATGTTTGAAAAATGTATTTGGATGACCGTAAGCTTTTTAACTGCCTGGATGCTTCGCAAGTAGCAAAACTTAGGTCAAGTTAAACACGGTATGGTAAACCCAATGAGGTTAACAGTCTGGTTTGGACATGGTTGTGTCTCTTGGCTGGCTCAGGAATTCTGGAAATTGAAGTCCACAAGTCATAGCAATAGCACTTAGACCAGTGGGTCTCAACCTGGGGGCCGGGACCCCTTTGGGGGTTGAACAACATTTTCATAGGGGTCGCCTAAGATCATGGAAAAAGACAAATTTCCCATGGCGTTCAGAAATAAAGATTTTTTTTCTGGTGCCTTGGAACATATTTTTAAAATCCGACCAATCAGGCATTTACAATGGGGGTGTCCCTCTGACCTTCCTGCCAATCATCTTAAAGCTCTTTTGGGAGAATTGGTGCTAGACTTATGGTTGGGGGTCACCACAATATGAGGAACTGTATTAAGGAGTTTCTGCATTAGAAAGGTTGAGAACCACTGACTTAGACTTATATACCTTTCCACAGTGCCTTCACAGCCCTCTCTAAGTGGTTTTACAGAGTCACCTAATGCCCCCAACAATTTTCGTCCTCGTTTTAGCAACCTCGGCAGGATGGAAGGCTGAGTCAACCTGAGCCTGGTGAGATTCAAACTGCCAAATTGCAGGTAGCAGAAATAGCCTGCCATATTGCACTCTAACCACTATGTAATTGTGACTCCCCAATAAAGGACAATTGTTCCCAACAATTTTAGAAGTTGAAGGAATCATAATGGCCATGAACTTCCGGGTAAACCACAAGTGCCTCTGGAGCCTCATTCTTGCTGCTTCTCCACTGTCCATCCTCTCGGGCTTTTGGTTGTGTGGAGCCAGGGGAGGGACTTTTGAAACATTGGAAAAATATTACGGGCACAGCCCCCCCAAATTCAGACACACTCCTTTCAAAGAAAGGCATTGATAACTGACAAGATTCCTAAGAATCTTAATACGTGTGAATGAAAATGTGATCTCTTTTGCACCACACCTTAGCAATACACTGAATTCTTTCCCATCTTTTCTCTTTAAATTCAGCTTCTAGATCAGTGATAGTGAACCTTTTTTTTTGCCTGGGTGCTAAAATGGTGCGCAGACCTGCACCCATAATGCAATATCCCCCTCTCTCCGCATGCCACACCCCACACTGCCTCCCTAGCGCATGTGATCAGACCTCACGGAAACCTCCAGACTTCCAGTAGGCCTGTTGTACCATTTTCACCCTCCCCAGACTTCAGGAAAGCCTCTGTAACCTGTGGATGGCAAAAAAATGGGCCTACCGGAAGTTCATTTCCAAACTTCCGGTAGGTCATTTGGGTGTAGTTTTTACCATCCACAGGCTTTCCTGAAACCTGGGGAGGACGAAAACAGCCTCCTCCTGCCCTCTGGAAGGCTGAAAATCAGCTCGCCAACAAACTCAGACAAGACGGAGTGGCTGTGGGTCTTGCCTCCCAAGGACAATTCCATCTGTCCGTCCATTACCCTGGGGGGGAAACTACTGACCCCCTCAGAGAGGGTGTGCAACTTGGGCGTCCTCCTCGATCCACAGCTGACATTGGAACAACATATTTCAGCTGTGCTGAGGAGGGCGTTTGTCCAGGTTCGCCTGGTGCACCAGTTGCGGCCCCATTTGGACAGGGAGTCATTGCTCACAGTCACTCATGCCCTTATCACCTCGAGGTTCGACTACTGCAATGCTCTCTACATGGGGCTACCTCTGAAAAGTGTTCAGAAACTTCAGATCGTGCAGAACGCAGGCGCGAGAGCCATCGTGGGGCTTCCAAGATTCACCCACGTTTCCTCAACACTCCGTGGCTTGCATTGGCTGCTGATCAGTTTCCTTTCACAATTCAAACTGTTGGTCATGACATTTAAAGCCCTACATGGCATTGGACCAGATTACCTCCGGAACCGCCTGCTACCGCACGAATCCCAGCGACTGATAAGGTCCCACAGAGTTGGCCTTCTCTGGTTCCCATCGACTAAATAATGTTGTTTGGCGGGCCCCAGGGGAAGAGCCTTCTCTGTGGCGGCCCCGGCCCTCTGGAACCAACTCCCCTCGGAGATTAGAATTTCCCCCACCCTCCCTGTCTTTCATAAACTACTCAAGACTCGTTTATACCGCCAGGCATGGGGGAGTTGAGATATTCCTTCCCCCTAGGCCATTACAAGTTATGCATGGTATGTTTGTGTGTATGTTTGGCTTTATAATAAGGGTTTTTAGTTGTTTTATTATTGGATTGTCACATGCTGTTTTTATCATTGTTGTTAGCCGCCCCGAGTCTACGAAGAGGGGCGGCATACAAATCCAATAAATAATAATAATAATAATAATAATAATAATAATAATAATACACATACGTGCTGTAACTGACATGCCTTGGGTGCCCTGAGATATGGCTCTTTGCCACAGGCTCGTCATCACGCTTCTAGATCATCCTCACCTCCCCAAATGCCAGATTATTATTGATTGCTTCTGCATTCTCTCCCACCCAACCCGGTTGGCCCAACCCCAGTTCCTCCTTGCTGCTCTCCATCCCTTTAGATGGTAGCACTATTAGTTATTAAATGTGAGTAACGCCAAGGTACTCTAGTACAGATAGCCTTCGACTTACGACCACAGTGTCACATTTGTCTCGAAGAATTTTGCACTCTATAATGTAATTACACAATTGTATAATTTTGCCTTCACAAGTATATGTAGAATTATAACGTGACATATTTTATTTAGTTGTTTTTGTCCCAGCTTTTTCTATTTACATTTTTTCCCTTTCTTCAACCATATATGCACCCCTGTTGCTGCTGTTTTTGTGTTTTGTTGTTTATTTTGTACAAATAAAAAGTGCACACTATCAACCTACTGTAGTATATCAATGTCATAGTGGATTCTTCTCAGAGCTGCCCCCTTTCAAAATGTGTTCCCCGATTAGGAAAACCTGCTGCCCAACAGATTGATTGTGGAAATAAAATGAAGAAATTTGTGTTTTGGGGTTTTTTAAAATATATTTTATTGGTTTTTGCACATACATAACACAATACAAACAACATACAACAGTGCTCTGTGCATGTGTCCCATCACCCGACTAAACATACATTCCCCACCACCCCAATTGGGGGGGGTTCAATTATTTACGAGTATATATTCTGTTATTTCCTCAGCTCTGGTTTGCATTTATTTACAATTCAAAGAGTGATTTGAGTTTATTTTTCACCTTTTCGTCGCAAATTTTACTTAACATATAATCTTTCACCTTGTCCCATCGTTCCATCAGTTTCTCCAATTTGTTTTCATTAAAGTTGTTTAATCTTATTTCCATGATTTCAAAGTGAATGTGATCCACCATGTACCAGTACCAATTCTGTAGTGTCCATTTTATAGACTCTTTCCAACCCAATACCACTACTGCTTGAGCGCTTTCCAGTGCTGCAGTTTTTATTTCTTTAAAATCTCTCTGTTCTCTTTGTTTAACTAACACCGCTATTTCTTTTGTAATTATCCACTTAATGTTTAACCTCTTGTTTATTTCATTCTGCACTTCCTTCCAGAATTTCTGAACTTCAGCACACTCCCAGAACATATGTCATTAAATACAAATGGAATGGTGTCGCACAAAAAACGTTATAGCATTATGAAGCTGGCAAAGGATAGCAGGGTTGATTTCCTGTTTTTAACAGAAACACATAAAGGGAGGAAAAGATCAGATAAATTAGTTAACAATAGCGATTGGAAATGGATATATGAGTCTCGGGGGAACAGAATGAAAATCTTAACATAAATGGTATTATACACCATCACAACTTGCACACTTCCAAAAGAAAGGGAAAGGTAATTGTTGGCATGGGTGTCAAAGGAAAGGAGTTTTCATGCATATGTTCAAGAAATTTGTGTTTTAAGAAAAAAAGGCCCACATAACCTGTCTTGGCTCCCTCCCAAGCCTTATCACTATCATGGGTGATTTCTCATAGGTCCTGGGGCTGCAGCTTTGTGAGCCATTAATGGCACTGTAGAATAGAATGGGATGGAATTGTAATTAGAATAGAAGTAGTTATATAAAAGTGTCAAATACATTTGTCTCAAATGATTTGGCACTCTAGAACATAATTATGAAATTATATATTTTTGCTTTTGCAAGTACTGTATACAGTATGTGGAATTATAACATGATGAATTTTATTTAGTTGTATTTGTACTGCCTTCTTTATTTACATTTTTTCCTTTTTTCAACCATATATGCACCACGCAGTCTTGGTTCCCTCCCAAGCCTTATCAGTGTCACAAGTGATTTTTCATAGGTACCAGGGGTGGCTGCTTTGTGTGACATTGATGGCACTGTAGAATAGAATGGAATGGAATTGAAATTAGAATAGAATAGAATATATATGGAGGACATACTATATGGAAGTCTATCTATTAAAGTAAATCAATTATTCTATTAATTGGCCTAGAAATGTTTTTTTTTATTGTATCTTTTTATCAAAATGTTGTAAGCTACCCCGAGCCCATGGAGAGGGGCGGCATATAAGTCCAATTAATAAATAATCAATAAATCTATTCACCACAAGGATATATATGGTGCTCCCCAACCAACCTGGTCAGATGGAAAAAGCTACTTGGATACGCAACAAACATTTCTAACCAATGGAAAAAGAAAGATGACCAGTTGTCTAAATCAGTGTTTCCCAACCTTGGCAACTTGAAGATATAATTCCCCAACCAGCAAATGCTGGCTGGGGAATTCTGGTCAGACGGAAAAAGCTACTTGGATACGCAACAAACATTTCTAACCAATGGAAAAAGAAAGATGACCAGTTGTCTAGATCAGTGTTTCCCAACCTTGGCAACTTGAAGATATTTGGACTTCAACTCCCAGAATTCCCCAGCCAGCAAATTTATTATTATTTATTTATTATTTAGATTTGTATGCCGCCCCTCTCCGCAGACTCGGGGCGGCTCACAACAAAATGGAACAATTCAAACAAATCTAAATTATAGTTTAAAATATTTTAAAAACCCATTTACTAAACAAGCATACATACAAACATACCATTCATAAATTGTATATGGTGGCTGGAGAATTCTGGGAGTTGAAGTCCAAATATCTTCAAGTTGCCAAGGTTGGGAAACACTGGTCTAGATTGAACATCCCTACGACTCTAGCTGGGTGACAGAGAATCTTCACCAACATAGCCTGAAACTGTTGTAACAGAATTGGAAAGGAGCTTGAAGGTGTTGAAATAGCCACCTCTGTATGTCTGGCTTTGGGAAAAGGTGTTATGTCTGTTTAAATGGTTGCCTCCTCTAGGTAAATACCTCTCACCTGTGATTACTGTATTTAAGTTCAGTTTCCTGTCTTCACTGTTCTTTGACCTCTTTTTTCTTTCTTACTGTACACACATGATGGCACATTAGATACTAACTTGTTTAGAATGTTTTTATTGCTAGGAAAAGGATTTATTTCTTTGCCTATTTACTTTGGTGTTGAACCAAAAGGTAATGTGTATTTTATGGGTTTGCCTATGATTAAAGGTTGTCAATTTTTTTTTACTTTTGCATTGAGAGCTTGAATTGCTAACATTCTAGTCCAACCCCCTGCTTAGGCAGGAAACCCTACACCACTTCAGACAAATGGTTATCTTATGTATATCTGATATCTTAGAAACTTCCAGTGTTGGAATATTCACAACTTCTGGAGGCAAGTTGTTCCATTGATTAATTGGGGGATGATCTCTGGCTGGCCTGGGACAGGGGTCATTCCTCTATCCTGGTTTTTCTTGATCTCTCAGCAGCTTTTAGTACTATCAACCATGGTATCCTTCTGTGCCGACTGGAGCTTGGGTCAGTCATCGTTGGTTTTGGCAGGAGGTCAGAGGTCGGCTCCTATGTCCCTCCCTTGTGGGGTTCCTCAGCGGACGGTCCTCTCCACCCAATGTTTAATATCTACATGAAACCGCTAGATGAAATCATCCGACAACACGGGGTGAGTTACTTATTTTGAAAATTTTTATTAATTTAAAATATATATACATACACACATTTACAAAAAGTAACAATGAAAAAAGAAAAAAGAAAAACAAAACAAAACATATACAAACATAAGTAATAATAATAATAATAATAATAATAGTTGATTAATTATTTAAATACAATAAACGATATTAACCATGACAATAAACAAACAACATAATATATATCATCTGCATTCTCTTGTGAGGAGGAAAAAATAAACAGTCTTTTCTGATATCAAATTATTTTCTGGTGAAAGATACAATCGGTATATGCTGATGATAATCTCCACCCCGTATCAACTCAGTGAAGCAGTGGAAGTGATGTACCACTGTCTGGATGTTGTTAGGGTCTGGATGGGTGTTAACAGTCTCAAGCTCAACCCTGACAAGATGGAGTGACTGTGGCTTTTGCCTCCCAAGGACAACCCCAAGGAAAACTCCCAAGGACAACCCTGAGAGGGTCCGCAACTTGGGCAACCTCCTTGATCCACAGCTGAGCTTAGAACACCACCTCTCAGCTGTAGCGGTTGGTACGTTTGCACTGGTGCTCCTGGTATATCAGTTGCGACCCTATTTGGATTGGGAGTCACTTCCCACAGTCACTCACACACTCATCAACTCAAGGCTCAAGCCATGCCTTCCGTTGAGGACCTGTATACTGCACGAGTCAAATTGAGGGCTGTGAAACCTCATACCCTGGACACAAATTGTATCCACTGCTACCCTCAAAACAAAGCAAAGAGCACTGCTCTGCACACTAGAACAACTAAACACAAGGACAGGTTTTTTCCCTCTGCTAAACAAATAATTCCTTCAATACTGTCAAACTATTTACTAAGTCTGCACTACTATTAATCTCATTGTTCCCATCACCCATCTCCTCCCACTAGTGACTATATGACTACAACCTCATTGCTTGTATCCTTACTATTTATATTGACTGGTTCCTTATAGGATTTGATTGCTTATTTGTGCCCAGACTATCATTAAGTGTTGTAACTTATGATTCGTGATGAACTTTTCCTTTATGTACACTGAGAGTGTATACCAAGACAAATTCCTTGTGTGTCCAATTACACTTGGCCAATAAAGAATTCAATTGAATTCTACCCTTTCCTATTTATTTATTTATTTATTTATTTATTTATTTATTTATTTATTTATTTATTTACTTACTTACTTACTTACTTACCGTATATACTCGAGTATAAGTCGCTCCGACTATAAGTCGAGGCGCCTACTTTTGCCACAAAAACTGGGAAAATTTATAAACCCCTGTATAAGTCGAGGGTGGAAATTGCAGCGGCTACTGGTAACTTATAAAAATGGAAACCAATAAAATTACATCAATTGAGGCATCAGTAGATTAAATATTTTAGAATATTTATTTCAAAGAAAGCCAGTAAACTAGCTCTGTAAGTTTAAAAGAGGGTAAACAGGTATATATCCCCCAAGGCAGGTATAGGCAAAAAAATTGCAAGTACCTAGGTACTTACCTTAATCCCCTGCTCCTGCTGGTTTGGGTTAGGGTTAGGATACTTGACCTCTCCTTGCCTCAAAGAGATACAATTTCCCTCTATATTTACAATTACTGAACATCCAAAATATACTTAATTCTATGTATATATGCCATATGTGTAAATAAATATTACACACAGGCACACAAAAATATACTGTACATTATCTACTATATAAACTGTATGTGTATATACAGAGAGAGAAAGAGAGAGAGCTCTTGTAAAATTATATATGGTACATTCAACCTCACTGTAATAGGAAAACAAACCCAGAGTCCACTTTCTGCCACACAGTTAACCATAACTAGAACATTACACATGTCTTCAGATGTACCGGTACTTCCCTAGCTTGCACATCACTGTTAGAGCTAGGAAATGTCATGGATTGAGTAAAATGTGGTGATTTTCACTTAACAATGCTTTTGCTTAACAACAAATTTTGAGCTCAATTGTGGTCATAGGTCTCTATCTGTCTGTCTGTCTGTCTGTCTGTCTGTCTGTCTGTCTGTCTTCCTTTCCTGTCTGTCTGCGCCCCCCTCCTGTCCCCTCCCCGGGTAAATTACAGAGTCAATACTGTATTGTTTTTTTATTTAAGGTTACAAAGCAAATGAAGAATCATTTTGAGTATTCTTTAAAATTTCTTCAGTGAGATCCATAGCTAATCTGGCAAAAAAAAATTCACCTGGCAAAAAATTTTATTGTTGACATTAGGCACAGCCAGAGAGATGTCTTAAAAGGCAAACAAACTGTCAAAAAAGTATGTTTTTTAAAAATATAATATTTTGGTTGTTGAATTTAATTCTGCCTTGGCGCGGAGCAGCCCCCGCAGATGGGTGGCTGGCAAGGACCACGCATTCCCATCTTTGTGTCCGCTGGGGTTAAAGGAAAGTTTAGGGACCCCCGCCCCTTGGAGAAATGCCTCGTTGGTGACATTCTGAGCGTTTTTGCCTCCCCACTCCGAAAACCCCACTTCTCGGCAGCTTGCCGAGGCTGAGAGGAGAGTGATTTTAAAAGACACTCTCAGCTTGGGGTTTTCTCCCCGCTGAAATGTTGCTCGCCCGCCGCCCTCAACACCCGCTTTGTCCTCGACCCGGCAGAAGAAAACCGCGTCCTTTCCTGTTTCTCTCTTCCCGAGAGGTGGGGTGAGGGGGTGTTGAGAAGACAAGCAAGAATCCACCCCCCCCACACACACACCTCATCGGCTTTTTCCCCCTCTAGCGCGGCATTGGAGTGTTTGGCTGGCTCCTTTTCTTGCGGGGAGAGGGGGGAAAAGCTGGGGGGGGTGGATTCTTGCTTCTATCTTCTCGCCACCCCCCCCTACACCTCACCGGCTTAGGAATGTCGTTGCCTCCCACAGCCACTTCCCCACGCGCTTCGGATGTGCCTGCCTTTCCTACAGCGAAGACAGGCGGCACCTTCCCGAAGGGCTCAGCTAAGCGGGTGGGGGAAGGGCTGGCCATTTGCCGCCTCTCTCCGCTGTAGGAGGGGCAGGCGCAAGCAAAGCGATGTCCCAAAGCGGTCTCCGGGAAGGGACCGAGGGAAAGGCAATCGTCTGCCTTTCCTTCAGCTCAAAAGAGAAGGCAAATGCCCCGCCTTCCCCCAGCCAGTTAACCGAGCGCTTCAAGTTAACCGGCTGGGGGAAGGCGGGGCATTTGCCTCCTCTTTCGGGCTGAAGGAAAGGCAGACGATTGCCTTTCCCTCGGTCGCTTCCCGCAGACCGCTTTGGGACATCGCTTTGGGATGTCCCATCCTCCCGGTTTAAGAAGCAAGAATTCCCCCCCCCCCCAGCGAAACGGCTTTTTTCTTGTTTAGCGTGGCGTTCGAGTGGTTGGCAGGTTCCTTTGTTTGCACGCAAGAGCCAACCACTCGAACGACGCGCTAAACAAGAAAAAAGCCGTTTCGCTGGGGGGGGGGGGAATTCTTGCTTCTTAAACCGGGAGCAGTTGCCCCCTCTCCCAGAGCGATATCTTTAGCGGTCTCCAGGAAGCGGCTTAGGGAAAGACAGCCGTCTGCCTTTGCTTCAGCTCCAAAGAAGTTCTGGGAGAGGGGGCAACTGCCCGGTTAAGAAGCAAGAATCTACCCCCTAGCCAAACGGCTTTTTTCTTGTTTAGCGTGGCGTTCGAGTGGTTGGCTCTTGCGTGCAAGCAAAGGAACCTGCCAACCACTTGAACGCCGCGCTAAACAAGAAAAAAGCCGTTTGGCTAGGTGGATTCTTGCTTCTTGACCGGGCAGTTGCCGCTTCTTTCTAGCTGAAGCAAAGGCAGACGGCTGTCTTTCCCTCAGCCGCTTGCGCCCTCTTGTGGTGACATGTCAGTCACCCGAGTATAAGTCGAGGTCGGGTTTTTCAGCCCATTTTTGGGCTAAAAAAACCCGACTTATACTCGAGTATATACGGTACTTACTTACTTACTTACTTACTTACTTACTTACTTACTTACTTACTTACTTATTTATTTATTTATTTATATGGTTTTATTTATTTATTTATTTATTTATTTATTTATTTTGTCCAATACACAATGAGAGTTTTAGTGGGTGTATATATACACACACACACATACACATACATACACATAGTAAAATACATGATGAAGGTTATAGAGGAGATCATAGAAACATAGAATCTAGTCTGCCCTTATACTATTTCCTGTATTTTATCTTACAATGGATATATGTTTATCCCAGGCATGTTTAAATTCAGTTACTGTGGATTTACCAACCACGTCTGCTGGAAGTTTGTTCCAAGGATCTACTACTATTTCAGTAAAATAATATTTTCTTATGTTGCTTTTGATCTTTCCCCCAACTAACTTCAGATTGTGCCCCCTTGTTCTTGTGTTCACTTTCCTATTAAAAACACTTCCCTTCTGAACTCTTTAACATATTTAAATGTTTCGATCATGTCCCCCCTTTTCCTTCTGTCCTCCAGACTATACAGATTGAGTTCATTAAGTCTTTCCTGATAGGTTTTATGCTTAAGACCTTCCACCATTCTTGTAGCCCATCTTTGGACCCGTTCAATTTTGTCAATATCTTTTTGTAGGTGAGGTCTCCAGAACTGAACACAGTATTCCAAATATGGTCTCACCAGCACCCTATATAGCGGGATCATAATCTCCCTCTTCCTGCTTGTTATACCTCTAGCTATGCAGCCAAGCATCCTACTTGCTTTTCCTACCGCCCGACCACACTGCTCACCCATTTTCACTACCAATACTCCTAGTAAAATTTATCTATGAAAGAATAGAAAAGAAGATATAGTAATAGAACATATCAATGAAAGAATAGAAGAAGAGATATAGGAATAGAAGAAAGGTATAGGAGATATATCCTAACCCCTCCCATCCCATCCCATCTCTTTTTCCTCTGGTTAAAAAGCTCCAATAAACAAATATAGAGAAGAGGCAATTGTTGGTTTTTCTGTTTTGCAGATTCATGGACAATTTGGAAGAAGGCAGCCCTGATCCCTTCAGCCTCTTTAAAAAGCATCAATGTTCCTAGCTGTCACTTTAAGATTATAATTACATACAAGGAAGTTGGGGGAAAAGCCAACCCAGCGCCACCACTTACAGCAGTGTTTCCCAACCTTGGCAACTTGAAGATATTTGGACTTCAACTCCCAGAATTCCCCAGCCATCATTTGCTTTCAGAGAATCGGGAAATGAAAAAAGAAGAAATGCCTCCCTTTAGACACCAGGGGGCTCTGCTTTTGCTTTTTTTTTGGAAGTTGAAGCCTGCAGCTCCTAAACAGTTTAAAAGATTGGGATGGGATCTTGTAGGTCATCTAGTCGAACCCCCCCCCCCCCCATCCACCCAAGCAGGACATCCTGTACCATTTCTGACAAATGGCAGCCCAATATCTTCCAGAAAAGTACTACAAAATTAATTCTATTTATTTTATTTTATTTTTTATTTTATTTTTATTTATTTATTTATTTATTTTATTTATTTATTTATTTAGTCCAATACATAATACACATTGAAGAGAATAGATATGTAGTAATATAACTAAAGAAACAAAAAGAAGAAAAGATATAAAAGTATAGGTGAACAAATTTGAAAGGAAGAAAAGATAAATGAGATAACGAGAGACAATTGGACAGGGGTCGGAAGGCACACTGGTGCACTTATGCACGCCCCTTACTGACCTCTAAGGAACCTGGAGAGGTCTATGGGGAAAATGTTGGGGGTTAGGGGTTGACACTATTGCTGCAAAAGGGGCCCAAACCAAGTACTGAGTACATATGCATGCCTATATTTTTCAGAGGTCCAACATTGTTCTACATACAATCCTTGTTTTGATTGCATGTAATATTCTAATTTGCTGAGATGGTGGATTTGGGGCTTTCATGAGCTGCTACCCCATAATCATCACAATTATGACAAATCACAGCTTGAACTGTCTTGCCTTGCATGAAATGAGTCTCTTTTATATATATTACATTTCACCTTTTGTTCTGTCTGGGTGCCCCCAGACTTCAACACCAACTGGAAAAAACAGCCAGACACGCTGGTAAAAGCAAAGGCACTTTATAGTTTGAAAAATAAACACAGAGAAAAACCTGTTCTTCCCAACAGGCAGGCTATGAGGCTTCACAGCAGAGTCCTGACGGCCAGACAATACAGCAGACTTCTTGCTGGCACACACACCACTGTAGAGAATAAGACCCACGCCTTTCTCCCCAAGGTTTCAGCCTTCAAGGCCACAAGCCAGAATCAGAGACGCCAAAGATCACAGCCAGGTCCCAGGACTCCCAAAGATAATACTCCACAATACAGGAACGGTGGGTCTGCCTTTTCAGCCTTTCTGGGGAGAACCACACCCAAACCCAGCTGTTGCCTATTTAGGGCTGGAAATACCTGGCTAATTGTCCCCTTCGTTGTGCTGCTCTTCTCTGCCTGAGATCGATGATGGCTTGTGCATTTTCATCTAAGGACTCCAGGCTGCTTGCTGGGGAGAGCTCCACCCCCGGGGACTCAGGCTGTTCTCCCTCTCCCTCGGCCTGATATTCCTCCTCCCCGTCTGCCTGGGCCTCCTCCTCCTCCTCCTGTTCCTCATCCTCCCCCTCTGAGCATGGAGCCGGCAGAGGGTCAGCCGTTCCCTGAGGAGCCTCAGACGGAATCACAACACCTTTTAAGCTGCATTACTGAAATAAATGAACTTTTGCGCGATATACTTTTTCGAGTTACACCTGTATGTTTTCACCTAGCTTCTTTTACCAAAAAATAAAAATTAATTGCGTCTTTACAATGAGATGAGAAGCGAAACAAAGTCCAGCAACCCCTTGAAAAAGCACCTTTGGGACAACCTGGATGACTGAGAATCCCTACAGACAGCGTCCTTATTTTCTTGCAGATGTTTCATTATATAAATTAGGTAACAGCATCAGTGCTAGGAGGGAATGCAATTTGCTGTCAGTTTATATTCTGATGGGTTTGCCCTACAAGTGTTGATGGGGGGGGGTCTTAAGAAATTCTTTTGTTGACATCTTTGGCAGTTTCTAGATTGGGCTGCTGTTGATTTTTTAAACTTTAATCTTGTAGAAAATCAGCACCCACCCATCTCCTAGAAGAATGAAATATTCTAGGAAATAATAAAAAGGCAGAATATTATATTTTCCTGGTTGAGAAAAGGAGAAATGTGTTTTTAAAGCTTCCTGCAGCCTGCCCCCCTTTCAGCTCCAGGATGATGGGATTAAGACATGGCCCTCAGGACCTGAGAGAATTAGCCTTCTATCCATCTCACCACATGGTACCTGGGAAGAATATATCACCCAGTAAGATTCAACCAAGTCTTGGGACTCAAGACAACCTACAAATTTAGCTTTAATACAAGCTCAAATTCAAAGAACAACAGAGGCCATAAAACTCTCTTCTTGTTTGTTTGTTTGTTTATTAGATTTGTATGCCACCCTCTCCGTAGACTCAGGGTGGCTAACAACAGTAAAAAGACAATATGAACAAATCTAATATTAAAAGTAATGTAAAAAACCCCAATTTAAGAAACCAATCATACATACAGGCATACCATGCATAAATTTTATGAGCCTAGGGGGGAGGGAATATCTTAATTCCCCCATGCCTGACGACAGAGGTGGGTTTTAAGGAGCTTACGAAAGGCAAGGAGGGTGGGGGCAACTCTGATATCTGGGGGGAGTTGGTTCCAGAGGGTCGGGGCCGCCACAGAGAAGGCTCTTCCACTGGGTCCCGCCAAACGACATTGTTTAGTCGACGGGACCCAGAGAAGGCCAACTCTGTGGGACCTAACTGGTCACTGGGATTTTTGCGGCAGAAGATGGTCCCGGAGGTATTTTGATCCGGTGCCATGAAGGGCTTTATAGGTCATAACCAACACTTTGAATTGTGACCGGAAACCGATCAGCCACCAATGTAGACTGCGGAGTGTTGGTATGACATGGGCATATTTAGGGAAGCCCATGATAGCTCTCGCAGCTGCATTCTGCACAATCTGAAGTTTCCGAACACTTTTCAGAGGTAGCCCCATGTAGAGAGCGTTACAGTAGTCGAGCCTCGAGGTGATGAGGGCATGAGTGAGCTCTTTTTTGCCCAGGACCACATGTAAAAATAATTTTTATGCAATTTTGGGAAGGATAACCTCACTCTTCTTTGTAACTATCAGCTGTGACAAGTTCTTTGGCAATACGGTTTTATCCCCTTTTTACGAAAGGACCTGGCTACCGAGCAGCACATAGATTACCTTGATCCACCTAAGAGAACAAGTGTCAAGCAGGATAGGAGGCCAACAGGGAAAATCGCAATGAAGTCTAAACTGAAATATTTAAAACACTCAGAAAAAGGAAAGCTAATTCTGTATGCTGCTCCTTGAGTAAGCATGATTCATAAGAAAGATTCCAGACATTTTCTGTTCCTTATTCACGATTGTGTCAGCGCCCCAAATAGCATCTGTGAAATATATCAAGTTCCAGTCCAATTCTCTCACTCAAGGTTTGATTTATTAATAGAGCCATGTTGGTCATGCCATCACAATTCCAATACTAACATCTTCCCATTACCCCACCCAGGTTAAGGTTCATCCTACCCACAAGTTCATCACGAGAACCAATCCGAGTGCAGGGATTTCACCAACTTCCTCTTTTCTTCAGTTGATGCAGAACAAAAGATGACTTTGGCTTGAAGAAAGGAATTTGTTGTGGCTAGTAACTTTCCCTCTCACCCACTATCCCTCCCAATTCCCCTAATGCTGTACAGTGTTCCCTCGATTTTCGCGGATTCGAACTTCGCGAAATCTATACCATGGTTTTAAAAAAAATTAATTAAAAAATACTTTGTGGTTTTTTCCCCATACCACGTTTTTTCCCACCCGATGACGTCATATGTCATTGCCAAACTTTCGTCCATCCTTAATAAATATTTTTTAAAATAAACTTTAATAAACAAATGTGGTGAGTAATAATCCAAATGGTTGCTAAGGGAATGGGAAATTGCAATTTAGGGGTTTAAAGTGTTAAGGGAAGGCTTGTGCTACTGTTCATAGCCAAAAATAGTGTATTTATTTCCGCATCTCTACTTCGCAGAAATTCAACTTTTGCGGGCAGTCTCGGAATGCATCCCTGCGAAAATTGAGGGAACACTGTATTATTGTGGCAGACCAAAGTCCCTAACTCCACATGATGGCTTCGTCCTGACAGGCAGCCCCCCTTCGCAAAGCATCACCTCCTGAAACAATAGAATAAAACATACAGGGGTTAGTACCACTTTTAAACCCTCCCCACCCAGGGGGATACTTTGGTTTGATCGGGTAATTTTAATGGAACTGCTTAATTAAAATTTATCAGCCTCGACATCCGGACTCTTAACCCAGGTAGCCTCCGACAGAGGGTACCCCTTAAAATGAATCAGGTACTGAAATTTACCCCGGAAAATGCAGGAATCCAAAATCTTTTTCACTTATTTATTTTTATGTAATTATTTATTTAGTCCAATACATAATACACATTGAAGAGAATAGATATGTAGTAATATAACTAACGAAACGAATAGAAGAAAAGATATAAAAGTATAGATGGACAAATTTGAAAGGAAGAAAAGATAAATGAGATAAGGAGAGACAATTGGACAGGGGACGGAAGGCACACTGGTGCGCTTATGCACGCCCCTTACTGACCTCTAAGGAACATGGAGAGGTCAATCGTGGATAGTCTAAGGGAAAAATATTGGGGGTTAGGGGTTGACACTACTGAGTCAGGTAATGAGTTCCATGCTTCGACAACTCGGTTGTTCAAGTCATATTTTTTGCAGTCAAGTTTGGAGCGGTTAATATTAAGTTTGAATCTGTTGCATGCTCTTGTGTTGTTGCGATTGAAGCTGAAGTAGTCATTGACAGGTAGAACATTGCAGCATATGATCTTGTGGGCAATACTTAGATCGTGTTTTAGGCAACATAGTTCTAAGCTTTCTAGACCTAGGATTGATAGTCTGCTTTCGTAGGGTATTCTGTTTCGAGTGGAGGAGTGAAGGGCTCTTCTGGTGAAGAAGAGAAGAAGCTACGCAATATTAGATTGACAACTCTTAGTGCCTTTGCGGCAACGTTGTTACAGGTAGGTAAATAAAAAATAATAAAAATAAAGATAAAAATCTTGAAAAGACTTGGGCCCCAGCCAGACCTTCAGATACCCCACCGCATAACTTCCTCCACGTAGACTGTGCACTCAGTACAGGGGTTCAATCAGGTGCAACTCCATCCGGCAAACGGACTATTCATACAGCCGGTAAACAGCTGAAAGGAAAAGGAAACCACACAAAAAACGATGCATCGAGTACAGTATTTGGCACATTGTGCAGCCCACCTGTGGCGGGCTAGGATTCAGAAGAGAAGGATTTAGGGGTAGTGATTTCTGACAGTCTCAAAATGGGTGAGCAGTGTGGTCGGGCGGTAGGAAAAGCAAGTAGGATGCTTGGCTGCATAGCTAGAGGTATAACAAGCAGGAAGAGGGAGATTGTGATCCCCTTATATAGAGCGCTGGTGAGACCACATTTGGAGTACTGTGTTCAGTCCTGGAGACCTCACCTACAAAAAGATATTGACAAAATTGAACAGGTCCAAAGATGGGCTACAAGAATGGTGGAAGGTCTGAAGCATAAAACGTATCAGGAAAGACTTAATGAACTCAATCTGTATAGTCTGGAGGACAGAAGGAAAAGGGGGGACATGATCGAAACATTTAAATATGTCAAAGGGTTAAATAAGGTCTAGGAGGGAAGTGTTTTTAATAGGAAAGTGAACACAAGAACAAGGGGACACAATCTGAAGTTAGTTGGGAGAAAGATCAAAAGCAACTTGAGAAAATATTATTTCACTGAAAGAGTAGTAGATTCTTGGAACAAACTTCCAGCAGATGTGGTTGGTAAATCCACAGTAACTGAATTTAAACATGCCTGGGATAAACATATATCCATTGTAAGATAAAATACAGGAAATAGTATAAGGGCAGACTAGATGGACCATGAGGTCTTTTTCTGCCGTCAGTCTTCTATGTTTCTATGTTTCTATCTGTTTCCAGGGTGATTGAGGTTGGGTAGAGTTGGGATTTTAATCTAACAATTTTTTGTGGAGGGTGGATGGGAACCAATTTAATCCTTTAAAATTTAACTTGACATTTTTCAAATGGTTTTTTATTGCAAAGCAACCAAGAACTTTGGAGCTTTGATAAAAAAGAACACTATTATTATTATTATTATTATTATTATTATTATTATTATTATTATTATTATTATTATTATTAATTTATCTTTATTATTATTAATTTATTTATTATTATTATTATTATTATTATTATTATTATTAATTAATTAATTAATTAAATTTGTATGCCGCCCTTCTCCGTAGACTCTTTTAATCTAGAAATGGGGTTCTCCAACCTTGGCAACTGGCTGGCTGAGGAATTCTGGGAGTTGAAGTCCACAAGTCTTAAAGCTGCCAAGATTGGAGACCCCTGATCTAGAATACAGAAGTTCATTTGGTGACTGTTCAAAGTTGCAAGAGACTTAGGACCATTTTTCAGAGTAATGGCCTTTGCTGCGTCGCCATGGTCATGTATTCAAAATTCAAGATACCGGTTCCTATTCATGATGGTTGCAGTGTGACAAGCCAACTCAATGGGGAAAGCCAGATTCACTTAACAACCGGGTTACTAACTTATCAACTGCTTCACTTAACATTGACTTAACAACTGTGGCAAGAACCCTGGGCTTCAGGGAGGCGTGCTAGGCCCAAAACGGGGCACAGTTTCATAGAAGATTGACAGCAGAAAAAGACATCATTGTCCATCTAGTCTCCACTTATACTACTTCCTGTACTTTATCTTAGGATGGATATATGTTTACCCCAGGCATGTTTAAATTCAGTTACTCTGGATTTACCAACCACGTCTGCTGGAAGTTTGTTCCAAGCATCTACTACTCTTTCAGTAAAATAATTTTTTCTCACGTTGCTTCTGATCTTTCCCCCAACTAACTTCAGATTGTGTCCCCTTGTTCTTGTGTTCACTTTCCTATTAAAAACACTTCCCTCCTGAACTTTATTTAACCCTTTAACATATTTAAATGTTTTGATCATGTCCCGCCTTTCCCTTCTGTCCTCCAGACTATACAGATTGAGTTCGTTAAGTCAATTCATTGTGTACACGCTGTTCTGCTTGACTGGGCTCAGGCAATGCATAGCAGTCCAAGGAAAAGAAATCAAACACACACATGCTCTGCTAATCAGCAAACTTGTATTAGATAAACAAAAAAGGGTTACTCAAAAACAGTTCTTAGTGTGCGAAAACAATGAGAGTGCAAGGCTTAATTCAGCCGCATACAAAAACACAGGAAAAAACAAACAAAGACAACCTGGAATGAGCAAAGATGTTTCTGGAGTCCTTCTGAATCTTTGGAGCAAACACCAAGTCCCAGAGTTTTCACCTCCCACTTGTCTGAAAAAGCTGGGTTGAAAACTCCAACGCCACGGAACAGAAACTTCAGAGCAGGAACCACAAAATAACACAGATAAACAGTCACAGTTTGCCTTGGTCCGTTGTTCCCTTTTATACCTTTAGTCCTCATTAAGGGAACCACACCCAGCCCTCAGTATAAGAACCACACCCAGCCCAGGTGCTCCTATAATGACTTGTAATACTCCTTAAAGCGATCCCTTCATTGCATAGCTCTTTGGCCACGCAGATCAATATATTGATCTGCAGAAGAACCCAGGGACGAAAGACTGTCTGAGGGACTGCATCCAAATCCCCTGGGCTGTCTGCTGAATCCTGCGTCCCAGTGGCCTTGTCCTACTGGCTGTCTGCCACGTCTTCCTGGCTGTCTGCCACATCTTCCTGGCTGTCTGCCACATCTTCCTGGCTGTCAGCCAGGCTTTCACATTCACTTTGTGCCGTGTCTCTCCCATCTGTGGGAGCAACGGCTGGCCCAGGCCCAAACACAACACACGCCTGGGGATGCAGGAGGGTGAGGCGCATAGGGGGCATTAAATTATGGGTGCGGGCACACACGCATGCACACCAGAGATGAAATTCAGCAGGTCTGGAGAACCAGTAGTGGAAATTTCGAGTAGTTCAGAGAACCATCAAATACCAACTCTCACTGGCTCCAGAGTGGGTTAGGAATGGAGACTTTGCAGTATCCTTCCTCTGCCATGCCCATCAAGCCACGGCCACAGAACTGATAGGGACAAATTTTGAATGTCACCTCCGGTGCGTACGCATGCTTTCAGCACCCGAGGGGGCAGAAGGTTTCATCATCATTGTCCTACACCATCCTTCCAAGCAGTCTCCATGTTTCCAGTGTCTTTCTCCCTCTTAGAATGGAATGCAGGTGGACATTTCTTCCAACACTGATTGCAAGCCTGATTGCTTATCTGTACCCTATGACAATCCTGGGCTTTCAGAGGGCGCTTGGGGTTTTACCAGATTCAGTCGTCCACGGCTCGGCAGAGTCTCTTCCCGTGGCCTGGAATAGGGCTGCGATGGAGGCTCTTGACCGAATTGTGCCATTGTGACCTCTCTGTGGCACTAGACCCTGGAGAGCCCCTTGGTGTTCTGTCTAGGTCACTCCGGAAGCTATGACCAACCCAAAAAGATAAGCCAGACACACCGGTGCAATGCAAATGCAGTTTATAAAGTTCAAGAGAAACAAAACTAACAGAAAATGTTCTTACAAAGCAGGAAAACACTGGAACTCCAAATATATCCACGAAGGCAATAGTCCATGCAGCAATACAGGATTTTTGCTGCCAAGACGAGGCTGTAGGTAGTAGACCTACACCTCCCACGGGTCTTCCAAACTGCTGGGCCACAAGCCAGGAACAGAGACGCCAAGAAACAAGACAGGATAACGCAACTCCAAACTGATAACACTCCACATGGCTTCAAGGGCTGGCCTGCCTTATATACCCTTTCCCTGCTAAGGAGGACCACACCCAAGCCCAGCTGTTCCTAATTCACTGCTGATAGTATTTCTTCAATTGCTCCTTTCTTTGATCTGAACGTCTCTGTTGCATGTCAATGACAGCTTGAGCTTTGTTCCCTAGTGACTCCAAGCTACTGGCTGGGGAGAGCCCCTCCCAAGGGCCCTCATGCTGTTCTTCCTCGTCACCTTCCTGACTATACTCTCCCCCGTCCGACTGCTCAGCCCCCTCCTCTTCACTTTCATCCTCATCCGGGCATGGTGCCAGCAAAGACGCAGCTGGACCCTGATCGGCCTCAGGCTGAACCATAACACTTGGTTTACCAAAGAACTCGGGAGTTGAAAGCCCTTCATGGCATCGGACCAGAATACCTCCGGAACCATCTTCTGCCACACAAATCCCAGTGGCCGATAAGGTCACATAGAGTTGGCCTTCTCCAGATCCCGTCGACTAAACAATGTCATCTGGCAGGCCCCAGGGGAAGAGCCTTCTCTGTGGCGGCCCCAGCCCTCTGGAATCAACTTCCCCCAGAGATTAGAACTGCCCCCACCCTCCTTGTCTTTCACAAATTACTTAAGACCCACCTCTGCCGCCAGGCATGGGGAAACTGAGACATCTCCCCCGGGCCTATACAGTTTATGCATGGTATGTTTGTGTGTATGTTTTGTTTTTTAATAAGGGGTTTTTAGTGACTTTTAATTATTAGATTTGTTATACATTGTTTTATTATTGTTGTGAGCTGCCCCGAGCCTACGGAAAGCGGCAGCATACAAATCTAATTAATAATAATAATAACAATAACAACAACAACAATAATAGTAGTAGTAGTAGTAGTAATAATAATAATAATAATAATAATAATAATAATAATAGTTTTATGTATGGCATGTTTGTGTTGTATGGTTTTTAAATGATGGGTTTTTAGATGCTTTTTTTAAATATTAGATTTGTTACATTGTTATATTGTTATTATTATTGTTGTGAGCCGCACCGAGTCTCCGGAACGGGGCGGCATACAAATCTAATAAATTATTATTATTATTATTAAATTAAGTGTTGTACCTCACGATTCTTGACAAATGTTTCTTTTCTTTTATGTACACTGAGAGCATGTGCACCAAAGACAAATTCCTCGTGTGTCCAATCATACTTGGCCAATAAAGAATTATTTTCTATTCCATTTCATTTCATTTCATTCCAGTCTATTCTAGTCTATTTCTATTCAATTCAAGTCTAGTCTAGTCTAGTCATCTAACAACAACAACAACAGAGTTGGAAGGGTTCTTGGAGGTCTTCTAATCCAATTCCCTGCTTAGGCAGGAAACCCTACACTACTTCAGACAGATCGTTATCCAACATCTGCTTAAAAATTTCCAGTGTTGGGGCATTCACAACTTCTGGAGGCAAGCTGTTCCACTGATCAGCCATTCTGACTGTCAGGAAATTTCTCCTTAGTTTTAAGTTACTTCTCTCTTTGTTTAGTTTCTGTTGTGGTTCAGCCTGGGACCCCTCCGGGAATGGCTGATTTGCTGTCGGTGTCCAGCTCAGAGGCTGAGGACCAGGAGGGGGAGACTGATGAAGAAGCTGAATCCCAGGCTGAAGATGAAGGACAGCCAGAGTTCCACCAGGGGGAGCTCTCCCCAGCAAGCAGCCTGGATTCCCTGGGGGAAGATGCTAGTGACTTCATAGATATGCGACAGAGGAGAGCTAACGAGAGAAGAACGCAATTGGCTAGATATTTCCAGCATTAGAGGTCACAGCTGGGTTTGGGTGTGGTGCTCTTGGGAAAGGATAAAAGGCGGCCCCACCCTTCCTGGCTTGTGGAGTTTTATCTTGGAGATTCGTGAGACCTGTCTGTGAACTTTGGTGGCTACAATCCTGGTTTGTGCCTTGGACTCTTGAAACCTTGGGGGGGTGTGCCAGCAAGAAGCTTTTGGAATTGACTGGACATCAGGACCCTGTTGTAAAGTATTGTAACCTGTCTGCTGTGAAGACAGGTTTTCCTTTGTGCTTATTTTTTCCTGCTATAAATTACTTTTGGATTTTACCAGAGTGTCTGGCTGTTTTTTCAGTGGGTGTGGAGGTCTGGGAAAACCCAGACAGAACAGTTTCCACCCATTGCTTCTTGTTCTACCCTCAAGTGCTAGTTTTAAGTTACTTCTCTCTTTGTTTAGTTTCCACCCATTGCTTCTTGTTCTACCCTCAAGTGCTAGTTTTAAGTTACTACTCTCTTTGTTTAGTTTCCACCTATTGCTTCTTGTTCTACCCTCAAGTGCTAGTTTTAAGTTACTTCTCTCTTTCTTTAGTTTCCACCCATTGCTTCTTGTTCTACCCTCAAGTGCTAGTTTTAAGTTACTTCTCTCTTTGTTTAGTTTCCACCCATTGCTTCTTGTTCTACCCTCAAGTGTTAGTTTTAAGTTACTTCTCTCTTTGTTTAGTTTCCACCCATTGCTTCTTGTTCTACCCTCAAGTGCTTTGGAGAATAGGTTGACTCCTTCCTTGTGGTAACCCCTGAGATATTGGAACACTGCTATCATGTCTCCCCTGGTCCTTCTTTTCATTAAATTAGCCATGCCCAGTTCCTGCAACTGTTCTTCATATGTTTTAACCTCCACCCCCCTAATCATCTTTGGGCTCTTCTCTGCACCTATTGTATTGTATTGTACTGTATTGTACTGTATTCTATTCTATTCTATTCTATTCTACACTAGTCTACTCTATTGTACTCTAAACACATTGGCGACTGCCTGGACTAGCCCCTAGAACAGCATTTCAGAAGTTGGTTTGCCATTGCCTCCTTCTTAGGGCTGAGAAAAAGGGCTGGCGGGGGGGGGGCTCTGTGCCAGGTGTTACAGACTCTGAGATGTCTGTCTGTCTGTCTGTCTCTCTCTATCTATCTATCTATCTATTTTGTCCAATACACAATAATATACAATGAAGCTTATAGAGATACAGTATAGTAGAGAAGATATAGGAGATATAGGAGAGACTATAGGACAGGGGACGGAAGGCACTCTAGTGCGCTTATGCACGCCCCTTACTGACCTCTTAGGAATCTGGAGAGGTCAACCGTGGATAGTCTAAGGGTAAAGTGTTGGGGGTTAGGGGATGATACTACAGAGTCCGGTAATGAGTTCCACGCTTCAACAACTCGATTACTAAAGTCGTATTTTTTACAGTCAAGTTTGGAGCGGCTAATATTAAGCTTGAATCTGTTGTGTGCTCTTGTGTTGTTGTGGTTGAAGATGAAGTAGTCTTTGATAGACAGGACATTGCAGCATATGATCTTGTGGGCAATACTTAGATCATGTTTAAGGCGTCGTAGTTCTAAGCTTTCAAGACCTAGGATTGTAAATCTAGTTTCATAGGGAATTCTGTTTCGGGTAGAGGAGTGAAGGGCTCTTCTGGTGAAGTATTTAGACATTTGGACATTTTCGAGAGTATTAACGTCAGAAATGTGGTATGGGTTCCAATTCCAAACAGATGAGCTGTATTCGAGGATGGGTCTGGCGAAAGTTTTGTAAACTCTGGTAAGTAAGTATGTAAGTAAGTAAGTAAGTAAACAAACAAACAAACAAAGTAGTGTGAGATTTCCAAAGCAGACGCTACGTAGGATTAGATTAACAACTCTAATGTCGCGGGTTTTTTTAGCGCCCCCTCCATTTTCCACTTCGAAAGCAGGGGTTTCCCCTTCTCCTCCCCCATTTCTTTTTTTGCAAGCCCTGCGGAATTTTTCTTTCTCGTATTTCCCTCCCTCCTACTACAACCGTTCTAGCTTTCGTTCCTGTTTATAGAAAGTTTGGAATCCTCCCCCAGTGAATGTCCACGGGGCGGAACAGCTTACGTTTCAAACACCACACACCACACTTAGTCTCTCTCTCGCCGGAGTCCTGCGAGCAGAAGGAGAAATCCACGTGCGGGAACGCGATGAGGCTTTTCGGGGCGCCCCTGGAGTTCCTGCTGTTGCTCCTGCTGAGAGGCTCCTCCGGTAAGCGCTTTCTGGGCTGTGTGGGGTTTGCAGACCTTTGTTTGGCTGGCCGGAATTTATTCAGGAATTCTCCCTTCCCCTCCCCGCAGTATTATTGAGCGACCGTGTGAATGCAGGTAAAGAAACTCTGCCTTGAATAGACTCCTTAAAGGAGAATCGCTTGTGATTGTCGTCCTTGGATTCGAGCCTACCGTTCATATATATATGTCTACGGAGAGGGGGCGGCATACAAATTTAATAATTAGTGAACTCAATCTGTATAGTCTGGAGGACAGAAGGAAAATAGGGGGCATGATCGAAACATTTAAATATGTCAAAGGATTAAATAAGGTTCAGGAGGGAAGTGTTTTTAATAGGAAAGTGAACAGGAGAACAAGGGGGCACAATCTGAAGCTAGTTGGGGGAAAGATCAAAAGCAACGTGAGAAAATATTATTTTACTGAAAGAGTAGTAGATCCTTGGAACAAACTTCCAGCAGACGTGGTGGATAAATCCACAGTAACTGAATTTAAACATGCCTGGGATAAACATATAGCCATCCTAAGATAAAATACAGAAAATAGTACAATAAGACCTCACCTATCACTGGTGTTACGTTCCAGACCTGGCCGCGATAGGTGAAATCCGCGATGGGGAATTTATCGACTGATAGTACTTATTTAAGTATTTATATTGTAATTGTTTGGTAGGTTTTCATTGTTTTAAGTGTTTATAAACCCTTCCCACACAGTATTTATTTTAGATACAGTATGTAAATACAGTATTTACAATTTTAGATTTTTTTTTTTTGAAAAACCTGCCAATCGAGTTCCACGGGCTGTTTAAATCTGCGGATCGACTTCCTCAGAAACCCGCGAACCACCGAAGATCCGCGAATGATTTTTCTCATTAATATTTCTTGAAAACCCGCGATGAAGTGAAGCCGCAGTAGGTGAAGCGCGATATAGCGAGGGACTACTGTATAAGGGCAGACTAGATGGATCATGAGGTCTTTTTCTGTCAGTGCTCTATGTTTCTATGTTTCTATATGTCACATGTTTTTTTGCTGAATTTGAAAATTAAGGGACACTAGGATAGATCTATTTCGGCCTTATTTTGGCCTCATCAGGTAGCCATACCCACTGGGACTTGAACCTGCAACCTTTGCCTTGTAAGGCAGAGAATTACCCCCTAGGCTACAGTATCCAATCCCTTCAGCTCTGCACCAGAGAAGGGTTACAATTTTTGTGTCGAATCACCCTGGTGTATTGAAGGAACATCACAGCTCCTTATTTGCCTCTCGGCCCAACCCAGGGCCATTTCCAAGGCAGTTAATTTTATTCATAGCCCACAATTCTATCTGTATGTGTCATATGTTTTTTTTTTTTGCTGAATTTGAAAATTAAGGGAGACTAGGATAGATCTATTTCGGCCTTATTTTGGCCTCATCAGCTAGCCTTACCCACTGGGACTTGAATCTGGAGGCAAGTTGTTAATTGCTCTGAGTCTCAGGAAAATTCTCTTTAGTTCTAGGTGGCTTCTCTCCTTGATTATTTTCTGTCTGTTGCTACTTGGCCTTGGCTTCAAGGCTCATTTATTGGTTGGTTGATTTTCTGTAATTTAATATATTGTGGACTCTTAGCAACCACATCTCCATGACAGCCAAGGATGAGGCAGGGAATGTAGCCTCTAGCCTTGAAAGGCCAGATTAGATTGAAGAGTTGGAAGGGTCATTGTAGGTCATCTAGTCCAAACTCTGCCCCTCCCAAGCAGGGGACCCTACACAATTTCTGACAAATGGCAGTCCAACCTTTCCTTGAAAGCCTCCAGTGATGAAGCTCCCACAACTTCCAAAGGCAAGCTGTTCCATTGTTTGATTGTTTTCATGTTCAGAAAAATTTATCCTGATTTCTATTTATTTATTTTATTTTATTTATTCATTTGTCCAATACACAAATACATAGGAAGAAAAATAGACATGTGATAATATAAAAGAGGGTGAAAGTGAACTTAGAGGAGAGGATATATGAAAGGAAGAGAATATATAAGAGAGGTGAAAGAAAGGAAAGGCAATTGGACAGGGGACGAAAGGCACACCAGTGCACTTATGTACGCCCCTTACTGGCCTCTTAGGAACCTGGAGAGGTCAATCGTGGAGAGTCTAAGGGAGAAATGTTGGGGGTTAGAATCTCTCCTTGTCGAGTTTTTGTCCATTATTCTTTGTCTGGCTTTCAGTTGCCTTGGAAAATAGGTTGCCCATCACCTCTCTGCGACAGCCCCTCAAATATTGGAAGACTGCTATCATGTCTCCCCTGATCCTTCTCTTCACTAGAATAGCCATGCTCAGCTCCTGCAAACACTTTTTATATGTATATAGTCTCCACTCCCCTAATCCTCCTGGTTGCTCTTCTCTGCACTTTTCCTCTCAACATGGTCAAAGCAATGGAAACTGCAGTTTAATGTTTCCAAATGTAAAATAATGCATTTGGGGAAAAGGAATCCTCAATCTGAGTATTGTATTGGCAGTTCTGTGTTAGCAAAAACTTTTTAATATGTTTGTGAGTGACATAGGGGAAGGTTTGGTAGGGAAGGTTTGCCTATTTGCCGATGACTCTAAAGTGTGCAATAGGGTTGATATTCCTGGAGGGGTCTGTAATATGGTAAATGATTTAGCTTTACTAGATAAATGGTCAAAGCAATGGAAACTGCAGTTTAATGTTTCCAAATGTAAAATAATGCACGTGGTGAAAAGGAATCCTCAATCTGAGTATTGCATTGGCAGTTCTGTGTTAGCAAAAACGTCGGAAGAGAAGGATTTAGGGGTAGTGATTTCTGACAGTCTCAAAATGGTTGAGCAGTGTGGTCGGGCGGTAGGAAAAGCAAGTAGGATGCTTGGCTGCATAGCTAGAGGTATAACAAGCAGGAAGAGGGAGATTGTGATCCCCTTATATAGAGCGCTGGTGAGACCACATTTGGAATACTGTGTTCAGTTCTGGAGACCTCACCTACAAAAAGATATGGACAAAATTGAACGGGTCCAAAGACGGGCTACAAGAATGGTGAAAGGTCTTAAGCATAAAATGTATCAGGAAAGACTTAATGAACTCAATCTGTATAGTCTGGAGGACAGAAGGAAAAGGGGGGACATGATCAAAACATTTAAGTATGTTAAAGGGTTAAATAAGGTTCAGGAGGGAAGTGTTTTTAATAGGAAAGTGAACACAAGAACAAGGGGACACAATCTGAACTTAGTTGGGGGAAAGATCAAAGGCAACATGAGAAAATATTATTTTACTGAAAGAGTAGTAGATCCTTGGAACAAACTTCCAGCAGACGTGGTTGGTAAATCCACAGTAACTGAATTTAACCCTGCTGTTCTGTTTGAAAAAACTCCCTAATGTTATGTTCCCGGGTCTATTTGACCCGGACTGCAAATTGATCATTTTAGGTACTTATATTTGGTCTTTTTGAAAGCTTTTTTCACCTGGAAACAAGTTTGAACATTTCTGCACACAATGGAATGAAAACTGAACTGAAAAAATTAATCCTTATTGGTTTATTTTGCACATAAATGTGCAAAATATTTCGGATTTGAAGCATGCGTAAATATAAAGTGAAAATGTTTTCAAGCAGCCAAGGGGGGGGGGGCTTATTTATGATTGTAAACAACCAATAAGAAATATTTCTTTCAGTTCATTTATATTTTTCTTATACAGTATTCAGAAATGTTCAAACTACCAATCCCACACCAACTTTAGTAAAATTGAACACATTTTGCAAGCAAAACTATCCATAAATTGAAAAATATTTCACAAAAACAGGAGGGGGGCATGCATTCTATCAGAAAAATAAACCAATAAGAATTACTTTTTTCATTTCAATTTTCATATCATTGTGTGCAGAAATGTTCAGACTACTTTCCAAGTGAAAAAAAGTATTCAAATTGACCAAACATAAGCACTTCAAATGAAGAGTTTTCGGTCCGGGTCAGGGTGACCCGGAAACAGAAGAAGTGTGACTTTTTGTTTTTCAGCAAGAAAGAAACCCCCCACCCACCCCAAAAAAAATTCTCATAGAGAGAACCCCTGAAATGATGAAAAGTCATGAAATTTCAAGTTTCAGATATGCAGGGAAAATTTTTTACAGGGACTCAAACTTGGCTTCGGGTCACATACGACCCGAACAGAACAGCTTAAACATGCCTGGGATAAACATATATCCATTGTAAGATAAAATACAGGAAATAGTATAAGGGCAGACTAGATGGACCATGAGGTCTTTTTCTGCCGTCAGTCTTCTATGTTTCTATCCTGATTTCTAGGTTGAATCTCTCCTTGTCGAGTTTTTGTCCATTATTCTTTGTCTGGCTTTCAGGTGCCTTGGAAAATAGGTTGCCCATCTCCTCCTTGTGACAGCCCCTCAAATATTGGAAGACTGCTATCATGTCTCCCCTGGTCCTTCTCTTCACTAGAATAGCCATGCTCAGTTCCTGCAAACACTTTTTATTAGTATATAGTCTCCACTCCCCTAATCCTCCTGGTTGCTCTTCTCTGCACTTTTCCTCTCAACATCTTTTTATAGCATATTGACCAAAACTGGATGCAGTACTCTAGGTGTGGTCTTACTAAGGCTTTGTAGAGTGGTAGTCAATGTTCCCTCTAATTTTTTTTCAGTGTGGGCAGAAAAGTATAGTGTCTGAGCGGCAGTCCCCTTGAGACTGGGCGGCAAATAAATAAACAAACAAACAAACAAATAAATAAATAAATAAATAAGAAAGAAAGAAAGAAAAAAATTCCTTCTTTTTTATTAAAAGAAATTAATAATTTAAAAAAGCCAAAACCCATTACTATTAAAACTAAATCAACCAACAAAACCAAAAACATAACGTATTAATAAAAACAGGTGAGGGGTGGGGTTTTTTTCTCTGTTATTATTTAAGTGCTTTTACCATTTGCTTTAAAACAAGAGTCACTTCTCTCTCTGTTTCTCTCTCTTTACTGTCATTCTCTGCCTCAATCATTTTCTCATTTCTCTTTTTTTCTATCATTTCTCTCTATCTCTTCCTTCCACTCTTCTGTCTCTCTCTTGCTTTCTCTGTCTCTCTCTCTCTCTTGCTTTATTCCTCTCTCTCACTCTCTTCCTTCCTCTCTCATCTCTCTCTTTTTCTCCCTTTCTCTCTCTCTCCCCCTCTTGCTCTCTCTCTCTTTCCCTCTCTTGTTTTCTTTCTCTCTCTCTCTTGCTTTCTCTCTCTCTCTCTTGTTTTCTTTCTCACACTCTTTCTCTCTCTCTTGCTATCTCTTTCTCTCCCCTTCTTTCTCTCTCTCTCTCTTTCTCACTTTCTCTCTATCTTGCTGTCTGTTGCTCTCACACTCTCTCGTTCTCTCTCCGTTCTCTCTCCATTCTTCTCACAGCGGAGGCTGGCGAAGGTGATTTTCAATGTCGGGGGCGCGCGGGTGGTTGCACGCGCTCCCCATCCCCCTGTCAGCCCGCCCGGAATATTCAAAATAAGAAAAGCCTTCGCCGGCGAAGGTTTTTCTTATTTTGAATGTTCCGAGCGGGCTGGCAGGGGGATAAGGAGCGCGCGCAAGAGAGAGGGGGGAAGAGAGGGGGGAAGGAGGGGGAGGGAAAGACATAGAGGGAGGGAAGGAGGGAGAGAGAAAGAGCAAAAAAGAGAGGAAGGAAGGAAGAGAGAAAGGAAGAGGGATGGAGAGAGAGAGGGATTGAAAGATGAAGGAAGGGAGAGAGAAAGGGGGAGGGAGAGATAGAAAGGAGGGAGAAGGGGGTAGTTAGGGAGAGGGAAAAGGAAGGGCTTGGAGAAAGGCAGGGGGAAAGAAAGATAGAAAGAAAAGAGGGAGGGAGAGATAGAAAGGAAAGAGGGAGGGAGAGATAGAAAGGAAAGAGGGAGGGAGAGATAGAAAGGAAAGAGGGAGGGAAAGATAGAAAGAAAAGAGGGAGGGAGAGATAGAAAGGAAAGTGGGAGGGAGGAAAGAGGGAGGAAGACATAGAAAGGATAGAATTATGGATGCAAGAACTTGCTCATGTGTGATAGCGCACGCCCACACTTACTTACTTACTTACTTACTTACTTACTTTATTATTTATTTATTTATTTATTTATTTATTTATTTATACTTATATGCCGCCCAGTGCCAAAGGGATTGCCGCTCAGACACTATACTTTTCCGCTCACCCTGAAAAAAAATTAGAGGGAACACTGCCGTACGGTACATTGATTACGGTACGGTACCTGTCAGTATGGCACACACACACACAAACGATGGCACTTATATGGTACAACAGTATACTCCCGCTATTGCAGCTTCCGGCCACCAGAGGAACTACAGTTTACGCACTGTAGTGGAGACTGTAATGGCTGTACTGGATGGTACAAAGCGATGGAAGGGGCCAGCCGGGGACGCCACATTATTACGGTACCGCTATGAACAGCTTTGAATGGTACCCTATGCTTTTCCACCGTACCGTGTGTAAACTTGACTACGCCTTATTTTCAAGGGGTGCCTTTTATTAGCAAATTCTGCAAAACCTCTGACATGCCTTATTTTCGGGGAAACAGGGTATCCCTCTCTTAATGCAATTTAGGATTGCATTGGTCGTCTGGAGAATTCGGGGAATTAAAGTCCACAAGTTTTAAAGTTGCCAAGTTTGAGGACCCCTGTTATATACTTGGGGAAAAGGAATCCTCAATCTGAGTATTGTATTGGCAGTTCTGTGTTAGCAAATACTTCAGAAGAAAAGGATTTAGGGGTAGTGATTTCTGACAGTCTCAAAATGGGTGAACAGTGCAGTCAGGCGGTAGGGAAAGCAAGTAGGATGCTTGGCTGCATAGCTAGAGGTATAACAAGCAGGAAGAGGGAGATTATGATCCCGCTATATAGAATGCTGGTGAGACCACATTTGTAATACTGTGTTCAGTTCTGGAGACCTCACCTACAAAAAGATATTGACAAAATTGAACGGGTCCAAAGACGGGCTACAAGAATGGTGGAAGGTCTTAAGCATAAAACATATCAGGAAAGACTTAATGAACTCAATCTGTATAGTCTGGAGGACAGAAGGAAAAGGGGGGACATGTTCGAAACATTTAAATATATTAAAGGTTTAAATAAGGTTCAGGAGGGAAGTGTTTTTAATAGGAAAGTGAACACAAGAACAAGGGGACACAATCTGAAGTTAGTTGGGGGAAAGATCAAAAGCAACATGAGAAAATATTATTTTACTGAAAGAGTAGTAGATCCTTGGAACAAACTTCCAGCAGACGTGGTAGATAAATCCACAGTAACTGAATTTAAACATGCCTGGGATAAATATATATCCATCCTAAGATAAAATACAGAAAATAGTACAGTATAAGGGCAGACTAGATGGACCATGAGGTCTTTTTCTGTCGTCAGACTTCTATGTTTCTACATTCATTTCAGAGTATTTTCATGGAATTGTTGATTTGATTCATTGCCTTTTAGACTGCCTTTTAAATTCTTTTAATAATAAGCAATCATAGCTTCTTGATTCCTCCCCCTGCCCCAGAAGGAGCATGAATGAACAATTCATAACTGGATACAGGCAATCCTCAACACACCATAGTTCCATTCAGATTTAGTGACCATATTTAACAAGGGCATTGAAAAAAGTAATTTATGGCCATTTTTTCACACTTAAAAACCATTGCAGCATCCCCATGGTTGCTTGATCAATATTCAAAGGCTTGGCAACTCCTTTGACTCTTAACATAACCATGGTTGCAGTGTCCTGGGATCATGCGATCCCATCAAGTCAAGGCAGTTTTGTTTAAAAACTGCAGTATTCACTTAACAATTGCAGTGATTCACTTAATGACGGTGGCAAGAAAGGTCATAAAATGGGTTTAAACTCACTTAACAAATGTCTCCTTTAGCAACAAATATTTGTAAGCGAAATTATAGCCTGTCAGTAATAGCTTTGATTGTTGGACTTGTCATTTGGAAATGGGATCCAATGATTTTGTGACATATTAAATCTCTATAAATAAAAATGTAAATGTTCATTCAAAATCTTAAATTTCCAAAAGTTCTTCACTGATTGCTTTGATCGGCTGGTGAAAAAGCATAGTTTATATCATAAAGAAACTATTTACCAAATTCCATTGAAATCTGAGATGGTAAGGTGGGGGTGATCTTTAAAATTGGTCCGTTTCACACCGGATGACTCAGCATTCATTCTGGTGCTGCCACCTTGTGGAAGGAAAGAAGATCTCAGTAGTTTTGGTGTCACAGTTAATTGTGTATTGAAAACACAAAATGGGCTGAAACTCCACAGAAAGTCCTCCCACCCCATTTTTTTCAAGGCTCAACTCTTTCTTTCTCCCAAAAGGGACACTGAGGGTTTTTCTTAACATGGTACAGAACAAAGACACAAAGACTGTATTTAATATCTACATGAAACCACTGGGTGAGATCATCCAGGGGCATGGGGTGAGGTATCATCAGTATGCAGATGATACCCAGCTCTACATCTCCATCCCTTGTCCAGTCAGCGAAGCAGTGGAAGTGATGTGCCGGTGCCTGGAGGCTGTTGGGGCCTGGATGGGTGTCAACAGACTCAAACTCAACCCTGATAAGAGGGAGTGGCTGTGAGTTTTGCCTCCCAAGGACAATTCTATCTGTCCGTCCATCACCCTGGGGGGGGAGTCATTGACCCCCTCAGAGAGGGTCCACAACTTGGGCGTCCTCCTCGATCCACAGCTCACATTAGAGAAACATCTTTCAGCTGTGGCGAGGGGGGCGTTTGCCCAGGTTCGCCTGGTGCAGCAGTTGCAGCCCTATTTGGACCGGGAGTCACTGCTCACAGTCACTCATGCTCTCATCACCTCGAGGCTCGACTACTGCAATGCTCTCTACATGGGGCTACCTTTGAAAAGTGTTCGGAAACTTCAGATCGTGCAGAATGCAGCTGCGAGAGCAGTCATGGGTTTCCCCAAATATGCCCATGTTACATCAAAACTCCGCAGTCTGCATTGGTTACCGATCAGTTTTGGGTCACAATTCAAAGTGTTGGTTATGACCTATAAAGCCCTTCATGGCACTGGATCAGATTATCTCAGGGACCGCCTTCTGCTGCACCAATCCCAGCGGCCAATTAGGTCCCACAGAGTGGGCCTTCTCCGGGTCCCATCAACTAAACAATGTTGTTTGGCGGGACCCAGGGGAAGAGGCTTCTCTGTGGCGGCCCCGGCCCTTTGGAACCAATTCCCCCCAGAGATTAGAATTGCTCCCACCCTCCTCGCCTTTCGTAAGCTTCTTAAAACCCACCTCTGCCGTCAGGCATGGGGGAACTGAGATATTCTTTCCCCCTAGGCCTTTACAATTTACGCATGGTATGTCTGTATGTATGTTTGGTTTTTATAATAAGGGTTTTTTTAGTTATTTTAGTATTGGATTGGATTGTTACATGTTGTTTTTATCCTTGTTGTTAGCCGCCCCGAGTCTACAGAGAGGGGCGGCATACAAATCCAATAAATAAATAAATTTGCTTTTCCACACAAAGTTGCTTTATTGTACAACATTGAACTCTTATGATGAATGGTTGTGGGAACTGGGTATCTAGGGCTAACATGATAGATGTTTTGTGACATCTGAGGGACTGTCACAGAGAAGAGGGGGATCAATCTTGTAGAAAGTCAGCATCCACCCACCCTCCTAGAGAATGAAATATTTTGGGGGATATTAAAAGAGGCAGGATATTGTATTTCCTCAAAGGAAAAATTGGAATTTCCTGCATAGTAAAACAGGCTCCAACAGATGCAAGAAGTCTTTAGAAATGGATATTTGTTCCTATTTAAGCTGGGCCAATCTATTCATAAATGAAAGGTCTTCAGCTATAGGGCGATGGGATTAAGAAGGACAGGACAGGACATTTTACGACATAATAAGATTAGCCCACCACCATTTAGGAGAATAGAATGGAATTGGAATTGGAATTGGAATTGGAATTGGAATGGAATGGAATAGAATAGAACAGAACAGGATTTTTTTTATTGGCCAAGTAGACACACAAGGAATTTGTTGCATGTGCTCTCAGTGTACATAAAAGAAAAGATACATTTGTCAAGAATCATGAAGTACAAAAATGGTTGTCATAGGGTACAAATAAGCAATCAGGAAACAATATAATAATAATAATAGATTAGATTAGATTAGATTTATTGGATGTATATGCTGCCCCTCTCCGCAGACTCGGGGCGGCTCACAACAATAGTAAAAAAAAAATACATAGTGACAAATCCAATGCCCACCAATCCAATTACAATTTTAAGTTAAGAAATTCATAAAACAATCCCAATATATAAAAAACAAGCACACAATCAATCAGACAGCAAACAACATGGGCAAGGGGGAGATGTTTTAGTTCCCCCATGCCTGGCGGCAGAGGTGGGTTTTAAGGAGTTTACGAAAGGCAAGGAGGGTGGGGGCAATCCTAATCTCAGGGGAGAGCTGGTTCCAGAGGGTTGGAGCCACCACAGAGAAGGCTCTTCCCCTGGGTCCCGCCAGACGACATTGTTCGACCCGAAGAAGGCCGACTCTGTGGGACCTAACTGGTTACTGGGATTCGTGCGGCAGAAGGCGGCACGAATAATAATGATAATAATAATAATAATAATACAATAATAATGAAGTACAACAATGGTTGTCATAGGGTACAAATAAGCAATCAGGAAACAATATAATAATAATAATAATAATAATAATAATAATAATAACAACAACAACAACAACAACAACAATAATAATAATAATAATAATAATACAATAATAATGAAGTACAACAATGGTTGTCATAGGGTACAAATAAGCAATCAGGAAACAATATAATAATAATAATAACAATAACAATAATAATAACAATAATAATAATAATAACAACAACAACAACAACAATAATAATAATAATAATAATAATTTATTAGACTTGTATGCCGCCCCTCTCATACAAGCAACTAGTTACAGTCCCTTGTCGCCTCTCATGCTGCAATTCCTCTAGAGCAGTGTTTCCCAACCTTGGCAACGTGAAGAGATTTGTATTTGTATTTGTATTTATTGGATTTGTATGCCACCCCTCTCCGCAGACTCGGGGCGGCTAACAGCAGTAATAAAACAGCATATAACAATATAACAGTAATCCAATACTAAAAACAGTTAAAAAACCATTATTATAAAAAACCAATCATACATACAGACATACCATGCATAAAATTGTAAAGGCCTAAGGGGAAAGAGTATCTCAATTCCCACATGCCTGGCGGCAGAGGTGGGTTTTAAGCATCTTCCGAAAGGCAAGGAGGGTGGGGGCAATTCTAATCTCTGGGGGGAGTTGGTTCCAGAGGGCCGGGGCCGCCACAGAGAAGGCTTTTCCCCTGGGCCCCGCCAAGCAACATTGTTTAGTTGATGGGACCCGGAGAAGATCCACTCTGTGGGACCTAATTGGCCGCTGGGATTCGTGCAGCAGAAGGCGGTCCCTGAGGTAATCTGGTCCGGTGCCATGAAGGGCTTTATAGGTCATAACCAACACTTTGAATTGTGACCGGAAACTGATCAGCAACCAATGCAGACTGCGGAGTGTTGGTGTAACATGGGCATATTTGGGAAAGCCCATGATAGCTCTCGCTGCTGCATTCTGCACGATCTGAAGTTTCCGAACACTTTTCAAAGGTAGCCCCAGATCTAGACTTCAACTCCCAGAATTCCCCAACCAGCATTCGCTGGCTGGGGAATTCTGGGAGTTGAAGTCCAGATCTCTTCAAGTTGCCAAGGTTGGGAAACACTGCTCTAGAGTCTCAGTCTGCAACCCGTTTCCAAGCCCCCACCCAACTCCACCCTGTACTCGTTTCTCCCTAGGCTCCTCCCCCCACGTCATGCGCGTCAGCTACTCGTCTGCAACTGAGGATTGTCCGGGGCTGCCATTCTTCTCCGCCGAGGCTTACGGGGACGATCAGCTCATGATTCGCTACGACAGCCACACCGAGAAGATGCATCCTCGGGTAGACTGGATAAATACACTGAAGAAGGAAGATCCTAGATTCTTCCAGAGGTACACCTCGATTTTGCAATATGACCAGAGGGAGTTTCAGAAGGACGTGCACATGCTCCAGAAATTCTATAACCAAAGTGGAGGTGAGTGAGCAGTGAGCGGGAAGTGGATGCTATCCTGCAAAAGGAAGGCAATGGAAGGAAAGGCTCCATTTTTCTTACGGACCTTCCTGCCTTCCTCATTAATTGTCTCAATAAGATGGTTGCCAATGTCCTCCCTCCCTCCCTCTCTCCTTGCTGCCCCTTGCCTCCTCTCTCCCCTTTGCGTTGTAAGAAATAATTCCCTTTGTACAGATCCCAGATTCTGTCTTGACCTCAGCTGGTCTCCAAAATCTCTTCCTGTAATCCCTGTCTATCTTGCTTTCTTGTTTTAGCAGTCACAGAATCTGGAGCCCCTGCAGGGAGTGGCTTTCCCCGATCTATTGATTGATTGATTGATTGATTGATTTTGTCCAATACACAATGAGGATTTTAGTGGGTATACACATAGTAAAATACATAATGAAGGTTATAGAGGATATACTCATAGTAAAATATATCTAAATGTTCTGTCGAGCTCTCTGGTAGAATCCTCCCAAAAATGCACATATACAATTTCAGACACACACACGTTTGAAAATTCAAAACAATGTTCTTTATACCGAAAAATGCAAATAAACGAAGCACTCTTTTTGTATAGCAAAGAGCACTGGTCTCCAAACAAACTGGTAATTTGTACAAGTCCCTTATCAGTTCTGTGATACTTAGCTTGCAGTTGTGAGGCAATTCACAGTCCTACTTCTTTCACAAAGTGAAACACACTTTGCTCTGGTTTACTTGCAAAGCGGGGAAAAATCAGCACACAAAGATCAAAGTCAGCAAAGCAGGCATGAAACACAACGATCAGATAATCCTCCACAACGGCCAAACCCACAGGGTGCTATTTATAGCAGCCTCACTAATTACCAAAGCCCCACCCAACCACAGGTGGCCTCATTTTCTTTGATAATAATCTCTCAGTTGTTGTTGCCTATGCATCGCTCTCCGCATGCGTGGCTGTATCATTAACTCTTGTTCCGAATCCAAGGAGGAGCTAGATAATTGATCTCCTTCTGAGCTGTCTGCCACACTCTCCTCCTCCCCTTCATTCATGTCTTCTTGGTCAGAGGAGCCTTCATCATCAGACTCCACCAGGGGCAAAACAGGCCTGCAGCATGTGGATGTCTCCCCCACATCCACAGTCCTTGAGGCAGGAGTTGGGCCACAGCCAACCACAACACTAAGAAAGAATAGAAAAGAAGATATAGTAATAGAACATATCAATGGAAGAATAGAAGATATAGGAATAGAAGAAAGGTATAGGAGATATAGGAGAGCAATAGGACAGGGGACAGAAGGCACTGTAGTGCACTTGTACTCGCCCCTTACTGACCTCTTAGGAATCTGGATAGGTCAACCATAGATAGTCTAAGGGTAAATTGTTGGGGGTTCGGGGATGACGCTATGGAGTCCGGTAATGAGTTCCACGCTTCGACAACTCGGTTACTGAAGTCATATTTTTTACAGTCAAGTTTGGAGCGGTTAATATTAGGTTTAAATCTGTTGTGTGCTCTTGTGTTGTTGTGTTTGAAGCTCCCAAGAGGGAGCTTTTCCTCCTTAACTCTGGGGATGCTTCTTTCAGGGTATCACATCGTCCAGATGATCGTCACTTGTGAAATATGGGAAGACGGGACCAGGAGTGGACACTGGCAGTATGGCTATGATGGGAGGCATTTCCTCAAGTCCAACATAGGGACCTCCAACTGGTTCGCAGCCGACAAGGAAGCCCTGGGGGTCAAGTGGGAATGGCAGAGTGAAATCGCCATCATGCAGCGCTTCCGGGCCTTCCTGGAGAGCACTTGCCCGGACTGGCTGGAGAAGAACAACCACTATGGATCGACCTCATCCTTGAGGAAAGGTACAGAGAAATGGTGAGGGAAAAAAGCGTGAGGGAGCTGCATCTGCTGGCTGAAGCGTAGACATCAGAGAGTTATTGTTAATGGCGAGTATTCTGAGCAGAGACAGGTTACAAGCGGTGTGCCACAAGGGTCTGTTCTGGGTCCTATTCTTTTTAATATGTTTGTGAGTGACATAGGGGAAGGTTTGGTAGGGAAGGTTTGCCTATTTGCCGATGACTCTAAAGTGTGCAATAGGGTTGATATTCCTGGAGATGTCTGTAATATGGTAAATGATTTAGCTTTACTAGATAAATGGTCAAAGCAATGGAAACTGCAGTTGAATGTTTCCAAATGTAAAATAATGCACTTGGGGAAAAGGAAGCCTCCATCTGAGTATTGTATTCGCAGTTCTGTGTTAGCAAAAACTTCAGAAGAAAAGGATTTAGGGGTCGTGATTTCTGAGAGTCTCAAAATGGGTGAGCAGTGTGGTCGGGCAGTACGAAAAGCAAGTAGGATGCTTGGCTGCATAGCTAGAGGTATAACAAGCAGGAAGAGGGAGATTATGATCCCGCTATATAGAGTACTGATGAGATCACATTTGGAATACTGTGTTCAGTTCTGGAGACCGAACCTACAAAAAGATATTGACAAATTGAACGGGTCCAAAGACGGGCTACAAGAATGGTGGAAGGTCTTAAGCATAAAACATATCAGGAAAGACTTAATGAACTCAATCTGTATAGTCTGGAGGACAGAAGGAAAAGGGGGGACATGGTCGAAACATTTAAATAGATTTGAACTGCCACATTGCAGGCAGCCAGCAGGCAGCAGAAGTAGCCTGCAGTACTCCACTCTAATCACTGTGCCACCATGACTCAGGATGCACAGATCATGATGATTTCTGGGGAGGCTCAGTTTTGATCATAACCCCCTTTTTTTCTCCCCAGAGCCTCCAATGGTGAAGATGAGCATCAAGACAGAGCCCGAGGATGGGATGGAAACTCACGTCTGCGAACCTTATGGCTTCTACCCCAGGGAGATTGATGCCTTCTGGATGAGGGACGGGGAGGTCTGGGAGGTGGATACCCACCATGCTACATCTGTGGCCCCCAATTCGGATGGGACCTACCACTACTGGCTCAGCATCCGCATCGACCCCAAAGAGAGGGGCCGCTATCGGTGCCACGTGGAACACGACAGTCTGCCAGTGCCTCTGGAACTGGCCCTGAAGGGTGAGAAAGGCTGCAGGGTGGGAAAGGGTGGCCTTTTTAAAAAATATATATATATTTTTATTGAATTTTTTTAAAAGGACAAACAAAGACACACAACATTGAACACTCAAGGAGCTGCCATTGCTCCGCTTATTTTAGAAGTCTAACTACTACAAAAAATAAAAACCGAACTATAGTCAGATCAATAGAAAAACAGCATACATTTATATTAGATATTTATTAAATTTGACTCTATATGTTAATTAATTACTTTGTCTGTAAAATACTTATTCAAAAATATATAATATAGTAAATAGCATATCTAAATTTATTCTACTGTAAACCTTTTTAAACTATTAAACTCTAACTTATAAAATTTCAAAACTATAGGTTCAAAAAGTTATAAATTCTTGCTCTCGTAGCTGCATTCTGCACGATCTGAAGTTTCTGAACACTTTTCAAAGGTAGCTCCATGTAGAGAGCATTGCAGTAGTCGAGCCTCGAGGTGATGAGGGCATGAGTGACTGTGAGCAGTGACTCCCGGTCCAGATAGGGCCACAACTGGTGCACCAGGCAAACCTGGGCAAATGTCCCCCTCGCCACAGCTGAAATATGTTTCTCTAATGTGAGCTATGGATCGAGGAGGACGCCCAAATTGCGGACCCTCTCTGAGGGGGTCAATGACTCCCCCCCCCAGGGTGATGGATGGACAGATAGAATTGTCCTTGTGAGGCAAAACCCACAGCCACTCCGTCTTATCAGGATTGAGTTTGAGTCTGTTGACACCCATCCAGACCCCAACAGCATCCAGGCACCAGCACATCACTTCCACTGCTTCGCTGACTGGACAAGGGGTGGAGATGTACAGCTGGGTATCATCTGCATACTGATGATACCTCACCCCATGCCCTTGGATGATCTCACCCAGCGGTTTCATGTAGATATTAAATAGCAGGGGGGAGAGGACTGACCCCTGAGGTACCCCACAAGGGAGCAACCTAGAGGTCAACCTCTGACCCCCCACTAACACTGACTGCGACCGACCTGAGAAGTAGGAGTAGAACCACTGAAGAACAGTGGCTCCCACTCCCAACCCCTCCAGCTGGCGCAGAAGGACACCATGGTCAATGGTATTGAAAGCCACCGAGAGGTCAAGAAGCACCAGGACAGAGGATAAACCCCTGTCCCGGGCCCGCCAGAGATCATCCTTCAGCGCGACCAAAGCAGTTTCCGTGCTGTAGCCGGGCCTGAATCCTGACTGTTGATGGCTTCTTCCAAGGACCGCTGGAGCTGGAGCGCCACCACCTTCTTAACAACCTTCCCCATAAAGGGAAGGTTGGAGACTGGGCGATAGTTGTTGACAATGGCTGGGTCCAGGGAAGGCTTCTTGAGGAGGGGGCGCACAAGTGCCTCCTTGTAGGGTTCCAGAAAGGACCCCCTCCCCAAAGTAGCGTTGACAATCTCCTGGACCCAGCTCTGTGTCATCTCCCTGCCTGCCGAAACCAGCCAGGAGGGCCACGGATCCAGCAAACAGGTGGCGGAACTCACAGCTCCAATGGCCACTTCATCAGGTGTCACCAGATCAAACTCTTCCCAGACAGGTGGACAAGTATGGGCTCCAGTCACGTCAACTGACTCATTGTCAGTCGACTCTGTTTTCCAATTGGAGTCGAGGTCCGCCCGGATCTGAGCGATTTTATCAGCGAAAAACGTATTAAAATCCTCGGCACTACTCTGTAAGGGCTCCCCAACTCCCCCCTGGTTAAGAAGGGAGTGGGTCACCCTAAACAGAGTGGCCGGGCGGGATTCCGCTGATGCAATCAAGGCGGCATGATACACGCATCTTGCCGCCTTGAGCGCCACTTTTGATCTCTCCTCCAACTAACTTAATAACAGTCTTAATAAAAGCTCTTACAAGTGTTCGGTCGGATTCAAACTTACTCTTCCTCCATCGCTTCTCTAGATGTCTCTTCTGGCGTTTCAACTCCCGGAGCTCCTCGTTGAACCATGGAGCTCTACGGGGTCTAGTACCACGGAGAGGTCGCAATGGCGCAATCCAGTTAAGAGCCCCCGCTGCAGCCTTGTTCCAGGCCTCAGCAAGGGACTCCACTGAACTGTGGATGAGTGTATCTGGAATAACCCCAAGTGCCTTCTGAAAGCCCTCTGGGTTCATCAGGCGTCTGGGGAGGAACAACATAATTGGTTCCGCCTCCCTGCGGGGAAGGATTGGAGCCAGGAAGTCAAGCTGTAGTAGAAAATGGTCTGACCATGACAAAGGCAATGCTTCTAAGCCCCTTAGTCTCAGACCATTACTCAATTGCTCAGAGAGGAATACCATGTCGGGTGCCTGTCCCCTCTCGTGAGTCGGACCCTGTATTACTTGAGTCAGGTCCATGGCTGTCATGGTGGCCATGAACTCCTGTGCCAGTCCAGAGGTTTCGCAGAGTGATGGCAGGTTAAAGTCCCCCAAGACAATAAGTCTGGGGAACTCCACCGCCAACCCGGCTACCTCCTCGAGTAGCACAGGCAGGGCTTGTGACACATAGCTGGGAGGCAGGTACGTGAGAAATAAGCCCACCTGAACCCCTAAGTCCAACTTCACCAAGAGGGACTCGCAACCCGCAATCTCTGGAGCAACGAGTCTACGTAGGCAAAGGTTCTCCCTGGCTATAATAACCACTCCTCCCACCTTTCCCTGGGGTCGAGGTTGATGCAATATCTGAAACCCGGCTGGACAAATTTCAGAGAGAGGAATTCCTCCCTCCAGGCCCAGCCAGGTTTCAGTTACACATGCCAGGTCGGCCTCCTCATCCAGGATCAAATCCCAGATGAGGAGAGCTTTATTTACCACTGACCTGGCATTGAGTAGCAGCAACCTGAGCCCAGGGCCAAAATTACACTCATCACCAGTGCCCAGGGTTGAGCTCACGGAGGCAGAACAAGGGATTGTTATTAAGCAGCAATCCCTTGTTCCCTGGAACGGCGAATTCCGTGGCTCCCACCATATCTGCCTCTCCCCAGCAACACCTGGATATTCCGACCCTCTGCCACCCCAGAGATCGGTGCTCCCCCCCCTCCTTCCTCTCCAGCGTCAGGTTGGCCAAATATATCATTCATACTATTTTCATTTATCTCACCCACACCGTAGTCCCACCTTCCATATCCATCCCACCCACCCCCATTCATCCCGTAATCATCCACCCAATGCATATAGGCATTCCAATAATCATACACATCCATCAGTTAAAAAGACCCCCCAATAAATTAGCTAAAAACAGTTAAAAACTATTAAAAAACAAAAACAATAAACAATAAGAAATAACTATAGTAATAGGAAACATAGGAAAAAGTAATCAATCAACAGTTCTTAATAGCAGCAGGCAGATGGCGCTAGGCTCTGAATCAATTAAGTTCCAGAAAAGTCTAGTATGAGACCTTGAATGAGAGTCCAGGTCCCCAAATGTCCAGGTTTCTGGGTAAAAATGACCACTGCAATGCTGGTTGCTGCCACCAACCAGCACCCCCAGTTCATGTCCATGTGATTGGCTATTGTCTCCTGGGACTTCTCTGTCTTTGTATCACTCCTGACTCCCTATCAATCCCTCCGGTCACTCCCCAATGTCCGCTGTTACTCTCAGGAGGCATCTCTAGTTTTCCACACTTGCCACCTCTCCAGTCGCTGTAGTGTTGCTCAGCGTCTTTAAGGCTTTTCTAAGGCACCAGCAGACCCCTCCCACGCACACACAGAGAGGTCTCTCAGGCACCGCCCCCAGGGATGGCTGGTCTCACTTGCCACTTCTCCAGTCGCTGTGGTGTTGCTCAGCGTCTTTAAGGCTATTTATCTTTTTAAAAAAATTCATATTAGTGATCCGCGGGATTTAAAATTACTAATTTACCTAGGTATGCCCATGTTTCGCCATCACTCCGCAGTCTGCATTGGCTGCCGATCAATTTCCGGTCACAATTCAAAGTGTTGGTTATGACCTTTAAAGCCCTTCATGGCATCGGACCAGAATATCTCCGAGACCGGCTTCTGCCACACGAATCCCAGCGACCGATTCGGTCCCACAGAGTGGGCCTTCTCCGGGTCCCGTCAACTAAACAATGTTGGTTGGCGGGCCCCAGGGGAAGAGCCTTCTCTGTGGCGGCCCCGACTCTCTGGAACCAACTCCCCCCAGAGATTAGAACTGCCCCTACTCTCCCTGCCTTCCGTAAACTCCTTAAAACCCACCTTTGCCGTCAGGCATGGGGGAACTGAAACATTTCCCCCGGGCATGTACAATTTATGCATGGTATGTTTGTGTGTGTGTTTGTTAGTAAATGGGGTTCTTTTTAAACTTTTTTAAATATTTAAATTTATTTGGGTTTGTTACGATTTGTTGTATTTTGTTGTGGGCCACCCCGAGTCCGCGGAGAGGGGCGGCATACAAATCTAAATAATAAATAAATAAATAAAAATAAATAATTTAGTGGTCCCCGAGGTAAGTGACTGCTGGTGTAGATGTGGAATGTGTGGAATAAAAAATTGAGCATCTCCTATGATGTAAAGACATCTGACATTTCTTAACTTGGTAGATCTCTTTATTTTTCTCACTGTTGGGGATCTTTTTGCCAAATAAGCAGATATTTGGTGGTTCCCATTGAGTGATTTCCTCTTTTTCTCAATCCAGGTCCACAATCCAGGTTCAACTGGTATATCATCGGTGGTGTTGTGGCTGGCATTATCGTAGCATGTGCAGTTGTTGGGATCTTGGTATTTCGCAGTAAGTATCCTTTTCTGGGTGGTTGAAAGAAGATGGGGCGATTCCTCCCATGTGTCTCCCTTGAGGGAGCTAGCTAACTTGTTTGCTTACTTGCTGCTTGCGTGTTTGTTTATTCATGTATTTATTACCTACCTTTATTATTTTCAAAAATAACTCAAGGCAGTAAGCATATCCAACACAACTTCCTCCTATTTTCACACCCACACCTCAACAACCCTGTGAGGTGGGTTGGGCTGACACAAAATCATATGCTGCAACGTCCTGCCTGTCAATGACTACTTCAGCTTCAACCGCAACAACACAAGAGCACGCAACAGATTCAAACTTAATATTAATCGCTCCAAGCTTGACTGTAAAAAATATGACTTCAGCAATCGAGTTGTCGAAGCGTGGAACTCATTACCGGACTCAGTAGTGTCAACCCCTGACCCCCAACATTTCTCCCTTAGACTATCCACGATTGACCTCTCCAGGTTCCTAAGTGTTCAGTAAGGGGCGTACATAAGTGCACTAGCCTGCCTTTCGTCCCCTGTCCAATTGTCTCTCCTTATCTCATATATCATATATCTTTTCTTCCTTCATATATCTTCTCCTCTATTTTTATATCTTCTCTTTATATATAATACTTCATGACTATTCTCTTCAATATGTATTGTGTATTGGACAAAATAAATAAATAAAATAAAATAAATAGCTGGCTTTTATGGCCAAGGTAAACAACTCATGTTTGGTCGTCTGCTTTTTGCCTGGTGTCTTAACCACTGGACCAAACTGCCTCCTCCTCTTCTCCTTCCTCCTCCTCCATTTCTCCTTCTTCCTCCACCTCCTTCCTTCCTCCTTCCTCCGCCTCCTCCCTCCTCCTCTTCTTCTGTTTCTCCTCATTCTTCCTTCTTCCTCCTTTTTCTCCTCCTTACTCCTTGTTGTCCTTTTCTCCTCCTACCTCTACCTCCTCTTCTTCTCTTTCTCCTCCTCCCTCCTCCTCCTCTTCTTCTTCCTTCCTCCTTGTCCTTTCCTCCTCCCTCTTCCTCCTCTTCTTCTCTTTCTCTTCATTCTCCTCCACCTCCTCTTCTTTTTTTTCCTTTTTTTCTTTTTCTCCTCCTCCCTCCCTTGCCTGTTTTTCCTACCCTCTTGTGGAGCATCTGAGATCTCAGCCCCTTGCTGGAACTCCAGCCTTAATTCAGTTGAGTCAGAGGTTCAGACAGCCCAGTCTCCTTCTGAGTTGGGAAGGGGCACCACAGATCTTCCTCTTTCAAAGGCTTTGGTCAAAGAGAAGGGTTTCGGTGAAAACATTCTTCCACTCCCAGTTGTTGCTTCTGCTGCTGTTTTCCCCATTTAACTTCCACCCAGGGGAATGATCCATTGATCACTGATCAATCAAGGGTTCCATTTGTATCAAAGCAAATATCCTGGGAGTCTTCATCCTAAGCAATAAGTGCTTGGATGATATTTGGTTGGCCTGTTTCCATGCATTGAGTGAGATTGACATGCTTTCAGTGATGTCTTTCAGTCGTTCCAAGAAGTGTGCTATTCTCTACAGCTGTTCCTCTTTTTGGAACTACGACAATACCCCCGTCACCAAGGTTTCGGTTATTCCCAAACCTTTCTTCCCTTGGAGAGTATTAACCCCTATATTTTCCCCCAGGCCTTGGGAGCCTCTTTTCAGGCACCAGCTTTTGTTATATGTATTAGAGTTTGTTGCATCAAAATCAATTCCAGAAGCACACACAAATGACTGATTCAGCTGGATTGATTAACTTATTTATAAACATAGTAATATCACATATATATTTACAATACTATTAGCAGAGTTTTCCAATGTTTGTCTTTTTATATTGTTGTTAGCCGCCCTGAGTCTTCGGAGAGGGGCGGCATACAAATCTAATAAATAATAATAATAATAATAATAATAATAATAATAATAATGTAGCAACAGTTAAAAGTAAAACACAAGCAGCTTTTAGATTAGATTAGATTAGATTTATTGGATTTATATGCCGCCCCTCTCCGCAGACTCGGGGCGGCTCACAACAATGGTGAAGAACAGTACATAGTAACAAATCTAATATTTAAAAATCTAGATTACAGTTTTAGATTAAAAAGTCCAAAAAAGAAACCCCAATATATAAAAAACAACACACAATCGAATCATATACAAAAACTACATGGGCAAGGGGGAGATGTTTCAATTCCCCCATGCCTGATGGCAGAGGTGGGTTTTAAGAAATTTACAAAAGGCAAAGAGGGTGGGGGCAAGCCTGATCTCTGGGGGGAGCTGGTTCCAGAGGGTCGGAGCCACCACAGAGAAGGCTCTTCTCCTGGGTCCCACCAGACGACATTGTTTAATCGACGGCACCCGAAGAAGGCCAACTCTGTGGGACCTAACCGGTCACTGGGATTCGTGCGGCAGAAGGCGGTCTCGCAGATATCCTGGTCCGATGCCATGAAGGGCTTTATAGGTCATCACCAACTTAGTTCAGAGTTCAGAGAATGCAGAGAGCAGAGTGGACCTGCAGTCATGCCCAGCCTTGTTTAAGTTTTCAGTTTCAATTCTCTGCACAGACTCAAATATACTTCACTCCCATTGGCTGACTTAGTTGCTATGCCTTATTCATTGGCTGACCTTGTTACCACTGGCTATTTCAGTCACGAATATTCTAACAATAAGCATCTTTTGAAATGGGGTTCAGGACAATTTGCGGCAAACTCGCCATGGCCAACTTACCGTGGAACAACTCACCATGGCCAACTTCCTGTGGGACGAGTAAAATGGAAAAAATTGAGGAATAGAATCATTAAAGAAAGGATTTCGAGGGAGGGACAAAATGAAAGGTGAATGGCAAAAACTAAAATGCTTTTAAAATGATTTTAAGTAATGAAATTCAATTGTTGAATTGTCCTGTCGCCAGTTGGCTGTGGCAAGTTATCCCGTATGTGAGTTGGCCAAGGTGAATTGACTCTGGCAAGATGACCATAGCGAGTTGGCTGTAATAAGTTGTCCCATTCCGTTCAAAATGAGCTCATTAAAGTTTATGCCTTCCTGTCATTGATTGGCTTCTGTTGTGATTTTCTCCACTAACAAGCTTTCTTCTTGTGGTTGTCTCTCTTTATACAACCTAGGATTCAAGAAAGGAGATGATGAACCAAGGAATGACCCTCGTGAGTAGAATTATTACCAAATATTTTTAATGTTTTGCATCTGAGAATCAAGTCAGGCTGTGAGTTGAGAGCAAACCCTAGCAAAGATGTCAGTGAGAATGATGGTCAGGTGGAGTAGGGGGACAGTCCAGATTCAAAATTTTCTCAGAGGGACATCTATTAATGTAAATGGACTTAATAATCCTAATAAAAGAAGATTGATATTCACAAAATTAAAAAAAAATTAAAAATGGACGTGATTGCTTTGCAAGAATTACATATATGCAAACGAAATGTAGACCTATTAGTAAATAAGAAACTAGGAATTCTCTATACATCTTTAGCAGGGGAAAAAAAAGGTGGTGGTGGCAATATATGTGAAAGAAACAATGAATGCAAAAGAAATATACAAGGATAAGGAAGGCAGAATTTTAATAATAGAATTAGAAAAGAATCAGAAATTGCTAACATTAATAGTAATATATGCACCGAATGAAAATCAATTAGAATTTTATAAAAAACTACATGAAAAAAAATCATTGAATTAGATTTAGAAAACATAATTCTACTAGGCGATTTCAATGTGGTAGCAGATAAGAAATTAGATTATAAAGGAAACAGAAATATAAAAAAAAGAAAAACCTCCCTAAAACCTTTTGGGATATAGTTAAGGAGCTAAATTTGAAGGACTCTTGGAGAGAAAAACATGAAAAATAGAAACAATATACAGTGGTACCTCATTATACGAACCCCTCATCATACGAACTTTTCGAGATACAAACCCAGGGTTCAGAATTTTTTTGCCTCTTCTTACGAACTTTTTTCACCTTACGAACCGGCCGCTGGGATGCCCCACCTCCAGACTTGAGTCCCTCCCATTTTTTCCCATCCTGTCCTGCACCTTTCTCCCCTCTTGATCTCCATGGGTTCCTCCCGTTTTTTCCCACCCTGTCCTGCACCTTTCTCCCCTCTTGATCTCCATGGGTTCCTCCCGGTTTTTCCCACCCTGTCCTGCACCTTTCTCCCCTCTTGATCTCCATGGGTTCCTCCCGGTTTTTCCCACCCTGTCCTGCACCTTTCTCCCCTCTTGATCTCCATGGGTTCCTCCCGGTTTTTCCCACCCTGTCCTGCACCTTTCTCCCCTCTTGATCTCCATGGGTTCCTCCCGGTTTTTCCCACCCTGTCCTGCACCTTTCTCCCCTCTTGATCTCCATGGGTTCCTCCCGGTTTTTCCCACCCTGTCCTGCACCTTTCTCCCCTCTTGATCTCCATGGGTTCCTCCTGGTTTTTCCCACCCTGTCCTGCACCTTTCTCCCCTCTTGATCTCCATGGGTTCCTCCCGGTTTTTCCCACCCTGTCCTGCACCTTTCTCCCCTCTTGATCTCCATGGGCTCCTCCCGTTTCCCCCCCCCCTGTCCTGCACCTTTCTCCCCTCTTGATCTCCATGGGTTCTTCCCATTTTTCCCCACCCTGTCCTGCACCTTTCGGGAGGAACCCATGAAGATCAAGAGGGGAGAAAGGTGCAGGACAGGGTGGGAAAAAACGGGAGGGTCCCATGGAGATCAAGAGAGGAGAAAGGTGCAGGATAGGGTGGGAAAAAACAGGAGGGACCCATGGAGATCAAGAGGGGAGAAAGGTGCAGGACAGGGTGGGAAAAAATGGGAGGCCTTAATGTTTTGGATTTTCCTAATCGGCTTGCACGCATTATTGGCTTTTCCATTGATTCCTATGGGAAACATTGTTTCATCTTATGAACTTTTCATCTTACGAACCTCGTCCTGGAACCAATTAAGTTCGTAAGACGAGGTATTACTGTACATATTATTCAAATCCACCCCAGAGTTGGTCGCGTATAGACATGGTTTGGGCAACACCGCAGATAAACAATGAAATTGTAAAAATTGAAATACAGTGGTACCTCAAGATACGAGCTGCTCTACATGCGAGCATTTCCAGATACGAGCTAGGAAGGAAGAGACATTTCTGTTCAAGTTCCGAGCTCAAATTCGGGATACGAGCCGAGCGTCCACTAGGTGGCGCTAGAATCCTTGTTTTTGGTTATCTCGGAGGGGAAAACAAAGTCTAAAGCAATTTGTTCCAGATACGAGTTTGCTCAAGATACAAGCTCCCTTCTGGAACCAATTATGCTCGTATCTAGGGGTACTACTGTAGAAGCAAACACTTGGGCAGACCACAACCCAATATCATTAACTTGGAGAAAGGGAAATAACAAAAAACAAATAAAATGAATTATGGACAGAAAAATAATAAAGAAAAAGCAGTACACTGAAATGCTAGAGAAAGAATTACAAATATTTTTTGAAATAAATAAAACAGACAAAATTTCACCACAAACACTTTGGGACACGACAAAAGCTTACATCAGAGGTTTAACAACATCATATATGGCAATGAAACATAAACAAAAAATAAGATTAAACAGGAGAAATTAGAACAAGAATTAAAACAAATAGAAACAGAGCTGCAATTAAATCCAAAAAGTAAAAAAATTAAGGAGAAAAAAGATCAAATTAGACATGTTTATTAGATTTTTATTGCACCTTTATAAGTAACATCTCCAACAAACATTCCTCATCCTATTTTCTCCACAACAACAACCCTGTGAGGTGGATTGGGCTGAAAGAGAGTGACAGGCCTCAGAAAGCTTTCATTCAACTCGCCTGGTGCCTTCACTACTAGACCAAGCTACCTATAGATTGAACCTCTTCCAACCAACTGCTCTGCAGTGACTATTTGGCTCCACGTCTGTCATTTTAGACCAGGGATAGGGAACTGTGGCCCCTTTATGATTTGTAGACTTCCACTCCCAGAATTCCCATGCTGGTTCAGAAAGGGCTGAAGAGCTCTTTTTGGTAACCTTATAAGATGTAACAGGCCCGCTAAATGTTGGAAAGGTAATCAGATACAGTGATACCTTGTCTTACAAACTTAATTGGTTCCGGGACAAGGTTCTTAAGGTGAAAAGTTTGTAAGACGAAACAATGTTTCCCATAGGAATCAATGGAAACGCGATTAATGCGTTCAAGCCCAAAATTCACCCCTTTTGCAGCGCCTGTTTTTGCGCTGCTGGGATTCCCCTGAGGCTCCCTTCCATGGGAAACCCCACCTCAAGACTTCTGTTTTTTTGTAATGCTGCAGGGGAATCCCAGCAGGGAAATCCCAGCATCGCAAAAACGAGCACTTCTCTGGCAACGGAATTCCGGAGGTGGGGTTTCCCAGCGAAGGGAGCATCAGTGAAATCGCAGCATCGCAAAAACACCAAAGTCCTCGAAACCCCACCTCCAGACCTCTGTGTTTTTGCGATGCTGCGATTTCACTGAGGCTCCCCTCGCTGGGAAACCCCACCTCTGGACTTCCGTTGCCAGCGAAGCACCCGTTTTTGGCTGCTGGGATTCCCCTGCAGCATCACAAAAACACGGAAGTCCGGAGGTGGGGTTTCCCAGCAAGGGGAGCCTCAGGGGAATCCCAGCAGTGCAAAAACAGGTGCTTCGCTGGCAACGGAAGTCTGGAGGTGGGGCATCCCAGCAGCGGCAGTGGGTTTGTAAGGTGAAAATTGTTTGTAAGAAGAGGCAAAAAAATCTTAAACCCTGGGTTTCTATCTCGAAAAGTTTGAATGACAAGGCGTTTGTAAGACGAGGTATCACTGTACTGGGCTTGGATTATCATATGTGGTAGACATGTCCAAAGGCAAAAAGAATTGAGCAAAAATACATACATGGTAATGTGAGTGCTCCTTGTCTACCTCAGGTCACGTCAGATTTTGAAGAGGATGAGCCAGGCCTCTCTGGATACCCTGGACCAGAGCCACACTACAGCAGTGCCCCCAAATGTTGCAGCCCCCTCTGGCATGCACACAAAGCAAACTGACAAACACCATAAACACATGACCAGACCACAGACTCGCAGCCAAACAAAAATTGTTATGGGAATGATTACATGTACATGTCAAGTGATATACAAACATCCAATAACGTAACTCTAAGATATGACACAACTTCCAAGTCCTTCCTATCTCCATATGGCACGTAACCAGTTTCCACTGAGCAAATGTCTCTCATGGCCAATTTCCTGGGATCCTTTGTTGTTTAACACAGCTATCTCCTGTTTACCACAAAGCAAGGGCTTTTATCACAGCCTTCGTCCTGTTTACCCCAGGCAATGTAAATTGCATCCTTTGATCACACAGTTCTTTTCCTGTCGACACATTCTTGTTATCCGAGGAGAGTGGCTTGAACCGTTTTATGGCCAGTCACTTCCTTAAGCAGATTTCACCAGAAATGCAGACTCACTATGTGACCTACGTGCAGTCCTGTCCTGGCTAATGGAATCAGAGTGTATAAGGCATTTATGTTAGAAGTCCAGATATAGTGTAATCCTATCCTAACATGCTATGGCAGCTACACCCAGACACACATTACAAAACAGCTAAGTAGCCTGCAAGCTCCAACTACTCAGGATATCACCCCCAATCCACAAACATCAACTAATCAGCATACATCAATTACATCAATGACCCCAGGTGTTACCCCACTGACTCGCCTGGATGTTTCAACACAGCTTGCAGCTGCTGAGCCAGCACTCCACACCCACCCACCAGTATTTATAGAGGGAAGGCAGCTCAGGACTCGCTGTGTTCGCCCTAGCACAAGGAGAAAAGCACCAGCCTGAAGATGACAAGTGGGACCTCATTGAAACATTGCCAGAAATCTCTGAAACTTACATGGGAAGAAACCCAAAAATGCCAAGAATATATATATATTTGGATATATTCGGTTCATATTCAGAACCTAAATATGCCAAGACCTTCATACCTGTACCCATGAAAATCTATGCAAATATGTCTGTGTGTGTGTGTGTGTGAGAGAGAGAGAGAGAGAGAGAGAGAGAGAGAGAGAGAGTGAGTGTTTTTCTGTTGGATCAGCCTGGTATATTGAATGAGCATCACAATTCCTTTTTGCCTCTAGGCCCAACCCAGGGCCATTTCAAGGCAGTTAATTTATTCATAGCCGACAAACTATATTCTGTATGTATCACATGTTTTTGCTGAATTTTTAAAATTAAGAGAGACTAGGATAGCACTATTTCAGCCTTGTTCTGGCCTCATCAGATAGCAAAAATATGTAATGACCTTGCAGGTCATCTAGTCCAACCCCCTGCCCAAGCAGGGACCCTACACGTGCCTCTACCTAGGATCAAACTCACAATCACCTCATTGTGAGGCAAGAGCTCCACCTCTAGGCTTGGTTGAAGCTCTCCAAGATGATTTCATTCACATTAGCCTTCTCTTAATCTTTTTGTTTTCCCCTACAGGTACATGTTCACTTATGACCAGTTCTTGAGTAATTGTTTGAAGATAGAATTGACCTCCTCAGGGATACTTAAAACTTACTTCCAAAATGGTGATGGCTGTCCACCTCCCCCACCACTTTGTAGCATTTATGGGGGTTTGCAACTTCCTGCAGTCACAGGACCATGTTTGACGATGTTTTTGTCAAATGCCAGCATTTACTTGCATTTTTCAGTTTGTATAACTGTTGTGGTTGGCTCGGGTCCAGCTCCTGCCCCAAGGACTGTGGATGTGGGGGAGACATCCACATGCTGCAGGCCTGTTTTGCCCCAGTGGAATCTGATGATGAAGGCTCCTCTGACTAAGAAGACATGAGTGACAGGGAGGAGGAGAGTGTGGCAGACAGCTCAGAAGGAGATCAATTATCTAGCTCCTCCTTGGATTCAGAACAAGAGTTAATGATACAGCCACGCATGCGGAGAGCGATGCATAGGCAGCAACAACTGAGAGATTATTATCAAAGAAAATGAGGCCACCTGTGGTTGGTGGGGCTGTGGTAATTAGTGAGGCTGCTATAAAGAGCAGCCTGTGGGTTTGGCCATTGTGGAGGATTATCGTTTGTTGTGTTTCATGACTGCTTTACTGACTTTGACTTTTTGTGTGCTGATTTTTCCCTGCTTTGAAACTAAACCAGAGCAAAGTGTGTTTCACTTTGTGAAAGAAGGACTTTGAATTGCCTCACAGCTGCAAGCTAAGTATCACAGAACTGATAAGTGACTTGTATAAATTACCACTTTGTTTGGAGACGAGTGCTCTTTGCTATACCAAAGGAGGGCTTAGGTTAAGTGAATTTTCATTATAAAGAACATTGTTTTGAATTTTCAAACGTGTGTGTGTCTGAAATTTGTACCTGTGAATTTTTGGGAGGATTCTACCAGAGAGCCCGACAGAACATATAACAAGTTGTAAAAATTGCGTTGGTCAACACTAGGACGACCTGTTTTTACGATCATCATGACAATGAACAGTAGTCTCAATTATGATCATAAATTGAAAACTCCCTCTCCCTCCCACTGGGGGGTTTTCGGCAGTCTCTGAGCTTCCTGTCAGAGAACCACACTCCTTACTAGCACAGATGATGTTACCTAGTCAGGTAATGAAATATCTTCAGGAAAACAAGCAAGTATAGACAACACCTACGACTCTTTATTTCAAACCTGAGATGCAAATATTCTCCTTTATTGGTACATTTTATTTTATTCCACCATCTGAATGAAACCCATGTTTGTTTTGAGCTGGGGGACAACTGATCCTGAGAAGAAAGCCAAGATCCATCCGAATTGGTCAGAGTCACAGTCCAATTTGAAGTCACCATGCATGACCTTGACCTGCCAAGATGGACCTCGGCATCCTGGGTTGTCTTCACCCAGGAACAAAACTAGATTTATTGCACCTAGATTGCAGCTCTGACACTTCGACGGGCATTGCTTGACCTTTCTGCAGTGTTGATTGACCTTTGTCCTGTGTTTTCTCCACAGTCCAAAGTGAAGTGAGATTTGAGCAGCAGTGGGTTGCTCCCAGTTAGGCCTAGTTCAGGGAACCGTAGCAGCGAGAGTCTCCATCTACCCTCCCGGGATGCTTCTGCACATATGCAAACCTGTAGCAATGGGATTTAGAACCCACGACTGGATAGGAGCACAGGAAAGATTCCCACGTGGCTCTTTGTTCATTTCAAGATGTTGACTTCCTACCGTGTTTCCCCGAAAGTAAGACAGTGTCTTACTTTCTTTTTATCCCCAAAAGCCCCACTATGTCTTACTTTCGGGGTATGTCTTATATTGGAAAAAATTTGAAAGGGTCGCGTTCCCGAAGGTGGCATCTCCCCAGAGTCCAGAAGGGCAGCCGCGGGACAGGAGCCTCGTGAGCCCTTTTCCAAGTTCAACTTCAGGGCTCCAGGGCAGCCTCCTCAAGGGCGACAGCCGCCCTCGTTCTCCTCCTCTTCCTCCTCCTCCATCACCGCCACCACGCCGCGCTGCTCACCCAGAGCGAGGGGAGGAGGATCTGAAGAGAGCGCCAATGGGAAGGAAGTGCCCCGACCTCGTCTCGGGCAACAAGGGGTGGAAAGGGGGGGGTCCTTTCAAGGGCTCCGAGAGCCTGTCCCCTGCTTCTCCCCCAGGAGGGACTGTTATTTCCCTCAAAAGCCCCGTGGAAGCGAAGGCGACAAGCGGTTTCGAGGCTCCCTCACTTATCTCGCACCCCCCCAACACCATCACCACAGTCCCTTCTCTTCCCCTCTTCGAGACGCGGGCAAAGGATGGGTGGGGACTTTCCTACCTCTGGCCGGCCGGCTTCCCTTGCAGGGCCGTTTCTGAGGAGCCCGCCGGGTTCATAACGGTGGCAACCCGCAGCCGCCAAGGCAGGGCTCTCGCCCATCTCGACTGCCGCGGAGAGGCTGCGCCGTGACCCCTCGATGCCGCCTCTTTCCTCCCTGCGGCTAACTCGGCTCCACCGGCAAGTTTCACTGGCTCTCGAGGAGGCGAAAGCGAAGGCAGGGGCAGGTCGCTCGCTGCAGCAAGCCCCGCCGTCTCCGGCCGACAGCTCCCTCTAACGAGCCGAAGCTTAGCAGTCTGGCTTCGTCCCTCCGTCAGCCAAACTCCCCGGCGGGCTGGGCCTCAGCAGGCCGCCTCCCTCACAGCTCCCCTCCCCGGTCCCGGAAGAAGGCAGCGAAAGCGCACCCTTCTTCCCGCTTAAAAAAGGAAGGCAGCTAGATGAGAGGGAGGTGGCAATACCCCCGTGTTTCCCCGAAAGTAAGACATATGTCTTACTTTCGGGGTACAGCTTATATTAGCCGACCCCCCTGAAACCTCCGATACGTCTTACAATCGGGGGTGTCTTACTATCGGTAGCTATGCAAGAGCTGTTCGGAGTCCAATTGAATGGATGAAATGTTTGCAAATATATTCAGATGTTTATAAGCTTTTTAACTGCTGGGATATTTAGCAAGTAGCAAAGGATAAGCTGAGTTCAACAGAGTGGTAAACCAAACAAAAGATATTGACAAAATCGAACGGGTCCAAAGACGGGCTACAAGAATGGTGGAAGGTCTTAAGCATAAAATGTATCAGGAAAGACTTAATGAACTCAATCTGTGTAGTCTGGAGGACAGAAGGAAAAGAGGGGGACATGATCGAAACATTTAAATATGTTAAAGGGTTAAATAAGGTCCAGGAGGGAAGTGTTTTTAATAGGAAAGTGAACACAAGAACAAGGGGACACAATCTGAAGTTAGTTGGGGGAAAGATCAGAAGCAACATGAGAAAATATTATTTTACTGAAAAAGTATTAGATCCTTGGAACAAACTTCCAGCAGACGTGGTTGGTAAATCCACAGTAACTGAATTTAAACATGCCTGGGATAAACATATATCCATCCTAAGATAAATTACAAAAAATAGTATAATGGCAGACTAGATGGATCATGAGATCTTTTTCTGCCGTCAGTCTTCTGTGTTTCTATGTTTCTATGTTTAGGGAGTGGTCCCTCCTCCCCAGTCAATGTTCCCTCTAATTTTTTTTTTGGTGTGGGCGGAAAAGTATAGTGTCTAAGCGGAGGCGGCACAGAAGTCGAAATAAATAAATAAATAAATATTTCTCATTTCTCTTTTTTCTCCCCTTTTTGCTTTCATTTCTTTCTCTATCCCTTCCTCTCCTTTTCTCTCTCTCTCTCTTGTTTTCTTTCTCACTCACTCTCTTTCTCTCTCTTTTGCTAACTCTCCTTCTCTCTCACTCTCTCTCTTGCTCTGTCTCTTGCTTTCTGTCTCTCTTGCTTTCTCTCTCTCTTGTTCTCTCTCCCCATTCTTCTCTCTCACGCTACCTCTCCTTTTCTCTCTCTTGCTTTCTCTCACACTCTTTCTCTCTCTCTCTTGCTTTCTCTCTCTCTCTCGTACACCATGCCAGAAACAGAGAGAGAAACAGAGAGCGGAGAGGGAGCAGAAGGCGGTTTGCCAGTCCGTGGCCCCTGGATGAGCGGTACCGCATGGCCCCAGCGCCAGACTCCATCATCACTTCCACCCGCATCTGGCTCTCAGAGCTAAGAGGCAGCAGCCACATCCACCCCTTCATCCTCCACGCTGTCCACGGCGCCCAGCACCCGGTACTGCGCTGCCTCCGCCTCCTGGTAGCGCGCCCGATCTCTACCTGCAGGAACAGGTGGTGGGGCGCCGCGAACGGCCGTGCTTGAAGGCCGCCACTCACCGTTGTTGTTGTTGTTATTGTCGCTGCGCAAAGCCATGCAGTCCCAGGTCACTTTCTTCTCCGGCCAGCAAAGTTGGCTGCCTAAAAAGCAGCATGCTTTTTAAAGACCTGCTTTTCAAACGTGCCGCTTTCCTGGGCAGCCGGCTTTGCTGGCCGGCGCAGGGCACTGCTCACCTTAGCGATCTTAGACAAGAAGAAGCGAGCGATCCGGGACTGCATGGCTTTGCGCCACTTCAAAAGTTTCTGCGCCGGGGGTTCCTAATGGCTGTGCGGGCGCGTGCCCGCACAGCTTAGAGGTAACAGTTTCCCCAGTCCCTACATCTTTCTTTTCAGGTATTGGGCACACATACACACCTTCAGACACAGGGACCTTCATTTGACACTAGCCTCATCTGTACCTCTATAACTGTCTTGTTTGGTTCTGCAACCCAATCACACAGACAGAAACTTCAGAGGATAATTAGAACTGCAGAGAAAACAATTGCCACCAACCTGCCTTCCTTTGAGGACCTGTACAGGCAGTCCCCGACTTACGACAGGGATCTGTTCCCACGGCCCATCGTAAGCTGAGTTTGGTGTAAGTCGGAATATTCCGATTTACCTGAATATTCTGACTTACCCGGTGGCGGCAGCAGCGGCTGCTTCAAAGAACCAACAGCCGGTATTTCTCGGTGCTAATTGCTACCCTCAAAACTATGCTATAGAGAACTGCACTGCACACTAGAACAACTAAACACAAGGAGGTTTTTGTTCCTGAACACGATCACTCTGCTAAACAAATAATTCCCTCAACACTATCTATCTATCTATCTATCTATCTATCTATCTATCTATCTATCTATCTATCTATCTATCTATCTATCTATCTATATCTCTATATCTCTATATCTCTATTATCTATCTATCTATCTATCTATCTATCTATCTATCTATCTATCTATCTATCTAGTCTGTCTGTCTATCTATCTATCTAACGATCTATTTATTTATGACTTTTATGGACTGCCGCTCAGCCCACACGGAAAACAAATTAGAGGGAACACTCCCTGTAATTGCTTTCCCAGACGCCACCTCTTACAGGAAACAGAAAGCTTTCAGAGAATCGGAAAGTGAAACAAGAAGTAATGCCTCCCTCTAGACACCAGAGGGCTCTGCTTTTGCTTTTTTTGGAAGTGAAGCCTGTAGCTCCTAAACAGTTTAAAAGAATGGGGTGGGACCTTGTGGGTCATCTAGTCCAATCCCCCATCCACCTAAGCAGGAGACCCTACACCTTTTGTGACAAACGGCAGCCCAATCTCTTCTTGAAAGCTTCCAGAAAGGTCCTACAGAATTAATTCTAATGAATTGCTTCTTTGCAATGACATGAGAAGTGAAACTTTTTCAGAGAAACCAGAAAGTCCAGCTGCCTTTTTGAAAAGTTTCCTCTTTCGGGACAACCGTGACCTGGATGACTGAGAATCTCCATAGACTCTGAGCTTCCTTATTTTCTTGTAGATGTTTCATTACACAAATTAGGTAGCATCAGCAGTGCTAGGAGGGACTGCAGTTTGCTGTCATTTTATATTCTGGTGGGCTTGCCCTAGAACAGTGATGGCGAAGTTATGGCACGGGTGCCACAGGTGACATGCAGAGCCATATCTGCTGGCTCGCAAGCAGTTATTATTATTATTATTATTATTATTGTTGTTGTTTTGTTGTTATTATTATTATTATTATTATTATTATTATTATTTATTATTAGATTTGCATGCCGCCCCTCTCCATAGACTCAGAGCGGCTTACAGCAATGATAAAAAACAATGTACAGTGATCCCTCGATTTTCGCGGGTTCAAACTTCACGAAATGGCTATACCACAGTTTTTCAAAAAATATTAATTAAAAAATACTCTGCAGTTTTTTTTCTATACCACGGTTTTTCCCACCCGATGATGTCATACGTCATCACCAAGAGTCACTTCTTTCTCTCTTTCTCTCTCCTGTCATTCTCAGCTTCAATCATTTTCTCATTTCTCTTTTTTTCCCTCTCTCTCTCTACCTTCCACTCTCCCCCCTCTTGCTCTCTCTCTCTCTTTCTCCCTCTCTCTCTCCCTCTCCCTCTCCCTCTCCTTTCTATCTCGCTCTGTCTGTTGCTCTCTCTCTGTGAGAACGCCTGCCCAGCCTCTCCTGCAGCCCCCTCGCTGACAGCTGGGACAAAAGCGCTCTCAGCTAAGGGACTGCGAGAGGGGCGGGGCGGGCATTCTCAAAGCGCTCAGAGCGGTTAGCGGCCGAATGAGGAAGACGAGAAACCATAGCCACCAGCGCTGCTGCAGGAGGACCCGTGCCCCAAGAAAGCCGGTGAGATGGGCGGATCGGGCGGGCAGGGGGTAGCGGCGAGGGGGCCGGAGGTGCTGGGGGGGTGGGAGCGGCTGACATTCAAAATGATTTTTGCCGGCCTCCGCACTTTCGTCACTCCCCGCCCCCAACTTCAAGCCCGGCTCCTTGCGCGGCCTTGGAAAAGGGTGCAAGGGGATATTTTTGGCTGTCCATAGCCAAAAATGGTGTTTTTACTTCCGCATCTCTACTTCGCAGAAATTCGATTTTCGCGGGCAGTCTGGGAACGCAACCCCCACGAAAATCGAGGGATCACTGTATAACAAATCTAATATTTAAAAACTTTAAAAGCAAAACATACGCACAAACATACCATGCATAAACTATATAGGCCTGGGGGAGATGTCTCAATTCCCGCAGAGGTGGGTTTTGAGGAGTTTGTGAAAGGCAAGGAGGGTGGGGGCAATTCTAATCTCTGGGGGGAGTTGGTTCCAGAGGGTCGGGGCTGCCACAGAGAAGGCTCTTCCCCTGCATCCCGCCAGATGACATTGTTTAGTCGACGGGACCCGGAGAAGGCCAACTCTGTGGGATCTAACTGGTCGCTGGGATTCGTGTGGCAGAAGGCGGTCCCGGAGATATTCTGGTCCGATGCCATGAAGGGCTTTATTGCCCTAGCTCAGCTCCAAAAATCAGCTGATTTTTGGCTTGTACAGGGGCTCTGGGAGGGTGTTTTTGGCTTTGGGGGGATGGGGAAGACATTTTTACCCTCCTCCAGCTCCAGAGAAGCCTTTGGAGCCTGGGGAGGGAGAAACACGAGTCTACTGGGCCCACCAGAATTTGGAAAGAAGGCCATTTCTAGCCTATAGAGAACCTCTGGGGGGGGGGGGGCTGTTTTCGTCCGGCCCAGGCATTGAATTATGGGTATAGGCACTCACGCAGGCATGCTCTTTCAGCCCCTGAGGGAAAAAAGGTTCACCATCACTACCCTAGAAGTGTTGATGGGGGTGGTGGTCTTAAGAGATTCTTTTGTTGGGTTTTTTGCTGTTGACTTCTTTGGCAGTTTCTAGATTGGGCTGCTATTGGTTTTTTGAACTTTGATCTTCTAGAAAGTTAGCACCCACCCATCTCCTAGAAGAATGAAATGTTCTTGGAAATATTAAAAAGGCAGAACATTATATTTCCCTGGATGAGAAAAGGAGAAACATGTTTTTAAAGACAAAGCAGCTTCCTACAGCCACTCCCCCTTCAGCTCTAGGATGATGGGATTAAGACATGGCCCTCAGGACATCTCACCAGATGGCAGCTGGGAAGAATACATCACCCAGCACGATTCAACCAAGTCTTAGGACTCAAGGCAACCTACAAAGTTAGCCCTGCATGGCCCAATGGGAATCCGACAACCAATCAGAATACAAGCTCAAATTCAAAGCCCAAAAGAGGGTTTTCTTCTTTCTTCTGTCAACTGTGTTTTTTGGTGTGTTTTTTTGCCCAGGACCACATGTAAAAATAATTTTTATTCAATTTTGGGAAGGATAACCCCACTCTTCTTTGTAACTGTTCTGTCTGGGTCACTCCGGAAGCTATAACCAACCCAAAAAGATAAGTCAGACACACCGGTAGAATCCAAACACAGTTTTATAATGGTAAAGAGAAAAGAAGCCAACAGAAAATGTCCTTACAAATCAGGAAAACATTGGAACTCCAAATGGATACATGAAGGCAATTGTTCATACAGAAACACTGGAACTCCAAATGGATACATGAAGGCAATTGTTTCGTACAGAAACACAGGATCCTTGATGCCAAGACGAGGCTGTAGATAACAGACATACACCTCCCACGGGTCTTCAAGACTGCTGGGCCACGAGCCAGGAACAGAAACGCTGAGAGACAATGCAGATTACAGCAACTCCACTCTGATAACACTCCACACTGCCGAAAGAGTTTGCCTGCCTTTTAAACCCTTCCCTGCTAATGAGGACCACACCCAACCCCCTGGTGTTCCTCATTCAATGCTGATAATATTTCTTCAATTGATTCCTCCTTTGATCTATGCGTCTCTGTTGCATACTGATAATAGCTTGTGCTTCGTCATCCAATGACTCCAGAGACTCCAAGCTACTGGCTTGAGAGAGCCCCTCCCCAGGGCTCCCAGGCCGTTCTTCCTCGTCACGTTCCTGACTGTAATCTCCCCTGTCCGACTGCCCAGAACCCTTCTCTTCGCTCTCATCCTCCCCCGGGCATGGAGCCAGCAGAGACGCAGCTGGTCTTTCATCTGACTCAGGTTGAACCACAACAGTAACTATCAGCTGTTACAAGTTCTTTGGCAATATGGTTTTATCCCCTTTTTATGAAAAGACCCGGCTACTGAGTAGCACATAGATTATCTTTTTTTAAATTAATTTTTTTATTGATTTTTATAATATAAAACACACACACAACATATGACATATAACATGTGCTCAGTGATTGTGCCCACCGCCAGAAAATCAATCATACACACATAGATTATCTTGATCCACCTTAAAAAAAAACTAAGCAGGCTATCAAACAGGGTGGGAGGCCAATGGGTGAAACCGGAATGAAGTCTAAACTGAGAAATATTTAAACAACTCAAATAAGGGAAAGTTAATTATGTATGCTGCTCCCTGAATTATCAGAAATTGTGAAAGTGTGATTCAGAAGAAAAATTCCAGACATTTTCTGTTTCTCTTTCGCTTAGAAACATAGAAACATAGAATTCTGACGGCAGAAAAAGACCTCATGGTCCATCTAGTCTGCCCTTATACTATTTTCTGTATTTTATCTTAGGATGGATATATGTTTATCCCAGGCATGTTTAAATTCAGTTACTGTGGATTTATCTACCACATCTGCTGGAAGTTTGTTCCAAGGATCTACTACTCTTTCAGTAAAATAATATTTTCTCATGTTGCTTTTGATCTTTCCCCCAACTAACTTCAGATTGTGTCCCCTTGTTCTTGTGTTCACTTTCCTATTAAAAATACTTCCCTCCTGGACCTTATTTAACCCTTTAATATATTTAAATGTTTCGATCATGTCCCCCCTTTTCCTTCTGTCCTCCAGACTATACAGATTGAGTTCATTAAGTCTTTCCTGATACATTTTATGCTTAAGACCTTCCACCATTCTTGTAGCCCGTCTTTGGACCCATTCAATTTTGTCAATATCTTTTTGTAGGTGAGGTCTCCAGAACTGAACACAGTATTCCAAATGTGGTCTCACCAGCATTCTATATAGCGGGATCATAATCTCCCTCTTCCTGCTTGTTATACCTCTAGCTATGCAGCCAAGCATCCTACTTGCTTTCCCTGACTGCACTGATAGAATAGAATTCTTTATTGGCCAAGTGTGCTTGGACACACAAGGAATTTGGTGCATATGCTCTCAGAGTACATAAAAGAAAATATAGATTTGTCAAGAATCATGTGGTACAACACTTAATGATTGTCACAAGGGTCAAATAAGCAATGAAGAAACAATATTAATACAAATATTAGGATACAAACAACAAGTTACTGTCATACAGTCCTAAGTGGGAGGAAAAAGACGATAGGAATGATGAGAAAAAAACTAGTAGAAATAGAAGTGCAGACTTAGTAAAAAGTTTGACAGTATTAAGGGAATTATAGTATTTGTTTAATAGAGTGATGGTATTCAGGGAAAAAACTGTTCTTGTGTCTAGTTGTCTTGGTGTGCAGTGCTCTGTAGCGATGTTTTGAGGGTAGGAGTTGAAACAGTTTGTGTCCAGGATGCGAGGGGTCAGTAAATATTTTCACCGCCCTCTTTTTAACTCGTGCAGTATACAGGTCCTCAATTGAAGGCAAGTTGGGAGCAATGGTTCTTTCTGATTATCCTCTGAAGTCTGTGTCGGTCTTGTTGGGTTACAGAACCAAACCAGACAGTTATAGAGGTGCAGATGACAGACTCAATGATTCTTCTGTAGAATTCTATCAGCAGCTTCTTGGGCAGTTTGAGCTTTCTGAGTTGGCGCAGAAAGAACATTCTTTGTTGTGCTTTTTTTGATGATGTTTTTGATGTTAGGTGACCATTTTAGGTTTTGGGATATGATAGAACCTAGAAATTTGAAGGTCTCTACTATTGATACTGTGTTGTCCAGTATTGTGAGAGGTGGAAGGGTGGAAGGGTTTCTCCTAAAGGCTACCACCAATTCTACGGTTTTGAGTGTGTTCAGTTCTAGATTGTTCCGGTCACACCACAAGGTTAGTTGTTCAACTTCCCATGTGTATGAGGATTCATCATTGTCTCGAATGAGTCCAATCATTGTTGTATCGATAGATAGATAGATTATCAGATAGATAGATAGATAGATAGATAGATAAGAGAGAGAGAGAGAGAGATACACACACGCAAAGAGGGACACACACACACACACACACTTGTAGATATTCACGGGTATAAGTGAGTAGATCTTGGCATATTTGGGTCTTTTCCTGATCAATCTTACATGATCTATCCATCTGCACTCTGCACCAAGATTAGACTGGGAAATATTTGAAAATTCAGAAGGTGGCAGTGGAAAGTCACTTCAGTGTTTGCTAATAAATTTCCCTGCATTATCAGAAACTGAGTAAGCATGATTCAGAGGAAATGCCTGATTTAATGAATTAACGTTCTTCTACTTTTAGGTTTCTTATTCATCTTATAACTTTCTCTCTCTCTCCCTTCCCTGATCTCAGATACCTCTATGTATCTCTACTGTGTCTTTCTATCCATCCATCCATCCATCCATCCATGCATCCATCCATCTCTCTCTCTCTCTCTCTTTCTCTGTGTGTGTGTTTGTGTGTGCATGTCTTTTTCTGTTGAGCTATAAGCTGAGAGGGGGAGAATCTGTGGTCTTGAGGTTAAAGCTACTGCCTTATGGGCAGACTCTCTAGCTTCAAATCCCGGTAAGGGTATGGCTAGCTGATAAGAGCAAAATAGCTTGAAATAGATCTATAGTTTTAAGTTAAGTTCCGATCATCATCTGGACTTTGGTCACATGATCACGGTGATATTGCAATAGATTTAAGTGTGAAAAATGGTTATGTCACTTTTTTCAGTGATATTGTAACTCCAAACAGTCCCTAAATGAACTGTTGTATTCAATTCAATTCAATTTATTAGATTTGTATGCCGCCCCTCTCCGAAGACCCTCTGTAATTTGAGGACTATCTGTAATACCTATTCTATTCTGTTCTGTTCTGTTCTATTCTATTCCATTCCATTCCATTCCATTCCATTCCATATAAATTTCATGATAGATATTTCCTGACAGTGAGAACAATTGATCAGTGAAACCATCTATTTGCAGAAGTTGTGAATTCCCCAGTGCTGGAAGTTTTAAAGCAGAGATTGGACAACCGTTTGTCTGAAATGTTATATGATTGACCTTTTTGGTGCCGAGTGCCCAAAGCACACACACAAACACAAATGCATCTGTGCATGCCACAATCCCCAAAATGCTTAGCTCCCCACAGCATATGCACCCCACCCACCAGGCCCCCATTTTGGCTTCCAGATTGTTTCTCCTGCGTTTCTGCCATCCACGCCTCCGCAGTTTCTCCCCCCCCCCCCCAGTGTGCCCTAGCTTTCTCCTACATTTCTGCCATTTCTGCGTGCATGTGCGGTGGAGCGTATTTTATTTATTTATTTATTTATTTATTTATTTATTTATTTATTTATTTATTCTTTGTCCAATATACAATACATATGAAAGAGAATAGACATTAAGTAATATATATAAAGATAGAAAGTAAGAGAGAAGAGAAGGGAAGGAGAGAAAATATATGAGATATGAGATAAGGAAAGACAATTGGACAGGGGACGATAGGCACATCAGTGCACTTATGTACGCCCCTTACTGGCCTCTTAGGAACATGGAGAGGTCAATTGTGGAGAGTCTAAGGGAGAAATGTTGGGGGCTGGGGGGCTGACACCACTGAATCCGGCAATGAATTCCACGCTTCGACAACTCGATTGTTAAAGTCATATTTTTTACAGTCAAGTTTGGAGCGGTTAATATTAAGTTTGAATCTGTTGCGTGCTCTTGTGTTGTTGCTGTTGAAGCTGAACTAGTTGTTGACCGGAAGGACGTTGCAGCATATGATCTTGTGGGCAATACTTAAATCGTGTTTTAGGCGCCGCAGTTCTAAGCTTTCAAGATCCAGGATAGTTAGTCTATTTTTGTAAGGTATTCTGTTTCGAGTGGAGAAGTGAAGGGCTCTTCTGGTGAAATACCTTTGGACGTTTTCGAGAGTGTTGATGTCTGAGATGTGGTGTGGGTTCCAGACAGATGAGCTGTATTCGAGAATGGGTCTGGCATAGGTTTTGTAGGCTCTAGTCAATAGTGAGAGATTGCCAGAGCAGAATCTACATAGGATCAGGTTAACAACTCTGGAAGCCTTTTTGGCGATATTGTTGCAGTGGGATTTAGCACTTAGGTCGTTTGATATTAGTATTACAAGATCTTTTACTGAGTGTGGGTTGGCTGCGAGAATTTGTTTATTCAGTTCATATATGTGGTTTGGATTCTTTTTGCCAATGTGGAGGATAGAGCATTTGCCTGGGACGATGGCTGGTGTGCCTGCAGAGAGGGCTCTTTGTGCCACCTGTGGCATGCGTGCCATAGGTTCGCCATCACCGTTATAGAATTTTCTGCCCTCGCAGGCGGTTGGCCTAGAAAGCCTCCAAAGTCCTTTTCAACTCTGTTCTTCTTTATGTCTGCATATTATTGGTGTAAATACAAAAGTAGAAGTGTAAACTGGGGAAGCAAAATCCAAAGTACACAAAATGTGTCAAAAACAGAACTGCAAGTAATCTGAGAAAAAATCCCCCCCGGGGGGGGGGCAGGGGGAAGGGATGGGCTGAAGACAATGACCCCTTTCACACATCCAGACAAGAATGGACTGAAACAAAAAGCTGTGAACACCTAGCCTGGAGTTTCAAACTGTTGGCCTGTGGGCCAAATGCATCACATGCCATGCCCAGTCGCCCCCCACAGCTCCAGGAAGGGGGAAATGAAAAACATCACACGACGGCAAACATGATGCCACGAGTTTGACACCCATGACCCAGAGAACTGAAGATAGCTAATAATAATAATTATTATTATTATTTATTAGATTTGTATGCCGCCCCTCTCCGAAGACTCGGGGCAGCTAACAACAATAAAGAAAACAATGTAACAAATCTGATATTAAAAATAATCTTAAAAAACCCCAATTTAAGAGACCAATCATACAAACAAGCACACCATGAATAAATTCTATAAGCCTAGGGGGAAGGGAAAAAAAATTCAGTTCCCCCATGCCTGACGATAGAGGTGGGTTTTAAGGAGCTTGCGAAAGGCAAGGAGGGTGGGGGCAACTCTGATATCTGGGGGGAGCTGGTTCCAGAGGGTCGGGGCTGCCACAGAGAAGGCTCTTCCCCTGGGTCCCGCCAGATCACATTGTTTAGTCGACAGGGCCCGGAGAAGGCCAACTCTGTGTGACCTGACCGGTCGTTGGGATTCGTGCGGCAGAAGGCAATCCCGGAGATATTCTGGTCCGATGCCATGAAGGGCTTTATAGGTCATAACCAACACTTTGAATTGTGACCGGAAATTGATCAGCAACCAATGCAGACATGAAGCTCACTTATTCAGGGGCTCAAACACCACAGACAATTCTTGCAGTGCCAGTAACGATGGTGGACACTGTGTCCCCAAGAAATCATTGGCAAACAGAAAGGAACAGAACCGAACTGAATAGAATAGAATAACCAAGTTGGAAGTGACTTTGGAGATCTTCTAATACAACCCCCCGGTTCAAGCAGGAAACCCTATACCAGTGATGGTGAACCTATGGCACAGGTACCACAGATGGCACGCGAAGCCATATCTGCTGGCACATGAGCTGTTGCCCTAGCTCAGGTCCAATGTGCCAGCCGGCTGATTTTTGGGTCGTACAAGGGCTCTGGGAGGGTGTTTTTGGCTTCCAGAGAGCCTTCGGGGGGATGGGGGAGGGCGTTTTTATTCTTCCCTGGCTCCAGGGAAGCCTTTGGAGCCTGGGGAGGGCGAAACATGAGCCTTCTGGGTCCACCAAAAACATAGAAACATAGAAACATAGAAACATAGAAACATAGAAACATCATAGAAACATCATAGAAACATCATAGAAACATCATAGAAACATCATAGAAACATCATAGAAACATCATAGAAACATCATAGAAACATCATAGAAACACAGAAACACAGAAACACAGAAACACAGAAACACAGAAACACAGAAACACAGAAACACAGAAACATAGAAACATAGAAAAAGACTGACGGCAGAAAAAAGATCTCATGATCCATCTAGTCTGCCCTTATACTATTTTCTGTATTTTATCTTAGGATGGATATATGTTTATCCCAGGCATGTTTAAAATCAGTTACTGTGGATTTACCAACCACGTCTGCTGGAAGTTTGTTCCAAGGATCTACTACTCTTTCAGTAAAATAATATTTTCTCATGTTGCTTTTGATCTTTCCCCCAGCTAACTTCAGATTGTGTCGCCTTGTTCTCGTGTTCACTTTCCTATTAAAAACACTTCCCTCCTGGACCTTATTTAACCCTTTGACATATTTAAATGTTTCGATCATGTCCCCCCTTTTCCTTCTGTCCTCCAGTCTATACAGATTGAGTTCATTAAGTCTTTCCTGATACATTTTATGCTTAAGACCTTCCACCATTCTTGTAGCCCGTCTTTGGACCCGTTCAATTTTGTCAATATCTTTTTGTAGGTGAGGTCTCCAGAACTCAAAAAGTTGGGAAACAGGCCGTTTTTTGCCTCCAGAGGGCCTCTGGGGGGTGGGGGAAGATATTTTTGCCCTCCTAAGGCATTGAATTATGTGTGTGGGCACTCGCCTTGCACGATAGTGTGACGTACATTCTTTCAGCACCCGAGGAAAAAAGGTTTGCAATCACTGCCCTATACCATTTCAAGGTTGTCCAATCTCTTCTAAACCTAAGGTGTTGGAACATTCACAAAAAGATATTCACAAAATTGAACAGGTCCAAAGACGGGCTACAAGAATGGTGGAAGGACTTAAGCATAAGGATGGGTGTCAACAGACTCAAGCTCAACCCGGATAAGACGGAGTGGCTGTGGGTTTTGCCTCCCAAGGACAATTCCATCTGTCCGTCCATTACCCTGGGGGGGGGAATTATTGACCCCCTCAGAGAGGGTCCGCAACTTGGGCGTCCTCCTCGATCCACAGCTCACATTAGAAAACCATCTCTCAGCTGTGGCGAGGGAGGCGTTTGCCCAGGTTCGCCTGGTGCACCAGTTGCGGCCCTATCTGGACCGGGATTCATTGCTCACAGTCACTCACGCCCTCATCACCTCGAGATTCGACTACTGTAACGCTCTCTACATGGGGCTACATTTGAAAAGTGTTCGGAAACTTCAGATCGTGCAGAATGCAGCTGCGAGAGCAGTCATGGGCTTACCTAGGTATGCCCATGTTTCACCATCACTCTGCAGTCTGCATTGGGTGCCGATCAATTTCCGGTCACAATTCAAAGTGTTGGTTATGACCTTTAAAGCCCTTCATGGCATCGGACCAGAATATCTCCGAGACCGCCTTCTGCCGCACGAATCCCAGCGACCGATTAGGTCCCACAGAGTGGGCCTCCTCTGGGTCCCGTCAACTAAACAATGTCGGTTGGCGGGCCCCAGGGGAAGAGCCTTCTCTGTGGCGGCCCCGACCCTCTGGAACCAACTCCCCCAGGAGATTAGAACTGCCCCTACTCTCCCTGCCTTCCGTAAAGCTCTTAAAACCCACCTTTGTCGTCAGGCATGGGGGAACTGAAACACCTCCCCCCGGCCACGTACAATTTATGTATGGTATGTTTGTGTGTGTGCTTGTTAATATAGTGGGGTTCTTTTTAAAACTTTTTTAAATACTTAAATTTATTGAATTTATTTGGATTTGTACGATTGTTTATATTTTTTGTTGTGAGCCGCCCCGAGTTCGCGGAGAGGGGCGGCATACAAATCTAAATAATAAATAAATAAATAAATAAAATAAATAAAACGTATCAGGAAAGACTTAATGAACTCAATCTGTATAGTCTGGAGGACAGTAGGAAAAGGGGGGACATGATCGAAACATTTAAATATGTTTAAGGGTTAAATAAGGTCCAGGAGGGAAGTGTTTTTAATAGGAAAGTGAACACAAGAACAAGGGGACACAATCTGAAGTTAGTTGGGAGAAAGATCAAAAGCAACATGAGAAAATATTACTTTACTGAAAGAGTAGTAGATCCTTGGAACAAACTTCCAGCAGACGTGGTAGATAAATCCACAGTAACTGAATTTAAACATAATATCCATTGTAAGATAAACATATATCCATTGTAAGATAAAATACAGGAAATAGTATAAGGGCAGACTAGATAGACCATGAGGTCTTTTTCTGCTGTCAGACTTCTATGTTTCTATGTTTCTATCACTGCCCTATACCATTTCAAGGTTGTCCAATCTCTTCTTCTAAACCTAAGGTGTTGGAGCATTCACAGCTTCTGGAAGCAAGTCCCAAAGGTGCTTTTTCAGGAGGCAAAGGGACTTTCCTGTTTCTCTTTTGAAGACTTGTCAGAACAGAAGAAGCTTCTTGGATGAGAAGTGAAACGTCTTCAAAAAAAAAACAAGGAAGTCCAGTTGCCTTCTGAAAAGCACCTTTGGAACAACCATCACCTGGATGACTGAGATTCTCTACAGACTTCTGGAGGCAAGCTGTTCCACTGATCAACTGTTCTGACTGTCAGGAAATTTCTCCTTAGTTCTAAGTTACTTCTCTCCTTGTTTAGTTTCCACCCATTGCTTCTTGTCCTGCCCTCAGGTGCTTTGGAGAACAGCTTGACTCCTTCTTCTTCATGGCAACCCCTGAGATACTGGAACATTGCTATCATGTCTCCCCTGGTCCATCCATTCATTAAACTAGACATACCCAGTTCCTGCAACTGTTCTTCATATGTTTTAGCCTCCAGTACCCTAATCATCTTTGTTGCTCTTCTCTGCACTCTTTCTAGAGTCTCAGCATCTTTTTGTGAAGACCAAAACTAGATGCAGTATTCCAAGTGTGGCCTTACCAAGGCATCACAAAATAGTGTTAACACTTCATGTGATCTTGAGTCTGTTAACTCAGCCTAGGACTGTGTTGGCTTCTTTTTTTTAGCAGCTATTGCACATTGCTGGATCTCAATGCAACAGAATGATCCCCACAAATGTACTGAGTAAAAAGGTTTGTGAGATTATGGGCTGAGAACTATGAAAATGAGTTGGTGATGACACCTGTTCAAATGAAACTGGGACCAACACCCTGAGGAAGAACTGAAAACCCTCCACATTGACTCATTGATTAGACACCTGGCTAAATCATTTAAGTCTCCTTGGAAAGACTCCCTGCAAGTGGAGTGGGGGGCTGCTGGAGGTTTGCAGGGGTTCAGGAGACTTTCAACCCTGGGCCGAGAAAGTTTAGAACTAAGACGCCTTAAACAAGATCTAAGTATTGCCCACAAGATCATATGCTGCAACGTCCTGCCTGTTGATGACTACTTCAGCTTCAACCACAACAACACAAGAGCACACAACAGATTTAAACTTAATATTACCCGCTTCAAACTTGATTGTAAAAAATATGACTTCAGTAACCGAGTTGTTGAAGCGTGGAACTCATTACCGGACTCCATAGTGTCATCCCCAAACCCCCAACACTTTACCCGTAGATTATCCACGGTTGACCTATCCAGATTCCTAAGAGGTCAGTAAGGGGCAAGTACAAGTGCACTAGATGCCTTCTGTCCCCTGTCCTATTGCTCTACTATATCTCCTATACCTTCCTTCTATTCCTATATCTTCTTCTATTCTTTCATTGATATGTTCTATTACTATATCTTCTTTTCTATTCTTTTTAAGATATATTTTACTATGAGTATCTCCTCTATAACCTTCATCATGTATTTTACTATATGTATATAGATATATACCCACTAAAACCCTCATTGTGTATTGGACAAAATAAATAAATAAATAAAAATAAAATAAACCTCTAGCTAAGATTGTGTGCAGTTTGGAGAACCTCCATTCTTTTAATTCTCAGCATCCTTTCCTTTCCTTACTGTTTCATCTTCCTTGGGATCAGGGGTGGGCAGCAGGTAGGACGGGGTGGAACACAGTTCCACCGGCGGAAATGAAGATGCATGCGCAGTTCCGGCTGATTGGCGGCTGTCACTTCCTGGATTACTGGGCTCAGCTCAGCTCTCCTTTTTCCCCCTGCTGCTGCTGCTGCAGCATCTGCGCTCCTTGCTTTTTTCCTCTTTCCTCCTTCTTGGCCTCAGATGAGCTTCCCTCTCTCCTGCCTTGCTCCCCTCCAGCCTCACGTGGCCACCTCCCCCCTGAGGTGCAAGCATAAGGCATGGGTGGAAGCGACACTGTCAGCATTTATGCTTCTGGCAGCACCCGTTCCTTTAGCTACCCAGCCTGACCCAGGAAGGAGAGCACGGGAAACGCAAAGCAAATTGTCACCCCAGCAAGTGACACTGGTAAGGTTGTAAGTCAAGGACTTAACAGTTCACTTGAACGATGATGGTCACATGGCCGGTAAGCCACTCCTAGCCAGTCACATGACCCTTAAGCCACACCCAAAAAATAAGCCACACCCACAGGGTGGCAGTACAGTGATCCCCCGGTTATTGCGTCCCCGACCATTGCGAACAGGGTAATTTGCGATTTTTGAGCAATTGCTACCATCTCGATCGTTGCGAAACGCTTTACAGGCTAATTTGCGATTTTTGAGCAATTGCTACCATCTCGATCGTTGCGAAACGCTTTACAGGCTACATCGCAATTTTTTTAAAAAAAAAAAAAGTTAAAAATACAGTACTTGCCCGGTTTTTCCCGCCCAAACTGACCAAACTGACGTGTAGCATTGCTGGTTGGCCGAAATCTCGGCCAATCAGCTTTGCCATTGCAATGGCAATGGTGATACAGCAAAATTTCAGCCAATCACCGTTGTCATTGCTGATGGGCAGAAATCTCGGCCAATCAGTGTTGTTTGCTCAGCTTTGCTTTGCTTTGCTTTGCAACTTGCAACTTTTGCAGCCGTTTCTGTCTTGGAGTTCTGTCTTGGAGTTTGGAGTTGTGAATTGCGTCTGTGTCTTGCATCTGTGTCTTGGAGCTCTTTGTGAAGACTTCGTGGAAGATGGCACCTAAACGTTGCACCCGTAGTGGAGCCGGCAATACTAAAAAGACCCGGAAGATGCTGACAATCAAGGAGAAGATTGAACTTTTGGACATGCTGAAAGCGGGACATTCTAATGTAGAGGTTGGTCGGCATTATGGGATCAACGAATCGACTGTGCGATACATTAGGAAAGAGGAGAAGAAGATAAGGCAAACTTCTCTGATATCATTCAACAAGGGTGCAAAAAGAATAGTGACGCCTAGAAACAAACGCCTTATGAAGATGGAAGCTGCTTTGTCTGTGTGGGTACAAGACTGCCGCAAAAAGAGCATTGCTTTGGATACCAACACCATAAGGACCAAGGCACAGCAATTGTACAACCGTCTTGAAGACACAGAAGGAGGCGATGCAGATGAGGGAAACGCAGGTAAGGGCTGGGGTTTTTTATTCTGTCATTACATACTGTATTTAAGTGTTAAGTGTTAAGGGTGGAAGGAGGGATGGAGGGATGGAAGGAGGGAGGGATGGAAGGAGGGAGGGAGGGAGGGAAGGAGGGAGGGAGGGATGTTAGGAGGGAGGGAGAGAAGGGAAGGAAGGAGGGAGGGAGAGAAGGATGGAAGGAGGGAGGGAGGGAGAGAAGGATGGAAGGAGGGAGTGATGGAAGGAGGGAGGGAGGGATGTTAGGAGGGAAGGACTGTATGCTTTCATTCAAGTCACTTCTCTCTCCCTTTCCTGTCATTCTCTGTAGATGACTCTGAAGACCCCCAGCCATCAACATCTTCTGCTTCTTCAGCCCCAGCCACATTCACAGCAAGCAAAGGGTGGTTTGACAGATTTCAACGGTGCTATGGCCTGAAGAGTGTATCATTGCATGGAGAAGCTGCCTCAGCAGATACAGGTGCAGCTGAAAACTTTGTCCGGCGCACCTTTAAAGATCTAATTGCAGAAGGGGGCTACCATCCAGAACAGGTGTTCAACATGGATGAAACAGGCCTGTTCTGGAAGAGGATGCCTTCACGGACTTTCTTGATGCAAGATGAAGCCAAAGCCCCTGGCTTTAAGGCCATGAAAGATAGAGTGACTTTGGTCATGTGTGGGAATGCAGCAGGCTTTTTGCTGAAGCCAGGGCTAATTTATAAGTCACAAAATCCAAGAGCCCTCAAGAACAGAAATAAGAATGCATTGCCAGTGTACTGGATGCATAATCCTAAAGCATGGATTACAAAACCCCTCACGCGGGACTGGTTTCATCATTGCTTCATCCCACAGGTGCAGGTTTATTTGGCTGCCAAAGGACTAGATTTCAAAGTGCTTCTCCTAATGGACAATGCTGGAGGCCATGATGACCTGGCAGATGAACATGATGGGGTGCAAGTCGAATTCTTGCCACCAAACACCACATCGCTTATCCAGCCGATGGATCAAGGTATTATCCGCGCATTTAAGGCACTGTACACGCGCAATTCTCTTGGAAGCATCGTGGAAGCAATGGAAGCTGATCAAAACTTCACATTGAAGGCCTACTGGCGTCAGTACACAATTGCATTTTGTCTGAAGAACATTCAGAGTGCCTTAGTGGATATGAAGTCACAGACAATGAATGCCTGCTGGAGGAAATTGTGGCCAGAAGTGGTGCATGATCACAGGGGATTTGCTCCCGAAGAAATTCAAGATGCTGCAGTCCAGAAGTCTGTGAAGCTGGCACAGGCACTGGGTGGAGAAGGCTTCGTTGACATGACACCAGAGGAAGTCAATGGTTTGCTTGATGAACATGGCCTACCGCTGACAGACAGAGATCTGGAGGAGCTGACCAGGTCAGCGAGTGAAGAAGAGGAGGGAGCTGTAGAATCTGAGGAAGAAGAAGATGTTGGCCTAACGCTAGAGCGGCTTGCAGAAATGAACAGAACTGCTGCACATCTGCAACGCATGGCAGAACTTTGGGATCCCAACATGACTCGCTCTATACACTTTAAGGCCTCCCTTGACAACACCATTGCACCATACAGAGCCTTGTTAGCCAAGCAAAAGAAAACGCGCCAACAACTGCCCATAACTATGTTTGTCACGAAAACCAAGAGGTCTGCCACAACATCACCTGCAGCGTCCATTGTAGACATGGTGATAGAAGAAGATCCCGATTTATCCTAGTTATGCTAACCCCCCCAAAAAAATGTAAAAATGTAAATAAATATTTTTATTGTTTCTATCAGGATGACTAAGTGTTATTCAATGTGTACAGTACAGGTTACAGGTACAGGTAGAGGTACAGTACTGTACTGTACAGTACTGTACAGTACATTAAGGGGATGGGAAATGGTAATTTGTGGGTTGAAAGTGTTGAGACTGAGTGGCATAGAGAAGAATGAATGAATGACTGAGTGAATGAAATTCAAACACAGGTGAGGGCTGGGGGTTTTTATTCTGTCATTGTTTAAGTGCTTTTTACGAAAGGAAGGAGGGATGGAAGGAGGACATGAGAGCAGGAAAAAACCAGGTTAAAAATGGACTTTGAAATCATAAGTGGCAAGTTTACTCACTGAGAGCTAGCAACTTGAGAGCAGGAAAAAACCAGGTTCAAAATGGACTTTGAAATCATAAGTGGCAAGTTTACTCACTGAGAGCTAGCAACTTGACAGCAGGAAAAAACCAGGTTCAAAATGGACTTTGAAATCATAAGTGGCAAGTTTACTCACTGAGAGCTAGCAACTTGAGAGCAGGAAAAAACCAGGTTCAAAATGGACTTTGAAATCATAAGTGGCAAGTTTACTCACTGAGAGCTAGCAACTTGAGAGCAGGAAAAAACCAGGTTCAAAATGGACTTGGAAATCATAAGTGGCAAGTTTACTCACTGAGAGCTAGCAACTTGAGAGCAGGAAAAAACCAGGTTCAAAATGGACTTTGAAATCATAAGTGGCAAGTTTACTCACTGAGAGCTAGCAACTTGAGAGCAGGAAAAAACCAGGTTCAAAATGGACTTTGAAATCATAAGTGGCAAGTTTACTCACTGAGAGCTAGCAACTTGAGAGCAGGAAAAAACCAGGTTCAAAATGGACTTGGAAATCATAAGTGGCAAGTTTACTCACTGAGAGCTAGCAACTTGAGAGCAGGAAAAAACCAGGTTCAAAATGGACTTGGAAATCATAAGTGGCAAGTTTACTCACTGAGAGCTAGCAACTTGAGAGCAGGAAAAAACCAGGTTCAAAATGGACTTGGAAATCATAAGTGGCAAGTTTACTCACTGAGAGCTAGCAACTTGAGAGCAGGAAAAAACCAGGTTCAAAATGGACTTGGAAATCATAAGTGGCAAGTTTACTCACTGAGAGCTAGCAACTTGAGAGCAGGAGAAAACCAGGTTCAAAATGGACTTGGAAATCATAAGTGGCAAGTTTACTCACTGAGAGCTAGCAACTTGACCAGAAAAAAACCAGGTTCAAAATTGGACTGGGGGGGGGCCGGCATGAAAAATAACCATTGCCAGCCTCCGAACTGCCGTCGCCCCACCGTCTGCGCACGCGCGGCCTAAAAATAATAATTAAAAAAAATCGCGCATGCGCAGACGGTGTTTTTACTTCCGCAGCGCTACTTCGCGAAAACCCGCTCGTTGCGGAGGGTCCTGGAACGGAACCCTCGCAATAACCGGGGGATCACTGTAAAGATTTTGGCTGCCCATTACTGCTTGGGATGCTCTGTTTGAGTAGAAACTTTTGAATTTCTGCTCTGTTATCTTGCCTTTCCCCCTCTCCTGTTCATTCAGCAATGACTCAACTCTGCAGATCTTCCTTCTCAATCTTGTTAGCTCCTGCTAATGTCATCAATGGCTCATCCCTCCTTCCTCCAGTGATTTCACTATTTGCAATTGTCCTGCTCCTTAATAGAATAAGAGAATTGCAAGGGACCTTGTAGGTCATCTAGTCCAACCCCTGCTCAAGCAGGAGATCCTATGCCCTATCTAACATGTGGCTGTCCAATCTCTTCTTGAAAGTCTCCATTGATGAAGCTCCCACAGTTTCCGAAAGCAAACAGTTCCATTGGTTGATTGTTCCCACAGTCAGAAATTTTCTCCTGATATTTAGGTTGAATCTCTCCTTGATCAGTTTCCATCCATTATTCCTTATCTGACTTTCAAGTGCTTTGTTTGCTTGTTTGTTTGTTTGTTTGTTTGTTCGTTCGTTCGTTCGTTCATTTATTTATTTATTTATTTATTTATTTATTTATTTATTTAGTCCAATACCCAATGAGGGTTTTAGTGGGTATATATCTATATACATATAGTAAAATACATGATGAAGGTTATAGAGGAGATACTCATAGTAAAATATATCTAAGAAATAATAGAAAAGAAGGTATAGGAATAGAACATATCAATGAAAGAACAGAAGAAGATATAGGAATAGAAGGAAGGTATAGGAGATATTGGAGAGCAATAGGACAGGGGACGGAAGGCACTCTAGTGCACTTGTACTCGCCCCTTACTGACCTCTTAGGAATCTGGATAGGTCAACCGTGGATAATCTACGGGTAAAGTGTTGGGACTTTGGGGATGACACTATGGAGTCCGGTAATGAGTTCCACGCTTCGACAACTCGGTTACTGAAGTCATATTTTTTTACAGTCAAGTTTGGAGCGGTTAATATTAAGTTTAAATCTGTTGTGTGCTCTTGTGTTGTTGTGGTTGAAGCTGAAGTAGTCGCCGACAGGCAGGACGTTGCAGCATATGATCTTGTGGGCAATGCTTAGATCTTGTTTAAGGCGTCTTAGTTCTAAACTTTCTAGGCCCAGGATTGAAAGCCTAGTCTCGTAGGGTATTCTATTTCGAGTGGAGGAGTGAAGGGCTCTTCTGGTGAAGTATCTTTGGACATTTTCAAGGGTGTTAATGTCTGAGATGTGATATGGGTTCCAAACAGATGAGCTTGACCCTCCTGCTCTCTGTAAGAGCCCCTCAAATATTGGAACACTTCTATCACTGTCTCCCTGGTCCTTCTCTTCACCAGACTGGCTGTGCCCAGCTCCTGCAACCGTTCTTCATATCTTTTAGTCTCCAGTCCCCTAATCATCTTGGTTGCTTTTCTCTGTACTGTTTTTAGAGTCTCAACATCTTTCTTATAGTGTGATGACCAAAATTGGAAGTAGGCGTGGTCTTATTAAAACTTTATAGAGTGGCACTAATACCTCATGTGATCTTGATTCTATCCCAGTTTAGGATTACATTGCATTGGCTTTTTTGGCGGCAGCGGCAGTTCCAAGGAGGAACTGAAAGGAGGCAGAATTTGTTTGTTTGTTTGTTTGTTTGTTTGTTGGTTGGTTGGTTGGTTGGTTGGTTGGTTGGTTGGTTGGTTGGTTGGTTGGTTGGTTGGTTGGTTTAGTTAGTTAGTTAGTTAGTTAGTTAGTTAGTTAGTTAGTTAGTTAGTTAGTTAGTTAGTTAGTTAGTCCAAAACAAATTGAAAGTTAAAGAGAATAAAAATGTGTAGTAGTAAATATCAGGGAAGGGATAGAAGAAGAGATATGAGAATAGAATACATCAATGAAGAGTAGAGGAAAGGATATATGAATGGGAGAAAAGATATATAAAATATAGGAGAGACAATTGGAGAGGGGGCAGAAGGCACTCTAGTGCACTTATGCTTGCCCCTTACTGACCTCTAAGGAACCTGGTGAGGTCAATCGTGGATAGCCTAAGGGAAAAATGTTAGGGGTTGGGGGTTGATATTTTAATATTAAATTTGTTTCACTATAATATTATTTTATTACTGTTGTGAGCTGCCCCGAGTCTTCGAAGAGGGGCGGCATACAAATCTAATAAATTGAATTGAATTGAATTGACACCACAGAGTCCGGTAATGAGTTCCACGCTTCGACAACTCGGTTGCTAAAGTCATATTTTTTACAGTCACGTTTGGAGCGGTTGATATTAAGTTTGAACCTGTTGCGTGCTCTTGTGTTATTGCGGTCGAAGCTGAAGTAATCGTTGACAGGCAGGATGTTGCAGCATATGATCTTGTGGGCAATACTTAGATCATGTTTAAGGCATCGTAGTTCTAGGCTTTCTAGACCCAGGATTGTAAGTCTAGTTTGTAGGGTATTCTGTTTCGAGTGGAGGAGTGAAGGGCTCTTCTGGTGAAGTATTGTTGGACATTTTCGAGTGTTGATGTCTGAAATGTGGTGTGGGTTCCAGACAGATGAGCTGTATTTGAGGGTGGGTCTGGTGAAAGTTTTGTTTTTCCCAGAATCTGGGAAAAACCCCCACATGGTCTCAGAGAACATCTGACTAGGTTTGGTACGCCCAGTGAAGGGCTACCAATATTTTTGCTACCACACTGTGGGCCTGGCTTATGCAGGACGCCCTGCATTTTCTTTCAACATCTTTCAGTGCAAATTGGGTGCTCTGGGGTGGAACTCCTTTTTTGCCACTCTACTGCGTTCTCCCCCCCACCCCTCGTTATGCCTCATTTAAAATACACCCAACCAGCCCCACTCCTCTAACCTAGTCAACCCCATTGATTGGAGTCAGACGAAGAAAGCAAATGGATGGGGGAAAAGAGGTGTGAGGACCTTAATTCAGGTAGTCCTCAACTTACAACAGTTTATTTTAGTGACTGTTCCAAGTTCATTTAATGGCCGTAGTAACAGTTCATTTGGTGACCATTCAGAGACACTGGAAAAAGAACCTTTTTTTCACATATGACTGTTGCTACATCCCCATAGTCCCATGATCAATATTTAACCACTCAGCAACTGGCGCCTATTTATGACTATTGTAACATCCCAAGATGACGTGATTCCCCTTTCTGAGAAGCAACGTCAGTGGGGAAGCCAGATTCACTTGACAACTGTGTAATTAACTTAACCACGACAGTAATTGACTTAATAACTAGGACATTAAAGGTCATGAAACAGAGCTAAACTCATTTAAAAATGTTTTGCATAACAACAGAAATGCTGGGCTGATGGAAAAAGAATGGGGTTTTTTGTATGTATAAAGGGAAAAAAATTAAAAACCTTATATATAAAAAAGAAATGTTGGGCTCAATTGAGTGGTAAATCGAGGACTACCTATATTTGAGATGGGGAATCTTTTGGGGGGAGACTTTGGGTTCCTCCTAGACCAGGGGTAGGCAAAGTTGGCTCTTCTATGACTTGTGGACTTCAACTTCCTAGCTCAGGAATTCTGGGAGTTGAAGTCCACATGTCATAGAAGAGCCAACTTTGCCTACCCCTGTCCTAGACTCATCCACTGCAACTCAGAAGGAAAAGTTATGAAACATTTTATTTTATTTGTTTGTTTGTCAAACATGCACAAGATAGCAGTTATAGGAATAAACATAAACATAAGCAAAATAAGTACTGATAAATGAGGACAATAGGACACTAAGACAAGGATTTATTTATTTATTTATTTATTTATTGTTAGAGTTGAAAGGGACCATGAAGGCCATCGAGTTCAACCCCCTGCCCAAGCAGGAACCCTATAGTACACCAGTCAAGTGGCAGTTCAATCTTCTCTTAAAAATGTCCAGAGTGTTGGAGTTCACAACGTCCGCTGGTAGGTTGTTCCATTGGTTGATCGCTCTGACTGTCAGGAAGTTCCTCCTTATCTCCATGTTGAATCTCTCCTTGGTCAGCTTCCAGCCATTGTTCCTCGTCCGGCCCTCTGGTGCCCTGGAGAATAAAGTGATCCCCTCCTCTCTGTGACATCCCCACATATACTTGTAGACTGCTATCATGTCCACTCTGGCCCTCTTTTTCTCTAGGCTATCCATGCCCAGTTCCCTCAGTCTCTCTTGGTAAGTCTTGGTTTCCAATCCCTTAATCATCTTGGTTGCTCTTTTTTGCACCTTCTCCAGAGTTTCAATGTCTTTTTTGAAGTGTGGTGACCAGAACTGAATACAGTACTCCAGGTGTGGTCGGACCAGGGTGGACTGGCAGGCACGATCTAAGTCCTAAGGCAGTGATGGCTAACCTTTTTTTCCTTAGGTGCCAAAAGAGCATAGATGTGCACTATCATGCATGTGCGAGTGCCCCCACCCATAATTCAATGCCTGGGGAGGGTGGAAACAGCTTCCCTGTCCCCTGGAAGCCCTCTGGAGGCTGGAAACCACCTGTTTCCCAGCTTCTGGTGGGCCCAGTAGGCTCATGTTTGATCCTCCCCAGGCTCCAAAGGCTTCCCTGGAGCCAAGGGAGGGCAAAAACACCTTCCCCCATCCCCTCAGAGGCTCTCTAGAAGCCAAAACTGCCCTCCCAGGGCCTCTGCATGAGCCAAAAATCAGCTGGCCAGCACACACATGCACATTGGAGCTGAGCTAGGGCAACAGCTCGCGTGCCAGCAGATATGGCTCCACGTGCTACCTGTGGCACCCATGCCATAGGTTCACCATCACTGATCTAAAGGTTAAAGTTTTTGTGATTTGAGAAAGAAACCACAGTCTGGTAGTGAATCCCGGCACTCTGTTGCTCTATTTTCTGCAGACGAGTTTGCGGTGGTTCTCTTTAAGTTTGTATCTATTGTGTGCTCGTGTATTATTGCAGTTGAAGTTGAAGTATTCATTGACAGATAGGACATTGTGGCAGATGATTTTATGAACTACTTTTAGATCGGTATGAAAGCAACGTAGTTCTAGGTTGTCTAAGCCCAAGATTTCAAGTCTGGTGGCATAAGGTATTCTGTTGTGAGCGGAGGAGTGGAGGACTCTTCTTATGAAATATTTCTGGACTCTCTCGATTGTATTAATATCCGAAATGCAGTGTGCAAGTTCCAGAACAGAGAGCTGTATTCCACAATTGGTCTAACAAATGTTTTGTAAGCTCTGGTTAGCAGTGTAATATTGCCAGAAATAAATAAATAAATAAATAAATAATAAATATAATAATAATAATAACAACAACAATAAGTGGTACTTGGCACGCTGGGCGCAGTGCCAATGGATCTCAGCGGACATTTGAAAACCATCGCTTTACTGGGATCGGCAAACATAATTCGCCGCTACATCACGTAGTCCTAGATGCTTGGGAAGCGCCCGACTGGTGATGAAATACAAAATCCAGCATAGTGATCTCGTTTGCTGTGTTGTATTGACATAATAATAATAATAATAATAATAATAATAATAATAATAATAATAATAATAATAAAAAAGTGGTCGAAAATGAGCAAGCAAAACTACTGTGGGACTTCCGACTGACCAAATTCTGAAGCATAACACACCAGACATTGCGATTGTGGAGAAAAAAAAAGTATGGATCATCGACATTGCAATCCCAGGGGACAGCAGAATTGAGGAGAAGCAGTTAGAGAAATTAGTGAAATACGAAGATCTAAAAATCGAGCTGCAACGACTCTGACATAAGCCCGTGAAAGTGGTCCCAGTGGTACTTGGGGACATTTGAAAACCATCGAAATTGACAAAATCTCCATCTGTCAATTGCAAAAGGCCGCTTTACAAACATAATTCGCCGCTACATCACGCAGTCCTAGGTGCTTGGGAAGCGCCCGACTGGTGATGAAATACGAAATCCAGCATAGTGATCTCGTTTGCTGTGTTGTACTGACATAACAACAACAACAACAACAATAATAATAGTAAAAAATAATAATAATAAAATAATAATAATAATAATAATAATAATAATAATAATAATAATAATAATAATAAATATATAAAAATCTTGAAAAGACCCAGGCCCCAGCCAGACCTTCAGATAACACACCGCATAACCTCCTCCATGTAGCCCCTGCATGGACTATTCATACAGCCGGTAAACATCTGAAAGGAAAAGGAAACCACAGAAAAAACGATCCATGGAGTATTTGGCACATTGTGCACCCCACCTGTGCTAGGATCTATTTCCGGGGTGGTTGAGGTTGGGCAGAGCTGAAATTTTAAACTAGCATTTAATTTTTTTGGGGGGGGGGAAGAAAACCAATTTAATCCTTTAAAATTTAAGTTGACATTTTTCAAGTGGTCTCCAACCTTGGCAAGTTACTTTGTTTGTTTGTTTGTTTGTTTGTTTGTTTGTTTGCTTGCTTGCTTGCTTGCTTGCTTGCTTGCTTGCTTGCTTGCTTGCTTGCTTGCTTGCTTGCTTGCTTGCTTGCTTGCTTGCTTGCTTGCTTGCTTGCTTGTTTGTTTATTTATTTATTTATTGGATTTGTATGCCGCCCCTCTCTGCAGACTCGGGGCGGCTAACAGCAGCAATAAAACATTATATAACAAAATCCAATACTAAAAACAGTTAAAACCCCATTATATAAAAACCAATCATACATACAGACATACCATGCATAAAATTGTAAAGGCCTAGAGGGAAGTGTATCTCAGTTCCCCCATGCCTGGCGGCAGAGGTGGGTTTTAAGCAGCTTTCGAAAGGCAAGGAGGGTGGGGGCAATTCTAATCTCTGGGGGGAGTTGGTTCCAGAGGGCTGGGGCCACCACAGAGAAGGCTCTTCCTCTGGGTCCCGCCAAGCGACATTGTTTGGTTGATGGGACCCGGAGAAGACCCACTCTGTGGGACCTAACTGGTCACTGGGATTCGTAGACTTGGATGGCTGAGGAATTCTGGGAGTTGGAAATCCACAAGCCTTAAAGCCGCCAAAATTGGAGACCCCAGATCTAGAATAGAGTCCTTGACTTACAGCAGTTCATTTAGTGACTGTTCAAAGTTTCAAGGGACTTATGTCCATTTTTCAGTTTTATAGCCTTTGCAGCATCGCCATGGTGCGATTTCTTTCTCCCTCTTGGAACCGAATCCAGGTGGGAGGACGGCAAATAAATCCAATAAATAAATAAATATCTTCCAACACTGTTTGGAAGCCTGATTACTTATTTGACCCCATGGGATAAACGTATATCCATCCTAAGATAAAATACAGGAAATAGTATAAGGGCAGACTAGATGGGCCATGAGGTCTTTTTCTGCTGTCAATCTTCTATGTTTCTGTTTCTGCTATTACATAAGTCTTCTCCCCATTCCTACCACCCATCTCCTCCCACTTACCACTGTATGACTGTAACTAGTTGCTTGTATCCTTATGATTTATATTGTTTCCTGGTTGTTTATTTGTACCCTATGACAATCATTGTTGTATCTCATAATTCTTGGCAAATGTATCTTTTTCTTTTTTGTACACTGAGAGCACCTGCACCAGAGACAAATTCCTTGCGTGTCCAATCAGCCTTGGCCAATAAAGAATTCTATTCTATTCTATTCTATTCTATTCTATTCTATTCTACTCCACTCCACTCCACTCCACTAACACACTGGCGACTGCCTGGATTAGCTCCTAGGATGGTGTTTCAGAAGTAATTTAATTTAATTTAATTTAATTTAATTTAATTTAATTTAATTTAATTTAATTTAATTTAATTTAATTTAATTTAATTTAATTTAATTTAATTTAATTTAATTTAATTTAATTTAATTTAATTTAATTTAATTTAATTTAATTTAATTTAATTTAATTTAATTTAATTTAATTTAATTTAATTTAATTTAATTTAATTTAATTTAATTTAATTTAATTTAATTTAATTTAATTTAATTTAATTTAATTTAATTTAATTTAATTTAATTTAATTTAATTTAATTTAATTTAATTTAATTTAATTTATCCAATACACAATACACATTGAAGAGAATAGACATGTAGTAATATATATAAAGAAAAGGATAGAAGAAAAGATATGGGGGGAGTTGAGATAGCTCTTCCCCCTAGGCCAGGGGTCCCCAAACATGGCAAGTTTAAGATTTGTGGACTTCAACTCCCAGAATTCTCTAGCCAGCTATACTGGCTGGAGAATTCTGGGAGTTGAAGTCCACAAGTCTTAAAATTGCCAAGTTTGAAGACCTCTGCCCTAGGCCATGACCAGTTATGCATGGTATGTTTGTGTGTATATTTGGTTTTATAATAGGGGTTTTTAGTTGTTTTTTATTATTGGATTGTACATGTTGTCTTTATTATTGTTGTTAGCCGCCCCGAGTCTACGGAGAGGGGTGGCATACAAATCCAATAAATTATTATTAATTATTAATTATATAAAAATCGAGAAGAAGATATATGAAAGAAAGTATATATGAGATAAAGGAGAGACAATTGGCCAGGGGACGGAAGGTACACTGGTGCACTTATGTACGCCCCCTACTGACCTCTTAGGAACCTGGAGAGGTCAATCCTGGAGAGTCTAAGCCTAAGGGAAAAATGTCGGGGGTCAGGGGTTGACACTACTGAGTCCGGTAATGAGTCCCACGCTTTCGATTGCTAAAGTCATGTTTTTTACAGTCAAGTTTGGAGCGGTTAAGTTTGAATCTGTTGCGTGCTCTTGTGTTGTTGCGGTTGAAGCTGAAGTTGATTTGCCATTGCCTCCTTCTTAGGGCTGAGAGAAAAGGGCTGGGCTGTGGGGGGGGGCTCTGTACCAGGCGCTTTACGGACTCCGAAGATGTCGCCGTTTTTCCTAGCGCCCCCTCCGTTACCCACTTCGCAAGGAGGGTTTTCCCCCTCCCCTCCCCCATTTCCTCCTTTGCAAGCCCTGCGGTTTTCTTTCTTTTTCGTGTTTTCCCCTCACTGGAATCGCTTTGGCTTTCGTTTCTGTTTATTAGAAACGAAGATTGGACTCCTGCCTAGGGAATGCTCGCGGGGCGGAACAGCTTAGGTTTCAAACACAACAACCACCCACCCTGCTCTCAGTCGCTCTCTGGCCCGAGCCCTGCGAGCAGCAGGAGAAATCCGCGATGGGGCTTTTCCGGGCACCCCTGGAATTCCTGCTCCTGCTGCTGCTCCTGCTGGGAGGCTCCTCCGGTAAGCGCTTTCTGGGCTGCGTGGGGTTTGCAGACCTTTGTTTGGCTGGTCGGAATTTATTCAGGAATTCTCCCTTTTCCCCTCTCCGCGCAGTGTTATTGAGCGACCGTGGGAATGCAGGTAAAGAAACTCTGCCCTGAGAATCGCTCGCGATTGTCGTCCTTGGATTCGAGCCTACTGTTCTTATATATAAGAACGACAATATACCGTATATAAAATCTTGAGGTACAGCACTTTATGATTGTCGGGGGGGGGGGGTGTCAAATAAGCAATCAGGAAATAATCTGTTTGGAACCCATATCGCATCTCAGACATTAACACCCTTGAAAATGTCCAAAGATACTTCACCAGAAGAGCCCTTCACTCCTCCACTCAAAACAGAATACCCTATGAGACTAGACTTTCAATCCTGGGCCTAGAAAGTTTAGAACTAAGACGCCTTAAACAAGATCTAAGTATTGCCCACAAGATCATATGCTGCAACGTCCTGCCTGTCGGCGACTACTTCAGCTTCAACCACAACAACACAAGAGCACACAACAGATTTAAACTTAATATTAACCGCTCCAAACTTGACTTTAAAAAATATGACTTCAGTAAACGAGTTGTCGAAGCGTGGAACTCATTACCGGACTCCATAGTGTCATCCCCAAACCCCCAACACTTTACCCTTAGATTATCTACAGTTGACCTATCCAGATTCCTGAGAGGTCAGTAAGGGGCGAGTACAAGTGCACTAGAGTGCCTTCCGTCCTCTGTCCTATTGCTCTCCTATATCTCCTATACCTTTCTTCTATCCCTATATCTCTTCTTCTATTCTTTCATTGATACGTTCTATTACTATACCTTCTTTTCTATTATTTATTAGATATATTTTACTATGAGTATCTCCTCTATAACCTTCATCATGTATTTTACTATGTGTATATAGATATATACTCACTAAAACCCTCATTGTGTATTGGACAAAATAAATAAATAAAAATAAATAAATATTAATAAAAATGTTAAGGATACAAGCAACAGGTTACAATCGTACAGTCATAAGTGGGAGCAAATAATAATAATAATAATAATAATAATAATTATTATTATTATTATTATTATTATTATTATTATTATTATTATTATTTAGACTTGTATGCTGTCCTTCGGGGTGAATCACAGGTACAATATAAAACACAAACACAAATCTAATTAATTAAAACAAATGGGTGATAGGAATGATGAGAAAAAACTAGTAGTAATAGTAGTGCAGACTTAGCAAATATTTTGACAGTATTGTTTTGCAGAATGATGAGGTTTGGGGGAAAAAACTCTTCTTGTGCCTAGTTGTCTTGGTGTGCGGTGCTCTGTAGCGAAGTTTTGAAGGTAGGAGTTGTCCAGGCGAGGGCTCCGTAAATATTTTCACTGCCCTCTTTTTGACTCTTGCAGTATACAGGTCCTTAATGAAAGGCAGGTTGGCGACAATTGTTTTTTCTGCAGGGATTAAGTCCAATCTTCACTAATTTATCTATCAGCTCTTTATGTGGAACCGTATCAAAGGCTTTGCTGAAGTCCAGGTAGGCAATATCCACGGCACCACCTTCATCCAACACCTTTGTGACATAGTCAAAGAAATCAATGAGATTAGGGTGACATGATTTGCCTTCAGTAAAGCCATGCTGATTTGGGTCCAATAAGTTATTGTTTTTTAGGTGCTGATTTATCCTCTTTTTGAGTAGAGTCTCCATCATTTTAACTACAACTGATGTCAAGCTAACTGGCCTGTAGTTACCAGCTTCTTCTCTACTGCCCTTCTTGTGGATAGGCACAACAGTGGCCATTCTCCAATCCTCAGGAACTTCTCCTGTTAACAGGGATTGGTTAAACAAATCAGTCAGGGGGGGTAGCAATGACAGATCTGAGTTCTTTAAGAACTCTGGGGTGTATTGCATCCAGTTTTGGTCACCACGCTATGAAAATGGTGTTGAGAGGAAAAGTGCAAAGAAAAGCAACCAGGAGGATTAGGGGAGTGGAGACTATATACATATAAAAAGTGTTTGCAGGAACTGAGCATGGCTATTCTAGTGAAGAGAAGGACCAGGGGAGACATGATAGCAGTCTTCCAATATTTGAGGGGCTGTCACAGGGAGGAGATGGGCAACCTATTTTCCAAGGCACCTGAAAGCTGGACAAAGAATAATGGACAAAAACTCAACAAGGAAAGATTCAACTAGAAATCGGGATAATTTTTCTGAATGTGAGAACAATCAAACAATGGAACAGCTTGCCTTTGCAAGTTGTGGGGGCTTCATCACTGGAGGCTTTCAAGGAAAGTTTGGACTGCCATTTGTCAGAAATTGTGTGGGGTCTCCTGCTTGGGAGGGGGGGAGTTTGGACTAGATCAGTGATTTTCAACCTTTTTTGAGCTGCGGCACATTTTTTACATATACAAAATCATGGGGCACATTGAGCGGGGGGGAATGGGGGGGCTAAAAAAGTTTGGACAAAAAAATTCTCTCTCTCTTCCTCCCTTTTGCTCTATTTCTCTCCCTCTTTCTCTCTCTTCCTTCCTTCCTCTCTTTTTTGCTCTCTTTCTCTCTCCCTCCTTCCCTCCCTCTCTTTCTCTCTCTCTCTTGCTTTCTTTCTCTCTTTCTCTCTTGCTTTCTTTCTCTCTCTTTCTCTCTCTCTTGCTTTCTTTCTCTCTCTTTCTCTCTCTTGCTTTCTTTCTCTTTCTCTTTCCCTCTTGCTTTCTTTCTCTCTCTTTCTCTCTCTTGCTTTCTCTCTCTCTCTCTTTCTCTCTCTTGCTGAGCTTCGCGGCACACCTGACCATGTCTCGCGGCACACTAGTGTGCCACGGCACTCTGGTTGAAAAACACTGGACTAGATGACCTACAATGACCCTTCCAACTCTTCAATCTAATCGGACATTTCAAGGCTGGAAATGGGGTAGGGTCTCCTGCTTGAGGGGGAGGGGTTGGACTAGATGACCTACAAGTTCCCTTCCAACTCTGTTAATCTTCTTCGCCCAATCCGGATCACCTGGCTCTTGATCTGGCACAGCCTGTTATAATAACAAACAGATCCAGGACAAAGGCAGAACAGCTGGTCTTATGGCAACAGATCGTGCATGCTTACTTAGCTAGGCTCTGGGGTAAAGGGAGGTGGTGTGGAGGAGAAAGCTATGTCATTAACCTGGTCTAGGATAAAATCTTCCCTTGGCTTCCAGTGTCAGAACTGAGGAAGCTTCTTGGATGAGAAAGGGGAACTTCTTCAAAAAGCAGAAACAAAACAAGAAAGTCCAGTTGTCTCCTGAAAAAGCACCATTGGGACAGGAAAGCTATACTTAAGAATGGGAAGGAATTCAGGATTTAGAACATCCCAACATTCTCTGACTATCTGCCTACTCATCTAATGGGACTTTTCACCCTTGGGAGGACATACTGTATATGGAAGCCTATTCACCATGGGGGACATATATGGACTTTCCCAACCACCCTGGTCAGACAGAAAAAGCTACTTGGATAAACAGCAAATATTTGTAATCAACGGAAAAAGGAAAATAATGTCGGTGCCATGACTCAAACTTCCTGACGATTCTAGCTGGGTGATTGAGAATCTTCAAGACTGTATTCTGAAATTGTTGTAACAGAATAACAGAGTTGGAAGGGACCTTGGAGGTCTTCTAGTCCAACCTCCTGCTTGGGCAGGAGACCTTATACTACTTCAGGCAATTTCTGTCCAATCTCTTCTTAGACGCCACAATTTCTGGAGGCAAGTTGTTGATTGTTCCGACTCAGGAAATTGCTTCTCTCCTCGATTAGTTTTTATCTGTTGCTGCTTGGCCTTGGCGTCAAGGTTCATTTATTGGTAGGTTGATTTTGTGTAATCTAATTCCTTGTCGACTCTTAGCAACCATATCTCATGACAGCCAAGGCTGGCGCAGGGAGTGTAGCCTCTAGCCTTGAAATGTCCCAATTAGATTACATTGTTGGAAGGGACGTTGTAGGTCATCTAGTCCAAACTCCCCCCTCCCCCCTTCTGAGCAGAGACAGGTTACAAGCAGTGTGCCACAATAGGTGGTGCCTTTTGATTGGCCGGTGAAAAACATAGGAGCTGCATTTGGATTGGCTGGTGATAATTTGAACCTAAGAGAACGGTATGGAGCTAGCTAAGTGTTGTCAAAGAGGGTTGGGGGAGGTCGACTCCTTCACCCAATGCACCTTTTCTTGATATAATTCTCGATTTCCTACGATTATTTTCCTTTTCACTATTTTTTTTATTTTAGCACAGTGTTGCATTCATATACGCATGTTTTTATGCACCTATATATTATAGATGTCACACCTGTGACAGGTAAAAATGGAGTTGCTTGGCACCGAGGCTGGTGAAAAAGATAGCAGGCGCATTTTGATTGCATGGTCTGGTGATAATTTGAACCAATGAGAATGGTCCCTTTATATGGAGTAAGCTAAATGTGGTAAAGATAGGGTCTTCCAACAGGTCTCTAACTGTTCTGCCCAGCCTCCTTAATTATTAGCAATGACTCAATTCACATTGAAAAATCAAAAGCTAGCATAGTAAGATATATTACTCAAAAAAATAAAGGGAACACTTAAACAACACAATATAACTCCAAGTAAATCAAACTTCTGTGAAATCAAACTGTCCACTTAGGCAGCAACATTGATTGACAATCAATTTCACATATTGTCAGCACATTCAACTTTGTACAGAACAAAGTATTCAATGAGAATATTTCATTCATTCAGATCTAGGATGTGTTCTTTGAGTGTTCCCTTTATTTTTTTGAGCAGTGTGTATTGTTGCAAGCACAGTTCTAAAATATACAAGTTAAATCAATGACTCCTGCTGTATTCTCTCATTAGCGATAAATAACAGGAATCTGGGAAGCTAGCCAGAACGCTATAAATCCTCCGATCTAATGTTCTTTCTTTGACAGATGTACTGTACACACTATAGTCCAGAGAATATTTTCAGCTAAACGGTTAAAACAATTGATCTGTGGAACAGCTTGCCTCCAGAAGTTGTGAATGCTCCAACACTGGAAGTTTTTAAGAGGAAATTGGATAACCATTTGTGGTGTAGGGTTTCCTACCTAAGCAGGATTTTGGACTAAATTACCTCCAAGGTCCCTTCCAATTGTATTATTCAAGTTACTACTGGGGTCTGCTTGGTTGTATCCATTAACATACTAATAGTTAATCAGATGTTGTGTGTGTGTGTAATGTGGATAATTTTTTTTAAAAAAAATGGAAGAAACATACTGATTGATATCTCCTTCTCAATTCTCTAGTAAGATGATCCTTTGTTTTTCAATGTCTGAAATTTAAATATAGATTTGCACTGCAGGGCTGAAGAGCAAGGGGGGGGGAGAGAAAATGAACTGTTGACCCTAGAGTGTAGAATTGACAGTACTATTCGTTCTGGTGCTGCCACCTTGTGGAAGGAAAGAGGATCTCAGACGCAGTAGTTTTGGTGTCATGGTTAATTGTGTACTAAAAACACAAAAAGGGCTGAAACTCCGTAGAAAGTCCTCCCACCCCACTTTTTCAAGGCTCAACTCATTCTTTCTCCCAAAAGGGACAGTCTGGGGTTTTTTCTTAACATGGTACAGAACAAAGACATAAAAATTGCATTTGTTTTCCCCACATAAAGTTGCTTTATTGTACAAAATTAAACTCTTTTGTTGAATGATTGTGGGAACTGGGTATGTCTAGGACTAACATGATAGAAAGCACTTCCCTCCTGGACCTTATTTAACCCTCACCTACAAAAAGATATTGACAAAATTGAACGGGTCCAAAGACGGGCTACAAGAATGGTGGAAGGTCTTAAGCATAAAATGTATCAGGAAAGACTTAATGAACTCAATCTGTATAGTCTGGAGGACAGAAGGAAAAGGGGGGACATGATCGAAACATTTAAATATGTTAAAGGGTTAAATAAGGTTCAGGAGGGAAGTGTTTTTAATAGGAAAGTGAACACAAGAACAAGGGGACACAATCTGAAGTTAGTTGGGGGAAAGATAAAAAACAACGTGAGAAAATATTATTTCACTGAAAGAGTAGTAGATCCTTGGAACAAACTTCCAGCAGACGTGGTAGATGAATCCACAGTAACTGAATTTAAAGATGCCTGGGATAAACATATATCCATCCTAAGATAAAATACAGAAAATAGTATAAAGGCAGACTAGATGGACCATGAGGTCTTTTTCTGCCGTCAGTCTTCTATGTTTCTATGTTTCTATAGCAGTTTTCTGACATCTGTAACAGAGAAGAGGGGGATCAAACCTTGCAGAGAGTCAGCACCCACCTAGAGAATGAAACGTTTTGGAAGATATTAAAAGAGGCAGAATATTGTATGTCCCCAAAGGAGAAATTGGAACTTCCTACATTGTAAAACAGGCTCCAGAAGATGCAAGAAGTCTTTAGAAACAGATATTTGTGCCCATTTAAGAAAGCTAGGACAACCTATTCATAAACAAAAGGTCTTCAAATGTAGGGAGATGGGATCAAGAAGGACAGAGCAGGACATTTAAAGATTAAAACATAATAAGATTAGCCCACCACCATTTAGGAAAATAGAATAGAATTGGATTGGAATGGAATGGAGTCGAGTGGAATGGAATAGAATAGAATAGAATAGAATAGAATAGAATAGAATAGAAATTCTTTATTGGCCAAGTGTGGTTGGACACACAAGGAATGTGTCTTTGGTGCATATGCTCTCAGTGTACATAAAAGAAAAGATACATTTGTCAAGAATCATGAGGTACAACAATGATTGTCATAGGGTACAAATAAGCAATCAGGAAACAGTATAACTCAAGGATACAAACAACTAGTTACAATCATACAGTGGTAAGTGGGAGGAGATGGGTGATAGGAATGATGAGAAGACTAATAGTAATAGCAGAAACATAGAAACAAAGAAGATTGACAGCAGAAAAAGACTTCATGGTCCATCTAGTCTGCCCTCATACCATTTCCTGTATTTTATCTCAGGATAGATATATGTTTATCTCAGGCATGTTTAAATTCAGTTACTATGGATTTACCAACCACGTCTGCTGGAAGTTTGTTCCAAGCATCTACTACTCTTTCAGTAAAATAATATTTTCTCACGTTGCTTCTAAATATTTTCTCATGTTGTGTCTTTCCCCCAACTAACCTCAGATTGTGCCCCCTTGTTTTGGGGTTCACTTTCCTATTAAAATCACTTCCCTCCTGAACCCTATTTAACCCTTTAACCTATTTAAATGTTTCGATCATGTCCCCCCTTTTCCTCCTGTCTTCCAGACTATACAGATTGAGTTCATTAGGTCTTTCCTGATAAGTTTTATGTTTAAGACCTTCCACCATTTTTGTAGCCCGTCTTTGGACCCATTCAATTTTATCAATATCTTTTTGTAGGGGAGGTCTCCAGAATGCAGCCTTAGTTTGATAGTGGTGAGAGAATTATTTGCTTAGCACAATGATGGCATTCAGGGAAAATTTTTTTCTTGTGTCTAATTGTCTTTGGGTGCAGTGCCCTATAGCATTGTTTTGAAGATCGGGTTGAGCCGCACCCATGTGGTTGCATCCGCCTGATCGGGCTGTGTCAGCTGCCCTGAACCGGCTTCACCTCTGTTGACCTAACCATGCCCACCCCACCATGTCCTCCTGATGCCACTCAGATGACCACACCCACTCAGTCACATCCAACTGGCTGCAGTGATCTGTCCTATTCCCACCCCAATGACGTTATCTCATTTCTTTAAGGAAACATCTGCAGGAAAAAACAACCAAGTTCAGGGAGCATCAAGGACATCTCACTGGCTAGAGTCGGTTTAGTTTGGCTTTACCATCAGCCAGAATCTGCTTTTCACAGGTTTAGGGACAGACCTTGGTATACTAATAACAAAAGATTTAAGCACCAAAGCTCACTGCAACAATATAGCCAAGAAGGCTTCCAGAGTTGTCAACCTAATCCTACGTAGCTTCTGCTCTGGCAATCTCACACTACTTACCAGAGTTTACAAAACTTTTGCCAGACCCATCCTCGAATACAGCTCATCTGTTTGGAACCCATATCGCACCTCAGACATTAACACCCTTGAAAATGTCCAAAGATACTTCACCAGAAGAGCCCTTCACTCCTCCACTCGAAATAGAATGCCCTACGAGACTAGACTTTCAACCCTGGGCCTAGAAAGTTTAGAACGAAGACGCCTTAAACAAGGTCTAAGTATTGCCCACAAGATCATATGCTGCAACGTCCTGCCTGTTGGCGACTACTTCAGCTTCAACCACAACAACACAAGAGCACACAACAGATTTAAACTTAATATTAACCGCTCCAAACTTGACTATAAAAAATATGACTTCAGTAATTGAGTTGTCAAAGCGTGGAACTCATTACTGGACTCCATAGTGTCATCCTCAAACCCCCAACACTTTACCCTTAGATTATCTACGGTTGACCTATCCAGATTCCTAAGAGGTCAGTAAGGGGCGAGTACAAGTGCACTAGAGTGCCTTCCGCCCCCTGTCCTATTGCTCTCCTATATCTTCTATACCTTTCTTCTATTCCTATATCTCCTCTTCTGTTCTTTCATTGATATGTTCTATTACTATACCTCTTTTCTATTATTTCTTAGATATATTTTACTATGAGTATCTCCTCTATAACCTTCCTCATGTATTTTACTATGTGTATATAGATATATACCCACTAAAACCCTCATTGTGTATTGGAATAGATAGATAGATAGATAGATAGATTAGAATAGATTAGATAGATAGATAGATAGATAGATAGATAGATAGATAGATAGATAGATAGATAGATAGGGATGGATGGATGGATGGATAGAAAGATAGATAGATAGATAGATAGATAGATAGATAGATAGATAGATAGATAGATAGATAGAATTGTACAGCATTTGAAGCAGAAAGATGATGGCCCTTTGGTTTGGGTGCCACTGAGTGTAGATTGGAGGGATGGGTCAGGTCCACCATCAGATTCTGGTTTGCTGCCACTATGCTTCGGGGGAGGGGAGAGGAGGGGAGGAAGGTATACAGTGGTACCTCGACTTACGAACTTAATTCGTTCCGTGACCAGGTTGTTAAGTAGAAAAGTTTGCAAGTAGAAGCAATTTTTCCCATAGGAATCAATGTAAAAGCAAATAATGTGTGCAAACCCCTTAGGAAAGAAATAAAAGCTCGGAATTTGGGTGGGAGGAGGAGGAGGGAGGAAGGAGAGGAGGAGGACAGCCGCTGCTGAAGGAAGAAGGTGAGGGGAGGGCAATCAAAAAAATCCAAAACTTTAAGGCTTTAAAGAAAAAAGAGGGACTCTGAGGCAGCGAGGAGGAGCACACGCCTCCAATACACCCGGTGCAAGACTGCCTCCCATACACTGCACCAGACAAAAAACTCCAGGGGGAATGGCAGGAAACTGGCTGGGCTTTCGTGCCGCTCTCAAATTTCCTGGGAAATTTTTCTGGGCTCGGGTTCTTAAGTAGAAAATGGTTCTTAAGACGAAGCAAAAAAAAAAATCTTGAACACCCGTTTCTTATCTAGAAAAGTTCTTAAGTAGAGGCGTTCTTATGTAGAGGTACCACTGTACTTGGAATTTTCCCACTTCTGCTATGCGCCTGGGAATTAGAGAAGTGCCACCAGGATTTGAGCCATTTTGTATGTCTGTGGCCTGCAGTAGGAGGAAGAGAGCCCTTTTCTGCTTGTCTGTTACATTTTGGAAATTGTTCTCTTGCAAGAACATGCAAAAATTGAGACATGTAGGTTTTTTATTATTATTATTATTATTATTATTATTATTTATTAGGCTCGGGGCAGCTTACAGCAATGATAAAAACAATATATAATGACAAATCTAATAGTTACACTCTAAAATAACAATAATACATTTAAAAAGTCTAAAAAACAAGAAACCCCAATATATAAAAGACATACATACAGTCATATCAAATACAGAAAACTACACAGGCAGAGGGAGATGTTTCAGTTCCCCCATGGTTGACGACAGAGGTGGGTTTTAAGGAGTTTACGAAAGGCAAGGAGGGTGGAGGCAGTTCTAATCTCTGGAGGGAGCTGATTCCAGAGGGTCGGAGCCACCACAGAGAAGGCTCTTCCTCTAGGTCCCGCCAAACAACATTGTTTAGTTGACGTGACCCAGAGGAGACCAACTCTGTGGGACCTAACTGGTCTCTGGGATTCGTGCGGCAGAAGGCGATCTCGTAGATACCCTGGTCCGGTGCCATGAAGGACTTTATAGGTGATGACCAACACTTTGAATTGTGACCGGAAACTGATCGGCAACCAATGCAGACTGCGGAGTGTTGGAGTAACATGGGCATATTTAGGAAAGCCCATGATTGCTCTCCCAGCTGCATTCTGCACAATCTGAAGTTTGCGAACAGTCTTCAAAGGTAGCCCCATGCAGAGAGCATTACAGTAGTTGAGCCTTGAGGTGATGAGGGCATGAGTGACCATGAGCAGTGACTCCCGGTCCAAATAGGGCCACAACTGGTGCACCAGGCAAACCTGGGCAAACGCCCCCTTGCCACAGCTGAAAGATGTTTCTCTAATTTGAGCTGTGGATCGAGGAGGATGCCCAAGTTGCGGACCCTCTCCGAAGGGGTCAATAATTCTCCCTCAGGGTGATGGACGGACAGATGGAATTCTCCTTGGGAGGCAAAACCCATAGCCACTCCGTCTTATCAGGGTTGAGTTTGAGTCTGTTGACACCCATCCAGGCCCCAACAGCCTCCAGACACCGGCACATCACTTCCACTGCTTTGCCAGTCTTCTGTCTTTGGATCGAAAAAAGATGGTGCTGGTGATTGTTGGGGTGCCATCCTTTTAGTTTGGCCGGAGCAGATCAGGTCGTGCTTCAAAAATGACTGCGGATGCCATGGGGTGCTTCTGTTCTGTTGTCTTCTTCCACTATCTTTTTTGCTAGTGTTAGATTTGCACGGGAATGACGAATCGAGACAGATTACACTTAGCACCTTTATTTGTAGTAAGCAAGTATTAAGCAAAAAGAATACCAGCGAGCAGCAGGGAAGCCACTTTTAAGGGCTTCCCTGCAACCCAGCTAGCCAGTGACAATTGTTCAATCTGCTGCTGCTGCTATATTGGCCAATCAGCAGTGGCTATGCAAATTTACTCCATATGTCAGTACGTTACAGGAATTGTCTTTGGAGATTGTTACCTTCCCAGCAGATTATTGCCAGATTCCAAGGCCTAAATGTGAACTGTTATCGGCCTGGCACCTCAGTGTTCTCAAAATATCTTCTTGGCATCACCATTGGCTGCCAGTGGACTGGTCAGGGTCGGAGGTTGGGATTGGGAAACTGAAAGAATTTCTTTTTGCTTTGTCTGGGAACTTCAGATTCCGCCTGACTTTATTTGTTTTTTATTTATTTATTTATTTATTTATTTTTATCCAATTCACAATACACATTGAAGAGAATAGACAAGTAGTAATATTCAGTGTTCCCTCGATTTTCGCAGGGGATGCGTTCCAAGACTGCCCGCGAAAGTTGAATTTCTGCAAAGTAGAGATACGGAAATAAATACACTATTTTTTCGCTATGAACAGTATCACATGCCTTCCCTTAACACTTTAAACCCCTAAATTGCAATTTCCCATTCCCTTAGCAACCTTTTAGATTATTACTCACCATGTTTCTTTATTAAAGTTTATTAAAAAAATATTTATTAAAGGTGGACGAAGGTTTGGTGATGATATATGATGTCATCGGGCAGGAAAAACCGTGGTATAGGGGAAAAAACCGCAAAGTATTTTTTAATTTTTCGCAAAGTTCGAACCCGCAAAAATCGAGGGAACACTGTACAGTGGAACCCCGACATAAGAGCTGCTCTACTTAAGAGCAACTCGAGATAAGAGCTGGGAGGGGAGAGATATTTTTGTTCTACTTACAAGCCCAAATTCGAGATACAAGCGCCAAGGAGCTGTCTCCTGAAGCCAAATGCTAACTTCCGCGTTCGGCTTCAGGAGACAGCTGCGAAGCGGCGCGCGTGTTTTAAAAGGTTGCAGCCGGCCTGGGGGGCTCGGGGGAGTGCTTGCAGCTTTCTTTCTTGCTCTTTTTCTTTCTCTCTTTTACCTTCCCTTCCTCTATTTCTTCTTTTCTTTCTCCTTCCCACCTTCTTCCCTCCCTCCCTCCCTTCACTCATTCCTCTCTTACTCTCCCCTTTCATAAGTTTCCTTGCTTCCTTCCTCTGTTCCTGTCCCTTCCCCCTTTCTTTCTTTCTTTCTTTCTTGCTCTTTTTCTTTCTCTCTTTTACCTTCCCTTCCTCTATTTCTTCTTTTCTTTCTCCTTCCCACCTTCTTCCCTCCCTCCCTCCCTTCACTCATTCCTCTCTTACTCTCCCCTTTCATAAGTTTCCTTGCTTCCTTCCTCTGTTCCTGTCCCTTCCCCCTTTCTTTCTTTCTTTCTTGCTCTTTTTCTTTCTCTCTTTTACGTTCCCTTCCTCTATTTCTTCTTTTCTTTCTCCTTCCCACCTTCTTCCCTCCCTCCCTCCCTCCCTTCACTCATTCCTCTCTTACTCTCCCCTTTCATAAGTTTCCTTGCTTCCTTCCTCTGTTCCTGTCCCTTCCCTCTTTCCTTCCTTCCTTCCCACCCTCCGTCCATTCATTCACCCATTCCTCTCTTGATTGCTTAAAGCCGGTCCCTGGTGCAAAAAGGGTTGGGGACCTCTGTCCTACAGGATTGGGTGGCAGAGAAGTTGAACATATGTAAATTTAAAAGTTTAAGAAAGTTTACAAGTTAAGTGAAAGAAACTTCATTATTCATTTATATGTACATGTACATTTCTTCATTAAAAACATGTCTTTCTGCATAATTTAGACTAACTTTGTGAGTTTTTTGAGGGCTGGAACCAATTAAAATTATTTACATTAATTCCTATGGGGAAAAGTCGTTCGAGATAAGAGCTGCTCGACTTAAGAGCCCAGGTCCGGAACGAATTAAACTCGTATCTCGAGGTACCACTGTATATAAAGAAAAGGATAGGAGAAAAGATATAAAAATAGAGGAGAAGTTATATGAAAGGAAGAAAAGATAAAGGAGAGACAATTGGACAGGGGACAGAAGGCACACTAGTGGACTTATGCACGCCCCTTACTGACCTCTTAGGAACCTGGAGAGGTCAATCGTGGATAGCCTAAGGGCTTAGGGGTTGACACTACTGAGTTAGGTAATGAGTTCCATGCTTCGACAACTCGATTGCTGAAGTCATATTTTTTACAGTCAAGTTTGGAGCGGTTAATATTAAGTTTGAATCTGTTGTGTGCTCTTGTGTTGTTGCGATTGATGCTGAAGTAGTCATTGACAGGTAGAATGTTGCAGCATATGATCTTGTGGGCAATACTTAGATCGTGTTTTAAGCGTCATAGTTCTAAGCTTTCTAGACCCAGGATAGTGAGTCTAGTTTCATAGGGTATTCTGTTTCGAGTGGAGGAGTGAAGGGCTCTTATGGTGAAGTATCTTTGGACATTTTCAAGGGTGTTTTTTAAAAAAAAATATTTTTATTGATTTTGTAGATACGGTTACATAAAACAAACACAAAACAGTGCACAGTGCGTGTGCCCATCACCCGACTGACAATAACCATCACCACCACCACCAATTGCGGGGGGTTCAAATATTTACTAGTTTATATATATATATTTCCTTAGTTCTACTTTGCATTTGTTATTATTGAAAGAGTGATTGGAGTTTATTTTTCACATTTGCGTCACAGATTCTACTCAGCATATAACCTTTCACCTTATTCCATCGTGCCATCAGCTTCTCCAGTTTATTTTCATCAAAGTTGTTTAATCTTATTTCCATGATTTCAAAATGAATGTGATCCACCATGTACAGTACCAGTTCTGTAGTGTCCATTTTATAGACTCTTTCCAACACAATACCACTACCGCTTGAGCGCTTTCCAGTGCTGCAGTTTTTATTTCTTTAAAATCTCTTAGTTCTCTTTGTTTAATTAATATCGCTATTTCTTTTGTAATTATCCAATTAATATTTAACATTTTATTTATTTCGTTCTGCACTTCCTTCCAAAATTTCTGAATTTCTACACACTCCCAGAACATATGCATGAAAATTCCTTTCTTTTGGCAACCATGGCAACAATTACCTTTCTCTTTCCCCTGGAAGTGTGCAAGTTGTGCTGGTATATAATACCATTTATGTAAAAATTTTCTGAAATTTTTGAGGGTGTTGATGTCCGAGATGTGGTATGGGTTACAGACAGATGAACTGTATTCTAGGATGGGTCTGGCAAAAGTTTTGTAGGCTCTGGTGAGTAGTCTGAGATTGCCGGAGCAGAAGCTGCGTAGGATCAGGTTAACAACTCTAGAAGCCTTTTTTTGGCGATATTGTTGCAGTGGGCTTTGGCACTTAGGTCATTTGATATTAGTATTAGTACTTTACTGCAGCCAGTTTCTCTCATTAAAAGTTCTTTTGATTTACAGTAATCTAAGAATCGTCATTTTCCTGAGGGGGTGGGGGGTGACTGGGGCAGGCCTGACACAATGTCCAGAACTGAAGATCCCCTGTTTTCTCATCTTCCCTCTTACTTGTTAGGCTCTTTCAGTCACACTCTGTTCTATAAGTATTTGGTGGTATCTGAACCCAATGAGGGGCTTCCCCAGTTCATCACGGCAGGCTATCTGGATGACCAGATCTTCACTTACTATGACAGCCAGAAGAAAAAGAAAGTTCCAAAGGTGTCCTGGATAGAAAAGGTGGAGAAGGAGGATCCTGACTATTGGACGGAAGGAAGCAAAGTCTTGAAGGCCACACAGCAGGTATTGGAAGCAGACCTGAGGAATGTTCAGAAGCGCTACAAGCAGAATAGAGGTGAGCAAAGGTGGAATCGACACTTGGGGCCTCTGGGGTGTGGCGATTGATCGATCGTATATGTCAATGACATAGGGGAAGGTTTGGTAGGGAAGGTTTGCCTATTTGCCGATGACTCTAAAGTGTGCAAAAGGGTTGATATTCCTGGAGGGGTCTGTAATATGGTAAATGATTTAGCTTTACTAGATAAATGGTCAAAGCAATGGAAACTGCAGTTTAATGTTTCCAAATGTAAAATAATGCACTTGGGGAAAAGGAATCCTCAATCTGAGTATTGTATTGGCAGTTCTGTGTTAGCAAAAACTTCAGAAGAAAAAGATTTAGGGGTAGTAATTTCTGACAGTCTCAAAATGGGTGAGCAGTGTGGTCGGGCGGTAGGAAAAGCAAGTAGGATGCTTGGCTGCATAGCTAGAGGTATAACAAGCAGGAAGAGGGAGATTGTGATCCCCTTGTATAGAGCACTGGTGAGACCACATTTGGAGTACTGTGTTCAGTTCTGGAGACCTCACCTACAAAAAGATATTGACAAAATTGAACGGGTCCAAAGACGGGCTACAAGAATGGTGGAAGGTCTTTAGCATAAAACGTATCAGGAAAGACTTCATGAACTCAATCTGTATAGTCTGGAGGACAGAAGGAAAAGGGGGGACATGATCAAAACATTTAAATATGTTAAAGGGGTAAATAAGGTCCAGGAGGGAAGTGTTTTTAATAGGAAAGTGAACACAAGAACAAGGGGACACAATCTGAAGTTAGTTGGGGGAAAGATCAAAGGCAACATGAGAAAATATTATTTTACTGAAAGAGTAGTAGATCCTTGGAACAAACTTCCAGCAGACGTGGTAGATAAATCCACAGTAACTGAATTTAAACATGCCTGGGATAAACATATCCATTGTAAGATAAAATACAGGAAATAGTATAAGGGCAGACTACGTGGACCATGAGGTCTTTTTCTGCCGTCAGTCTTCTATGTTTCTATGTTTCTAAGATGTAGATTCACGCTCTGTAGTGCCTGAAGGTAGGGCAAGATGCAATGTGTGGAAGCTTTACAGAAGGCCATCCGATTTCAAGAGATGAAAAGTCTTGACTGTCAATAACTATTAAGCAATGGAATAGCTTAATAGTTATAGGTGTTGTGGTTACCCACCTTCCTGGTGTTGTGGTTGCTTACTCTCAGTGGGATGAATGGAAAGTTTGTTTGTTTATTTATTTATTTATTTATTTATTCATTCATTCATTCATTCATTCATTTATTTATTCATTTATTCATTTGTCCAATACACAAATACATAGGAAGAAAAAAAGACATTTGGTAATATATATAAGGGTAAAAGTGAACTTAGAGAAGAGGATATATTAAAGGAAGAGAATATATATGATAGATGAAAGAAAGGAAAGACAATTGGATAGGGGACGAAAGGCACACCAGTGCACTTATGTACGCCCCTTACTGGCCTCTTAGGAACATGGAGAGGTCAATCATGGAGAGTCTAAGGGAGAAATGTTGGGGGTTAGGGGTTGACACAATTGAGTCCGGTAATGAGTTCCACGCTTCGATAACTCGATTGTTGAAATCATATCTTTTACAGTCAAGTTTGGAGCGGTTCGTATTAAGTTTGAATCTGTTGCGTGCTCTTGTGCTGTTGCGGTTGAAGCTGAAGTAGTCATTGACAGGTAGGACGTTGCAGCATATGATCTTGTGGGCAATACTCAAATCGCGTTTTAGGAGCCGTAGTTCTAGTCTTTCTAGGCCCAGGATTGTTAGTCTATTTTCGTAGGATATTCTGTTTCGAGTGGAGGAGTGAAGGGCTCTTCTGGTGAAATATCTTTGGACATTTTCAAGGGTGTTGATGTCTGAGATGTGGTATGGGTTCCAGTTTGCCTCTTTTGTGGGGGGTTTCCGGAGGGGGGAAGACGCTCCAGGCATTCCTTAGACCTTTTTGTGATTTTTTTTTCTACAGGGTTTCACACATGGCAGGTCGCTTATGGCTGTGAGCTCAGAGGAAACAGGACCAAAGAAGGTTATTCGCAATATGGCTACAACGGGAGAACCTTCCTCACCTTCGATAAAGAGAACCTGCGATGGTTGTCTCCTGAACCCCAGGCCCAGATCACCAAGAGGAATTGGGATGCTAATACACGGTGGTCCCAGAGAAATAAATGGTATCTGGAGGAAGAATGCATTGAATGGCTGGAGAAGTACCTGTCTTACAGGAAGGAGATGGTGCCAAGAACAGGTGGGTGCCCTGGCGGAAGAGAAATAACAGTGCTGGGTTTATGTTAGATGAGAGATGAGGTCCTGAGCCACTGGTTCTCAATCTAAAGATGTGCGGACTTCAACTCCCAGAATTCCCCAACCAGCAACGTTGGTTGAGGAATTCTGGGAGTTGATGTTCACCATGACTCTCAAGCAGGCAAGGTTGGGAAACGTTGCCATAAGCCAGGAGTCCCAACTGCCAGGCCATATGGGACTGGACCGTATGAGTAGTGGGCAAACGTGCGACACATTGCTCCACCTGTGTGAGTGGCGGGTACTCGCACTTGTGGGAGAAACTCCATTCATTCATTCATTCATTCATTCATTCATTCAGTTAGTTATTTAGTTATTTATTTAGTTGTTATTTAGTTATTTAGTTATTTATTTAGTTATTATTTAGTTATTTATTTAGTTATTTAGTTATTTATTTAGTTATTTAGTTAGTTATTTAGTTAGTTAGTCCAAAACACAATGAGGGTTTTAGTGGGTATATATCTATATACACATAGTAAAATACACGATGAAGGTTATAGAGGAGATACTCATAGTAAAATATATCTAAGAAATAATAGAAAAGAAGATATAGTAATAGAACATATCAATGAAAGAATAGAAGAAGAGATATAGGAACAGAAGAAAGGAATAGGAGATATAGGAAAGCAATAGGACAGGGGACGGAAGGCACTCTAGTGCACTTGTACTCACCCCTTACTGACCTCTTAGGAATCTGGATAGGTCAACTGTAGATAATCTAAGGGTAAAGTATTGGGGGTTTGGGGATTTGCGCTTGTTAGTATTCCACATTGGCTTATAACCAATGTTAGAATCCTAATCTTAGAAAACAGAGTATATGGGGCAGTGGTAGTTGTTCAGCCAATAACACAAACTAATAAGTGGAGTATAAATATTATTTACAATATATATAATAAAGTAATCAGTAAACAATCCACTACATACATATTCAAGTCAAGCAATCATATACAAACAAGATATCAAAATATACAGTCCTATGCATACAGCAGCTAATCAATAATAACTGGACCAGATTATCTGAGAGACCGCCTTCTGCCGCATGAATCCCAGCGACCGGTTAGGTCCCACAGAGTTGGCCTTCTCTGGGACCCATCGACTAAACAATGGCGTCTGGCAGGACCCAGGGGAAGAGCCTTCTCTGTGGTGGCTCCGACCCTCTGGAATCAGCTCCCCCCGGAGATTAGGACTGCCCCCACCCTCCTTGCCTTTCATAAACTCCTCAAAACCCATTTCTGTCGTCAAGCTTAGGGGAACTGAGACACTTTCCCCTTGCCTATGTAGTTTCTGTGCACAATATGACTGTATGTATGCTTTTATTTACTGGGGTTTCTCTTTTAGATTTTTATATGTATAATTGCTATTTTAGATTCTAATTATTAGGTTTGTCATTATGTATTGTTTTTATCATTGTTGTGAGCCGCCCCGAGTCTACAGAGAGGGGCGGCATACAAATCAAATCAAATCAAATCAATAAATAAATCTAATAAATCTAATAAATACATCTAATAAATAAATCTAAATAATAATAATAATAATAATAATAATAATATTATTCCCCTTCAAAACACACAGTCCTATATACCTATATAATTCTACAATATTCCTCTCCTGCGTTCCGAGACCGCCCACAAAAGTCAAATTTCCGCGAAGTAGAGTTGTGAAAGTAAATACACCATTTTTGGCTATGAACAGTATCAAAAACCTTCCCTTAACACTTTAAACCCCTAAATTGCAATTTTCCATTCCCTTAGCAACCATTTAGATTATTACTCACCGTGTTTATTTATTAAAGTTTATTTTAAAAATATTTATTAAAGGCAGACGAAAGTTTGACATATGACACCATTGGGTGGGAAAAACCGTGGTACAGCGATACCTTGTCTTACAAACTTAATTGGTTCCGGGACAAGGTTCTTAAGGTGAAAAGTTTGTAAGACGAAACAATGTTTCCCATAGGAATCAATGGAAAAGCAATTAATGCGTGCAAGCCCAAATTCACCCCTTTTGCCAGCCAAAGCGCCCGTTTTTGCGCTGCCGGGATTTCCCTGAGGCCCCCCTCCATGGGAAACCTCACCTCCATACTTCTGTGTTTTTGCGATGCTGCAGGGGAATCCCAGTAGGAGAATCCCAGCATTGCAAAAACGGGCGCTTCACTGGCAACAGAAGTCCGGAGGTGGGGTTTCCCAGCGAAGGGAGCATCAGTGAAATCGCAGCATCGCAAAAACACCGAAGTCCTTGAAACCCCACCTCTGGACCTCTGTGTTTTTGCGATGCTGCAATTTCACTGAGGCTCCCCTCGCTGGGAAACCCCACCTCCGGACTTCTGTTGCCAGCAAAGCGCCCGTTTTTGCCCTGCTGGGATTGCCCTGCTGGGATTCCCCTGCAGCATTACAAAAACATGGAAGTCCGGAGGTGGGGTTTCCCATGGAGGGGAGCCTCAGGGGAATCCCAGCAGTGCAAAAATGGGTGCTTCGCTGGCAACGGAAGTCCGGAGGTGGGGCATCCCAGCAGCAGCAGTGGGTTTGTAAGGTGAAAATAGTTTGTAAGAAGAGGCAAAAAAAATCTTAAACCCCAAGTTTGTATCTTGAAAAGTTTGTATGACGAGGCGTTTGTAAGACGAGGTATCACTGTATAGGGAAAAAACCCGTGAAGTATTTTTTAATTAATATTTTTGAAAAACCGTCGTATAGACTTTTCGCGAAGTTCAAACCTGCAAAAATTGAGGGAACACTGTAGTCCCAATTTTGTGTCATCTGCACTTCTGGTAGGCATTTTCCAGTTCTATTTTTTTTCTACAATTAATAAGACTAGTGTTGTTATTTGCATGATTTACTGCTTTTTAACAGCAGAAACCAGGCTCAGAGATAAGAAAATGTTTCGAAGTAGACAGCTTGTTAATTAGAGAGATTTATAACCTTACATTTAGTCTGAAAGAGTTGAAAGCATTTTTCTCCCTACCGGAGCTGTAAATTACAAGGATTGAAGTGGAAGAAATAAAAGGAATGTCATTTTTTTTTAAGATTACCAGTCTGTGAAGCTCTTATTATTAACAGTCAGCCGATTCTAGCCTGATCCAGAACACCTTCTAGGCAGCTTTCAGAACATCTTGCAATCAGTGTTTAAGCTCTGCTCCTAAATCGCAGGATAATACTGTGTAGCATTTCAGTTCCAAAAGCGAAGAGATGCTCTGAGAGCTGGTGAGGCAAATATTTCAAGCAGCTCTGCGAGGTTTTTTTTCCCTTTGCTAAAATTGTGTTCAAATTGTACCTTTTTTCTATTCCTATAACTCTTCTTCTATTATTTCATTGATATGTTCTATTACTATATCTTCTTTTCTATTCTTTCTTAGATATATTTTACTATGAGTATCTCCTCTATAACCTTCATCATGTATTTTACTATGTGTGTGAAGGGATTGGATACTGTAGCCTAGAGGATAATTCTCTGCCTTACAAGGCAAAGGTTGCAGGTTCAAGTCCCAGTGGGTATGGCTAGCTGATGAGGCCAGAATAAGGCCGAAATAGATCTATCCTAGTCTCCCTTAATTTTCAAATTCAGCAAAAAAACATGTGTTTTTGTAGATTTTCATGGGTATATGTATGTAGATTGTTCTGAGTTCGGGTTTTGTCCCGTGTAATATTTTGATGATTTTTCTCTGGGATGATTCTTTGTTGGATCTCTTCACTGTTGGGAGAGGCTTTTATTTTGGATTTGGTGGTTTTTTTCTAGGTAGGTGGTAGGATCTGTGTTTAGAAGTTTGTAGGCAGGATTTTGTAGTAGGATGGATAGTTTTTCCTTGTAGTCTGATGTATTCATCACCACTGTGGAGTTTCCTTTGTCTGCTGGGAGGATGATTATATTGTTGTCTTTCTTCAAATTGATAAGTGCATTTTGTTCTTCTTTTTGTATGTTGCTTCTGGGTGGTTTTCTAGAGCAGAGAATATTGGTGACTTCAAGTCTGATTTTTATTGGCTTCATCTGGGTTGATTTTATTTAGGGTAGCTTCAACTCCACATATGATGTTTTCAATTGGGAAAATATTACACGGGGCAAAACCCGAACTCAGAACAATCTACACATATACATATATACATATATACGTATATACGTATATACGTACATACGTACATACGTACATACGTATACTGTATACATATATACATATATACATATATACATATATACATATATACATATATACATATATACATATATACATATATACATATATACATATATACATATATACATATATACATATATACATATATACATATATACATATATACATATATACATATATACATATATACATATATACATATATACATATATACATATATACATATATACATATATACATATATACATATATACATATATACATATATACATATATATATATGTTAACCTGAGAACAAGGACAGAAACACCAGCCTGAAGATGACGACTGAGACCTCGTCGAAACGTCGCCAGAAATTTCCAAATCCTACACGGGAAGAAACCCGAATATACCAAGACCGTCATACCTGTACCCGTGAAAATCTACGAACACACACACACACACACATATATATATGTCTCACATTTTTTTTGCTGAATTTGAAAATTAAGGGAGACTAGAATAGATCTATTTCGGCCTTATTTTGGCCTCATCAGCTAGCCATACCCACTGGGACTTGAACCTGCAACCTTTGCCTTGTAAGGCAGAGAATTATCCTCTAGGCTACATACCCACTAAAACCCTCATTGTGTATTGGACAAAATAAATAAATAAATTAATAAATAAATTTTCCAGGCAGTCCTATAAAAGGAAACAAATCAAAAATGAATTTATTTATTTTGTCAAATGGTGGGGAAATTTGGTGTTAATTCCTGTTGTGACATTTCTGCAGAGACCCCAGTGGTGACAATGAGCAAGATGGAGGTTGAGGATGGGATGGAGATGCACATCTGCCGGATCCATGGCTTCTACCCCAGGGAGATCGATGCCTCCTGGACAAGGGACGGGGAGGTCTGGCTGGAGGACACCTTCCATGGGTTTGTGGCCCCCAACGCAGATGGGACCTACCACTACTGGATCAGCATCCAGATCGATCCTAAAGAGAGGGGCCGCTATCGGTGCCATGTGGAGCACGATGGCCTGCAGGACCCCCTGGACTTGGCTATCACAGGTAAATGGCTCAGTTGCGGGTACCCCAAGACTCAATTCGATCAGCGGCAACTAGCTAGGGACATCCTAGAAGGTGGTACCAAGTTACCGGGGGTGCTCAGGATGGTTGCAGGAGTGGTACTTATTCAGGAGATCATCACCAGATAAAAGACCTCCCGAAAATTAGGGGGGAAGGGGCGGCTCAGGAAAAAGGGCCTGTAAAGAGAGGAGAAGAAGGAGAGTAAAGAAAGGAGAGAAGCAGCATGAAGGATAAAAACAGACTCAAACTCAACCCTGATAAGACGGAGTGGCTCTGGGTTTTGTCTCCCAAGGACAATTCTATCTGTCCGTCCATCACCTTAGGGGGGGGAGTCATTGACCCCCTCAGAGAGGGTCCGCAACTTGGGCATCCTCCTCAAACCACAGCTCACATTAGAGAAACATCTTTCAGCTCTGGCGAGGGGGGTGTTTGCCCAGGTTCACCTGGTGCACCAGTTGCAGCCCTATTTGGACCGGGAGTCACTGCTCAGTCACTCATGCCCTCATCACCTCGAGGCTCGACTACTGCAATGCTCTCTACATGGGGCTCCCTTTGAAAAGTGTTTGGAAACTTCAAATCATGCAGAATGCAGCTGCAAGAGCAATCATGGGCTTCCCCAAATATGCCCATGTTACACCAACACTCCGCAGTCTGCATTGGTTGCCGATCAGTTTCCGGTCACAATTCAAAGTGTTGGTTATGACCTATAAAGCCCTTCATGGCACCAGACCAGATTATCTCGGGGACCGCCTTCTGCTGCATGAATCCCAGCGACCAGTTAGGTCCCACAGAGTGGGCCTTCTCCGGGTCCCGTCAACTAAACAATGTCGTTTGGCGGGACCCAGGGGAAGAGCCTTCTCTGTGACGGCCCTGGCCCTTTGGAACCAACTCCCCCCAGAGATTACAATTGCCCCCACTCTCCTCGCCTTTCGTAAACTTCTTAAAACCCATTTCTGCCCTCAGGCATGGGGGAACTGAGATATTCTTTCCCCCTAGGCCTTTACAATTTACGCATGGTATGTCTGTATGTATGTTTTGTTTTTATAATAAGGGTTTTTTTTAGTTATTTTAGTATTGGATTGGATTGTTACATGCTGTTTTTATCATTGTTGTTAGCCGCCCTGAGTCTACGGAGAGGGGCGGCATACAAATCCAATAAATAAATAAATAAATAAATAAATAAATAAAATAAAAAGAGACAGTGGAGACTGAGGCAGAAGTATATTGGAGGAGGAGGAGAAGGTGTGGATAGCAGGTATAAAGGAGGGAATGTTTGTCAGCTTATCCTGTCACTACCCTGCCTCTTGATCCCTGATTGGTCGGCCTGTGTGAGAAGTGATACGGGCCAGAGAGAGAGAGAGAGAGAGAGGGTGTTCTGACCTAGGCTTCCTGATCAGCACAAACGGTATCCCAAAGTCCTTTTTTATTTTATCGGGTGGTAATTATTTTCATTCCCAGCCGTAATAAGTCCCAAATAATGATAACAAGTCTGACAACAGTCTTTCAGAGAAAGGCAGATAAGCACACCAACCTTAAACTTCCTTGACAAGCTTCCAAAGACCAATTAGCAACAAACTTGGCAAGGCCAAACAGAAAAAAAGAGTCTGAGCTAGAATGACACATGTTGAACAAAGTTGCTTCCTGTGATGAGCCCTTCTGTGTGCTCCCATTATATAACCTTTGGGAGGGAACAATTATCTCCAAGACTTACTCCCAAATAGTCCTTTTTCTCTGTTCTTGACTTCTGGCAGAATACATCAGACGCTTGAACACGTTGCTATGTTTTGGGCCCTAGCAACATTTCAGTGACTTATGGAGAGGCCTTTAGGAGACATGAATCTGATAGAGGTGCTGGTATACCTAGACGATATCATGTTTGGTGTGACTCTTGAACAATATTGATTGATTGATTGATTGATTGTTAGAGTTGAAAGGGACCATGCAGGTCATCAAGTCCAACTCCCTGCCTGAGCAGGAATCCTAAAGCACCCCAGCCAAGTGGCAGTCCAATCTCCTCTTGAAAGTGTCCAGAGTTGGGGAGTTCACAACCTCCGCAGGCAGGTTGTTCCACTGGTTGATCACTCTGACCGCCAGGAAGTTCTTTCTTACTTCTAGGATGAATCTCTCCTTGGTCAGCTTCCAGCTGTTGTTCCCCGCCTGGCCCTCTGGTGCTCTGGAGAATAGAGTGGCCCCCCTCCTCTCTGTGGCAATCTCTCATATACCTGTATACCACTATCATGTCCCCTCTGGCCCTCCTTTTCTCTAGGCTATCCATGCCCAGTTCCCACAATCTCTCCGTAAGTCTTGGTTTCAAGACTTGAGAACATGGAGAAGGTTCTGACTAATCTCCTTGAAGAAGGGTTGAACCTGTCCCTGGAGAAATGCTAGTTTTACCAACCATCTGTTGGGAAGCTCATCCTCTCAATTATCTGTTGAAAAATGAGGAAGAAATAGATGGGTCTGACAGTTTAAGTCCGCTCTAGCAGGATAAGGGGCCTAGGAAGTCCTGGGAGTTGATTCAAGCAGAATAAACAAAGCAGTGTGAAAAGGCTTTTGATAAACCAAAGAGGAGCCTGACCAATGACCTTGTCTTAGCCTTTATAGAGCCTTTATAGATTCAAGCTACACATTGAATGAGATGGCCTTGGAAGGGTTAGCCACCTTGCCTGGATTATATTTCAGCCTAAAATAGGAGGTCCCAGCCTGTGGGCCATGGCCAACTACCAGGCTGTAGGCTAATCGCTGGCAAGTGTGTGTGCCTCAGATGCATGGTGTCATCATGAGCATTTGTGCCCCCACTCACGAGCCTTGTGGTGGGTGCTTTCAGCCCCACTTGTGCTAGCTTTGTCATAGGTGCTTGCGGCTTCACTCGTGTGAGCATCACTGCAAACATTGCAAGCACACCCATGTGCTTGCCCCTCCCACAAAATCATCCCCCTTCCCTCCTCCTCCAGCTCTGGCTCGACAACCCAGAAAGATTGGGAAACTCTGTCCTAAAGTACCGGCATGAAATATGATATTCACAGACCCAGTCTCACCAGCCAGAGACATTTAATGTACGTACAGGCCATTGGTGAACTAGATCTCATTCATTGCGGGGCCTTTATTACTTTTACAAATAACTCAGATCCAACACACCTTTCCCCTCCTATTTTTTCCCACAACAACAACAACCCTGTGAGATAAATTGGAGAGAGAGAGAGAGAGAGAGAGAGAGGGATAGGGAGAGAGAGGGTCCAAAGTCCCCCAGCTGGCTTTTATGGCTAAGGCCATGCTACAATTCACCATCTCTCCTGCTTTGTAGCTTTTGTAGATCGTCACTATTAGACCAACTGGCTCTAATTTTTACGAAGCAAACAAACTGAAACTATATGATATGAACTCTTGGTGATTAAAGAATAAAATGTAAATAGTCAAGCATAAGGGAAAAGATGCCCAATTCCACAATTATGACATATCAAAACAGTTTATAAAAAGCAAAAAATATTTTTATTTTGTGGTTTTTAATGGATGAATGGATGGATGGATGGATGGGTAGGTAGGTAGGTAGATAGATAGATAGATAGATAGATAGATAGATAGATAGATGATAGATGATAGAAAGAGAGGATAAATGATGGATGATAGATACATGATTGTGTTATTGAAGTTTTTGTTTATACAGTAGTACCTCTAGATACGAGCTGCTCCACATGCGAGTATTCCAAGATACGAGCCACGACGGGAGCGAAATTTCTTTTCGAAACTCAAGCTCAAATTCGGGATACAAGCCGAGCTTCCACTAGGTGGCGCAAGAATCCTTGCTTCTGGTTATCTCGGAGGGGAAAAACAAAGTCTAAAGCCATTTGTTCCAGATACGAGTTGTTCGACATACGAGCTCCGTTCTGGAACGAATTAAACTCGTATCTAGAGGTACTACTGTATATAAATTGCTGAGAGTCACAAGATTGCAAACTACTGTTTTGGAGCTGAACATCTAAAGAGGAATATCAGCTGCCTTCATGATGGGCTAGTGTGAGAAGGCAGTATCATGAGGACATGACTTATAACAATGGTTATCTTGGGTCTTCATGCTACAGTTGGAGGGACATGAAGATGAGACCCTTAAACTTCCTAATTTTGGGAAATTGCAGTCCTTGGGCTGCATTAATTCTCTCCTTTAATTGGGAGGATTGTTTGGGGTTCTCGTTCAATTATCTTCTCTTTCTCCCAATTCAGTTCCAGAATCCAACCCGAGGCTCTTCATCAGCATCATTGTGGCTAGTATTTTCCTGGCATGTGTGATGCTGTTGGCTGGGATCCTGGTATTCATCAGTAAGTATCTTTTTTTGTGGGTGGGTGGGGTGGGTGATTGAAGGAAGATGGGGAGATACCTCTCAAATTGCTCCCTTAGGGGGGAGGGCTTTTTCTGGGCTTCCTTCTGTTCTCTTGCCTTCAGAAGTTTATTTTGTTTTGTTTTGTTTTGTTTTGTTTTATTATGTATGTATGTATGTATGTATGTATGTATGTATTTATTCATTCATTCATTTATTTATTTATTTTGCCCAATACATAATGCACATCGAAGAGAAAGATATGTAATAATATAAGTAAAGAAAAGAATAGAAGAAAAGATATAAAAGTATAGGTGAACATATTTGAAAGGAAGGAAAGATAAATGAGATAAAGAGAGACAATTGGACAGGGGACGGAACACTGGAGAAGGGACTGGACAACCATTTCTTTGAAATGATATAGGGCTGTGATGGTGAATCTACGGCATGTATACCACAGGTGGCATGCAAAGCCATATTGGGGGGCATGCAAGGCATTGCCCTATGTCTGCTCCAGTGCATATGCGCACGCTAGCCGGGTGATTTTCAGCTTTGGGGAAGGCCATTTCGCCCTCCGGAGGCTTCAAGGAGTTTTGGAGGAGATGTCAGCTGGATCTCTTCTTGGTCTCCCACCAACAAAGGCTTTCTAAGTATAAACTAATTGGAAAAAAAGTAATCCCTGAAGCCCCTGAGTGCAAAAAACTGCCTAGTGGGTATACTGGACATTCAAAAAAATGAATTTCTGGTTTTCTCATTGTGCTGTTTTTTACACTCCAGAGGGTTCAGGGAAGCTTCCTGAAGCCTCCAGAGTGCAAAAACAGCAAAACGGACAAACTGGAAGTCCATTTTCTGAACTTATTATTACCTTTAAAGCCCTACATGGCCCAAGACCACCTCCTACCACATACCTCCCAGTGACTGGTTAGAGCCCACAGGGTTAGAAACATAGAAACATAGAAGACTGATGGCAGAAAAAGACCTCATGGTCCATCTAGTCTGCCCTTATACTATTTCCTGTATTTTATCTTAGGATGGATATATGTTTATCCCAGGCATATTTAAATTCAGTTACTGTGGATTTACCAACCACGTCTGCTGGAAGTTTGTTCCAAGGATCTACTACTCTTTCAGTAAAATAATATTTTCTCATGTTGCTTTTGATCTTTCCCACAACTAACTTCAGATTGTGTCCCCTTGTTAACGCCTTGAAGAAGGGTTAGCCTTCTTCGGGTCCCGTCAGCTAAACAATGTCAGCTAGAGGGTCCATGGGGCAGACCCTTCTCTGTTGTGGTCCCAACTGTCTGGAATCAACTACCTTCTGCACTACCCCAGCCTTATTGGCCTTCCGGAAAGCTGTAAAGACCTGGTTTTTCTGACAGGCCTGGGTCCATTGACCTCGGGGAGATGATTAGCGAGGCTGGCTCATGAATGTTTGGATGACTGTAACTATTTTAAATTGAAACATCTTTTATATTGATTTATACCTGTCTTTATTGTGAGCCTCCCTGCGTCCCTAGGGCAGTGATGGCGAACCTATGGCACGCAAGCCATTGCCCTAGTTTAGCTCCAATGTACATGTGTGTGCCAGCCGGCTGGTTTTTGGCTGGTGTTCAGTTCTGGAGACCTCACCTACAAAAAGATATTAACAAAATTGAACGGGTCCAAAGACGGGCTACAAGAATGGTGGAAGATCTTAAGCATAAAACGTATCAGGAAAGACTTAATGAACTCAATCTGTATAGTCTGGAGGACAGAAGGAAAAGGGGGGACATGATCGAAACATTTAAATATGTTAAAGGGTTAAATAAGGTCCAGGAGGGAAGTGTTTTTAATAGGAAAGTGAACACAAGAACAAGGGGCACAATCTGAAGTTAGTTGAGGGAAAGATCAAAAGCAAGGTGAGAAAATATTGTTTTACTGAAAGAGTAGTAGATGCTTGGAACAAACTTCCAGCAGACATGGTTGGTAAATCCCCAGTAACTGATAAACATATATCCAATGTAAGATAAAATACAGGAAATAGTATAAGGGCAGACTAGATGGACCATGAGGTCTTTTTCTGCCGTCAGTCTTCTATGTTTCTATGATCTCTGGTGGATTCATTTTTTCACTGATATCTTTTTTCCCTTGCAGGATACCGAAAGGATGGCTACAGAGCAGGAACAAGTGAGTGGTTTGCCCCCCGCTTGACATGTTAACTCCCACTCAGAATAGGGATCAGAGGCTCCAATGAGTTCAGAAGTATGACCATGTCCCTGCGAATCCAAATATCCTGAGCAACTCATGAAGCTTTCAGAGGACCGAAAACTACGCTGAGGAAGATGGGCCAGGCTGTTCTTGTGAGCGGAGACCCAAGAAGAAACATCTGATAGGAGAAACTGTGGAAGGACCCAGCTGAGTAGAAGATCCCTCTGATAGGTTGCTCTGTTTTCCAAGCAGGCAGAACGGAAAGGGTTGGCCTAAGCATGATCAGGAAGCTCCGTAAAAGTACAGATCAGGAATAGACATTTTGAGGGAAAAGGAGTTTTGGGGGAGATGTCAGCTGGATCTCGTCTTGGTCTCCCATCAACAAAGGCTCTCTAAGTATAAACTGATTGGGAAAAAAGTAATTTATTTATTTATTTATTGCATTTATATGCCGATCACTCCGATTACCTCCGAGACCCCGCCTTCTGCTGTGTCCGGTCAGGTCCAATAGAGTTGGTCTCCTCAGGGTCCCCTCAGCAGACAATGTTGAGTGGCGGGACTTAGGGGAAGAGCCTTTTCTGTGGGGGGCCCAGCCCTCTGTAATCAGCTCCCCCCCCCAAGATTTGCCCACCCTCCTTGCCTTCCGGAAAAGTTTAAAGACTCATCTTTGTCGCCAGGCCTGGGGTCATTAGATCTTTCCCCCTGACCAACAAGTGTTTTTTAGTGTGTTTTGTGGAATGAGTGATTGTGAATTGGTTTAAATTATTTTAAGATTTTTAGGGTTTTTTAAATTATGTTATTTGGATTAGATGTACCACTATTTTTTTTATATGTGTTGTGAGCTGCCCCGCGTCCTTGGAGAGGGGAGGCATACAAATCCAATAAATAAATAAATTTGTTATTGTCAAAGAATTGCATAGTATCTGTCCAGATGGAGTCATTAATACTTACACGAAGTTGTATTTTATATATATGTATGTATGTATGTATGTATGTATGTATGTATGTATGTATGTATGTATGTATGTATAAATAAATAAATAAATAAATAAATAAATAAATAAATAAATAAATAAATATATTTTTGATTGAAATTTACAGCAGCCTTTGTCACCATCCAGAAAGAAAAACACAAGATAGTAAGGGACTCAGGAATATCATAAGCCAAGTTATATATAAAATAGAGAAGAAAAAAAGGAGGGGAGTGGAAGGGAAACTCCCCCTTTATACTTAAGGCAGCCAATCATAGCGTCAATTGCCTCATGCATGAGTTAAACCCTTTTTACTACTACAACTGGGTGTTCTGGCCTAATGTACACTTTACTCTTCTAGCTATTAAATCCAATATCCTAGCAATATCTATCTATTTATAGCTGGACAGCATATACTGTAAGAACCTTGTGTTTTTTGTATACTTAATGGCTTTGTCATGAGGTCAGCTAAATTAATTTCTGATGGACAATAAATTAGATCTATTGTAATTTCTTTCTGCTGCTTCTCTGACATTACAATATTTTATGTCAATGTGCTTGCTTCTGGTTTTTATTCTCTCTCTCTCTCCTGTTGCCATTTGTATATATGTTGTATCTTCAGATATTGGCATAACTCACTTCAATATCTAAATCCTTTAACAATTGTATAGAAACAGAAGTCTGACGGCAGAAAAAGACCTCATGGTCCATCTAGTCTGCCCTTATACTATTTTCTGTATTTTATCTTAGGATGGATATATGTTTATCCCAGGCATATTTAAATTCAGTTACTGTGGATTTATCTATCACGTCTGCTGGAAGTTTGTTCCAAGGATCTACTACTCTTTCAATAAAATAATATTTTCTCATGTTGCTTTTGATCTTTCCCCCAACTAACTTCAGATTGTGTCCCCTTGTTCTTGTGTTCACTTTCCTATTAAAAACACTTCCCTCCTGAACCTTATTTAACCCTTTAACATATTTAAATGTTTCGATCATGTCCCCCCTTTTCCTTCTGTCCTGCAGACTATACAGATTGAGTTCATTAAGTCTTTCCTGATACGTTTTATGCTTAAGACCTTCCACCATTCTTGTGGCTCGTCTTTGGACCCGTTCAATTATATTCAACTGTACATTTCCACCCCGAGTCAGTTCAGAGAAGCGGTAGATGTAATTGCCAGTGCCTGGAAGCCGTGAGGGTCTGGATGGGAGTTAACAGGCTCAAGCTCAACCTGGACAAGACTGAGTGGCTGTGGGTTCTGCCTCCTAAGGACCATACCATCTGTCTGTCTTGGGTGGGGGAGAAATAACCCCCTCAGATAAGGTTGGCAACTTGGGCATCCTCCTAGATTCTCAGCTGAGACTAGATTAATATCTCTCAGTTATGGCTGCAGGGGGGGATGGCTTTGCACAGGTTTGTCTTGTGCACTAGTTGCAACCCTACCTAGACCAGGAGGCTCTTCACAAGGTCACTCATGCCCTCATCATCTCACGCCTTCTCTATTGCAATGCTCTCTATATGAGGTTACCCTTGAAAAGCATTTCGAGGCTTCCGCTAGTTTAAAATGCACCCATGCAAGCTATAGTGGGTGTTCCAAGGTAGTGCAGTGGTTAGAGTGCAATACTGCAAGCTACTTCTGCTGATCAGATATGTGCCGAGGTGGCGCAGTGGGTAAAGTGCAGTACTGCAGGCCACTAAAGCTGACTGCTAGATTTGCAGGTCAGCGGTTCAAATCTCATCACTGTCTCAAGGTTGACTCAGCCTTCCATCCTTCTGAGGTGGGTAAAATGAGGACCCGGATTGTAGGGGCAATGTGCTGGCTCTGTAATAAAGTGCTATTGCTAACAAGTGGTGGTGTGGTTAGCTCTGGCCCAGCTCCTGCCCCAAGGACTGCGGATGTGAGGGAGACATCCACCCCGAATCTTCGGAGAGGGGCGGCATACAAATCTAAGTAATAAATAAATAAATAAATAAATAATAAAACATGCCGCAGACCTGTTTTGCTCCCTGTGGAATCTGCTGATGAAGGCTCCTCTGACCAAGAAGGCATGAGTGACAGGGAGGAGGAGAGTGTGGCAGACAGCTCAGAAGGAGATCAATTATCTAGCTCCTCCTTGGATTCAGAACAAGAGTTAATGATACAGCCACGTATGCGGAGAGCGATGCATAGGCAGCAACAGCTGAGAGATTATTATCAAAGAAAATGAGGCCACCTGTGGTTGGGTGGGGCTGTAGTCATTAGTGAGGCTGCTATAAATAGCAGCCTGTGGGTTTGACCATTGTGGAGGATTATCTGATCGTTGTGTTTCGTGACTGCTTTACTGACTTTGACCTTTGTGTGCTGATTTTTCCCCACTATGAAACTAAACCAGAGCAAAGTGTGTTTCACTTTGTGAAAGAAGAAGGAAGCTAAGTATCACAGAACTGATAAGGGACTTGTACAAATCACCAGTTTGTTTGGAGATGAGTGCTCTTTGCTATACCAAAAGAGGGCTTAGGTTAAGTGAATTTTCATTATAAAGAACATTGTTTTGAATTTTCAAACGTGTGTGTGTGTCTGAAATTTGTACCTGTAAATTTTTGGGAGGAGTCTACCAGAGAGCCCAACAGAACACCCTCCATCTTGTATTTAGGAAAATCCCACCCCACCTGATCCCTCTCTTGAATCTGCAGCTTTTGTTCCTTCGCTGGGCTGATCTTTGCAGATCCCTCAGCCTGGACGGATTCCTCCTCTTGGTTCCCTCTCAGACTGACCCTGCCTGTTTTTCCCCCCTCCTCTTTGCAGCACGAGTGGACTCTCCATCACAAGGACAGAGGAAGGGACTCTTCCCTCAAGATGGCGTCTTGAACTGTCAAGGATTCTTTTTCTGCTGCTGATGAACAGTTACTTTTGCCACCAAGCTGATTATTTGGTCGCTTTGCTCTTGGATTTATGAAGAAGAGATTAGGAAGGACCCAAGCGGAGTTTCAGATGATCATGAACTGAAGGAGAAGCAGGAGGGTGTGTGTGTTACAGGTGTTATGCCTACCTTCTATGCATCTCTATCTATCATGCTGTTGTATCACATTGCCACTCTAGGATTCATCTCTATTGTTCACGTGATTGTTTCCTGTTGTATTGCTCGCAAGGAAAATGGTTTCTGGACAATGATGGCTTATAATATGCTTATATACGCTACATGAAACAGTGGAGTCTCGATGCCCACATCTAATCTCTTGCCACCTTTTCCCTTCAGATGCTTGTCATTCATAAACACGCCTGGGTTTTAATTGCACTTTTTGCACTTTTTGAAGCCTTACATTTTACAGTTGTTTGATTTATGACTAGTTGACTTCTACTTTATAATACCTTGCTGGACTTTTATAAACTTAAATCTACATCTACCCAGGATTACACTACAATTTTTTTTGCCCTTTCTAGATTTTGTGTTTTAAAGAAGAACCTTGATAAACTTACCTTTTATTTTTATATGGGGAAAATTCCCCCAAAATAAGACCGGGATTTATATCTCTCTGCGTGTGTTTTTGTCTTCAAAAGAGGCGCCATGTCTTACTTTCAGGGAATGTCTTCCACTGTCTCACCTCGTGGCAGTGGCAACAACAGTCCTACCCAGTGGGAGCCTGTGTGACCACTGCCGGCCCACCCAGTGATGGGCTACCAAATTTTTTACTATCACACTGTGGGCGTGGCTTATGCATTTTGTTTTAACATGGAGGGGTCTGTAATATGGTAAATGATTTAGCTTTACTAGATAAATGGTCAAAGCAATGGAAACTGCAGTTTAATGTTTCCAAATGCACTTGGGGAAAAGAAATCCTCAATCTGAGTATTGCATTGGCAGTTCTGTGTTAGCAAAAACTTCAGAAGAGAAGGATTTAGGGTTAGTGATTTCTGACAGTCTCAAAATGGGTGAGCAGTATGGTCGGGCAGTTGGAAAAGCAAGTAGGATGCTTGGCTGCATAGCTAGAGGTATAACAAGCAGGAAGAGGGAGATTGTGATCCCCTTATATATGGAGCGCTGGTGAGACCACATTTGGAATACTGTGTTCAATTCTGGAGACCTCACCTACAAAAAGATATTGACAAAATTGAATGGGTCCAAAGACGGGCTACAAGAATGGTGGAAGGTCTTAAGCATAAAACGTATCAGGAAAGACTTAATGAACTCAATCTGTATAGTCTGGAGGACAGGAGGAAAAGGGGGGACATGATCAAAACAGTTAAATATGTTAAAGGGTTAAATAAGGTCCAGGAGGGAAGTGTTTTTAATAGGAAAGTGAACACAAGAACAAGGGGACACAATCTGAAGTTAGTTGGGGGAAAGATCAAAAGCAACATGAGAAAATATTATTTTACTGAAAGAGTAGTAGATCCTTGGAACAAACTTCCAGCAGACGTGGTAGATAAATCCACATTAACTGAATTTAAACATACCTGGGATAAACATATATCCATCCTAAGATAAAATACAGAAAATAGTATAAGGGCAGACTAGATGGACCATGAGGTCTTTTTCTGCCGTCAGACTTCTATGTTTCTATGTTTCTATGATAAGCAGCACCACCCCACAATTCCAACCCTTGCTTGATTTTTAGTCATGTACTTTGCCCCACCCCAGGCAACCAGATGCAATGGAGTGGGCGGGATCTTCACTAGGGCTTATTTTGTGGGGTAGGGCTTATATTGAGCACACATGTAAAAATCAAGCTGGGGCTTATTTTGGAGAAAACACGCTAGGTCCTTTTAATATCAACATTTTAAGGCATGATTATAGTTTCAGAAGTAGTTTGTCGTGTATCACTGAATCAAAGGCTTTATTTGTTTGTTTATTTGTTTGTTTGTTTACTTACTTACTTACTTACTTACTTACTTACTTACTTACTTACTTACTTACTTACTTATTTATTTATTTGGATTTCTATGCCGTCCCTCTCTGAGGACTCGAGGCGGCTCACAGCATATACAAGAAACAAAACAATAATTTGAATCCAATTAATTAAATAATAATTAATACTACATTAAAACAACCATTTAATTTAATTAAAAAAGGAAAACCTATCAAACCAATCATTCAACACTCATACTTAAACATTCATTGGTCAGGGGGAAGATTTAAAAGTCCCAAGCCTGGCGGCAAAGATGAGTTTTTAAGCTCTTTCGGAAGGCGAGGAGGGTGGGGGCAGTGCGAATCTCTGGGGGGAGCTGATTCCAGAGGGTTGGGGCTCCCACAGAGAAGGCTCTTCCCCTAGCTCCCACCAGCTGACATTGTTTGGTCGACAGGACCCTAAGGAGGACAACTCTGGGATCTCACCGGTCGCTGGGATTCGTGTGGCAGAAGGCGGTCTTGGAGATAATCTGGTCCTATGCCATGAAGGGCTTTATAGGTCATAACCAACACTTTGAATTGTGACCGGAAATGGATCGGTAGCCAATGCAATCCGCAAAGTGATGGCAAGATGTGGGCATTTCTTGGAAGGCCCAAGACTGCTCGCGCAGCTGCATTCTGGACGAGTTGAAGTTTCCGAACACTCTTCAAAGGTAGCACCATGTAGAGAGCATTGCAGTAGTCAAACCTCCAGGTGATAAGGGCATGAGTGACCATGAGCAAAGACTCCCTGTCCAAATAGGGGTGCAACTGCTGCACCAGGCAGACCCGGGCAAAGGCCCCCCTCGCCACAGCCGAAATATGGTTTTCTAAAGTTAGCTGTGTATCGAGGAGGACACCCAAGTTGCGAACCCTCTCTGAGGGGGTCAATAGTTCCCCCCCCCAGAGTGATGGACGGACAGATGGACATGTCCTTGGGAGGCAGTACCCACAGCCACTCCATCTTGTCTGGATTGAGTCTGAGCCTGTTGGCACCCATCCAGACCCTGACAGCCTCCAGACACTGGCACATTACTTCCACTGCTTCACTGAGTGGACATAGGGTGGGGATGTACAGCTGAGTGTCATCAGCATACTGATGGTAACTCACCCCATGCCCTTGGATGATCTCACCCAGAAGTTTCATGTATATATTGAACAGCAGAGGGGAGAGAACCAACCCCTGAGGAACCTCACAAGGTAGGGACTTGGGAGTCAACCTCTGCCCTCCTACTAACACCGACTGACCGACCAGAGAGGTAGAAGGAGAACCACCGTAAAATGTTGCCCCATGGAGCTGTGGACCCCGTGGAGCCGTGGAGCTGTCGGCCGGTCAGGAGGCTCAAACCGAGGTGGGGAATCCCAATAGGGAATTCCATGGGCAGAGGTTTGACGTCAGGAAGATGTCCTTCCTGCCCGGCCGAAACGTGGACTCCAGGAAGGACATCTTCGTGACATCAAAGGTCCGCCCATGGAATTCCCTATTGGGATTCCCCACCTCTGTTTGAGCCTCCCGACCGGTCGAAAGTTCCACGGCTCTTCTGCAAAGGTGACAGCCGGGCAGCGGCGCTTCTCGGCGTTCTCCCGAACTCGAATGCCGAACTCGAACTTTTGCCGAACTTCCAGGTTCGGCGTTCGGTGGAATGCCGAGAAGCCCCCCAGCTGTTTCAGAAGGTGACAGATGGGTGGCGGTGCTTCTCGGCGTTCTCCTGAACCCAAACTTTTGCCGAACTTCCAGGTTTGGCGTTCGCTGCGGCGGGTTCGTTTTCGAACACTTTTGAAAGGTAGCCCCATGTAGAGAGCGTTGCAGTAATCGAACCTCGAGGTGATGAGGGCATGAGTGACTGTGAGCAATGACTCCCTGTTCCAATGTCAGCTGTAGATCGAGGAGGACGCCCAGGTTGCGAACCCTCTCTGAGGGGGTCAGTAGTTCCCCCCCCCCAGGGTGATGGATGGACAGATGGAATTGTCCTTGGGAAGCAAGACCCACAGCCACTCCATCTTGTCTGGGTTGAGTTTGAGTTTGTTGACACCCACTTTGTTCTAATCCATGTGAAGAAACAAAGATTCTTCACATGAGTAGTAGATACTTTGAACAAACTGCCAGCAGACGTGGTTGGTAAATCCACAGTAACTGAATTTAAACATGCCTGGGATAAACATATCTATCCTAAAATAAAATACAGTGATACCTTGTCTTACAAACCCCTTGTCATGCAAACTTTTCAAGATACAAAGCCGGGGTTTAAGATTTTTTTGCCTCTTCTTCCAAACTATTTTCACCTTACAAACCCAAGCCACCGCCACTGGGATACCACGCCTCCAGACTTCTGTTGCCAGCGAAGTGCCGGTTTTTGTGCTGCTGGGATTCCCCTGAGGCTCCCCTCCATGGGAAACACCACCTCTAGACTTCCGTGTTTTTGCGATGCTGCAGGAAAATCCCAGCAGCGCAAAAATGGGTGCTTCGCTGGCAATGGAAGTCTGGAGGTGTTGTTTCCCATGGAGAGGAGCCTCAGGGGAATCCCAGCAGCGCAAAAACGGGCGCTTCGGTTGGCAAAAGGGGTGAGTTTTGGGCTTGCATGCATTAATCGCTTTTCCATTTATTCCTATGGGAAACATTGTTTCGTCTTACAAACTTTTCACCTTACAAACCTCGTCCCGGAATCAATTAAGTTTGTAAGACGAGGTATCACTGTACAGGAAATAATATAAGTGCAGACTAAATGGACCATGAGGTCTTTTTCTGCCGTCAATCTCCTATGTTTCTAAGATAGAAATGTGAAAATAGGTAAATCAATGTAAATATAATCAGATAAGTTTAAGAGGGGAAAATATAAAATATATAAATAATACAATATTACTGCGACAAAATTGCTGTAAACAGTGTTTATGTGTTGATGTGGGTTGATGTATGTATTGTTTTGTGGTTTTAAAAAATAAAATTTAATAAAATTTAAAAAAATATTTTCAAATTGTCCAAGTCATAGCATAAAGTCAAAGTCACGCTGTCTTCCAGATGTTATTCTGTTCTATGAATTGAATTCACTTTCCCTGAGTATACAGTACAGTACTGTGATTATAGTGTTGTAATACTTCTCTTGTTCCAGTAGATGGCTCTCTTGTTTTCAAATCCAAGCTTAAACAGTCTGTTGAAAACAGCTGATTATCCAATAAATCCAGGGAGTTTAGAAATACAAATAAACAAAACAGGTTCACCGGAGAATCACCTTTCAAATCGTTTAAGCTTTTTTCACAGGCTTTTTGTTGTTTCAAAGCTCTCTTTGGGCTTTTTTCACCTCTTGATTTTCAGCCACCCCACCCCACCCCATGTATTTAATCTTATGTTTGGAAGTTATCTTTTTAATTTTTAAAAAAATATTTTCTTCTACAAATTCCATTTATATATCAATACACACATGATGGCAAACCTATGGCACATGTGCCACAGGCGGCACACAGAGCCATATCGGAGGGCACATGAGGCGTTGCCCTATGTCAGCTCCAGTGCACATATGTGTGCTAGCCAGCTGATTTTCGGCCTTGGGGAAGGCTGTTTCGCCCTGCAGAGGCTTCAGGGGAGTGCAAAAAACTGCCCAAAGGACAAGCCGGAAGTTCAGAAAAATGGACTTACATGGCATTGGACCAGATTACCTCCGGATGTTTGGTTTTATAATAGGGGTTTTTAGTTGTTTTTATTATTGGATTGTACATGTTGTTTTTATTATTGTTGTTAGCCGCCCCGAGTCTACGGAGAGGGGCGGCATACCAATCCAATCAATTATTATTATTATTATTATTATTATTATTATTATTATTATTATTGTTCATTGTGCTGTTTTTTGCACTAGGGACGCTTCAGGAAGTTTCCTTGAAGGCTCCAGAGTGCAAAAAACAGCACAATGGGCAAACAGGAAGACTGTTTTTTCCAAACTTCCATTTTGCCTGTTTTCTCACCATCCCAGACTTCAGTGAGGTCTTTGAGCATGTGCGGGGATGGGGTGGAGGATTGTGTGCAAGCACAGGGGCAGTGCGGGTGTGTGTGCAGGCATGAGGGGGAATAGGTGTGGGCACATGCTTGAGTGCTACCACATGCACACACACCCTTTTGGCATGTGAACCAAAAAAGGTTCGCCATCACAGCCTTAAAATACTATATATCAACAACATAGAAAAATAGAAACTGACAGCAGAAAAAGACCTCATGGTCCATCTAGTCTGCCATTATAATATTTCCTGCATTTTATCTTAGGATGGATATATGTTTATCCCAGGCATGTTTAAATTTGGTTACTGTGGATTTACCAACCACGTCTGCTGGAAGTTTGTTCCAAGGATCGACTACTCTTTCAGTGAAATAATATTTTCTCACATTACTTCTAATCTTTCCCCCAACTAACTTCAGATTGTGTCCCCTTGTTCTTGTATTCATTTTCCTATTTAAAAATACTTTCCCCCTGAACCTTATTTAACCCTTTAACATATTTAAATGCTTCGATCATGTCCCCCCTTTCCTTTCTGTCCTCCAGACTATACAGATTGAGTTTATTAAGTCTTTCCTGATAAGTTTTATGCTTAAGACCTTCCACCATTCTTGTAGCCCGTCTTTAGACCTGTTCAATTTTGTCAATATCCTTTTGTAGGTGAGGTCTCCAGAACTGAACACAGTATTCCAAATGTGGTCTCATGAGCACTCTATATAGCGGGATCACAATCTCCCTCTTCCTGCTTGTTATATCTTAGCTATGCAGCCAAGCATTCTACTTGCTTTTCCTATCGCCTGACCGCACTGTTCACCCATTTTGAGACTGTCAGAAATCACTACCCCTAAATCCTTCTCTTCTGAAGATTTTGCTAATACAGTGATCCCTCTCGCGATAATCGATTTTTCGCGATGTAGGGTTGCGGAAGTAAAAACACCATCTGCGCATGTGCGCCCTTTTTTTTCTACGGCCGCGCATGTGTAGATGGTGGAGTTTGCGTTCCCCGCCGCCCACGCAAAGGGAAAACCCCGATTCGGCTCCTCGCTGCTGCTGCGCTACCGAGCAGATCAGCTGCTGGGCGGCCGAAGGAACCTTCCCTGGGTCTTCCCCCTCTTGCTGGCGGGCGGGCGAGCGGCGGGCATCAGCGAGGAGCCGGGTTTTCCCCTTTGCGTGGGCGGCCGGGAAGACCCAGGTTGGGGGTTCGGGGGGGTGCTGGGAAGCCCCCCAGGCCGGCTGCGACCTTTTAAAACAGCCGCGCCGTTTCCCAGCTGAGTCCTGAAGCCAAACGCGGAAGTTCGCCTTTGGCGTTTGGCTTCAGGACTCAGCTGGGAAGCGGCGCGGCTGTTTTAAAAGGTTGCAGCCGGCCTGGGGGGCTTCCCAGCACCCCCCCGAACCCGGGTTGGGGGTTCGGGGGGGTGCTGAGAAGCCCCTTAGGCCGGCTGCGACCTTTTAAAACAGCCGCGCCGCTTCCCAGCTGACTCCCGAAGCCAAACGCGGAAGTGGTTTTTTTTTTAATTAATATTTTTTTAAAATCGTGATATAGCGTTTCACGAAGATCAAGGTTGCAAAACTCGAGGGATCACTGTACAGAACTGTCAATACAATGCTCACATTGAGGATTCCTTTTCCCCAAGTGCATTATTTCACATTTGGAAACATTAAACTGCAGTTTCCATTGCTTTGACCATTTATCTAGTAAAGCTAAATAATTTGCCATATTACAGACGTCTCCAGGAATATCAACCCTATTGCACACTTTAGAGTCATCGGCAAATAGGCAAACCTTCCCTACCATTTTAAATCAGTCAATCTATCATAAGTCAATATCTTATTTTGCAGCAATATTCAACTCTTATTCATCAGTCTGCATCTTGTATTCTCCTCCCTCTACCTATCTTTTAAAATTCTTGTAACAACAACAGATTTGGAAGGGACCTTGGAGGTTTTCTAGTCCAATCCCTGCTTAGGCAGGCAACCCTACATTACATCAGACAGATGGTTATCCAACATCTGCTTAAAAACTTCCAGTGTTGGGACATTCACAACTTCTTGAGGCAAGCTGTTCCACTGATCAACTGTTCTGTTAGGAAATTTCTCCTTAGTTCTAAGTTACTTCTCTCCTTGTTTAGTTTCCACCCTCAGGTGCTTTAGAGAATAGGTTGACTTCCTTCTTTGTGATCTGACTTAAATCAGATCTTTAAAGTAAAAGTCGGTAATTATCTCACTCAGTTTCAATGCTCCGTCCACGAACTGCTCCAGCACAAATTTTACAGTCCACATTGTCCTGGTTTGTGACTGCCAAAAATGCTCACTGCTGCTGTTTGGGAGAGCTTGCTTCAGACCTAATGAGGAAATTGCAGATTCCTCTTAATAAATTCACTTAATAAATTTCTCACAGCCACATAAATTTGGAGCTCAATTGTGTTGGTAAGTTGAGGATCGCCTGTACATGCATTTGCATTCATTTGTTTACTTACTTGCAAAGTTCACTGAGTAAAGGGAGCAAACTTCCTCTCTGTGTGCTTGTGTTTGCTTGGCCTGGTAGTTTGTTCTCAACCCATCCTTTTCTGGCGAAAAGGAAGTGGTTGTGATTCTCACACCAAGTTGCAATTCTTGACACTCTGTTGAGTTACGTTCAGTCTTTGCAACCAGTAGCCACAGCATCTCAATGCTAAAAGTCGCCAGTCCTTGTTTTAGAGCAGAAATGTCAAACATAAGGCTTGTGGGCCAAATCTGATTACATGTGGATTACATGTAGGTGGTGTTGTGGTTAGCTCTGGCCCAGCTCCTGCCCCAATGAATGTGGAGGTGAATGTGGGGGAAACATTGATTGATTGATTGATTGGATTTGTATGCCGCCCCTCTCCGTAGACTCGGGGCGGCTAACAACAATGATAAAAACAGCATGTGACAATCCAATAATAAAAAACAACTAAAAACCCCTATTATAAAACCAAACATACACACAAACATACCATGCATAACTTGTAATGGCCTAGGGGGAAGGAATATTTCAACTCCCCCATGCCTGGCAGTATAAATGAGTCTTGAGTAATTTACCAAAGACAGGGAGGGTGGGGGCAATTGCCTTCTCTGTGGTGGCCCCGGCCCTCTGGAACCAACTCCCCCCGGAGATTAGGATTGCCCCCACCCTCCTTGCCTTTCGGAAACTCCTTAAAACCCACCTCTGCCGTCAGGCATGGGGAAATTGAAACATCTCCTCCTTGCCCATGTAGTTTTTGTGTATGATTCGATTGTGTGCTTGGTTTTTTTTTTAAATATATTGGGGTTCTTTTGGATTTTTTAACTTAAAACTGTAATTTAGATTGTGAAATATTAGATTTGTTGCTATGTTTTGTTTACCATTGTTGTGAGCCGCCCCGAGTCTGCGGAGAGGGGCGGCATATAAATCCAATAAATTTAATCTAATTATTGCTGCACAATATCTTTTCATCTCAGCTGTGGGCGGGGTGAGGGCTTTGCAAGGGGAAAAAGACCGCAGCCCAGACCGCTTTGGTGTGGCTCAGCTCAGCTCTCCTTTTTTTCCCCCTGCTGCTGCTGCTGCTGTGCGCTTGTCACTTTTTTCCTCTTTCCTCCTTCCTGGCCTTGGGAGGTGGCCGTGTGAGGCTGGAGGGGAGCAGGGCAGGAGAGAGGGAAGCTCATCCGAGGCCAGAAAGGAGGAAAGAGGAAAAAAGCAAGGAGGTGCAGCAGCAGGGGGGAAAAGGAGAGCCCAGCTGAGACCGGTAATCCCGGAAGTGACTGCCGCCGATCAGCTGGAGCTGGGCTTGCTGCCCACCCCTGGTTGTAAATTATTTTGCCACTACTTCGTGCATGCACTTGCATGCACTTGCATGTGCTTATATTGTCTTTCATTATTGCTGTGAGCCACCCCGAATCTTCAGGGAGGGGCGGCATACAAATCTAATAAATTATTATTATTATTATTATTATTATTATTATTATTATTATTATTATTATATTCTGCCGCACGAATCCCAGCGACCAGTTAGGTCCCACAGAGTTGGCCTTCTCCGGGTCCCATCGACTAAGCAATGTCGTTTGGCGGGACCCAGGAGAAGAGCCTTCTCTGTGGCGGCCCCGACCCTCTGGAACCAGCTCCCCCCAGATATCAGAGTTGCCCCCACCCTCCTTGCCTTTTGCAAGCTCCTTAAAACCCACCTCTGTCGTCAGGCATGGGGGAATTGAAATTTCCCTTCCCTTATAGAATTTATACATGGTATGCTAGTATGTATGAGTGGTTCTTTAAATTGGGGTTTTTTAAATTGTCTTTTAATATTAGATTTGTTTACATTGTCTTTTTATATTGTTGTTAGCTGCCCCGAGTCTTCGGAGAGGGGCGGCATACAAATCTAATAAATAAATAAATAAATAAATAAAATATTATTATTATGCCACCCCTCTCCGCAGACTCGGGGCGGCTAACAACAATGATAAAAAACAACATGTAACAATCCAATTTAATAAAACAACTAAAAACCCTTATTATAAAAAACCAAACATACGCACAAACATACCATACATAACTTGTAATGGCAAAGGGGAAGGAATATCCTAACTCCCCCATGCCTGGCGACAAAGGTGGGTCTTGAGTAATTTGCAAAAGACAAGGAGGGTGGGGGCCGTTCTAATCTCTGGGAAGAGTTGATTCCAGAGGGCCGGGGCTGCCACAGAGAAGGCTCTTCCCCTGGGGCCCACCAAATGACATTGTTTGGTCGATGGGACCTGGAGAAGGCCAACTCTGTGGGACCTTATTGGCCGCTGGGATTCGTGCGGTAGAAGGCGGTTCCGGATATTATATTATTATTACAACTATTCTGCGCATATTGCACATGTTCTGCGCATCCGGGTGGAATGGGCACAGCCTCTCACCACTGGCACTACTGGTTCTAAGGACCGGTCCGAACTGGGAGCAACTGACAGCTGGTCTTCAATGACCACTATCCCAAAGGAGTGATATGGGTGAATTCAGAGAAATCAAGGAAGCAGCTATAGAAAGTGCCCAAGCAGTAATAGTCTTAGATTGGAAGCATGCAACAGAATAGACAATACAAAATTGGTACCATACATGGTGGAACACATTCAGTTTGAAATTATGGATACAAAAATCAATACGATTAATGGAAATAAAGTGAAAAAAAATGATGGGAAGATGGGACAGGGTTAGAGGTTTGAGACCGAGTTATAAAGAATAAACTGGAATCACCCTATAATTTGTAAACATGGTAATGTTCTTGGTTTAAAATTTGAGACCGAGTTATAAAGGGTAAACTGGAATTGCTCTATAATTGGTAAGCATGATAATGTTCTCAGTTTAAAATAATATAAATCAGTATACCCTCATTTCAGTGGAGGGGTCTGAATGAATGATGTTGTATGGTGGGCTCACGCATCACTGTGCACTGCCTTTTGTGTAGTGTGTATCTGTTGTTATTATTAAAAATAAATATTTTTTTTAAATGACCACTATCCCGGAGTCTCCTGGTTTTGATCACTAAGCAACTGCACAGTTTTTTAAGTGGACAGAGTAAAAGAACTGACTGCCAAAAGAAAGCATGAACAGCTGACCTTCATATTTTCAGCCCATTGTAGGCCTTTCTCTCTCCTTTGTGTGCTAGTCTTTCTATTTATTTATTTATTTTATTTATTTATTTATTTTGTCCAATACACAATGAGGGTTTTAGTGGGTATATATCTATATACACATAGTAAAATACATGATGAAGGTTATAGAGGAGATACTCATAGTAAAATATATCTAAGAAATAACAGAAAAGAAGGTATAGTAATAGAACATATCAATGGAAGAATAGAAGAAGAGAAATAGGAATAGAAGAAAGGTATAGGAGATATAGGAGAGCAATAGGACAGGGGACGGAAGGCCCTCTAGTGCACTTGTACTCGCCCCTTACTGACCTCTTAGGAATCTGGAGAGGTCAACCGTAGATAATCTAAGGGTAAAGTGTTGGGGGTTTGGGGATGACACTATGGAGTCCGGTAATGAGTTCCACGCTTCGACAACTCGGTTACTGAAGTCATATTTTTTACAGTCAAGATGTTTGGAGCGGTTAATATTAAGTTTAAATCTGTTGTGTGCTCTTGTGTTGTTGTGGTTGAAGCTGAAGTAGTTGCCGACTGGCAGGACGTTGCACCATATGATCTTGTGGCCAATACTTAGATCTTGTTTAGGCCGTCTTAGTTCTAAACTTTCTAGGCCCAGGATTGAAAGTCTAGTCTTGTAGGGTATTCTGTTTTAAGTGGAGGAGTGAAGGGCTCTTCTGGTGAAGTATCTTTGGACATTTTCAAGGGTGTTAATGTCTGAGATGCGATATGGGTTCCAAACAGATGAGTTGTATTCGAGGATGGGTCTGGCAAAAGTTTCAGAGCTTATTATATTTGCTCGCTTTTGAGCTACAACGCTAGTGATTAGGATTCTCCTGAATGGTAAAATCTCTGGGGGGGGGGGGAGAATTCTGCTGTTCAAAAAAATGTGTTTACTGTTTTTTTGGCTGGAAAGGAGGAAGCTTGCAAGCCAGGGTTTTTTCCATTATGACTCACAGCTTTCTTCATCGGTGGTGAAAGAGAGTGAGGAGATACAGCTGTGGCCATGGGACACTCTCCAGGGCAAGACAAAGGATCTGCTTCTGCCCCCTTCCCCCCATGCACCACACTTGTGCAGAGGTTGTCAGTTGGGGGGCAGCCTTGGAGGAACTTCCAAGACAAATTATTACCTGCCTGTTTTGTCCACCGGAAGGCTTCAACTTTGTCAACCAACTGGCCTACCTTAAAGGGTTGAGGTGAGAGGAATGAAAGGAGAAAAATGATTCTCTGGAGTTGGAACTTAACCAAGGGCTCTTAGCTTGCAGAAGGACAGTCTTGGTTCTTACCAGTAACTAGTGTATCTGAGAAGAGACCATAATAAACATAAACAAGATACTAAAGTCTTTAAAAAGTAAACATGCTCAAAATGTGCAGAACTGTCCAAGCTAACAATGGAACTGCAAAATAAGGATGAGACAGATTTCTACAAAGCATGGGACAAATGGCACCATTGGTTAAAAAAAAGAAACTACTTAAAAATTATACATCAAGAAAAATGTCCAACTAAAACGTGTAAAACCAGTAAACTACGACATGAATCATAATATCAAATTGAAACCATAAACTGTAAACATCGATCGACACACATTTTGAACTACAAAGAAGCTGAATGAACAAACCCTTAAACCACTGATAAATGTTGGCACTGCCAACTACGTCAAATACACATGGATAAAACTTTAGGAAAATCTACACCACCTATATGCTTAAACCACAGGCCGCAAAATGTTGTGATTCAGCCTGAGGCTCCTCAGGGAACGGCTGGAACTCTGCCGGATCCATGCTCAGAGGGGGAGGACGATGAACAGGAGAGGGAGGATCAGGTAGAAGAGGAAGAGGAGGAGGGAGAGCAGCCTGAGACCCCCGGGGGGGGGCTCTCCCCAGCGAGTAGCCTGGATTCATTAGATGAAGACGCCCAGGCTATCATAGATATGAGGCAGAGACGGGCAGCCCAAAGAAGGGGCCAATTAGCAAGGTCCAGTATTTCCATCCCTGAATTGGTAACAGCTGGGTTTGGGTGTGGTTCTCCTCAGCAGGGTTGAAAAGGCAGGCCCGCCCTTACTGTATTGTGGAGAGTTATCAATTGGGAGTCCTGTGACCTTGCTTCAATTCTTGGCGTCTCTGATCCTGGCTTGTGGCTTCGAAGGCTGAAGACTTGGGGGAGGCGTGGGTTTTATCACCTCCAGTGTTGTTTTTGCCAGCAAGAATCCTGTGTTATTGCCTGGCCGTCGTGAAACCTCTGTGAAGCTTCATAACGTTCCTGTCTGTAAGAACAGTTTTTGTTCTCTGTGTTTGCTTTCAAATATATAAACTGCCTTTGCTTTATACCAGTGTGTCTGGATACTCTTTTTAGTTGGTGTTGGCGTCTGGGGGGACCCAGACAGAACACAAAACATGGAAGCCCCATCTCTAACGCTGGCCCTCCACACTTCTCTTACTACTCTTTTCTTGCTCTGTTTTTCTATCCTTCCTCCTCTTGTATTTCTTTCCCTTCTGTCTAAATCCCTTTCCCTTTCTTCCTTTCTCTTTCCCCTCTCACGCATGTTATATAAGTAAACTATAATTGCTAGAATGTATATTATATATATTCCCTTTACTTTTCTGTACCCTGTTTTTAATGTATATATCTAATAAACATATTTTTACCCCCCAAAAAAGTAAACATGCTCAGGGGATGCCCTGGCAAATATGGACGGTGACCATGTGTTTTCCTGTGCATACCGGTCCATACCTGTCCACCTGGTAGTTTGTGTGTGAATCTCTTGTTTGCAAAACATGCTGCACTTTAAACTAATCAGGCTCTGAAAAAGAGACAAAGTTATGCCTGCTGTGACCCCAGACAGAAAAGAGATTATCTGAGCTCACCCAACAGATGAACAATTTCCAAAGATCACCAGAAATTGGAGGGTCCCCCTAATGGCCTCAGTCTTCTTCATTGTTAGAAAGGCAGGGATGAAGGGATGGAGACGATCCCTCTTCTTCCCCACAGGCATGGTCTTATCCTCACTCTGTACATGCTCCGTGGAAAGCTGATCACAGCAGGAGATGGTTCAAGCTCTGAAAAAAACCACCATTGCTTCTTACTCATACTTTGCTCATCATGGAAAGTGTAAAAACACCATAATAAATTATTTATAATTTGGCCATCATAATAACAAAAAGGAAAAGTTGCACACGGAAAATTATTTTCCCTCATCATATAAATAGCATGGGATTGGAAAATTGGGTCCACATTAAAAAGGGGCATCAGTTTTTTTAAAAAAATTGCTTCTTTTGACCAAATTCTCCATTTCCCTTCAAGTTTTAATACCGTCCTTTTATTCTGTTCTTGTTCCTCCTTTTACACTGCACAAAATTAACTGCACAAAGTACAAAAGGAAATATACGGGTTTTTTTCTGGGTTCTCTCTCTAGAAACATAGAAACATAGAAGTCTGACGGCAGAAAAAGACCTCATGGTCCATCTAGTCTGCCCTTATACTATTTTCTGTATTTTATCTTAGGATGGATATATGTTTATCCCAGGCATGTTTAAATTCAGTTACTGTGGATTTACCAACCACGTCTGCTGGAAGTTTGTTCCAAGGATCTACTACTCTTTCAGTAAAATAATATTTTCTCATGTTGCTTTTGATCTTTCCCCCAACTAACTTCAGATTGTGTCCCCTTGTTCTTGTGTTCACTTTCCTACCAAAAACACATCCCTCCTGGACCTTATTTAACCCTTTAACATATTTAAATATTTCAATCATATCCCCCCTTTTCCTTCTGTCCTCCAGATTATACAGATTGAGTCCATTAAGTCTTTCCTGATACATTTTATGCTTAAGACCTTCCACCATTCTTGTAGCCCGTCTTTGGACCAATTTTGTCAATATCTTTTTGTAGGTGAGGTCTCCAGAACTGAATACAGTATTCCAAATGTGGTCTCACCAGTGCTCTATATAGCGGGATCATAATCTCTCTCTTCCTGCTTGTTATACCTCTAGCTATGCAGCCAAGCATCCTACTTGCTTTCCCTACCGCCTGACTGCACTGTTCACCCATTTTGAGACTGTCAGAAATCACTATCCCTAAATCCTTTTCTACTTTTATAGAGAGAGCCCTATGTAGATTACTTTATAAAGTACTCTAATAAATTGCATTGAAATGATCTTTTGACTTAGTTGCTTATTGGAGAGAGTGGATGGCAGGCAGACAGTGGAATCTAAGGCCAGATCTTGTCCATCAGTCTGTCTGTGAAAAATTGTTGGAGGGGGTCAAAAGAAGAAAACAAAATTCACATTAAAAAGGGGTGTCAGAGTTCAAACCAATGCCCTAATTAAATCATGAGCCTCAAGCCAAGCTTCAAAGGAAATCCAGTTATGTATTAGGAGCTTCATGTCAGCATGAACCAAGTGAAGCCAACTCTGACTTCACTTAATTTGCGCCTTGGCTCTGACCCTATTTCCCCCTCTCCCCATAAGGCGTGTCATCTGCCACATTCCCCAAGGAAGCAATTTCAAGGGTTGTAGAAGTCACTCCCTCCAGCCACTGTAGGTCACCCTGGAGATGACCTTGACATTGCCCACTGGAATGTGCTTTGTTTTGACTGAAGTGCAAGTTGCTTGATGCAGCTGCGAGGCTCGATTCCCCATCTCCCTGCCTATGGCAACAGGAGAGCAGATCAGGAATGCTTTGTGAGTTGAGAGGGGGTACATTTCCTCCCCCCCCCTGAGGGGTTAGGCCTGTGATGGTGAACCTTTTTTGCTGCGGTGCCGAAAGAGTGTGTCCCCGTGCTATTGCCCACTCGTGAGTGCTCACACCCATAATTCAATGCCTGGGGAGGGCAAAAACAGCTTCTCCCCCCAGAAACTTTCTGAGGGCTGGAAACGGACTGTTTCCCAAATTTTGGTGGGCCCAGTGGGCTCATATTTCACCCTTCCCAGGCTCCAAAGGCTTCCCTGGAGCTGGGGGGAGGGGAAAAACACTGTCCTCCATCCAGAGGTGCTCTGGAAGCCAAAAACGCCCTCCCAGAGCCCCTGTGTGAGCCAAAAATCAGCTGGCTGGCACACACATGCATGTTGCAGCTGAGCTAGGGCAATGGCTTGCATGCCAGCAAATATGGCTCCACGTGCCATCTGTGGCACCCGTGCCATAGGTTTGCCATCGCTGGACTAGGCCCTCTGGATTTGCCAGTAATAATATATATCGGTATTGATGTGCTGCTGTATTCCCAGTGATTCAGATGGCTGGGGAAAGTGAGTTCCTAGCTGTTGTGGTTCAGCCTGAGCCAGATCAAAGACCAGCTGCGTCTCTGCTGGCTCCACGCCCGGGGGAGGCTGAGAGTGGAGAGGAGAGTTCTTTGCAGTCAGACACTGCAGATAGCAGTCACAAAAGTGAAGGTGATGCAAGGCCTGGGAGCCCTGGGGAAGGGCTATCTCAAGCAAGTAGCTGTGATTCCCTGGAGTCTCTGGATGATGACGCACAAGCTATCATTAGTATGCGACAGAGACGCAGAGATCAAAGGAGAGATCAACTGCGTAGATATTATCAGCACTGAATGAGGAGCACCTGGGGGTTGGGGGTGGTCCTCATTAGCAGGGAAGGGTTTATAAGGCATGCGAACCCTTTCGGCAGCGTGGAGTGTTATCAAAGGGAAGTTGGTGTTATCTGCATTTTCTCTCAGCGTTTTTGTTCCTGGCTCGTGGCCCATCAGCCTTGAAGATTGGTGGGAGGTGTGTGTCTGTTGGCTCATCAGCCTCATCTGGCATTAAGGATCCTGTGTTTCTGTATGAACAATTGCCTTCGTGCATCTATTTGGAGTTCCAGTGTTTTCCTGATCTGCAAGGACATTTTCTGTTGGCTTCTTTTCTCTTTACCATTATAAAACTGTGTTTGGATTCAACCGGTGTGTCTGGCTTATCTTTTTGGGTTGGTCATAGCTTCCGGAGTGACCCAGACAGAACACTAGCAAGCTGTTTCTCAGACTTGAAAAGTTAATGACATGAAATTCAGAGCTTCAGAATAACAGAGTCGGAAGGGACCTTGGAGGTCTTCTAGTCCAACCCTCTGCTCAAACAGAAGACCTATACCATTGGCTGCCAAGAAAATAAACAATTACTTTTATGCTGCTGTCACATTCCAGAGAAGAGCAACCAGGATGATTAGGGGACTGGAGGCTAAAACATACAAAGAACAGCTACAGGAATTGGGCATGGCTGGTCTAGTGAATAGAAGGACCAGGGGAGACATGATAGCAGTGTTCCAATATTTGAGGGGCTGCTATTTTACAAAGCACCCGAAGGCCAGACAAGGAATAATGGATGTGAGCTGAACAAGGAGAGATTCAACCTAGAAATAAGGAGAAATTTTCTGATAGTGAGAACAATCAACCAATGGAATATCTTGCCTTTGGACATTGTGGGAGCTTCATCCTTGGAGGCTTTTAAGAGGAGACTGACAACCATTTATCCAAAATGGTTTGGGGTGTACTGCTTGAGCAGGGGATTGGACTACATGACCTACAACAGAGGTCTTCAAACTTGACAACTTTAAGACTTGGGGACTTCAACTCCCAGAATTCTCCAGCCAGCAAAGCAGTATGGAGAATTCTGGGAGTTGAAGTCCACAAGTCTTCAAGTTGCCAAGTTTGAAGACCTCTGACCTACAAAGTCCTTTCCAACTCTGTTATTCTGTTGTCTTCAGATTTTTTTAAAAAAGACATCCCTTTTACACTCACCAAAAAAACTACTCACCAAATCCTTCGCTTTTAGAAAACTAAGTTTATTATTTCCCAAACGAAGGAGATGTTTGGAGAACTTCGGGCAGATTAACACAGGGACTCCAATGTTTAAAATGCATGGAGTGTTTTGAAACAGTTGAAATGACTTTTCTATCATTGATCTCATACTTAGCTGAACGACCCTCAAAGATGAAATTTAGATTAAGCATGTTTGGAAGAGGTCTCTCTCTCTCCCTCCCTCCCTCTCTCTCCCCTCCCCCTCCTTGCCTTCATCTCTCCCCCTTGAATGACCCTATCGTGTTATTAGAGAAAAGGAGGAAGCTTGCCAGGGATTTTTTCAGCCTGACTCAGAGCTTTCCTCCTGGGTGGTGGAAGAGGGAGAGGAGATACAGCTGTGGCCATGGGAGACTTCCCAGTGCAAGATGAAGGATCTGCCTCTGTTCACCCACTGCACCATACTTGTGCAGAGGTTATCAGTTGGGGGGCTGCCTTGGAGCAAATAAATTATTATTTGCCTGTTTTGTACACCGGAAGGCTTCAACTACTGTCAACCAACTGGCCTACCTTAGAGGGTTGAGGTGTGTGGATGCTGTCAAAGTCCCTGATGAAGACGATGTCTTCAATGGGGCTAAGAGCAACCCAGCCGTGTGGGGTCACCCACGAACGCGAATCCTAGAAAGAAAAACTGGACACATTCTCTCTCTGGGTGAAGTGACATGGTGTAGAGCCATGTACCCCTTTTTATTTGGGAACATAAGGAAATGGGGGATAATTACATATACATGTCAAATGATACATCCAATAACATAACTTCAAACGTATCTTTTGAGTTCTTCCTTTATCCATAGATATCAAGAAACAATTTCCTAGAAAACTCTTCCCAAGAGCAGATGTTCCTCACACCTAATTTCTCTGAAGTCTTCTGCCTTATCTCACTAATCTTCCTTAATCACCCTGTCCTCCTGTTGTATGCTTCAGGCAATGTAAATCCCCCCCCCCTTTGATCCTGTCCAGAGTGGTGAAAACTTTGTGAGATGTTTATTTGAGCCCTTTTGTTTCCCTTTTGTAATTGCCAGGAATGCAGATTAGGCAAGTTAGTGCCCTTCCTGTCGTGGGTTATAGAATCAGGGTAAGCTGAGTATTTTTATGCTAGAGGTCCAGATATATAATTATAATACAGTCCTATTCTAACATATATGCTAACATATATGCAACAGAGGTGGGAGGAGTGGAAGGAGAAAAAATTGATTCTCTGAAATTGGAACTTAACCAAGGGCTCTTAGCTTGCACAAGGACAGTCCTTACCAGCAACCAATGCATCTGAGAAGAGACCATAATAAACATAAACATGATACTAAAGTCTTTAAAAAGTAAACATGCTCAGCGGATGCCCTGGCAAATATGGACAGTGTCCATCCATGTATCCATACATGTCCATCCAGTGTTTGTGTGTGAATCCCTTGTTTGCACAACAGGCTGCACTTTAAACTAACCAAGCTCTGAAAAGATACATTATTATTATTATTATTATTATTATTATTATTATTATTATTATTATATTTGTATGCCGCCCCTCTCCGGAGACTTAGAGCAGCTCACAACAGCAAAACACAGTACAAATCCAATGATTAAAAATCAGTTAAAAGCCTTAATCTAAAAACAGGCATATATCCCAGACAAACCATGCATAAAACGGAACAGCCCAGGAGAATCAATTTCCCCATGCCTGACGGCAGAGGTGGGTTTTAAGGAATTTGCGAAAGGCAAGGAGGGTGGAGGCAGTCCTGATCTCCGGGGGGGGGGAGTTGATTCCAGAGGGTCGGGGCCACCACAGAGAAGGCTCTCCCCATGGGTCCCGCCAGACAACATTGTTTCGTCGACGGGACCCAGAGAAGGCCAACTCTGTGGGACCTAATCGGTCACTGGGATTCATGCGGCAGAAGACAAAGTTACCCCTGCTCTGAACCCAGACAGAAAAGAGATTATCTGAAGGCAAGGCTCACCCGACAGATAGACAATTTCTAGAGATCTCCAGCAAATTGGAGGGTCCCCCTAATGGCCTCAGCCTTCTTCATCGCTAGAAAGACCAGGATGAAGTGGGGCAGAAGTTCCCTTTCCTTCCCCACAAGCATGACCTTATTCCCACTCTGTACATGATCAGTGGAAGCCTGGTCACAGCAGGAGATGGTTCAAGCTCTGAAAATCCATTGCTCATCATGGGAGGTCAATAATTCTGGGAGGACTGCAAGAGGGATCCTCTTCAGGCTATGATCATTGTTATTATGATGGTCACATTTAGTCCATACAGAATTTACAGATGTTTAACAGTTCACTAGAATTGGAAGGGACCTTGTAGGTCATCTAGTCCAACCCCCCCGGTCCCACTCAAGCAGAAGTCCCTACACGATTTTAGACAAATGGCAGTCCAGTATCTTCTTGAAAGCCTCCAGTGATGAAGCTCCCACAGTTCCACTGGTTGATCGCTTTCACTGTCATAAAGTTCCTCCTTATTTCCAGGTTGACTCTCTCTTTGGTCAGCTTCCATCCATTTTTCCTTGTCTGACCTTCTGGTGCCTTGGAAAACAGCCTGACCCTTTCTCTCTGTGGTAGCCCCTCAAGTGTTGGGAAACTGCTATCATGTCTCCCCTGGTCCTTCTCTTCGCCAGACTAGGCATGTCCAGTGTCAGGCCCAAGGTTAATATGTGAATTCACAGGCTGGCCTGACACAGTATGGTAGGGAAAAAAATTAAAGTGAGAGAGTGAGAGAATATGCCACGTAGCACACATTCCTTCACACAGAATCCAAAGTAACTGAACACAGGAAGGAATTAGAAATCTCTGCGTTGGATTTGTCCTCATGATTGTCCTTGTGGGAGTGGGGATGGGAGATGAGCTTTTGACCTGGATGTAATCTTAAGGGACCTTAAGTTGGAATGAAGCATGTTGAATCTAATTTGGCTCTGTTAAAAAATATGACTCTATGCTAAAGAAATAAGGCATGGAAATTCATTTATTTTCTCAGATGCTTTTTTTGCTCACTTGACATGCAGTTCTTGCGACCGCTCTTTGTATGTTATTGTCCTCTAAATATCCTGGTTGCTTTCCTCTGCACTTTCTTTTGTGCTTCAATGCCTTTTTTGTAGTGTGGTGACCAAAACTGGATGCAATACTCCAGGTGTGGTCTAACTAAGGCTTTATAGAGTGGTATTAGTACCTCCCTGGTGCTAGATTTTATCCCTCTATTAATGCATTTTAGGATGGCATTGGCTTATTTGACTGCTGCTGCACACTGCTAGCTCATATTTAACTGGTTATCTACTACAAGATCTATTGCTTTTAGTCCCAGAATAATAATAATAATAATAATAATAATAATAATAATAATAATAATAATAATAATAATTTATTAGATTTGTATGCCGCCCCTCTCCGAAGACTCGGGGCGGCATACAACCACCAAACCCACCAAATCTTAATTAATTGGAGGGAAAATGAAGAGCTTTGAAGTTTCCAAAAGATTCGGGTCTTTGTTGGGGAATAAAAGCAAAAAGGGGAATTAATGCATTGTTCTGCGTTTGGCATCCCCGACTTTTTTCCGTGGAAAGACCCGTCTTCTCCCTTCAAGGACCCCCAAATTTCCTTTGAGGGTTTTCATCCAGAGCGAAGATCACTTGGGGGTTTCTGATCGCCACCGGATCCCAGGATGCGAGAGGCTATGTAGGGTCTGAGAGGGCTAACAACCCCCCACCACCACCACCTCCGCCCAGATAACTCTCCCGCTCATTTGACACCCCCGCCCCCGCTTTTCTTCTGCCCGCCTCCCACCCGCTTGAGAAATAATTCCTGGAATGAGATGTTCTTGAAGTGCGTGACTCCGACGATACTTTCGCTTCCTTTTCCCAGCAGTTCTCACAAGTTTTGCTCCGATTGTCTGCCTAGCAATCAGAGGTGACGCGGGTCTTTTTATTTTTTTCTTACTGGTTGAGCTTGACCAATCGCCGGCTAGCTCTGGATTTCGTGCGGTATTGATCAGCGGGAGCGCCTCTTATGTTTGCGATTTTATAGCAGAGCGCAGCGCGGGCGGACGATTGCGGACAGGATGGCTCTGCATTTTGCGCCCTTCTTGGTCTTCATGATGGAGATGGTCGCTCTGCAGCACATGTGCCTCGGTGAGACCACTTCCTCACCGGTGCCACTTCCAGGAGGTAAGTGATTCAACCCCTTTTTCTGCTGATGCGCCAGGGAATCTCTGCTTGTCGGTCTTTCTGGCTCGCTGCCTCTTTGTCTGTCTGTCTCCCTCTCTGCTGCCACTCTCTCACGCTCCCCATCTCCCCTAGCCCATCTAAGAGCAGGACCAGATGGCCTCTCCAGATGTCAGTCAAAAAAAAGATATTGATAAAATTGAACGGGTCCAAGTACGGGCTACAAAAATGGTGGAATGTCTTAAGAATAAAACTTATCAGGAAAGACTTAATGAACTCAATCTGTATAGTCTGGAGGACAGAAGGAAAAGGGGGGACATGATCGAAACATTTAAATATGTTAAGGTTGAGGAGGGAAGTGTTTTTAATAGGAAAGTGAACACAAGAACAAGGGGGCACAATCTGAGGTTAGTTGGGGAAAGATTAGAAATAATGTGAGAAAATATTATTTTACTGAAAGAGTAGTAGACGCTTGGAACAAACTTCCAGCAGACGTGGTTGGTAAATCCACAGTAACTGAATTTAAACATGCCTGGGATAAACATATATCCATCCTAAGATAAAATACAGGAAATAGTATAAGGGCAGACTAGATGGACCATGTGGTTTTTTTCTGCTGTCAATCTTCTATGTTTCTGTGTTTCTAAGTGTACCTGAACAATTCTTTCCATCCCACCGTGGAGGTTGTGGGATGGCAAACCAGTCAACTTGTAAACTCCCTGGCTGCCTGTGCACCTCCCACCCTCACCACTAGGGGCATGTCTACCATTAATAAGTTGCCCCCACTTGGACCAAAAAAGGTTTAAAAACAGCTGGATGACCAGGTGGGGTTTCCTCCCCATTTCTCCTCTGTGGGTGACTGCAGCCTACTTGGAGCAGTCCATACTAGTCCTTGCTGAAAGAAGGGGGGGGCACAATTATAGGAGGCAGGCAGATAGGTTTGGGGGTTCCTGGTCCCCCTTGGATCCTGCTTTCTCTTCTCTTTCCGTCTCACCCCAAACTTCTCTGCCCTCCGACCAGTGTTCCCTCTAATTTTTTGGGGGTGGCTGGGAGGAAATGTATAGTGTCTGAGCGGCAGTCCCTTTGGGACTGGGCGGCACAGAAATAATAAACAAACAAACAAACAAAAAACCCACCCTGTTTTGCCTCAGAGAATTTCAAAATAAAATACTGCACTGTGTGTCTATAACAGTGAGCTCATAATAGGGCAACTCTATCAATATCAAAATGCCACTTAAATAGTTGAGCTAGTTTCAAACTAGATTTTGATTTTCTTTCTCCCTTACTCCCATTCTTTTTCTTTCTCTTTTCCTTCCTCTCTTTTTTCTATCTGTTTCTCTCTCTTCCTCTCTTCCTCTCTCTCTCCTTCCCTCTCACTCTTTCCCTCTCGGCTTCTGGGCAGGTTTGGAAAACTCTGAGTTGATGATGATTTTTAAGTGAGTGATTGCTCACTGCTCAGCTTAGAGGGAACTATGTCTCTGACCTCTCCACAAGCTGCATTTTTTGCCTCTTTCCACCCTCTGCCGCCTCTTCTTCTTCCATCATCTATTCTTTCATTTCCCCCTTTCTCCTCTCCTTCCCACCCATACCCCCCATCTCTTTCTTCCAGATCTAATAATGGGGCCTAGCATCAGAAGTCCCCTAGCAGAAGCCCCCTAATTTTGTCCTTTTTGGTCCTTTTTTAGGCACCTCCTCACATTCCCTCAAGATTCTCTTACTCGCGGTCTTGGACTCCAATAGGACGGTATCCCAATGTATTATTCAGGGCTATGTGGACAGTCAGATTTCTGCTTGCTATGATAGCAACAGCATAAAGATTGAACCTCGAGTCTCCTGGGTGGAGAAATTTGAGAAGGAGGATCCCCAATACTGGCAGTTTCTGACTCATGAAGCACGTAGGTTTGCTCATAATCTTGGAGAAGAGCTGAAGAGGACAAGGCCTTCATATCATAACATCAAAGGTTAGTGAAGGGTTGGATGGATCACCCTGCCCCATATTCCCTGCTAATAGCATGAGAGGAGAAAGTATGTTTATTGTTTTTAAAAATTATTATTTTATCCTTGTCCCATGATTGTAGTTTTATGTGGATGTTATAATTATTAAAGGTGGATGGGCAATCAAAATGTCATAGATTAGATAGATATAGATATATAGAGGTAGATTATATTTATATATAAAAGCAAAAACCACTCATGCATTAATCACAAAATTGCCAGAACCATAAAGCCTTTCTGATAGTGAGAACAACCCACCCCCACGCATGCGGAGAGTGATGCATAGAAGAGACCAATTGAAGGATTATTACAGGAGATAAGTGAGGCCACCTGTGGTTGGGAGGGACTGCTGTAATTAGTGCTACAGTTAGAAAGAGCAGGAAGTTTATCTGATTCATGGTTTCGTCAAGATCGTGGTTTTGCTGTTTTGCTGTTTCCCTGTTCAAGACTATGTGTGGACTTTCTGGACTTTGGAATTGGACTCAATTTCTCAGTTATTGGGTGAGAAATGGGATGGCATTGAACCTGTGCCTTGTGTGTATCAGAACACCCCTTTGACATTTTAAAAGGGAGTTTTTCCTGCTTTTCTGTTGATAAAGACTTTTGGTTTTCCTTCTATTGTGTGGTGTGTGTCTTCCTGGACTAATTACCCTGTAATTACGGGCGGTTGGGACACACCGGCAGAACAGAATGGTGATTGGGTAAGGGTAAGGGAAGATGGCTACAAATAAATGCAATATGCAAATATCTGAATGAAAAGGAGAATAAAGAAGCACTAGTTAGTGAGGAGATAGAGTTAGAGAAAATAATAAGAGAAAAAAGTGAGGGTACCAAGGCGCAAGCAAGTAATATATATAAGATGTTAGTGCAATCAGATGGGTATGTGATCCAAGGATTGACTAAATGGTGGCAGAGCGAAATACAAATAGATGAACAATATAATGGAAATATAAGGAAAATGAAGAATACAAGGGTTAGGGAAATGAGAAGGAAAATATTACATAAGTGGTATTACACACCTGTTCAACTTGCATATTTTCAGCAAAATGCTAAAGGCATTTGTTGGCAGGGTGCCAAGATAAAGGAGTGTTTATGCACATGCTTTGGGAATGCCCGGTAGTGGAAAACTTTTTGCAAAAAGTGCAAGAGGATATTAATAGGCTGTTAAATATACGATAGATAATTAACAAGGAAATGGCAGTATTAGTTAAAAGCAATGCGATAGGAGAATTTAGAGAAATAAAACAAGCATCGATAGAAAGCGCTCAGGCAGTAATATTCTTGGGTTGGAAGGATGCGAAAAAATTGACAATGCAAAATTGGTACCGGTAAATGGTGGACCATATTCAATTTGAGATTATGAACAAAAGGATGAACTCGGTTAATTAAACTGATTTGTGACAACTGATGGGACAAAGGGACAAGGTAAGACGATATATGGTTAGTAGAATCCGAGACCAACCTATGAGGAATAAATTGGAATCACTTTATAATATGTAAATAGATATAATATGTAAATAGATATAATATGGAATCACTTTATAATATGTAAATAGATATAATATGTAAATAGATATTATTGGAAGATTGCGTGCAGTTGAGCAAAAACATAGCAATTTTGGTCTCTCTGTATCGAATTCCTATAGTGTTCTTGCGGATTTAAATAGTAAGGATGTTGGAGATATTAGCAAGGTCCCTCAGGCAGAGAATGAGGGGATGTTCAAAGGGGAAGTTGTCGTAAATGTCACCAAACCATCAAGTGCAGTTAGTAGAAATAAAAAGAGGACACATTTTCTTGTGGGTGATTCGACTGTTAGAGGTGTTGATTTGGGACAGAGCAAGGATGTGGTGAAGGTGCTGAGGTGTCTCCCAGGGGCCACTGCCAGCAGGGACAGGAGGCGGATTACAAACATTGTTAAGACTGTGAGTAAAGGTAATAACGTTGATGTGGTGGTGCATCTTGGCACAAATGATTTGTCCCAGAGAAATGTTAATGTAGTAAAAAGAGATTTTCAATGTCTAAGTGTGGAGCTGGGTAAAATAACTGATTCAGTGACTTTCTCAGAGGTGTTACCGGTTTGTGGCCAAGAGGATAAAACAACGTGTATCAGAGAGTTTAATGTGTGGTTAAGGCAGTGGTGTAAAGCTGAAGGTTTTGGCTATGTAAGTCATGATGTCAATAGGTGGTCTAATAGGGAGTTGTTTAAGAGGGATGGTTTGCATCCATCATACAGAGGTACCCAGGTGCTCGGTGAGGAATTCAGAACTTTTTTGGACAGGCATTTAAACTAGGTAAAGGGGACAGAGATGTAACTGATGTGGGTGATTTCTGTCCCCGACCAATGAGGATAAAGCAGTTTTTGGAAGCTTATGAAAAGGGAGCTGCAAATAATATAGATGTAGTTGTTGATGATAAGGGGCAAACTAATAACGAAAATAATGTTCTTCGGGTAATGTGCACAAATGCTCGAAGCTTGAGCAACAAGCTCTGTGAATTAATGGCCATAATATCTAGAGATAATTTGGACCTGGTTGCCATAACTGAGACATGGTTTAAGGATTCTAATGAATGGGAAATATCCATACCAGGATATACACTGTATAGGAAGGATAGAATAGAGAGAAGGGGAGGTGGAGTAGCCATTTATATTAAAGAAAGTCTAAAAACAACACTAATTCAAAATACGTGTCAAGATCTAGAGACTCTCTGGATTTGCATGCAAAATAAAGAAGGTTCTGTCATTAGAATTGGGGTGATCTATAGGCCTCCAGGGCAATCCGAGGAATATGACAACAAGATGGTGTATGAAATTACCCAAATGGCAGTAAAGGGAGATATTGTGGTTATGGGTGATTTCAACAAGCCTGATGTTGACTGGAATATCCCCAGTGCCCTTACATGCAAAAGTAAGAATATAGTAGAGGCCTTTACAGGAGCAGCTCTGGCACAGCTGGTTAAGACACCAACTAGAGGGGAGAATATTCTAGATTTAGTTTTTACAAATGGGAATTGGGTTTCAGATGTCAAGGTGGGAGAAAATTTAGGTTGCAGTGACCATCTATGTTTGTGGTTTGATGTAAAAACTCATTGTGAGCAATCCTATAATGCAACCAAAGTATTGGATTTCAGAAAAACAAATTTTAATGCAATGGGAGAATATTTAGATAATGAATTAAAGGGGAGGGATAAAATGGCAGGAGCGAGCATCCAGTGGACTGTATTAAAAAAGGCCATCTTAAAAGCCACTGGACTGTATGTAAGACAAATAACTAAAGGTAAAAGGAAGAAGAAACCGCTATGGTTTAGCAATGATGTAAGGGCTATAGTCAATGAAAAAAAGGCTGCCTATAGGAGGTATAAAGAGTCTGGAAGTATAGCTGATAGGGAGGTGTATAAAATGAAACAGAAGGAGGCGAAACAGATAATATATGATGCTAAAGCCTCAAAAGAGGAAGAAATTGCCAAATCTGTAAAGAAGGGGGATAAAACCTTCTTCAGATATATTAATGATAAGAAGAAGAAAAACTGCGGCATCACGAAGCTTAGTACCGGGAATAATACATGCATTAATGGGAATAAGGATATCGCTGACCATTTCAATAGCTACTTCTGTTCAGTTTTCTCAAAAGACACCTTACAAAATAATACTATAGAGGGATATAGCATTGCTTCCAACTGTACGGATTCAGCTCCAGTGATCTTAGAAGCCGATGTCTTAGAAGAACTTGAACGATTAAAGATAAATAAGGCAATGGGTCCAGATGGCATCCACCCCAGAGTTCTTAAAGAACTCAGATCTGTCATTACTACCCCCCTGACTGATTTGTTTAACCAATCGTTGTTAACAGGAGAAGTTCCTGAGGATTGGAGAATGGCCAGTGTTGTGCCTATTCACAAGAAGGGCAGTAGAGAAGAAGCTGGTAACTACAGGCCAGTTAGCTTGACATCAGTTGTAGTTAAAATGATGGAGACTCTACTCAAAAAGAGGATAAATCAGCACCTAAAAAACAATAACTTATTGGACCCAAATCAGCATGGCTTTACTGAAGGCAAATCATGTCAGACTAATCTCATTGATTTCTTTGACTATGTCACAAAGGTGTTGGATGAAGGTGGTGCTGTGGATATTGCCTACCTGGACTTCAGCAAAGCCTTTGATACAGTTCCACATAAAGAGCTGATAGATAAATTAGTGAAGATTGGACTTAATCCCTGGATAGTTCAATGGATTTGCAGCTGGCTGAAGCGTAGACATCAGAGAGTTATTGTTAATGGCGAGTATTCTGAGCAGAGTCAGGTTACAAGCGGTGTGCCACAGGGGTCTGTTCTGGGTCCTATTCTTTTTAATATATTTGTGAGTGACATAAGGGAAGGTTTGGTAGGGAAGGTTTGCCTATTTGCCGATGACTCTAAAGTGTGCAATAGGGTTGATATTCCTGGAGGCGTCTGTAATATGGTAAATGATTTAGCTTTACTAGATAAATGGTCTAAGCAATGGAAACTGCAGTTTAATGTTTCCAAATGTAAAATAATGCACTTGGGGAAAAGGAATCCTCAATCTGAGTATTGTATTGGCAGTTCTGTGTTGGCAAATACTTCAAAAGAAAAGGATTTAGGGGTAGTGATTTCTGACAGTCTCAAAATGGGTGAACAGTGCAGTCAGGCGGTAGGGAAAGCAAGTAGGATGCTTGGCTGCATAGCTAGAGGTATAACAAGCAGGAAGAGGGAGATTATGATCCCACTATATAGAATGCTGGTGAGACCACATTTGGAATACTGTGTTCAGTTCTGGAGACCTCACCTACAAAAAGATATTGACAAAATTGAACGGGTCCAAAGACGGGCTACAAGAATGGTAGAAGGTCTTAAGCATAAAACGTATCAGGAAAGACTTAATGAACTCAATCTGTATAGTCTGGAGGACAGAATGAAAAGGGGGGACATGATCGAAACATTTAAATATATTAAAGGGTTAAATAAGGTCCAGGAGGGAAGTGTTTTTAATAGGAAAGTGAACACAAGAACAAGGGGACACAATCTGAAGTTAGTTGGGGGAAAGACCAAAAGCAACATGAGAAAATATTATTTTACTGAAAGAGTAGTAGATCCTTGGAACAAACTTCCAGCAGACGTGGTAGATAAATCCACAGTAACTGAATTTAAACATGCCTGGGATAAACATATATCCATCCTAAGATAAAATACAGAAAATAGTATAAGGGCAGACTAGATGGACCATGAGGTCTTTTTCTGCCGTCAGACTTCTATGTTTCTATGTTTCTATTTTGTCCAATACACAATGAGGGTTTTAGTAGGTAAACAGATAGTAAAATACATGATGAAGGTTATAGAGGAGATACTCATGGTAAATATATATCTAAGAAAGAATAGAAAAGAAGATATAGGAATAGAACATATCAATGAAAGAATAGAAGAAGAGATATGGGAATTGGAGAAAGGTATAGGAGATATAGGACAGCAATAGGACAGGGGACGGAAGGCACTCTAGTGCATTTGTACTCGCCCATTACTGACCTCTTAGGAATCTGGATAGGTCAACCGTGGATAATCTAAGGGTAAAGTGTTGGGGGTTTGGGGATGACACTTTGGAGTCCAGTAATGAGTTCCACGCTTCGACAACTTGGTTACTGAAGTCATATTTTTTACAGTCAAGTTTGTAGTGGTTAATATTAAGTTTAGATGTGTTGTGTGCTCCTGTGCTGTTGTGATTGAAGCTGAAGTAGTCGCCAATAGGCAGGACATTGCAGCATATGATCTTGTGGGCAATACTTAGATCTTCTTTAAGGGATCTTAGTTCTAAGCTTTCTAGGCCCAGGATTGAAAGTCTAGTCTTGTAGGGTATTCTGTTTCGAGTGGAGGAGTGAAGGGCTCTTCTGGTGAAGTATCTTTGGACATTTTCAAGGGTGTTAATGTCTGAGGTGCGATATGGGTTCCAAACAGATGAGCTGTATTCGAGGATGGGTCTGCAAAAGTTTTGTAAGCTCTGGTAAGTAGTGTGAGATTGCCAGAGCAGAAGCTACGTAGGATTAGGTTTACAACTCTTGAAGCCTTCTTGGCTATATTGTTGCAGTGGGCTTTGGAACTTAAATCTTTTATTATTAGTATACAGTGGAACCCCGACATACGAAATTAATTGGTTCCGGAAGGAACCTCGTATGTCGAAGAGCTCGTAGGTCGAAGCATTGTTTCCCATAGGAAACAATGGAAAAGTGATTAATGCGTGCAAGCCCGAGGGCTGAGGGGAAAAGACGTCGGCTGAGGGGTGCCCGGTGCTTCGGAGCCGGCATGGGGGGCTTTCCATGCTGGCTCCGATCATTTCAGATAGGCGCGCCGATTCTCCGCTCACTCCGGGTGAGCGGCGAATCGGCGCATCTGTTTAAAAAGATCGTAGCCGGCATGGAACATCCCCCCATGCCAGCTACGAGCTTTTCAGACAGGCGTGCCATTCTCCGCTTTTAGCAGTGAGCGGAGAATCGGCGCGCCTGCCTGAAAAGCTCGTAGCTGGCATGGGGGGATTTTCCATGCCGGCTACGATCTTTTTAAACAGATGCGCCGATTCGCCGCTCACCCGGAGTGAGCGGAGAATCGGCGCGCCTGCCTGAAAAGCTCGTAGCTGGCATGGGGGGATTTTCCATGCCGGCTACGATCTTTTTAAACAGATGCGCCGATTCGCCGCTCACCCGGAGTGAGCGGAGAATCGGCGCGCCTGCCTGAAAAGCTCGTGGCTGGCATGGGGGGATTTTCCATGCCGGCTACGATCTTTTTAAACAGATGCGCCGATTCGCCGCTCACCCGGAGTGAGCTGAGAATCGGCGCGCCTGCCTGAAAAGCTCGTAGCTGGCATGGGGGGATGTTCCATGCCGGCTACGATCTTTTTAAACAGATGCGCCGATTCGCCGCTCACCCGGAGTGAGCGGAGAATCGGCGCGCCTGCCTGAAAAGCTCGTAGCTGGCATGGGGGGATGTTCCATGCCGGCTACGAGCTTTTTAAACAGATGCGCCGATTCGCCGCTCACCCGGAGTGAGCGGAGAATCGGCGCGCCTGCCTGAAAAGCTCGTAGCTGGCATGGGGGGATGTTCCATGCCAGCTACGAGCTTTTCAGACAGGCGCGCCGATTCTCCGCTCACTGCTAAAAGCGGAGAATCGGCACGCCTGTCTGAAAAGATCGCCGCCGGTCCGGTGGGGTTTTGCAGCAACCTCCGAGCCCAGGTTGCTCGGAGGTTGCTGCAAAACCCCACCAGACCGGCGGCGATCTTTTCAGACAGGCGCGCTTTCTCGAAAGGGCGGAGAAAGCCCTCTCTCGCAGCCTCCTGGCTGGGAGCACTTTCGCTGCGAGAGAGGGCTTTCTCCGTCCCTTTCGGGAAAGCCCTCTCTCGCAGCGAAAGTGCTCCCAGCCAGGGAGAGCGTTCAGATTTATTTATTTATTTATTTATTACTTAGATTTGTATGCCGCCCCTCTCCGAAGACTCCGAAGATCCCCCCACCCCCAGCAGAAAGCGTTCAGATCCCCCCACCCCCAGCAGAAGCCAAGGACTCACCAAGCGCTGGATACGAACGGAGAAGAGCCAGGCTGGTTTGCTTTGCAGAGCCGAATAAAGCGTCACGCCCCCCTGACGCTTTTGGCGGCAAAAGAGCCCAGCATCGCTTCGGAAGCCGCCGAAAGCGTCAGAGGGGCGTGACGCTTTATTCGGCTCTGCATCAGCTCGGAAGCAAAGCAAGCCAGGCCGGCTCTTCTTGGCTCGTATCCCGAATGGAAGCTCGTGAGTCGAGCAAAAATTTCTCTACTCTCCCAGCTCGTATCTCGAGTAGCTCGTAAGTAGAGCTGCTCGTATGTCGGGGTTCCACTGTACTGAGGTCTTTAACCGAGTGGGGATTATCTGTGATTATTTGATTATTCAGTTTGTATTTGGAGTTCAGATTCTTTTTCCCAATGTGTAGGACAGAGCATTTGCTAGTTGAGATTTGGAGTTGCATGTGTTAGACCACTCAGAAACAGAGTTCAGGTCTTTTTGTTGTTTTGTCGCTGCCTGTAATTCGACTAAGGTAATTGGTCTGTTTAATTCTTGTTGTTGCTCTTCTGTTAATATTTTCATATTTGATAATTCGATATACTTTTCTATTTCTTCAATAAAGCAACAGGCACAGATGGTATACCAGTAGAACTATATAAACAAGAAATAAAAATATTAGAAAATAATATACTGGAAATTTATAATCAAATAGCCCAAGATGCAAAGATACCCCAAACATGGTCAGAAGCATTAATAACACTCATACCCAAAACAGAAACAGAAAAAGAAAAAATTCATAACTACAGACCTATATCGCTATTAAATACAGACTATAAGATATTTATTACAAATTATGCAACAAGGTTAAAAAAAAATTGAATCAATTAATACATCGAGACCAAAATGGCTTTCTCCCCAAGAGGCAAATTAGAGACAATTTGAGAATAATAACAAATGTACTAGAATATTATGAGGAACATCCTGGAAAGCAGATGGCATTGGTTTTTCTTGATGCACAAAAAGCTTCCGACAATGTAAACTGGAAATTCATGACAACACAATTAGAAATGATAAAATTTGGACAACATTTTATAAATTTAATAAGTACAATATATTCGGAACAAAATGCTAAAATTATAATTAATGGAGAGCAAACAGAAAAATTTACAATTGAAAAAGGGGTGAGACAGGGATGTCCTATATCTCCACTTTATATTAATGATGGAAACACTATTAGTTAAAATAAGAAAAAATGAAGATATAAAAGGCCTAAAAATAAGAAAAGAAATTTACATAGTCCAAGCCTTCGCAGACGATTTGGTATTTATAATTGAAGAACCACTGATAACTACACCAAAATTGATCAAACAAATTGAAGACTTTGGCGAAGTAGCAGGACTTAAAATAAACAAACAAAAAACAAAAATTATAACTAAAAATTGTACAAAAAAATAAAGCATTTGGAACAAATTACTAGCATGCAAGTAGTCAAAAAAGTTAAATACTTAGGAATTTAGCTAACAGCTAAAACGGCAACATTAAAAGAAGACAATTATACAAGTTTAATAAATCAAATTAAAGTAGATCTAAAAAAATTGGCAAAATTTATAACTCTCATTAATAGGTAGAATGAATTTGATCAAAATGAGTGTCCTGCCCAAGCTCCTCTTCCTCTTTCAAACAATCCAAATAAATCCAGGTAAATTTTTTTTTAAAGAATTGGATAAAATAATATTAAAATATATATGGTTAGGTAAAAAATCAAGAATCAAATTAAAGGCATTACAAGATGTGAAAGAAAGAGGAGGTTTAGGATTACCAAACTTCAAATTATACTATTATGCAACATCACTAGCATGGATTAAAGAGTGGATCACACTAGAAAATAAACGTATATTGACAATAGAAGGGCACGACTTATTATTAGGCTGGCATGCCTATCTCTGGTAAGAAAGAGACAAAATACATAATTATTTTAAAAAGCATATACTAAGAAACTCTCTTATCCAAACATGGAAGATAATAAAAAAACAATGTATTAAGGTACCAGAATGGGTTTCGCCAATAGAATTAACATATCATCCAAATTTAATCGGGCCCCATAACACAATTAGATATAAAGAATTATTGGATCACCAAACAAATATAAAAACAAAGGAAGAATTGGAACAAAACGGTAAGAAAAGACTGGTCGACATACTTACAATTAAAAGATGCGTATCAAAAGGACAAAAGGGAATATGGTTTCCAGGTGGGGAGGGGTGACTTGGACAGGATACTCTTAAAAGACAATGAAAAACTAATTGGCAAAATATATAAATTCTTGATCCGTTATGAGACAGAAGTGGAAATTGTAAAAGAAAATATGATAAGCTGGGGACCAAACTTTGGCTACACAACTGAACTAGAAAAATGGGAAAAATTATGGACTAATAATTGGCAGATGACAAAATCGACTGCATTCAAGGAAAACCAATTAAAAATGTTTTACAGGCGGCATCTACAAGCAGAAAGACTCTCAAAAATGTTCCCAAAAACCTCCCCATTATCCTGGAAGTGCAAAAAAGAAAGAGGCACATTCTATCATCAATGGTGGACATGTATACAAGCAAAAAATTTCTGGAATAAAATAACAGTCTGACTAAAAGAAATAATAAAAGAAGAATTTGAAAAAAAACCAGAATTATATTTATTGGGTATTTTTAACAAAAAAATGGAAAAAGAGGTAAGATATTTAGTTATACACATATTAACAGCTGCCAGGATAGCATATGCCCAACAATGGAAAATAGATAAAGCACCAGAAAAAAAAATAGTAATTAAAAAAATATTGGACTGTGCGGAAATGGACAGATTATCCAAAAAATTAGAGGGAAAGGAAGATTCAGATTATTATAAAATATGGGCAAAATTTTATGACTGGTTAAAGGAAAGAACAGCGAAGAATTAAATAAAGACTGAGATTAAGGGGATAGAAGTGTTGCCTTTGTCATGGTCGGACCATTTTCTACTGCGGCTTGATTTCCTGGCTCCAATCCTTCCCCGCAGGGAGGCGGAACCAATTAAGCTGTTCTGCCCCAGACGCCTGATGGATCCAGAGGGCTTTCAGAAGGCACTTGGGGTTATTCCAGATACGCTCGTACACAGTTCGGCAGAGTCTCTGGCTGAGGCCTGGAACAAGGCTGCAGCGGAGGCTCTTGACTGAATTGCGCCATTGCGACCTCTCCGCGGCACTAGACCCCGTAGATCTCCATGGTTCAACAAGGAGCTCCGGGAGTTGAAACGCCAGAAGAGACGTCTAGAGAAGCGATGGAGGAAGAGTAAGTCTGATTCCGATCGAACACTTGTAAGAGCTCACGTTAAGACTTACAAAGTGGCGCTCAAGGCGGCAAGATGCGCGTATCATGCCGCCTTGATTGCATCAGCAGAATCCCGCCCGGCCACTCTGTTTAGGGTGACCTAATCAGGGGGGAGTTGGGGAGCCCTTGCAGAGTAGTGCCGAGGATTTTAACACGTTTTTCACTGATAAAATCGCTCGGATCCGAGCGGACCTCGACTCCAATTGGAACACAGAGTCAACTGACAACGAGTCAGTCGAGGTGACTGGGGCACGTACTTGTCCACCTGTCTGGGAAGAGTTTGATCTGGTGATACCTGATGAAGTGGACAAGGCCATTGGAGCTGTGAGTTCCACCACCTGTTTACTGGATCCGTGTCCCTCCTAGCTGGTTTCGGCCAGCAGGGAGATGACACGGAGCTGGGTCCAGGAGATTGTCAACGCTTTTTTGGGGAGGGGGTCCTTCCCGGATCCCTACAAGGAGGCACTTGTGCGCCCCCTCCTCAAGAAGCCTTCCCTGGACCCAGCCATTCTCAACAACTATCGACCAGTCTCCAACCTTCCCTTTATGGGGAAGGTTGTTGAGAAGGTGGTGGCGCTCCAGCGGTCCTTGGAAGAAGCCGATTATCTAGGCCCTCAACAGTCAGAATTCAGGCCCGGCTACAGCCTGGAAACTGCTTTGGTCGCACTGATGGATGATCTCTGACGGGCCCGGGACAGGAGTTTATCCTCTGTCCTGGTGCTTCTTGACCTCTCAGCGGCTTTCGATACCATCAATCATGGTATCCTTCTGCGCCGGCTGGAGGGGTTGGGAGTGGGAGGCACTGTTCTTCAGTGGTTCTCCTCCTACCTCTCCGGTCGGTCGCAGTCGGTGTTAGTGGGGGGTCAGAGGTCGACCTCCAGGTTACTCCCTTGTGGGGTGCCTCAGGGGTCGGTCCTCTCCCCCCTACTATTTAATATCTACATGAAACCGCTGGGTGAGATCATCCAAGGGCATGGGGTGAGGTATCATCAATATGCAGATGATACCCAGCTTTACATCTCCACCCCTTGTCCAGTCAGCGAAGCAGTGGAAGTGATGTGCCGGTGCCTGGAGGCTGTTGGGGTCTGGATGGGTGTCAACAGACTCAAACTCAACCCTGATAAGACAGAGTGGCTGTGGGTTTTGCCTCCCAAGGACAATTCCATCTGTCTGTCCATTACCCTGGGGGGGGAATCACTAACCCCCTCAGAGAGGGTCTGCAACTTGGGCGTCCTCCTCGATCCACAGCTCACATTAGAGAAACATCTTTCAGCTGTGGCGAGGGGGGCGTTTGCCCAGGTTCGCCTGGTGCACCAGTTGAGGCCCTATTTGGACCGGGAGTCACTGCTCACAGTCACTCATGCCCTCATCACCTCGAGGCTCGACTACTGTAATGCTCTCTACATGGGGCTACCCTTGAAAAGTGTTCGGAAACTTCAGATCGTGCAGAATGCAGCTGTGATAGCTAACATGGGCTTTCCTAAATACGCCCATGTCACACCAACACTCCGCAGTCTGCATTGGTTGCCGATCAGTTTCCGGTCACAATTCAAAGTGTTGGTTATGACCTATAAAGCCCTTCATGGCACTGGACCAGAATATCTCCGGGACTGCCTTCTGCCGCATGAATCCCAGCGACCAGTTAGGTCCCACAGAGTTGGCCTTCTCCGGGTTCCGTCAACTAAACAATGTTGTTTGGCAGGATCCAGGGGAAGAGCCTTCTCTGTGGCGGCCCCGACCCTTTGGAACCAACTCCCCCCAGATATCAGAGTTGCCCCCACCCTCCTAGCCTTTCGTAAGCTCCTTAAAACCCACTTCTGTTGTCAGGCATGGGGGAATTGATACTTTCCCTCCCCCTAGGCTTATAAAATTTATGTATGGTATGCTAGTATGTATGATTGGTTTCTAAATTGGGGTTTTAAATTAACTTAAATATTAGATTTGTTTACATTGTATTATTATTGCTGTGAGCCTCCCCAAGTCTGCGGAGAGGGGCGGCATACAAATCTGATTAATAAATAAATAAATAATAAATAAAAAAAATTCAAGCAAAGCAACACATCAAATAAAAGAATTAAAGTACTAATATTATGTGAAAGAAGCAAAATTCTCTGATTGAATTCTCAAAAAAAAAGTGGGGAAACTTTCATTTCCCAAATGTTGTATGTACTGTATATGTTTTGTGTATGTCTTTTTTTTCTTTCTGTTATATTTGAAAAAAATAAATAGATTTTACCAAGAAAAAGAAAAGAAACAGAGTTCAGGTCTTTTTGGAGAGTAGCTGTGCTATCGGTGGTGTTGAAGAGTTTTACAGAGGTTGCAGGATAGTTTTTTTCTGAAACCAAATTGTTTGTTAGAGAGCAAATTATTAGTTTCTAGATGGAGAGTAATTGATCTGATTATAATTGATTCCATGACTTTGCATGGGACGCAGCATAGTGCTATTGATCTGTAGTTATCGAGAAGAGAGGGCTCTCCTTTTTTGAAGATGGGGATGACCATTGCTTTTGGCCATAGCTTAGGAACTGTGCTCGTTCTGAAGGATTTTTCAAAAATTATGCTTAGTGGTTCAGCTATGGCAGAAGAGAGCTTTTTTAGGAAGTAAGCACATAGACTATCTGGTCCGACAGACAGAGAAGGTTTAAGGTCACATAATGCTTTTTCAACTTGGTCTTCAGTGAAGTCTACTTGGGTTAGGTCGTTGGGGGAGTTTGAGGTGCGATTGATGAAATTGGGGGATGAGCCATTGCTGTTAACAAAGACAGAGCCAAAGAAAGAGTTGAGGAGGTTAGCTTTGGATGAATCATTGTGGTATTCTTTGTTGTTGGGTCTTCTGAGAGGTGGGATAGGTCTAGAGTCTTTGATTTTATTGCTGACAAAGTTGTAGAAAGCTATATTAGATTTGGTGTGTAGGAGGTTTTCCTCTTGTTTGCTGTAGTAGTTAAGACATTCTGCTTTTATTTGATTGCAAATGCTTTTATATCGGCTTTTGAAGTTGGAAACTTGTCCTTTTTTGTTTTTCCTCCAGAGAGAATTTTTTCTTGTTTGTAATTTTCTTATTGAGTTGGGGAGGTTATTTTTTTGTTTATGGTACATGTTAGAGGTACATGAAGTCTGATAATAATTTTCATTTCGAGTAGGAATGTGTTGTAGAGGTCATCAGTAGTGTAGCATTCAGAGAATAGAGTTTTCCAGTTTAATGTTGAGAGGTGGGTTTCAATGAGTTCGTAGTTCGCTTTTTTGAAATTGAATTTTGGTGTTGTATTATTTTGGTAGATCATAGTGTGGCTTAGGTTGAGATTGAAGTTTATCATTCTGTGATCGCTGTTGGAAAATGGTTCTGTTATTTGTAAGCCATATATTGCACTTTTGCTGTTGCAGAAGATGAGATCCAGACAGTTATCAAGTCTGGTATTGTTAGTTACTAGTTGGTCGAGTCCCAGATAGGTGACAGTATTATATATAGTAGAATGGATGGGTTCTGTGCTGCATTCATTTAAGGACCAGTTAATGTGTGGTAGGTTGAGGTCTCCAAGGAAGATAATGGGGTATGGGTTGTACAGGGGACTCTTGAAAAGGCACAGGTCAACTCAATGCATTGATACTATCCTAAAAGGGGGAGAGGGACATAAAAGAAAATGCCAGCCAATTGTAGCCCTTCCCGAACTATCAGGGCTGTTCAAATAAAGCTTTGCTCTCTTGTTGGGGTTTCCTTAAGAAGGGAATCCCCTCTTTCTGCATCTTTGGGGGCAAAGACTCACTTTCAAATAACCTTATTTGGGGGATCGTTGCAAGCAAATGCGTTTGCTTCTAAGGAGCTTCCCTTGGGGGTTTGAAATGGGGTTTCAGGTGGGTTCCCTCTGCCTTTCAACCCACTCTGGACATTTGTCTCTGCACTGACTGAGCCTCCTGAAAGAGGATTTGGGGCTCTGTGAATCCAACACAAAGATGGCATTGCCATCTTATCCTTTTGCCCAGAAGGAGCCATTGGAGGCAGGAGAAGGAGGGGGAAGTGGGGGCTATCTGGAAACTCTCAAAGTGTGATGTGGGGTGCTAGGGTGAATAGGGATGCTGTCTCTGGAGATTCCTCAAAATCCTGTCCCCCTTTCAGATCTTCATACGCAACAGATCTTTGCAAGGTGTGAATCCCAGGAAAATAGGAACAAAGAAGATATTTGGATGTACAAGGTGGCTCTAAATGGAGAAGCCCTATTTACCGATTATTCTTTTAATCCCCTTATGGATGAGTGTCTTCACTTGCTAGAGAAGTGCCTGTTTTATAGGAATGAGACGCTGACGAGAACAGGTGAGTACCTCATCCAGGCTGGACTTTCCTCCTTTCTGATCAGATTTCTTGCATACAATTGACCCGTTTGGATCCCTGGTCTGCTGCCTGGATGCCTGGGAGGGAATCCTTCCCCTTCCTCTCCAGCAAGTCTCCAGGATACGGAAAGCCATTCAATGGACCAGGAAAGGCAGCCTCTGCCTGGCAGGTGTCTGTGTGGGTCAAGCAAAGAAGGATGAACCTTAACCTGTGTGGAGAACTGTAGGAAAAGTTAGTATCTGGTTGGCCGCAGTTCATAATTAACATGGCACTGTCAATAAATTGTAACTTGGAAGACGGCCAAGGTTTGGACTCTGATTTATTTGGGAAGGCTTTGGCTTTATTAGATTAGATTAGATTTATTGGATTTATATGCCGCCCCTCTCCGCAATCTCAATCTACACCAGGATACCTTTCACCTGTATAATGTGTCACCTAAGTACAATTTTAGGAAAGCCAACTACGAACTCATAGATGCCAATCTCTCAATTCTCGACTGGTGAACTATATTTTCTAACTGCAACACTATTGATGATTTCTACAACACATTCTTACTACAAGTTAAAAGACTTATCAGACTACATGTACCACTAACTTCAACCAGAAGAAAATATTAGTCATGATGTCTGCAGCTGGTCCAATGGAAAACTGTACAAAAGAGATGGTTTGCATCCATCAAAGAAAGGGGACTGTCAGCGAACCAAATAGCATCTGAGAAATAAATCACATTCCACTCCTATGCTCTCACACAAGGTTCAATTTATTTATTTATTTGTTTGTTTGTTTGTTTGTTTGTTTGTTTGTCACATTTTTATCACTGTTGTGAGCCGCTCTGAGTCTTCAGAGAGGGGTGGCATACAAATCTAATAAATTATTATTATTTATTATTATTATTATTATTATTATTATTATTATTATTATTACATAGACATTTTGGATTCGTGGATGTTATTCCAACACTGAATTTCTCTTCAGTTCCCCATCCAGGTTCAGGTTCATTTCACATCCCCACACCCACAAGTGCAATCATGTGGACCAATTCAGTGCAGGGATTCACTGGCTTCTTCATTAGTTCAGTTGACCTTGGACTCTGCGTAAAGGAATGTGTGGTGGTATCAATCTCTCTCTCTCTCTCTCTCACCCCTCCCGTTTCCTATTGCTGCTAACTGTGTCAGGCCAAAATCCCTAACTTCACATAATGTTTAGTTTAGTTTTAGTTTAGTTTTATTGGATTAATATGCTGCCCCTCTCCGAAAACCCAGGGCGGCTAACAGCAATCATAGACAGTATACAGTAATAATCCAATACTAAAAGCACATTAAAACCACTTAATGTACAAAACCAAACACACATACAAACATACCATGCATACCATTGTAACGGCCTAGGGGGAGAACAAATCTTAATTCCCCCATGCCTGGCGGCAGAGGTGGGTTTTAAGTAGCTTACAAAAGGCAAGGAGGGTGGGGGGCAATTCTAATCTCTGGGGGGAGTTGGTTCCAGAGGGCCGGGGCCGCCACAGAGAAGGCTCTTCCCCTGGGTCCCGCCAAGCGGCATTGTTTAGTTGACGGGACCTGGAGAAGACCCACTCTGTCGGACCCAGGGGACTTTGGGCCTGACAGGGACTGAGCTACTTGGTGTTAAATTCACAGATTTCCTGGATAAACATTTAAACTGAACAACAGGGACAGAAAATTAATTGATACAGATCCTTTCTGTCCCCATCTATCTAAAATTAATAGGGTTAACAGTGCACACAATAAAGATAAGAGTAAATTTATCAGCTCTGCTATCAAGCAAAGCCGAGCATTTAATAGAGAGTGACATACCACGTGCATTAATCAAACAGGTGGCAAGAAAGATGAGGCAAAGGGAAGGTGACAAGCAGCAGGGAGAAAGCAGAGCTACTCAACACGTTTTTTTCATGTCTTTACATAAAGGGAAAAAACAGCCCAACCTATCAAAAACAGCATCACCAAAAAATGTATTAGGGACACAAGTTAAAATAGGGAAGAAAATGGTAAGGAAACACCTGTCCACTCTAGAGGAATTCAAATCACCATGACCAGATGGATTACACCCCAAAGTTCTGAAGGAACTGGCAGACGAGATCTCAGAACCACTGAACTATATATTTCAAAGATCCTGGAGCACCAGGGAATTGCCAGAGGAGTGGAAAAGGGCTGATGTAGTTCCCATCTTCAAGAAAGAGGAAAAAAATAGATCCAGGAAACTACAGAACTATCAGATTGATTTCAATACCAGGGGAGATTTTGGAAAAGCAATGAGTCAACAAACACCTAGAAGCAAACAAAGTAATAACCAAATTCCAACATGGGTTTGTCAAAAACAGATCATGCCAGACTAATCTTATAGCATTCGTTGACAAAGTGACAAAATTAATGGACCACAGGAATGCTATCAATGTGGTTTACTTGGACTTTAGTTCAGCTATGGCTGAAGAGAGCTTTTTTAGGAAGTAAGCACAGAGATCATCTGGTCCAACTGATAGAGAAGGTTTAAGGTCACATAATGCTTTTTCAACTTGGTCTTCAGTGAAGTCTACTTGGGTTAGGTCGTTGAGGGAGTTTGAGGTGCGATTGATGAAATTGGGGATGAGTCATTGCTGTTAACAAAGACAGAGCCAAAGAAAGAGTTGAGGAGGTTAGCTTTGGATGAATCATTGTGGTATTCTTTGTTGTTGGGTCCTTTGAGAGGTGGGATAGGTCTAGAGTCTTACCACATTCAACGTGTAGTACTCTATGGAACTACATCTACATGGAGGGATGTATGCAGTGAAGTACCCCAAGGCTCTGTTTTTGGCCCAGAACTCTTCAACATCTTCATCCATGACTTGGGTGAAGGAATAGATGGCGAACTTATCAAATTGGCAGATGACACCAAACTGGCAGGAATAGCCAACACACTAAGCAGATGTTGGATAACCATGTCTGAAGTAGTGTAGGGTTTCCTGCCTAAGCAGAGGGTTGGACTAGAAGACCTCCTCCTGTTGTTGTTGTTGTTGTTGTTGTTATTGTTGTTGTTGTTGTTATTGTTGTTGTTGTTGTTGTTATTGTTGTTGTTGTTGTTATTATTATTATTATTATTATTATTATTATTATTATTATTATTATTATGCAATGCTGACACAGGCAGCAACAGGGCAGTATTACCGGTACAAGCGTCATGGGCCCGGCCAAATTGAAAAATGAGGGGGCCCCGGCGAGAGTGCTAAGGAAGCTAATTGGATTCAGTTGCAAAATTGTTACAATCGGGGGCAGGCAAGAGCACAAGTCAGCAAAAATGCCTAATTTTCTCTATTCTGCCTGAAGAGCTTCATAGCTGTTAAAGATGAAGTTTGGATCAGACCTAATTTGGTATACATTCTGATTATGGTGTTACGTTTTTTTCAAAATTGTTCCCTTCTAAGTGTGAGGAAAAGATGTGTTGCTTTGGAGTTGACATGTTTTTTGAAGCCATCTCGCCATTTTAGATTCGAGAACAAACACCATCCTGGATTCGAGAAGCAAGCATTCTGGGAAATAGGAAGATTTGAATATGCAAAGGAGAAGCTGTGTAGAGCTAAGGATTAAGGATTTTCAAAAAACAAACAACCACATCATATTTTGAGACTTGTGCAGAGAAGATCTGAAGCGGGAGTTTGGTATTTTAAATTTCACAACTTATATTAAATGCATGCACAGTAATATCTCACCGTATGTTTAATAGATATGATAACATCCTAGGAAAAGAAGAAAGAATAAAGAGGAAAAAAAGGTGTTGCTCTTAGAGCCATGGACATGCTATTTGTTAAGAGACATTATACATTACACATTTAAAAGCTTAAATATATTAAGTTATGGAACTCAATAGCAGGTACATGTATGAGAAAAAATCTTGGATTTTTTGCACATTTGCTTCATAATATGGATTTGATGATACATGAGGGTATGTTCTTTTTTATAAAGCAATTTTAAAATTTTGCAAACTTTGGAAAATGCTATAAGGAGATAGGTGGAGAGGTTAATGAGAAGAAGAGGGAAGGTTTTTTTGCTCTTCCCTCCTCTTTCTCTTCTTTTTCTTGCACTGTGCTTTTTACACCTATGGTGGAGTTTACTATAGTTTTAAACATTATTGCGTATAATTTATCTTCTGGTTACCTGTTATTTATTGGTATTATTGTGAAAACAAATATTTTTCTAGTGTGATGCAGGAGTATTTTGTCTTTATCCTTTGTGCCATCTTATTGCTGCTTTTAATATTGTTGATGGCAAAATTAATAATATTTTGTTAATTTGGTGTATTTGCACTGTTCTGGTTATTTATTTATATGTATGTAATATGTTGATGTCACTTGAATATATTTTCTGCATTATTAACATATTATTAATCTGTCAAACAAGTGTACCTTGTTGTAGTGGCAGGGTTTAATTTTTTTTTAAAGGTAAATTTAATACATAATTAGTATGTCGCAAAATAAAGTAGTTTTAAAATGGTGGGGGGGGCCCAGACACTTAAGCTGTATGGGGCCCCAAAATTCCTGATGGCGGCCCTGGGCAGCAAGAGCACTAAGGTATGTTCTGTTCACAGCCCATAATGAAGCAACAGTTCACTTGGGTATATTTGCTGCGAGACAACTCGCTACCGGACAATTCCACATGGGATATCTCATTGTGATAAATACTATCCACCACTGTTTCCTGGACATTGTTTCCATTTTTGTCAAGCATTTGAGCATTTCCTAAAACTCTTGGAGACTCTGCAGTTATAGAATATTAAAACTCTGTGTTGAAACCGAGTGGTGGGAGATTTTTCTGCCTGTCAGGGTCCGGAGGGGCACAGAGTTAATTCTGTTAATGCTGTTTCTGCAGAGACCCCAGTGGTGACAATGAGCAGCAGGATGGAGGTGGATGATGGGATGGAGACACATGTCTGCCGGATGTATGGATTCTACCCCAGGGAGATCGATGCCTCCTGGATGAGGGATGGGAAGGTCTGGCTGCAGAATACCCTTCCTGCCTCTGTGGCGCCCAATGCAGATGGGACCTACCACTACTGCCTCAGCATCCGGGTTGGCCCCAAAGAGAGGGGCCGCTATCGATGCCACGTGGAGCACGGCAGTCTGAAAGAGCCTTTGGACTTGGAGCTGAATGGTGAGAGCTGCAGGGATGGAAAGGCTGGGCTCTTTGGGAGGACAGAGGCTTTTGGGAAATTTATTTATTTATCCATCCATTCATTCATTCATTCATTCATTCGAGTCTATGGAGAGGGGCGGCATACAAATCTAATAAATAATAATAATAATAATTATTATTATTATTATTACAGCATTATTTATTTATTTATTATTTATTTATCTATCTATCTATCTATCTATCTATCTATCTATCTATTTATTTATTTAACTCTACTTCCATGCCGCTCAATCCCGAAGGACTCAGGGTGGCTTATAACAATATAAAATACAAAAAGCAATTAAAAAGAAGTCAAATATACAATCTAACAATAAAACCCATATTAAAACCCATAATAAACTAAATAATCAGCATACATACGAAGCATTCATACAATTTAGCCATGATAGTTGTTAATTCATGGGTCCCAGGTCTGCCGGCAAAACCAAGTCTTTGTGGCCTTACGGAAAGCCATTAGGGTGGGAGCAGTATGGACTTTGGGGGGGGGAGTTGATTCCATACAGCCAGGATGGCAACAGAGTAGCCCCCCCCCCTCGTGGCTCTGCCAATCTGCATTGCTTAGTCAACAGGACCTGGAGGAGGCCAACTCTATTTGCTCTTATAGGTCTCTTGGAGGCATGAGGCAAGAGACGGTCCCATAAATTTATTTCATTTTATTTATTTATTAGATTTGTTTGCTGCCCCTCTCCGTAGACTCGGGGCGGATCACAGCAACCATAAAACAATGTACAACAAATCTAATAATTTAGAAAACACTAAAAACCCCATTACTGAAAACAAATATACACATAAACTGTATCGGCCCGGGGGAGATGTCTCAATTCCCCCATGCCTGACAGCAGAGGTGGATTTTAAGGAGTTTACGAAAGGCAAGGAAGGTGGGGGCAGTTCTAATCTCCAGGAGGAGCTGGTTCCAGAGGGTTGGGGCCACCACAGAGAAGGCTCTTCCCCTGGGTCTCACCAAACAACATTGTTTAGTTGACGGGACCCGGAGAAGGCCAATTCTGTGGGACCTAACCGGTCGCTGGGATTTGTGTGGAAGAAGGCGGTCCCGGAGATATTCTGGTCCGATGCTATGAAGGGCTTTATAGGTCACAAGCAACACTTTAAATTGTGACCGAAAACTGATCGGCAACCAATGCCGACTGCAGAGTGTTGGTGTAACATGGGCATACCTTGGGAAGCCCATGATTGCTCTTGCAGCTGCATTCTGCACAATCTGAAGTTTCCGAACACTTTTCAAAGATAGCCCCATGTAGAGAGCATTACAGTAGTCGAGCCTCGAGGTGATGAGGGCATGAGTGACTGTGAGCAGTGAGTCCCAGTCCAGATAGGGACGCAACTGGTGCACCAGGCGAACCTTTGCAAATGTCCCCCTCGCCACAGCTGAAAGATGTTTCTCTAATGTGAGCTGTGGATCGAGGAGGACGCCCAAGTTGCGGACCCTCTCTGAGAGGGTCAATAATCCCCCCCAGGGTTATGGATGGACAGATGGAATTGTCCCTGGGAGGCAGAACCCACAGCCACTCCGTCTTATCCGGGTTGAGTTTGAGTCTGTTGACACCCATCCAGACCCTAGTAGCCTCCAGGCACCGGCACAACACTTCCACTAAATGGTCTGGTCCTGAGCCATATAGAGCTTTATAGGTAATAACCAATGCCTTGAATTGTGCCTGGAGACTAATAGGAAGCAAGTGCAGGTGTTGTATGGGTGTACCGAAGTACACCCATGACAGTTCACACAGCTGCATTCTGGACAATTTGGAGTCTCCAAAATCTGTAGAGTGCATTGCAATAATGAAGATGGGAGGTGATGAGGGCCTGAGTCACTGTGCATAGAGCCTCCTGATCCAAATAGGGCCACAACTGGTAAACCAGGCAAACCTGGGCAAAGATCCCCCTGGCCACAGCTGAGAGGTGGTAGTCAAGGCTCAGCTGTGGATCCAGGAGGACACCTAAGTTGCGAACCCTATCTGAGGGGGTCAGTGTCCCCCCCAGAACAATTGACGGACAGATCAAATAGTCCACTCAGTCTTGTCTGGGTTGAGCTTGAGCCTATTGGCCCCCATCAAGACCCTTACAGCTTCCAGGCACCAGCACATCACATCCACCACTTCACTGAATTGGCATTGTATAGAGATGTATATTTATTTATTTATTTTATTTATTTATTAATAGAGTTGAAAGGGACCATTAGGTCATCGAGTCCAACCCCCTGCCTGAGCAGGAAACCCTACAGCACCCCAGCCAAATGGAAGTCCAATCTCCTCTTGAAGGTGTCCAGAGTTGGGGAGTATAACTGGGTATCATCAGCATACTGGTGATACTTCACCCCATGCCATCGGATGATCTCACCCAGTGGCTTTATGTAGATGTTAAATAGTTGGGGGGAGAGGACAGACCCCTGTGGCACCCTACAGAGGAGAGACCGAGGGGTGGACCTCTGGCCCCCACTAACACCGACTGCAAATGACCGGAGAGATAGGGGGATAACCACAATAAAATGGTGCCTCCCACTTCCAATCCTTCCAGCCATCGCAGAAGGATACCATGGTGGATGGTATCGAAGGCTGCTAAGAGGTCAAGGAGAACCAGGATAGAGGAGTATCCCCTATCCTGGGCCTGCCAGAGATCATCCATCAGCGTGACCAAAGAAGTTTCCATGCTGTGACTGGTCCCGAAACCAGACTGAAAGGAGTCAAGTTAATCAGCTTCATCCAAGTACCGCACAGCTGGAGTGCCAACCTAACAACCTAACCCAGAAAGGGCAGGTTGGAGAGGTTCTTGAGGAGGGATTGCACAACCGCTTCCTTCAACGGCTACAGAAACAAGGAAGTGTTAATCAATGCCTGGATCCAGCCGCTTGTCACCTCCCGACTGGCTGAGACCAGTAGACAGGTCCAGTAGACAGGTGGAGGCACTCACAGCTTCCATGGCATTGCCCACTTCCACAGGGGTTACCAGCAGTGTTCCCTGTAAGCTGTGTGCATAAGCACGCAAGTGCCCCAAAATACCCCCCCGTGCACCCTTTTCCAGGGGCGCGCACTCCCCATCCCCCTGCCAGCCCGCGGGGGCAGGGAGGCGCCAGCAGTAGAAGGAAAGGGAGCTACGGCCGCCCCTGCCTCCCCACCGTGCCTCCGGCCCTCTCGTGCCCCTGGCCTCTCGGCGCTGCCCCCCGCCTGCCAGATCCGCCCCCTCTCCTCCTCTTCCACCAGCTGCCCCAGAAAGCCTGTGCCAGCCAGGAAAGCCGGCTTTCGGGGAAAGCAGCGCGCCTTTAAACACGCTGCTTTCCTGCACCTCTTTCCTGGGGGGGGGGAAGTGGCCTCCTCCCCCCTCCTGCCCAGGAAAAAGTTGTAGCAGGAAAGCAGCGCATTTGAAAAGCATGCTGCTTTCCCGGAAAGCCGGCTTTCCTGGCCAGCACATGGCTTTCCCGGGCAGCTGGCTTGAGCCTTGTGCCGGTCAGCAAAGCTAGCTGCCTGCCGGAGACGTGGAGAGAAAGAAGGGAAAGAGAAGGAGGGAAAGAGGAGAGGAAAGAAGTGTTGTATCCTGAAATGGCTACCTTGTAATTCCTGTAAATAGTTTGTTCCTCTTTCCAGCGCTGTCTGAGCCGAAGCAGGAAGTCGCTCCTGATTGGCTCAGACGCGGCCGGCTCTAGCTTTGGCGGGAACCGCAAATGTATAAAAGGAGCGGTTTCTCCAAGCAGAGTCAGTCGGTACTCGCTGAATTGTCACTTTGCCTTGCTGAGCTGTCACTTGTTCTCTGAGCTGAATAAAAGTACCGATTGCTTGAACCCTGCCTCTGGGTCTACTTCACTGGCGACGAACGGACGGAAGAAACATCGCGTGCAACATGAACAAAGTCCAGATCGGCCAGGCTCCGGAACTCTTCGATCCCGAGAAAACAACCTGGGACGAATACATGGCCACCTTCGAGATCTTCCTCGAGGCGGCGGGAATAGAGGACGCCGAAGCCGATCGCAGACGGGCTATTTTCCTTAATTACTGCGGCCCAGAAATCCGTGGACTTGCCCAGACTCTCACCGAACCGCAGCAAGCAAGAACCGTAGCGTGGGACGTCCTACAGGAAAAGCTAGCGAGCCATTTCAAACCGACCAAACCGGCCATAGTTTTTCGGCATCAATTTTCCATGATGGCTCAGAAGGAAACCGAGTCAATCAACCAGTTTACAATGCGGCTTCGAACGGTACTTGCTCAATGCAAGTTTAAAGACCCGGAAGCTCGCCTCACCGACGCCCTGGTTTTCGGCATGAAAAGCGCCACAGTGAGAAATAAACTCCTCACCGAAGAAGAGCCGACTCTACAAACCGTGATTAAACTAGCGCAAACCGCAGAAGCAGCCGACGCAGCGGCTAGAGAATTGAAAGAGCACGGAAGGCGAGAACTCATTGCCAAAATTGACTCCGCGTCTCCCCGCGCCGTGGAAACAGACGACCTCAGCCAACCAACTCACAGCGGGGACAACTGCCTCCTGGTGCAAGACCAGCCGAGACACCATAGAGCTACTCACCCAGCCCCCTGCGCGGGCTGCCGGGGAAATCACCAGCGCCATCGATGCCCTTTCCGAGACGCTACATGCCGCCGCTGCAACCGTAGAGGCCACATCGCCATCGCATGCAGAGCAACAGCACCAGAAGAAACATTCGCCACACCGCAATACCAGCGACCACAAAACCAGACCCCTCAATCGCGAGAAAGGAGACCGTTCCGCAACTCGGGTCAAAGGAACTACCCAACCGCTAACCGCGACTACTATAGAGGTAACTCTCAATTTTCCGTAAATAACACGGCAACCAAAAAGGGGGCTAAAATTGTTATCTCACTGTTACTAAATAGCCAGCCTTGCTCAATGGAGCTGGATACGGGCTCTAGATATACCATCATGCCTTGGGAGAAGTTTAAACTGTATATGCCTAATGTGTCTAAGGCTGATCTAAATCAAACCTCTTTGGTGATCAGAGACTTTCAAGGGGGGGTAATCTCGGTCCTGGGAACAGCAAATGTACCTATTGCATTCAAGAATGTTAAATGTACCCTTCCCATGCTTATTGTAACGGGGGCCAAGCACTCTCTTCTGGGTTTAGCGTGGATGGAACCGTTGGGGATCGAAATTTCGGGTGTGTGTAATGTAAACTGTGATAATATGCCTAACTTTGTGAAAGAGTTCCCTGAAGTGTTCAGCCCCACCTTGGGATTGTATAAGGGGCCCCCCATATCATTCTCTATTGACCCCAAGGTCCCACCGATCAGACTAAAACCTCGCAGGGTCCCCCTTCCGCTTCTCCCCAAACTAGACATACAGCTGGACAAACTCATTAGCCAAGGTATTTTGGTCCCTGTGGAACAAGGGCCATGGGAAACTCCCATAGTTACACCTCTGAAGCCAGATGGATCCTTAAGAGTTTGCGCTGATTACAAATCGACCCTGAATAAGGCACTCCAACACCACCCCTACCCCATCCCGGTTGTGCAACAACTTCTACACTCCCTGGGGGAGGGGAAAAGGTTCGCAAAGATCGACCTGGCGCAAGCTTACCAGCAACTTCCGGTCGACGAACAAACAGCAAACGCACAAACAATTGTAACGCACAGGGGGGCTTTCAAATGCACGAGGTTACAGTTTGGGGTAAGCATAGCCCCAGGAATATTCCAGAGCATTATGGAACGCCTATTGTCAGGGGTAAATGGGGCCATTCCATACTTTGATGACATCTTAATTGCAGGGAAAAACCAGGAACAAGTAAACAAAAGAATAAGGGAAGTACTTAAGAGGTTACAGGACAAAGGGTTAAGAATCAAGCCTGATAAATGTGTCTGGGGAACCAACAGTATAGAATTCCTAGGATATAAAATAGATAAAGAAGGTATCCACCCCACAACAGAAAAGCTGAGAGCGATTAGAGAAGCCCCAGAACCACGAGATAAGAATGAGCTGCAGGCATTTTTAGGCCTCCTTAATTTTTATTCCGTTTTTTTAAAGCAGAAGGCAACAGTAGCAGAGCCTCTCCATCGTTTACTCCAGAAGGAAGCCCGCTGGACATGGGGGAAAACTGAACGTGAAGCTTTTTCTCAAATAAAGAACTTATTAACTTCTAAAAGTGTAGTAGTCCAATATAGTGCTTCACTACCAATTAGGCTCACGTGCGACGCTTCGCCGTACGGCATAGGAGGAGTCCTAGCTCACGTTCTACCTAATAGGACAGAGGCCCCAATAGCATTTTTCTCAAGAACCATGACCAGCACAGAGAGGAATTATAGCCAGTTAGACAAGGAGGCTCTAGCTTTAGTGGCAGGGGTAAAGAAGTTTCACAATTATATTTTTGGAAGAAGTTTTGAACTAGTCACTGACCACAAGCCCCTACTGGGTCTGCTAGCCCCCAACAAGCCCACTCCACCTTTTATGTCTCCAAGACTAATCAGATGGGCTCTTTTCCTCTCAGGGTACCAGTATGAGCTCACCCACAAGGGGGGGAAGGAAATCAATCACGCAGACGGCCTCAGCAGGTGCCCCATAACAGACTTAGTGGAAGACCCTGTTCCTTCCACAGATGTGTTAATGATAGAACTCGAGGATAACCCACTAACCACGGCCAAAGAGGTAGCTGCACACACGCAGCAAGATCAAACCCTTAAACAAGTGGTGAACTGTGTTCTAAAGGGATGGCAAAATGATGTTGTGAAACCTGAATTGTGTGATTTTAAAAACAAAAGACTTGAGTTATCTTATGTAAAGGGTTGTCTGCTGTGGGGGGATAGAGTGATCATCCCCAGAAGCCTAAGGGAAAAGGTACTCAAAATGTTACATGTGGGTCATCCTGGGATTGTCAGGATGAAGAGCCTGGCAAGGGGGCATTTATGGTGGCCAGGGCTGGATGCTGATATTGAAAGTTGGGTTTCAAAGTGTGAACCGTGCCAAGAGTCACGGCCTAGTCCCCCCAAAACAACTCCGGCTGAATGGGAACAGCCTGCTGGTCCTTGGTCTAGAATCCACATTGATTTTGCTGGCCCAGTGGGGTCCCAGTTTTTTTTAATAGTGGTTGATGCTTTCTCCAAATGGGTGGAAATAATAGCAATGAACAACATAACCACAAGTGCCACCATCAAGGTATTGAGTAGACTGTTTGCATCCCATGGTTGCCCAGATATCTTAGTGTCCGACAATGGGCCACAGCTAACAGCCAGGCAATTCGAATTGTTCCTAGATGGCCTAGGGGTCAGGCATGCCCTCATCTCGCCTTATTCGCCCTGGGCTAACGGATTGGCTGAACGTTACGTACGGGTGGCAAAGGAGGCATTGCGCAGGTCAGGCCCTGGGGATGTACAACAAAACTTGGACCAATTCCTACTTACCCAACACATTACCCCTAACTCGCACACACATGTAAGCCCTGCAGAGTTATTGATGGGAAGGAAATTGAGGTCACCACTAGACAGGTTAAACCCAAGGTTCTGTGTTAATAATAACCAAATGTGTGTAAAACCTGAAAGAGAAATGTATTTGGGACAAAATGTATATGTAAAAGGTTTTGATGGAAATGTAAACTGGATGAAAGGAATTGTTGTTAAGCAAAATGCACCAAAGACTTATATTGTAAAACTAGAGGATGGTCGTTTGTGGAAACGACACATAGACCACATTCGGAAGCGAACAGAAAATCAATTGACACAAACCGCTGACATGGACTCTCCCCCTTCAACAGACTTTAGCACATTGCCCGAGTTAACAAATATGCAAAGAGACTTATCGGGCCAGGGGGAACCATCCAGCGACGCCGAGCCATCCTCGTCCTCCGAAGCCTTCGTTGGGCCCGCCAGACCAAGTCCACCGCGCCGGGAGAACAGCGGCGAGCCATCCTCCACAGTTGGTGGCGAAGAAGAAATTGAACTGCGCAGGTCAGCGCGAGCTCCTCGGAGGCCCCACTGATTGGACGACTTTGTCACATGGCTTTCGTGATGGATGTGTCCAACTATGAGGGGAGGGGTGTTGTATCCTGAAATGGCTACCTTGTAATTCCTGTAAATAGTTTGTTCCTCTTTCCAGCGCTGTCTGAGCCGAAGCAGGAAGTCGCTCCTGATTGGCTCAGACGCGGCCGGCTCTAGCTTTGGCGGGAACCGCAAATGTATAAAAGGAGCGGTTTCTCCAAGCAGAGTCAGTCGGTACTCGCTGAATTGTCACTTTGCCTTGCTGAGCTGTCACTTGTTCTCTGAGCTGAATAAAAGTACCGATTGCTTGAACCCTGCCTCTGGGTCTACTTCAAGAAGGAGGGAGGGAGGGAAGGAAGGGAGAGAAAAGTGAATGAGAGGGAGAGAGAAAGGGAGGAAGAGAGGAAGGAAGGAAGAGATAAATATAAAGGGAGAGAGGGAGAAAGTGACAGAGAGGGAGGGGAAGAGGGGAAGGAAGGAAAAGAGAGAGACAAAGAGAAAAAAGTGGAAGGAAAAGAGAAGGAACGAAAGGAAGGGAGAGAGAGAGAAAGAGAGAGAGAGAAGATAGGAAGGAAGAGACAGAGTGAGAGAGAGCAAGAAAGAAAGAGTGAGAGAGGAGAGAGGAAGGAAGAGAGTGAGAGAGAGTGAGAGAGAGGAAGAAAGCAAGAGAGAGAGAGGAGTGGAAGGAAGAGAGAGTGAGAGAGAAATGATAGAGAAAAAGGGGGGGAAAGAGAAATGAGAAAATGATTGAGGCAGAGAATGATAGGAAAGAGAGAGAAACAGAAAAAGAAGTGACTCTTGATTTAAAGCATATGGTAAAAGCACTTAAATAATAACAGAGAAAAAAACCCCAGCCCTCACCTGTTTTTATTAATAGTTATCTTTTTGGATTTGCTGGTTGTTTTAGTTTTAATAGTAATAGAGTTTTGTTTTGTTTTATTATTAATTTCTTTTAATAAAAAAGAAGGGATTTATTTTATTTATTCATTCATTCATTCATTTATTTATTTATTTATTTATTTATTTATTTATTTATTTATTTATTTATTTATACTTCTATGCCGCCCAGTCCCAAGGGGACTGCCGCTCAGACACTATACTTTTCTGCCCACCCCGAAAAAAAATTAGAGGGAACATTGGTTACCAGATCAAACTCTTCCCAAATAACAGGACTAAGACCTGATCCTGTCGCCTTGATCTGAATTGCCCAATTTGAGTCCAGATCATTCTGAATCTGAGTGACTTTATCTGCAAGAAATTGAACAAAATCCTCAGCTCTACCCTGCAAGGGTTCCACCGTTTCTACTTTATTCAGAAGGGGTCACCCTAAATAGGGAGGATAGGCAAGAATCTGCAGATTCAAAAAGGGCAGTAATATACAAAGACTTTGCCACAAGGTAAGTCCTAAGATAGACTCTTACCTGTGTTCAGTCAGACTCAGAAATCTGACCACAACTGTGTCCAGATGTGAAGCCGCGTTCTCATTTATTGGGTTTCCCCATATATGAGGTTGGTGGGTGTTGTGGTTAATTCTGGCCCAGCTCCTGCCCCAAGGACTGTGGGTGTGGGGGAGACATCCACATGCTGCAGGCCTGTTTTGCCCCCGGTGGAATCTGATGATGAAGGCTCCTCTGACCAAGAAGACATGAGTGACAGGGAGGAGGACAGTGTGGCAGACAGCTCAGAAGGAGATCAATTATCTAGCTCCTCTTTGGATTCGGAACAAGAGTTAATGATACAGCCACACATGCGGAGAGCGATGCATAGGCAACAACAACCGAGAGATTATTATCAAAGAAAATGAGGCCACCTGTGGTTGGGTGGGGCTGTGGTAATTAGTGAGGGTGCTATAAATAGCAGCCTGTGGGTTTGGTCATTGTGGAGGATTATCTGATCATTGTGTTTCATGACTGCCTTACTGACTTTGACTTTTTGTGTGCTGATTTTTCCCTGCTTTGAATCTAAACCAGAGCAAAGTGTGTTTCACTTTGTGAAAGAAGAAGGACTGTGAATTGCCTCACAGCTGCAAGCTAAGTATCACAGGACTGATAAGGGACTTGTACAAATTACCAGTTTGTTTGGAGACAAGTGATCTTTGCTATACCAAAAGAGGGCTTGGTTTAAGTGAATTTTCATTTTAAGGAACATTGTTTTGAATTTTCAAACGTGTGTGTGTCTGAAATTTGTACCTGTGAATTTTTGGGAGGATTCTACCAGAGAGCCCAACAGAACAGTGGGCCTGCAGGAAACAGTCCATAGAACTGATTTCCAGCGATGTAAAAGAAGCAACAAATTCCGTCAGTTGTCCAATCCTGATGAAATCCCCTTAGATCCTCTTTTAGCCTCTGTCCCTGCAAATAGCAAATTTCTGCTTTAAGAAAGAAGTGTACACATTATTTGATGATCAAGGATTTATTGAAACAATGGTCAGCAGGGTGTCTTCATGCTCCAGTGAGAGAGGGACATGAAGAGGCACCCCTTATACTTTTTAATTTGAGGAATTTCCATCCATTTGGCAGAACAAAGTCTCTCCTCTAATTGGGATGGTTGTTCAGGGTTCTCCTTCAATTTTCTGCTCTTTCTCCCAATTCAGTTCTAGAATCCAACATGGGCTTCACCATTGGCTGCATTGTGGCTGGACTTGTCGTGACATGTGTGATTATTGGAAGTTTGATATTCTTGAGTAAGTATTCTTTGGGGGGGGGTGACTGAAGAAAGATGGAGAAATCCTCCTGAGTCCCTTTGGGAAGCTTCTTCTTCATTTATTTATTATTAGAATTGGAAGGGACCTTGCAGGTCATATTCCTGGAGGGGTCTGTAATATGGTAAATGATTTAGCTCTACTAGATAAATGGTCAAAGCAATGGAAACTGCAGTTTAATGTTTCCAAAATGTAAAATAATGCACTTGGGGAAAAGGAATCCTCAATCTGAGTATTGTATTGGCAGTTCTGTGTTAGCAAAAACTTCAGAAGAGAAGGATTTAGGGGTGGTGATTTCTGACAGTCTCAAAATGGGTGAGCAGTGTGGTCGGGCAGTAGGAAAAGCAAGTAGGATGCTTGGCTGCATAGCTAGAGGTATAACAAGCAGGAAGAGGGAGATTGTGATCCCCATATACAGAGCATGGTGAGACCACATTTGGAATACTGTGTTCAGTTCTGGAGACCTCACCTACAAAAAGATATTGACAAAATTGAACGGGTCCAAAGACGGGCTACAAGAATGGTGGAAGGTCTTAAGCATAAAACGTATCAGGAAAGACTTAATGAACTCCATCTGTATAGTCTGGAGGACAGAAGGAAAAGGGGGGACATGATCGAAACATTTAAATATGTTAAAGGGTTAAATAAGGTTCAGGAGGGAAGTGTTTTTAATAGGAAAGTGAACACAAGAACAAGGGGACACAATCTGAAGTTAGTTGGGGGAAAGATCAAAAGCAACGTGAGAAAATATTATTTTACTGAAAGAGTAGTAGATCCTTGGAACAAACTTCCAGCAGATGTGGTTGGTAAATCCACAGTAACTGAATTTAAACATGCTTGGGATAAACATATATCCATTGTAAGATAAAATACAGGAAATAATATAAGGGCAGACTAGATGGACCATGAGGTCTTTTTCTGCCGTCAGTCTTCTATGTTTTTATGTTTCTATCTTATACTTTGGGGGACGATAGCTTTGACTAAGCTTTAAATCTACAAGGCAGTGGATGATTTGTGATCTTTACATGTTAGCTCCAATTCAGAACTGGGATCAGAGCAATGATGGTATTCGGCCAGTTCTATCCGGTTTGGATGAACTGGTCGCAGTGGCTGTGAGAGGCTCCACCCATTCACCCAGGACATCATAAGGTCCCATTTGAGACTCTGCAAATGCACAGAATGCACTGTACATGGTACATGGCTCACATCTATCTCCGGGACCGCGTTCTGCCACACGAATCCCAGCGAGTGGGCCTTCTCCGGGTCCCGGCAACCAAACAATGTCGTTTGGCGGGACCCAGGGGAAGAGCCTTCTCTGATTCTTCGGCGTTACAGAGTAGTTGTTATCGGTAACTGTATCCAATAGGAGGGACATGGTGGGGTATTGAGATAGAGATGTAATGTTTTTTTTTAATTCTAAGTGTGGCTTTTGGCTCAATTTGAGGTCAGGCTGAAAGATCCAATGGCACTTTCCAAACTGTTTCTTTTTCTCTTTTAAAATAAAATATCTTTGTTTCAACTGATCCAATTGTTGGTTAATTTCCAACACTATGCCTCTTACTTGGCCCAAACTCTTTGGATGTGTTTGTGTTTTAGTTTGTATGTGATGGAAGGTAGGATTTGGAGTCAGAAAAAGCTGAGTTTATCTCTTTCCCTCCAGCTAAGAAACTGACCACTCTATTTTCCTTCCTTGCTTTTCCAGGAAGACACAGTTGTAGCTGGGGTAGAGTACAAGGATCCACTTCTACATGACCCTGCTATGGTTCAAATGCAAACCTCTCAACACAACTGAAAGTGGAGCATCAAGAAAAAGGACAAATTTGAGGCTTTTTCTTTAACGACGTTCAAAAGGTTGAGGACCTCGTGATAAAAAGAAAGGCCTATAAATCTTTGATAAAACTTCCAGAGAAGAAAAAGATTTTATTCCATGAAGATAAGCTGGAAGGAGTGATTTAAACTTAATGAGTTAACCGGAATCAGGATGCATTTTTTTCCCTCTGCTTGTTAGGTGCAGCTGAAAGGTTTAACTCAAAATTTCAAAATGTATTATTTTACCTATATATAATACTTAAGTAATTCTTAAAGTAGGCAAAAGCTAATGAAAATGTATTTGAGAGTATCTGTATTGAGAGAAAGTTAAAGAAAATGATGTACCATTTTAAATAAAAACTCTGTATGTTAAAAGGATGTTTATAAAAGAAAAAGAATATTCTTTAAGGATAGTTTGGAGGGAGGGATCTAGAAACAACATTGAAGTTTAAAGCTTGTGTGTTAAGAAATCCAATAAAAATATGTATTAGAAAGTTTTGATTTAAAAAAGTGTTCTCTTTTTTTCCGGTTTAGTATTTTGAAGGAAAAACAGGGTAAAAATGTGTCTCCCCCCCCCCCACCCCCATTCTTTTCCAGTAAGCTCAAAAATTTTGAAACAATACAATAAATTTGTCTTCTATACTGTATTTATATAAATTTCTATATTTCTAGAAATTTAGAGTCAGGCAGAACATAAATAAAAATGGTGACAGCTCACAAAGATTAGTAGTTATTTGGATCATCCATAAATTTGGTAAATTCCCCTCCTATTCCCTCATCTAAGTCATTTACGAAGATATTGAAGCATACTGGGCCTAAGACAGATGCTTGTAGTAACCGACTACTTACTTCCCTCCATATGGACATAGACCCATCAAGGATGACTCATTGAATATGTTTTGTTAGCCAGTTATGAATCCATCTGGTGGTAATACTACCTATCCCACTGTTTCTAGCTTACCACGAAGTTGATTATAGTCTACTTTATCGAATGTCTTGCTGAAGTCTAAGTATATTATGTCCACAGTATTTAGCTGGTCTACTAGAATGAAATAAGATTGGCTTGGCATGATCTGCTTTAACAAACCCATATTAGCTGCTAGTTATTACTTTACTTTCTAGATGTTGGTAGATCTATTTTTTAAAAAATTAGCTTTTCCAATATCTTCCCAGGTTTTGATTGGTCTGTAGTTTTCTGGATCTGTTTTTTTCAGTGTGACTAATTTGAGACAACCCAGGAGCAAATACAGTATATACAGGTTTGTCTTTAAATAGTAGCTTATCTATAAATAATATATACATACATTTATCTAGGCAAAATCAGGCAATCAATCAACAACTACAGTACTTAGCAATTACAGCATGGGGGCACACACAGAGAGAGAGGTATGCCCCAACAGAGCTTCTCTTATACTACACTCTTAAAGTGGTAACAGCCCCAATTGTCTTGGTGACTCATGACCACCATTATATGATCATAGCGGCTGGTCAGTTCTTAAATCTTTACTCTGACAAGTTTTTTTTCCCCTTTTTTGAAAATGGGAACCTCTTTTCCAGTCCTCTGGTAGTTCCCCAGTGCTCCAGGATTTTTTTAAAAGATGTGGTACATTGGTTCTGAGATGCCATCTGCCAGCTCTTTTAGAACAGTAGTTCATAAGGTCCCAACAATTTATTTATTTATTGTTTGTTTGTTTTGTCAAGTATGTATTGGTGGTATACAGAGATATAATAATATTTATATATGTGATACTAGTAAAAGAGAAAAATTAGGACAGGGGATGGAAGGCACTTTGGTGCACCTATGCACGCCCCTTACTGACCTCTTAGGAATCGGGAGAGGTCAACAGTAGATAGTCTAAAGGTTAAGGTTTGTGGGTTAGGAGATGATACTACAGAGTCTGGTAATGAGTTCCATGCATCAAGTACTTGATTACTAAAGTCATATTTCCTGCAGTCAAGTTTAAGAGCAATTTACTTTAAGTTTGTATCTGTTGTGTGCTCGTGTGTTGTTGTGGTTGAAGCTGACACCCCCCTCCCCTTAAGCGAAGGGGAGACATTGACAGGAAGGACATTGTAGCAGATGATTTCTGGGCTATGCTTAGGTCATGTTTAAGGCAACGTACTTCTAAGCTTTCTAAACCTATAATAGTAAGTCTAGTTGTGTAGGGTATTCTGTTGCGAGTGGAGGAGTGGAGGGCTCTTCTAGTAAAGTATCTCTGGAGTTTTTCTAGAGTATTTATGTCAGAAATGCAGTGTGGGTTCCAGACAGATGAGCTGTAGTCAAGGATTGGTCTGGTGAAAGTTTTTTATGCTCTGATTAGTAGTGTGAGAAAGCCGGAGCAGAAGGTAAGTAGGGTTAGGTTAAACTTTTGAAGCTTTTCTGACAAGTGTTTTCTTTCTTTTTTTTGTTGCTCATTTTGACTTTTATTTCTAGTCTGTCTTTCACAATTGTGTTTTTTGAAGGTTGGGCTATAGTTACTTTTTCCATGAAGACTAATGCAAAGAATGGATTAAGCAGCTCTGCTTTCTCTCTGTTGCCTGTTACTTCTTTGCTGTCTTTGCTCTTTAGTGGACTGTTTCCTTGGTTTTTCCCTTGTTATTTATAGTTGGAAGAAACTTTATTATCTTTGACTTTTGTTACAAGTCTTTCTTCATTCTGAGCCTTTGTTTTTCTGACTTCGTCTTTGCAGATTCAGGCTATCTGCTGATACTCTGCCTTAGTTATGGGGCCCTCTTTCCATTTTTTATATTTGATCTTTTTGCCTTTCAATTTGTCAGAAAGATCTTTATGCAGCCATGCTGTTTTTTTCTTGGATTTCTTGTCTTTCTTTCTCATTGGTATTGTGATGGCCTGGGCTTTTATGATAATATTTTTCTGGGTTTCCCAAGATTCTTGGGTTGTTTTTCCCTTTAGGGTTTTCATCCAAGGAATATGGGCCAGAATACATCCGGAACCGCCTTCTACCGCACGAATCCCAGCGGCCGAAAGGTCCCACAGAGTTGGCCTTCTCCGGGTCCCGTCGACCAAACAATATCGTTTGGCGGGCCCCAGGGGAAGAGCCTTCTCTGTGGCGGCCCTGGCCCTCTGGAACCAACCATCCCCTCAGTGATTAGAACGGCTCCCACCCTCCTTGTCTTTCGCAAATTACTTAAGACCCACCTTTGTTGCCAGGCATGGGGGAGTTAAGTTATCCTTTTCCCCTAGGCTACTACAAGTTATGCATGGTATGTTTGTGTGTATGTTTGGTTTTTTATAATAAGGGTTTTTTTAGTTGTTTTTATTAATTGGATTGTTCATGTTGTTTTACCACTGTTGTTAGCCGCCCCGAGTCTGCAGAGAGGGGCGGCATACAAATCCAATAAATAATAATAATATTTCCTAAGTTCTCTCTGAATTTAAAATCAGGTCTTTAAAAAAAAATCTCTGGTCTCATTATATTCTATTGCTTGTGTTTGTGATGTTGAATTCTAGTATGACATGAGTTTATTGAAATCTGCTCTTTTTAAAAAATCTCTGTTCTATTTTTAAAAAATCATTATCTTCTCATTCTTGTGTTTGTGATGTTGAATTCCAGTATGACATCATCAGTCTCACCCAAGGTTCCTGCAGTTTCAACCCCCCTGGACAACTATCTGTCAGAAATGGTTTGGGGGTTTCCTGTTTGAGCAGGCAGTTGGATAAGATGACCTACAAGATATCTTCCAATGTTGTTATTCTGTTCTGTTCGGATTAAACATCCCTTCTACCTGTGTCGAAAAGCACTCCCCAAATTCTCCCGTTTTAGGAACCTCAGTGTATTATTTCCCAAATGAAGGATCTCTTTGCGCACTTTGGGGAAATTATCACAGGAACTCCAGTGTCCCAAATGCATGGAGAGTTTTGAAAGAGTTGAAATAGCTTTTCCATTAGTGACTGATACTCTACACTTAACATGAAGTATCCTTTGGAGAGGTTTGTGTTCTCTCCCTCTTTCCCTCCTCCCTTTTCCCCTATCTCCTTTCCTCTTCCTTCCTCTTCCCCCCAATAACTCTACCCTATTATTAGAGAAAATGAGATCACCAGCAATTGGAGGGTCCCCTTAATGGCTTTGGTCTTCTTCATCGGTAGAGTAGAGTAGAGTAGAATTGAGTAGAGTAGAGTAGAGTAGAGTAGAATAGAATAGAATAGAATAGAATAGAATAGAAAGAATGGAATGGAATGGAACGGAATGGAACGGAATGGAATGGAATTGAATTCTTTATTGGCCAAGTGTGATTGGACAAATGGATGAAAGGGAGGCAGAAAATCCCTCCTCTTCCCCACAAGCATGGCCCTATTCTCACTCTGTACATGGCTCAAAGGAAGGCTGATCACAGCAGTATTCCATTCAAGCCCTGAAAAAAACCATTGCCTCTTCCTCCTTCTTTACTCATCACAGGAGTTGTAAAAGGCCCATCAATTATTTATCATTTGGCCATCATAATAACAACGATCATAACCCGAAGAGGAATTTATTATTTTCAGTCCAAGGATTCCCAGAAGAGCCACTAAAACCAACCTCAGTTAATTGCAGGGAAACTGACCAGCTATGAAGCTTCCTGAAGATTCAGGTCTTTGCTGGGGAATAAAAGCAAAAAGGAAATTAATGCATCGTTCTGCGCTTGGCATCCCTCGATTTTTTCCCAAGGAAAGACGCGTCCTCGCTTTGAAATTTCCCCAAAGCTCCTTTGAGGGTTTCTGATCTCCACGTCATCCCAGGCTGCCAGGGGCTGTGTGGGGTCTGAAAGGGACGGACCCCCCGCTTGCGTCCAGAATAACTCTCCCCCCTTTTAAACCCACGCCGATTTGCCCCTCCCCCCAACGACGAAGAATTCCTGGAACGAGATGTTCTTGGATGCCTGACACGACGAAACTTTTGACTTCCCTTTTCCAGCTTTTCTCAGAAGTTATGGTCGGTTGTCTGCCTAGCAACCTGAAACGACATGGGGATGGGGGGGGGGGGTTTCTACTACTGGTTGAGCTCGGCTGATTGCCGCCTCGCTCTGGATCATTGCGCTAATTGATCTCCCCGAGCGCCTCATTCTTTGTCTGGGGCTTTTCAGGAGAGTGCAGCGCAGGTGGAGGTTTCGGGATAGAGGATGGCTCGGCGGTCGGGTCCCTGTGGCTCCTGGTGTTGGAGGTGGTCGCTCTGCAGCACACGTGCGTCGGTGAGTCCCTTCCAAGAGTCCCTTTCAAGATGTGAGAGGCTCAAGCCATTTTTTCTGCTGGTGGGAACCCATCCGTCTGTCCCTCAGTCTGTATGCTTGCCTGACTGCCGGCTTGCCTGTCTCCCACCCTCCCTCTTTGCTGCCAGTCTTTCCCCTACACATCGTCTCCCTAGCCCTTCTAGGTGAAGGACAAGAGGGCCCCTCCCGATGTCACTCAAGTTTATAAAAGTCTAGCAAGGGATTATAAAGTAGAAGTCAACTAGTCATAAATCAAACGACTGTAAAATGTAAGGCTCCAAAAAGTGCAAACAGTGCAATTAAAACCCAGGCGTGTTTATGAATGACGAGCATCTGAAGGGAAAAGGTGGCAAGAGATGAGATGTTCAGATGGCTCTTCGTGGGCATCGACACCCCACTGTTTCATGTAGAGTATACAGTATAAGCATACTACAGTGGTACCTTGTGATACGAACCCCTCATCATATGAACTTTTCGAGATACGAACCCAGGGTTAGGAATTTTTTTGCCTCTTCTTACGAACTTTTTTCACCTTATGAACCTGCCGCCGCCACTGAGATGCCCCGCCTCCGGACTTTCATTGCAAGCCAAGCGCAGGTTTTTGCGATCCTGGGATCCCCTGAGGCTCCCCTCTATGGGAAACCCCACCTCCTGACTTCCGTGTTTTTGCAATGCTGTAGGGAAATCCCAGGAGGGGAATCCCAGGATCGCAAAAACGGGCGCTCTGCTGGGCAGAGTAGGGGGCACAAAAACAGGAAGAAAAGACTCATGGAGCTCAAGGGAGGAGAAAGGTGTGGGGGAGATGAGCAGAGTGGGGGGGACAAAAATGGGAGGCAGGGATTCATGGAGCTCAAGAGAGGCTCTTTTCACCTTGCTTCATTGGGACTCCCTCCCCCCACTCTGTTCGCCTCAGCTTTGTCTGGCCACCGCTTTTTTAAAAAAGCCTTAATATTTTGGATTCTCCTAATGGGCTTGCACGCATTATTGGCTTTTCCATTGATTCCTATGGGAAACATTGTTTCATCTTACGAACTTTTCACCTTACGAACCTTGTCCTGGAACCAATTAAGTTCGTAAGACGAGGTATCAGCCATAACTGTGCAGAAACCATTTTCCTTTCAAGTAATACAACAGGAAACAATCACGTGAATAATAGAGCTGAATCCTAGAGTGGCAATGTGACACAAGAAACAACTACATGATAGATAGAGGTGCACAGAAGGTAGGCATAACACCTGTAACACGCACCCCCTCCCGCTTCTCCTTCAGTTCATGATCATCTGAAACTCCGCTTGGGTCCTTCCTTATCTCTTCTTCATAAATCCAAGAGCAAAGCGACCAAATAATCAGCTTGGTGGCAAAAGTAGCTGTTCATCAGCAGCAGAAAAAGAATCCCTGACAGTTCAACACGCCATCTTCCGGGAGGAGTCCCTTCCTGTCTCCTTGTGATGGAGAGTCCACTCATGCTGCAAAGAGGAGGGGGGAAAAACAGGCAGGGGCAGTCTGAGAGGGAACCAAGACGAGGAATCCGTCCAGGCTGAGGGATCAGCAAAGATCAGCCCAGCGAAGGAACTGAAGCAGCAGATTCAAGAGAGGGATCAGGTGGGGTGGGATTTCCCTAAATACAAGATGGAGGGTGTTCTGTCGGGCTCTCTGGTAAACTCCTCCCAAAAATTCACAGGTACAAATTTCAGACACACACACGTTTGAAAATTCAAAACAATGTTCTTTATAATGAAAATTCACTTAAACTCTTTTGGTATAGTAAAGAGCACTCGTCTCCAAACAAACTGGCAATTTGTACAAGTCCCTTATCAGTTCTGCGATACTTAGCTTGCAGCTGTGAGGCAATTCACAGTCCTTCTTCTTTCACAAAGTGAAACACACTTTGCTCTGGTTTAGTTTCAAAGTGGGGAAAAATCAGCACACAAAGGCCAAACCCACAGGCTGCTCTTTATAGCAGCCTCACTAATTACCACAGCCCCACCCAACCACAGGTGGCCTCATTTTCTTTGATAACAATCTCTCAGTTGTTGTTGCCTATGCATCGCTCTCCTCATGCGTGGCTGTATCATTAACTCTTGTTCTGAATCCAAGGAGGAGCTAGATAATTGATCTCCTTCTGAGCTGTCTGCCACACTCTCCTCCTCCCTGTCACTCATGTCTTCTTGGTCAGAGGAGCCTTCATCAGCAGATTCCACCGGGGGCAAAACAGGCCTGCAGCATGTGAATGTCTCCCCCATATCCACAGTCCTTGGGGCAGGAGCTGGGCCAGAGCTAACTACAACAGACTCTATTTCCCCCTCTCCTCCCAAGGCGTGTCATCTGCCACACTCCCCAAGGAAGCAATTTCAAGGGTTTTAGAAATCACTCCCTCCAGCCACTGTAGGTCACCCTGGAGATGACCTTGATATTGCCCATTGGAATGTGCTTTGTTTTGACTGAAGTGCAAGTTGCTCGATGCAGCTGCGAGGTTCGATTCCCCATCTCCCTGCCTATGGCAACTGGAGAGCAGATCAGGAATGCTTTGCGAGTTGAGAGGGGGTACACTTCCTCCACTCGTCTGAGGGGATAGGCCCTTAATGGTGAACCTTTTTTTGCTACGGTGCCGAAAGAGCATGTTCCCGTGCTATTTCCCACTCGTGAGTGCCCACACCCATAATTCAATGCAAAAAAAGCTTGTCCCTCCAGAGGCTTTCTGGAGGCTGGAAACAGTCTGTTTCCCAACTTTTGATGGGCCCAGTGGGCTCATGTTTCACCCTCCCCAGGCTCCAAAGGCTTCCCTGGAGCCAGGGGGAGGGTAAAAACACTGTCCCCCATCTCCCCCATAGGTTCTCTGGAAGTCAGAAATGCCCTCCCAAAGCCCCTGTGTGAGCCAAAAATCAGCTGGCCGGCACACACTTTCTGACAGTAAAAGCGATCAACCAGTGGAAAGTGGGAGCTTCATCATTGGAGGCTTTCAAGAAGAGACTGGACTGCCAATTGTCTAAAATGCTTGAGTGGGACTGGGGGGGGGGGTTTGGACTAGATGACCTACAAGGTCCCTTCCAACTCTAGTAATCTGTTAAACATCTGTAAATTCTGTATGGACTAAATGTGACCATCATAATAACAATGATCATAGCCTGAAGAGGGATTTATTGTTTTTAGTCCGATAATAATAATAATAATAATAATAATAATAATAGTGATAGTGATAGTGATAGTGATAGTGATAGTGATAGCGATAGCGATAGCGATAGTGATGATAATAATAATAATAATAATAATAATAATAATAATAATTTATTAGATTTGTATGCCGCCCCTCTCCGAAGACTCGGGGCGGCATACAACCACCAAACCCACCAAATCTTAGTTAATTGGAGGGAAAATGAAGAGCTTTGACGTTTCCAAAAGATTCGGGTCTTTGTTGGGGAATAAAAGCAAAAAGGGGAATTAATGCATTGTTCTGCGTTTGGCATCCCCGACCTTTTTCCGTGGAAAGACCCGCCTTCTCCCTTCAAGGTCCCCCAAATTTCCTTTGAGGGTTTTCATCCAGAGGGAAGATCACTTGGGGGTTTCTGATCGCCACCGGATCCCAGGCTGCGAGAGGCTATGTAGGGTCTGAGAGGGTTAACAACCCCCCCTCATCCCAGATAACTCTTCCGTTCATTTGACAGCCCCTTCCCCGCTTTTCTTCTGCCCCCCTCTCCCCCCGCTTGACAAATAATTCCTGGAATGAGATGTTCTTGAAATGCGTGACTCCGACGATACTTTCGCTTCCTTTTCCCAGCAGTTCTCACAAGTTTTGCTCCGATTGTCTGCCTAGCAATCAGAGGTGTCACGGGAACGCGGGCCTTTTAATTTTTTTCTTACTGGTTGAGCTTGACCAATCGCCGGCTAGCTCTGGATTTGGTGCGGTATTGATCAGCGGGAGCGCCTCTTATGTTTGCGATTTTATAGCAGAGCGCAGCGCGGGCGGACGATTGCGGACAGGATGGCTCTGCATTTTGCGCCCTTCTTGGTCCTGATGATAGAGGTGGTCGATCTGCAGCACATGTGCCTCGGTGAGACCACTTCCTCACCGGTGCCACTTCCAGGAGGTAAGTGATTCAACCCCTTTTTCTGCTGGTGCGAATCCATCAACGCCAGGGAATCTCCGTCTGTCTGTCTTTCTGGCTCGCTGCCTCTTTGTCTGTCTGTCTCCCTCTCTGCTACCACTCTCTCACGCTCCCCATCTCCCCTAGCCCATCTAAGAGCAGGACCAGATGGCCTCTCCAGATGTCAGTCAAAAAAAAGATATTCATAAAATTGAACGGGTCCAAGTACGGGCTACAAAAATGGTGGAAGGTCTTAAGCATAAAACGTATCAGGAAAGACTTCATGAACTCAATCTGTATAGTCTGGACTCTGGAGGACAGAAGGAAAAGGGGGGACATGATCAAAACATTTAAATATGTGAAAGGGGTTAAATAAGGTTCAGGAGGGAATTGTTTTTAATAGGAAAGTGAACACAAGAACAAGGGGACACAATCTGAGGTTAGTTGGGGGAAAGATTAGAAGCAACATGGGGAAATATTATTTTACTGAAAGAGTAGTAGATTTATTTATTTTATTTATTTATTTATTTATTTATTTATTTATTTATTTAGATTTGTATGCCGCCCCTCTCCGCAGACTAGATCCTTGGAACAAACTTCCAACAGACGTGGTTGGTAAATCCACACTAACTGAATTTAAACCTGCCTGGGATAAACATATATCCATCCTAAGATAAAATACAGGAAATATTATAAGGGCAGACTAGATGGCCATGATTTATTTTATTTATTTATTTAATTAATTGGATTTATATGCGGTCTTTTTCTGCTGTCAATCATCTATATTTCTAAGTGTGCCTGAACAATTCTTTCCATCCCACCGTGGAGGTTGTGGGATGGCAAACCAGTCAACTTGTAAACTCCCTGGCTGCCTGTGCACCTCCCACCCTCACCACTAGGGGCATGTCTACCATTAATAAGTTGCCCCCACTTGGACCAAAAAAGGTTAAAAATTCCAAGGCACTTGGGGGTAAACAGCAGGGTGACCGGGTAGGGTTTCCTGCTGCTTTTGCAGATGGATCTCCCCACTTCTCCTCTGTGGGTGACCACACCCTACATGGAGCAGTCCATACTAGGCCTTGCTGAAAGAAGGGGGGCACAATTGGGGGAGGTAGGCAGGTAGGTTTGGGGGTTCCTGTTCCCTCTTAGATCCTGCTTTCTCTTCCCTTTCTCTCTCACCCTGTTGTGGTTGGCTCTGGCCCAGCTCCTGCCCCAAGGAATGTGGAGGTGGATGCAGGGGAAACATCAACATGTCATAGGCCTCTTTTGTTGCCAACAGAGTCAGGTAGTGCAGTTTCCTCAGACGAAGAAGAAGGTGGGAGTGACTTGGAAGAGGGGGGCTTGGCACACAGCCCAGGAAGCCAATCTCCATTATTTTCAGTTGATTCGGATGAGGAAGTCTTGGACGCACGCAGGCGCAGAGTTATGCGTAGTAGAGACCAATTGAGGACATATTACAGGAGATGAGACAGCCCACCTGTGTTTGGGTGTGGCTCCAGTAATTAGAGCTGCTGATACAAATAGCAGCGTGTGGGCTTGGCCGTTGTGGAAGATTATCTGATCACAGTTCTTCAGGATTGTATTTTGCTGTTTCCTTTGTTTGTTGATTTTTCATGCCTTTGACACCAAAGATAGATAGATTTTATTGGCCAAGTGTGATTGGACACACAAGGAATTTGTCTTGATGTATATGCTCTCAGCGTACATAAAATAAAATATACATTTGTCAAGAATCATGTGGTACAACACTTAATGATTGTCATAGGGGTCAAATAAGCAATGAAGAAGCAATATTAATAAAAACCCTAGGATATAAGGAACAAGTTACAGTCATACAGTCAACATGGGAGGAAATGGGTGATAGGAATGATGAGAAAAACTAGTAGAATAGAAGTGCAGATTTAGTAGAAAGACTGACAGTGTTGAGGAAATTATTTGTTTAGTAGAGTGATGGGGTTCAGAAAAAAAACTGTTCTTGTGTCTAGTTGTCTTGGTGTGCAGTGCTCTGTAGCGACGAGTAAATAGTGTGTTTGTTTCACTTCGTGGGAAGAAGGAGGGCTGTGACGTTTCTTCTAGCTAAGTACTTAAGGACTGATTAAGGGACTTGTACAGGCTACAAGGTTGTTTTGGGGAAGAGTGCTCTTTGCAATACAAAAAGGGTGCTTTGTTTCTTTTGAATTTTGTAATAAAGGACATTGTTTTGAACTTTCAAATGTGTGTGTGTCTGAAATTTGTACCCTTGAATTTTCGGGAGGTTTCTACCAGAGAGCCCGGCAGAACACACCCAAAACTTCTCTGCTTTTTGCCTCTCATAGAAACATAGATGTCTGATGGCAGAAAAAGACCTCATGATCCATCTAGTCTGCCCTTATACTATTTTCTGTATTTTGTCTTAGGATGGATATATGTTTATCCCAGGCTCTTCCCACCCTCTCCCTTCTCTTCTTCTTCCATCATCTATTATTTCATTTCCCCTTTTCTCCCCCCCCCCCCGGTCTTTTCTTCTTTCTTCCAAATCTAATAATGGGGATTACTGCGCCCCAAAGCATCAGTGTCCCCCTAGCAGAAGCCCCCTAACTTTTTCCTTCTGAGTCCTTTTTTCAGGCTCCTCCTCAAATTCCCTCAAGCTTATCTTCTTCGCTGTCTTGGACTCCAGTCAGATGCCATTCCAACTTGTTATGCAGGGCTATTTAGACAGTCAGATCATTGCTTCCTATGACAACAGCAGCACAAAGATTCAGCTTCGAGTCTCCTGGATGGAGAAATTGGTGAAGGAGGATCCCGAATACTGGCAGGCTCTGACTCATTTCGTACGTGACATTGATCATCGGCTCAGAAAAGATCTGGGGAATTTATGGAATCCATTGCATACAATCAAAGGTCAGTGATGGGTCAGGTGGATCTTCCTGCTTCATATTCCCTGCCAATAGCAGGAGAGGATAAAGTATGTTTAATTTTTTGGTATACAATATAGATAATAAACACAAAGCTAATACAAGAAGATATGCACCAAGCATAAACACAACTCCCCCCTCTCAGGCAAAGTAAGAAAACGGCGCCCTCTAATGGCAAACCAGCCTAGAATAATATTAACCCTTTAAGTACAAGTTTTACAGTAGCAACTGTAACATTTAAAGTGACAGTACAAGTTTACAGTGGCAAACCCTAACACACATGTACCTTGTACTAACAGTTCCCATCCAAGAAGAAGCATTTCTGTCACTCTCTTATTTGAGGGGTAAATAAACAATCAATCAATCAATCAATCAGAAAAGAGCTGGAAGGGACTTTTGAGGTCTTCTAGTCAAACCCCCTGCTCAAGCAGGAGACTCTATACCAGGGGTGAAATTCAGCTGGTTCTGACAGATTATGTAGAACAAGTAGCGGAAATTTTGTATAGTTCAGAGAACTGGCACAGACAACCTCTGGCTGGCCCCAGAGTCTGGTGGGAATGGAGAATTTGCAATAGCCTTCCCCCAGGAGTGGGGAGAGAATAGGAATTTGTAATAGCCTTCCCCCAGGAATGGGGTGAGAATGGATATTTTGCAATAGCCTTCCTCTGCAGTTGGGTGGGGATTTGCAATAGCCTTCCCCCCAGAAATGGGGAGGGAATGGGGATTTTGCAGTATCCTTCCCACCAAGCCACACCCACAGAACCCTTAGTAAAAAAACAAATGAATTCTACTAAGTATAGATTCTACAAAGAGTGCAGAGAAGAGCAACCAAGATGATCAGGGAACTGGAGGCTAAAACATATAAAGAACGGTTACAAGAATTGGGCTGATTACAAGAAATGGTTGGTCTAGTGAATAGAATAGAATAGAATAGAGTAGAGTAGAGTAGAGTAGAGAAGAGACAGACAGATGGAATTGTCCTTGGGAGGCAAAACCCACAGCCACTCCATCTTATCAGGGTTGAGCTTGAGTCTGTTGACACCCATCCAGACCCTAACAGCCTCCAGGCACTAGCACATCACTTCCACTGCTTCGCTGACTGGACATGGGGTGGAGATGTACAGCTGGGTATCATCAGCAAACTGATGATACCTCACCCCACACCCCTGGATTATTAAACAGCAGGGGGGAGAGGACCGACCCCTGGGGCACCCCAGAAGGGAGTAGCCTAGAGGTCGACCTCTGACCCCCCAATAACACTGACTGCCACCGACCCGAGAGGTAGGAGGAGAACCATTGAAGAACAGTGCCTCCCACTCCCAACCCCTCCAGCCGGCTCAGAAGGATACCATGGTCGATGGTATCGAAAGCCACTGAGAGGTCAAGAAGCACCAGGACAGAGGATAAACCCCTGTCCCGGGCGTGCCAGAGATCATTTATCAACTCAACCAAAGCAGTTTCCATGCTGTAACCGGGCCTTAGTCCTGACTGTTGAGGGCGTAGGCTTCTTCCAAGGACCGCTGGAGCTGGAGCGCCAACACCTTCTCAACAACCTTCCCCATAAAGGGAAGGTTGGAGACTGGATGATATTTGTTGAGAATGGCCGGGTCCAGGGAAGGCTTCTTGAGGAGGGGGTCACACAAGTGCCTCCTTGTAGGAAGCCAGAAAGGACCCCCTCCCCAAAGAAGTGTTGACAATCTCCTGGACCCAGCTCTGTGTCACCTCCCTGCTGGCCGAAACCAGCCAGGAGGGACACGGATCCAGTAAGCAGGTGGCAAAACTCACAATTCCAATGGCCTTGTCCACTTCATCAGTTGTCACCAGATCAAATTCTTCCCAGACAGATGGACAAGTATGGGTCCCAGTCACCTCAACTGACTGGTTGTCAGTCGACTCTGTTATCCAATCAGAGTCAAGGTCCGCCCGGATCTAAGCGACTTTATCAGTGAAAAATGTGTTAAAATCCTCGGCACTACTCTGTAAGGGCTCCCCAACTCCCCCCTGGTTAAGTAGAGAGCGGCTGGATGAGATTCCGCTGATGCAATCAAAGCGGCATGATATGCGCATCTTGCCGCCTTGAGCGCCACTTTTTAAGTCTCAATATGAGCTCTTACAAGTGTTCGATCGGATTCAGACTTACTCTTCCTCCATCGCTTCTCCTTTTTTTTAAATTAATATTTTTATTGATTTTTATAATATAAAACACACACACAACATATTACATAAAACATGTGCTCAGTGATCCCACCACCAGACAATCAATCATACCCCACCACCAGTTGGGGGTATTTCTTGTATAAATCATTTAAACCCAAGAGTGAAATATTTCTTTACATATTATAGAGTGATTCCAACTTGTTTCTTATAGCTTGGTCTCGGATCCTACTCGCCATATATCGTCTTACCTTGTCCCATCGCCCCATCAGCTGTTGCAAATCAGTTTCATTAATCGAATCCATCCTTTTATCCATAATCTCGAATTGAATGTGGTCCACCATACCAATTTTGCATTGTCCATTTTATTGCATCTTTCCACCCCAAGACTATTACCGTCTGAGCGCTTTCTATCGCTACTTGTTTTATTTCTCTGTATTCTCCAATCTCACTACATTTTACTAATACTACCATTTCCTTAGTAATCGTCCATCTTATATTTAATATCCTATTAATATCCTCTTGCACTTTTTGCCAAAAGTTCTGCACCACTGGGCATTCCCAGAGCATATGCATAAACATTCCTTTATCTTGGCACCCATGCCAACAGATACCTTTAATGTTCTGCTAAAAGTGTGCAAGTTGAATGGGAGTGTAATACCACTTATGTAATATTTTCTTTCTCATTTCCCTAACTCTTGTATTCTTGATTTTCCTTATATTCTCTACTGTATTTTTCATCTCTTGCACCTCTACTTGTATCTCATTTTGCCACCATTTAGTCAATCCTTGGATCACATAATAATAATAATAATAATAATAATAATAATAATAATAATAATAATTTATTAGATTTGTATGCCGCCCCTCTCCGAAGACTCGGGGCGGCTCACACAACATCCCCGTCTGACTTCACTAACATCTTATATATATTGCTTGCTTGCGCCTTAGTACCCTCAGTTTTTTCTCCTATTATTTTCTCTAACTCTATCTCCTCCATCGCTTCTCTAGACATCTCTTCTAGCCTTTCAACTCCCAGAGTTCCTCAGTAAACCAAGGAGCTCTCCGGGGTCTAGTGCCGCGGAGAAGTCGCAACAGCGCAATCCAGTCAAGAGCCCCCAGGCTACAGCAAGAGACTCCACCGAACTGTGGACAAGTGCATCTGGAATAACCCCAAGCACCCTCTGAAAACCTTCTGGATCCATCAGGTGTCTGGGGTGGAATCACCTAGTCAGTTCCGCCTCCCTGCGGGGGAGGATTGGAGCCAGGAAGTGAAGCCACAGTAGAAGATGGTCTGACCATGACAAAGGCAACACTTCTAAGCCCCTTGGTCTCAGACCATTACCCAGTTGTTCAGAGAGGAATACCATGTCGGGTGTGTGCCCCCCCTCATGAGTTGGACCCTGTACTACTTGAATCAGGTCCATGGCTGTCATGGTGGCCATGAAGTCCTGTGCTAGCCCAGAGGTTTCACCGTGCAACAGCAGGTTAAAGTCCCCCAAGACAATAAGTCTGGGGAACCCCAGCACCAGCCTGGCTACCTCCTCGAGCAGCACAGGCAGGGCCGTTGACATTCAACTGGGAGGCCGGTACATGACAACAGGCCCACCTGAACCCCTAAGTCCAACTTCACCAGGAGGGACTCACAACCTGCAATCTCTGGAGCAACAAGTCTACGCAGGCAAAGGCCCTCCCTGGCTATAATAGCCACTCCTCCTCCCCTTCCCTGGGGTCGAGGCTGATGCCATACCTGAAACCCGGCTGGGCAAATTTCAGAGAGAGGAACTCCTCTCTCTGGGCCCAGCAAGGTTTCAGTCACACATGCCAGGTTGGCCTCCTCATCCAGGATCAAATCCCGGATGAGGAGAGCTTTATTTGCCACTGACCTGGCATTGATTTGCAGCAGCCTGAGCCCAGGGCCAGAGTTACACTCGTCACCAGTACCCAGGGTTGAGCTCACAGAGCTGGAAGAAGGGATCGCTATTAAGCAGCGATCCCTCCTTCCCCTGGAACGGCTAGCTCCATGGCTCCCACCATATCTGCCTCTCCCCAGCAAGACCGGGATATTCTGACCCTCTGTCACCCCAGACATAGGTGCCCCCTTCCCTCCTGCCTCTCCAATGTCAGGTGTGCCAAGAATTTCATTCATACCGTATCCATTCACCTCATACATACCATAAAAATAGCATAGGAAATAATTAATTAGCTGATAGTTCTTAAAGAAAAAGGAAAAGCCCTACATGGCTTAGGACTATCCTGGAGCCCTTCCTGAACCACCAAGGCTATTCAAATTAGGCTTTGCTCTTTTGGTGGGGCTTCCTTAAGAAACAAATCCCCAATCTCTTGGGGCAAAGACTTACTTTCAAAGAACCTTATTTGGGGGAACGTTGCAAGCAAATATGTTTGCTTCTAAGGAGCTTCTCTTGGGGGTTTGAAATGGGGTTTTGGTGGGGGGGTCCCCTCAACCCACTCTGGCCATTTATCTCTGCACTGACTGAGCCTCCTGAAAGAGGATTTGAGGCTCTGTGAATCCAAGACAAATATGGCCCTGCCATCTTATCCTTTTGCCCAGAAGGAGCCATTGGAGGAGGGAGAAGGGAGAAGGGGGAGGAAATGGGAGTGGGGGATATCTGGAAACCCTCAAAGTGTGAAGGGTGTGTGTGAGAGAGAGTGAATAGGGGTGCTCTCTCCGGAGACTCCTCAAACCAAACATATATCCCCCTTTCAGTTCCTCAGACACTACAGGGCATCGTAACCTGTGAATTCCTGGAATATGGAAATGAAGAAGACTTTTCGATGATGAAGATGGTTTATAATGTGGAAACCATACTTTTCGTATCATTTAATAATAGCGACACAGATACATGTTTTGATTTGCTAAAGAAGTGCCTGGTTTATGGGAATGAGACACTGATGAGAACAGGTGAATATCTGGTCCCGGCTGGACTTTCCTCCTTTCTGATCTGATTTCTTGCATGTAATTGATCCCTTTGGGTCCTTGGTCTGCTGCCTGGATGCCTGGAGGGAATCCTTCCCCTTCCTCTTCAGTAGGTCTCCAGGACACAGGAAGCCATTCAATGGACCAGAAAATGCAGCCTCTGCCTAGCGGGTGATTCTATGGGTCAATGAAGCAGCAGTCCACTTGGGTATATTTGCTGCGAGACAACTCGCTACCAGACAATTCCATGTGGAATATCTAAATGTCATTTACTTATTTACTTATTTACTTATTTATTTGTTTGTTTGTTTGTTTGTTCAATTATTTTATTATTTTATTATTTTATTGTTTTATTGTTTTATTGTTTTATAGTTTTATAGTTTTATCGTTTTATCGTTTTATCGTTTTATCGTTTTATCGTTTTATCGTTTTATCGTTTTATCGTTTTATCGTTTTATCGTTTTATCGTTTTATCGTTTTATCGTTTTATCGTTTTATCGTTTTATCGTTTTATCGTTTTATCGTTTTATCGTTTTATCGTTTTATTTACTTATTTACTTATTTGCTTGTTTGTTTGTTTGTTTGTTCAATTATTTAATTATTTAATTATTTAATTATTTAATTATTTAATTATTTAATTATTTAATTATTTAATTATTTAATTATTTAATTATTTAATTATTTAATTATTTAATTATTTAATTATTTAATTATTTAATTATTTAATTATTTAATTATTTAATTATTTAATTATTTAATTATTTAATTATTTAATTATTTAATTATTTAATTATTTAATTATTTAATTATTTAATTACTTAATTACTTAATTACTTAATTACTTAATCACCTTATCACCTTATCACCTTATCACCTTATCACCTTATCACCTTATCACCTTATCACCTTATCACCTTATCACCTTATCACCTTATCACCTTATCACCTTATCACCTTATCACCTTATCACCTTATCACCTTATCACCTTATCACCTTATCACCTTATCACCTTATCACCTTATCACCTTATCACCTTATCACCTTATCACCTTATCACCTTATCACCTTATCACCTTATCACCTTATCACCTTATCACCTTATCACCTTATCACCTTATCACCTTATCACCTTATCACCTTATCACCTTATCACCTTATCACCTTATCACCTTATCACTTTATCACTTTATCACTTTATCATTTTATCATTTTATTATTTTATTTACTTACTTGCTTGCTTGCTTGCTTGCTTGCTTGCTTGCTTGCTTGCTTGCTTGCTTGCTTTTTTTTTAATGCCGCCCTTCTCCTTAGACTCAGGGCGGCTTACAAAATGTTAGCAATAGCACTATTTAACAGAGCCAGCATATTGCCCTCACAATCTGGCTCCTCATTTTACCCACCTCGGAAAGATGGAATAAATACTATCTGCCACTGTTTCTTGGACATTGTTTCCATTTTTGTCAAGCATTTGAGCATTTCCTAAAAGTCTTGGAGATGCTGCTGTTATAGAGTATTAAAACCCTGAGTTAAAATTGAGTGGTGGGAGATTTTTCTGCCCGTCATTAACTGCTCGGAGTTAATTCCAGTGATGCTGTTTCTACAGAGACCCCAGTGGTGACGATGAACAGCAGGACGGAGGTGGAGGATGGGATGGAGACACATGTCTGCCGGATCCATGGCTTCTACCCCAGGGAGATCGATGCCTCCTGGACGAGGGACGGGGAGGTCTGGCTTCAGGATACCTTCCATGGATCTGTGGCCCCCAATGCAGATGGGACCTTCTACCACTTGCTCAGCATCCAGATCAACCCCAAAGAGAGGGACCGCTATCGATGCCACGTGGAGCACGACAGCCTGCAAGAGCCTCTGGCCTTGGAGCTGAAAGGTGCAATCTTCAGGATGGAAAGGCTCTGGGCTATTTGGGAGGGTGGAGGGTTGAGGGAAAGAAATCTGACCCCAGCTGTATCCAAATGTGAAGGTGAGTTCTCATTTAATAGACTTTCCCATATATGAGGTTGGTGGGCCTGCAGGGAACAGTCTGTCAGAGCTACACTTTCGGAAGATAGCCAGCCCAAGGAGCTAACCAACCCAACCAGCCAGCCACAGACCAATAGATATGGAGTTTTGGTTGGTCTTCAATGAAACACAGCAGCAGTAGGAAGTCTTGGAAAAATATATTTATTTCTTATTTACACTACTCTCTATATTCTATCTTTACTATACATACACCACACTAGTATCTCACTAGTATATCTCTACAACCAGAGGTGGGCTGCTGGCAGGACAGCATGGAATGCAGTTCCACCAGCAAAAATGGAGTTGTGCGTGCATCTCCATCGCCACACGGCGTGCACGTGCCGGGCACACGAGATTCGGCTTCTGTGCATGTGCAGAAGCCAAATCTCACCGCCCCAGCCAGCAGCGACAGCACCTGCTGCTAGGTGGGGCCAGAGAGAGCAGCGCTCGCTTGGCAGGCATGGGGCACCTCTGCTGCTGCTGCTGCTAGGGCCGTTTGGAGAGGAGACTCGAGTCACCTAGCTCAGCGCTGGCTCAAGTAGAAGACGCACCTGCTTCCCCACTGCAGCTAGAGTGGGACCGGGGCTGCTCGAGCAGGCAGAGCCGCCAGCAGGAAAAAGTGCTCCAGGGCAGGCCTGGAGGGTGGGCGGCGGCCACTTCTCTGAGCTGCTTCTTGAGCTGGCTCAGCCAGGAGACACGCCTGCTGCCTCACCGCAGACAGAGTGGGACCGGGGCAGCTCGAGCAGGCAGAGCACCGGGCATGTCTCCTAGCTGAGCCAGCACAAGAAGCAGCTCGGAGAGGTGGCCGCCAGCAGAAAAATGCTCCAGGGGGGGCCTGGAGGAGGGGCATGGTGGGCGGTGGTGTTCTGCCTGCTTGAGCCCCGTGGCTGCCGGCAAAGGCACTCCATTTAGTCCTGTGGGAAGCTGCCAGGAACCCAGCCCCATTGCTGCCAACAAAGGCAAAGGCACCCCATTTAGTCCCAGATTTCGTCCTTCGGGCAGCTCCCTCGCAGGACTAAATGGAACGCCTTTGCCGGCAGCCATGGGGCTGAGTTCCTGTGCGGTGGTGGCAGTGGCGGTCCATCCCACCCGGGACCCCCTGCCAACAACAACTGCATCCGACCAGAGAGGTAGAAAGAGAACCACTATAGAACGGTGCCTCCCACTCTCAACCCCTCCAATCAGTGCAGAAGGATACCATGGTCGATGGTATTGAAAGCCGCTGAGAAGTCAAAGAGCACCAGGATAGAGGAATGACCCCTATTCCAGGCCCTCCAGGGATCATCCATCAGTGTGACCAAAGCAGTTTTGATGCTGTAGACGGGCCTGAAGCCAGACATTTTTTTTTCAAATATAAATTTTATTTTTCTCCAACATAGGATAAAAAACAGTACATAAGTACAAACACTAAAACCATGTTTAAAATAAAACATATAAAAAAATTATTTTTCTATTAATCATTCAATGCATGCGTATCTTTCTTCCATTAAAAAACATTCTATAGAACTTATATAATACAGTATTATCAAATGAGAAAACCTCAAAAAGAGAAAAAACAATATTTTTCCCAACTTGCACTAAAACATTACATTACATCAATATAAACAATATCAAACTCACTATTAGGCCAATCTTAGTTGAAACTTTCATTTCTACATTAAATTAATTAATCCAGTATCAATTTATCCTATAATTGCTAGAGGTTCTATATACAGGTATATCTGAAATTAAAAAATAACCTTTATCATATATCACATAAATTATATTAGAAAATTCTATATGTTTAAATTCTTATTAATAAGTAAATTTGTATCATATTGTGCTACCACCAATTCTTATCTTGCCATCTGGCTGACAATATTTTAATTCAATATTCATATCTCATAGTTCTCCAAAATAACTATTTATATTTATTTATCTTTTAATGTTCCATCCGGTCATAAAACTTCCCCCAAATTTTATAATAATCAGAATCTTGTTTATTTTTCATTTTCAAAGTCAATCTATTCATTTCTGCACAGTCTGGACTTCTGGGGGCCTAGGCTTCCTCTAAGGACCATTGGCGCTGAAGCACCACCACCTTCTCAACAACCTTCCCCAAAGAGGGAAGGTTCGGGACTGGACAATAGTTGTTTAAAATAGCCAGATCCAGAGAAGGCTTCTTGAGGAGGGGATGCACCACTATCTCTTTTAATGGAGGCATGATGTACCCCTCCACCAATGAAGCACTGATAACCGCTTGGATTCAGCTTCATGTCACCTCCCTGCTGGACGAAACCAGCCAGGAGAGACACAGGTCAAAATAACAAATGGCTGGTTTTAAGAAAAAAGTGTACACATTATTTGATGATCAGGGATTTATTGAAACAATGGTCAGCAGGGTGTCTTCACGCCCCAGTAAGAAGCAGGGATGGGATTCAAAATTTTTAGCAAGAGGTTCTCTGCTAGGTTGCTAGATGGTGGGTGTGGTTTAGTCTGGTGGAGAAGGCATTTTTGCCCTCCCTGGGCTCTAGAGCAGTGATTTTCAACCTTTTTTTGACCCGCGGCACATTTTTTACATTTAGAAAATCCTGGGGCACACCGCCAACCAAAATGACACAAAATGACACTCTTACGCAGTACATATTATGCATATAGTTAATAATATAGTTTCTAAATGTATTTATACTCACTTAGTGTGAAACCTGGGCCTGTTTCAATGAACGCAAAAGGGATATCCTGGCCGCAATGGTAGTTTGGGGACCCTTGTTTAATTTCACCTGACTATGTCTCTTTTTTTTTTTAGAAAATATTTTTATTGAATATATACATTAAAAACAGGGTACAGAAAAGCAAAAGGAATATATATAATATACATTCTAACATTTATAATTTATTTATATAGTACATGTAGATGGGGAGGGAGAAAAGAAGAAAGGTAGGGAGTTGGGAAGGGAAAGAGATATAAGGGGAAGAGGGATAGGAAATTGGAGCAAAAGGGGAGTGGTAAGAAGAGAAGGCCAGTGTTAGAGCTGGGGCTTTCATGCTTTACGGCCTGTGGTTTAAGCATAGGTGGTGTAGATTTCCCTAAGGTTTTATCCATATGTTTTTGATGTAATTGTATCAGTGGTTTAAGGGTTTGTTTTCTTTGTCATTTAAAGTTCGCGTCAATTGATGTTTACAAATGTTATGATTTGTGATGTAGGTTGCTAGTTTTTCAAGTTGTTTTTGTTGGATATTTTTCTTGATGAATAATTTTTAAGTGATTTCTTTTTTTTTTACCAGAGGTACCATTTGTCCCATGCTTTGTAGAAATCTGTCTCATCCTTGTTTTGCAGTTCCATTGTGAGCTTGGACATTTCTGCACATTCCATTATTTTAATCAAAAGTGATAGAACGGTTGGGTTTTTTTCTTGTTTCCAGTAGATTATGTCTCATGGCACACTAGTGTGCTGCGGCACACTGGTTGAAAAACACTGCTTTCCTCGAGCCTTCAGGAGGCGAAAATAGCCTCCCCGGGCTTTGCAGGCCCTCTGGATTCTAGATTCTGTTTCCAGGCACATTTCCAACCTTCCCAAACTTCTGGTAGGCTCCTTTTTTGCCCTTCCTGAGGTTCTGCACACACCCTGCACATACCTGCATCCAACATTGGCTGCAAGGGGAGGGGTGAACAGAGCCAGTCAGGAATGGGATTTGAGGGTTCTGCACAGAATCTTAGCTAGAGGTTCTCCTGAACCCCCTGCGAACCCCCAGCAGCCCACCCCTGGTTAGAGAGACATGAAGAGGAGCGCCTTACACATCTTAATTTGAGGAATTTCCATCCCTTTGGCAGAACAAAGTCTCTCCCCTATTTTGGATGATTCGGTTCCAGAATTCAACTTGGGCCTCATCACTGGCTGTGCTGTGGCTGGTCTTGTTGTGACATTTGTGATCATTGGGAGTTTGATATTCTTGAGTAAGTATGTTTTTTTTTGGGGGGGGGTGGCCAGGGTAGGGCAGCAAGTGGAATGGCATGGAACACCATTCCACTGGTGGAAACGGACCTGTGCACACAGCTCCATCATCGCCGGCGTGCACATTTAAAGCCATTTGTATTCCCATACTAGCTGTGCCTCTGGTTGAAGAATTGCTCTTTGGGGAGATATATCAATGTTAAGAATCTTCCCTATTGTAGGATATAAGGAAATTCAAAAATAAAATAGTATATAATAGTAATAGTAATAATAATAATAATAATAATAATAATAATAACAACAACAACAACAATAATTTATTAATTTATTAATTAATAGATAAATTATTATTAATAAAATTATATATTAATAATAATTATTATTACTTAATCAATCAATCAATCAACTAATTAATTAATTAATATGTTCTGGGCAATTAATTGATTGATTGATTGATTGATTGATTGATTGATTAATTGATTGATCAATCAATTAATCAACCCTGATAAGACGGAGTGGCTGTGGGTCCTGCCTCCTGCCTCCCAGGGACAATTCCATCTGTCCGTCCATAACCCTGGGGGGGGATTATTGACCCCCCCAGAGAGAGTCCACAACTTGTGCGTCCTCCTCGATCCACAGCTAACATTGGAATATCATCTTTCAGCTGTGGCAAGGGGGGCGTTTGCCCAGGTTCACCTGGTGCACCAGTTGCAGCCCTATCTGGACCGGGACTCACTGCTCACAGTCACTCATGCCCTCATCACCTCGAGGCTCAACTACTGTAATGCTCTCTACATTGGGCTACCTTTGAAAAGTGTTTGGAAACTTCAGATCGTGCAGAATGCAGCTGCGAGACACTCTACAGTCTGCATTGGTTGCCGATCAATTTCCGGTCACAATTTAAAGTGTTGGTTATGACCTGTAAAGCCCTTCATGGCATCGGACCAGAATATCTCCGGGACCGCCTTCTGCCGCATGAATCCCAGCGACCGGTTAGGTCCCACAGAGTTGGCCTTCTCCAGGTCCCATCGACTAAACAATGTCATTTGGTGGGACCCAGGGGAAGAGCCCTCTCTGTGGCGGCCCTGACCCTCTCGAACCAGCTCCCCCCGGAGATTAGAACTGCCCCCACCCTCCTTGCCTTTTGTAAAGTTCTTAACACCCATCTCTGCCGTCAGGCATGGGGGAACTGAGACATCTCCCCCAGGCCTATACAGTTTATACATGGTATGTTTGTGTGTATGCTTGCTTTTAATAATGGGGTTTTTAGTGTTTTTTTAAATTATTAGATTTGTTCTTATATTGTCTTTGTTATTGTTGTGAGCTGCCCCGAGTCTACGGAGAGGGGTGGCATACAAATCTAATTAATAAAATAATAATAATAATAATAATAATAATAATAATAATAATAATAATAATAGGGACATTCCTTAAAGCTAAGGGAAGAGTAATAAAAAAATGCTTTGCTTGCAAAATATGTTATGGGCAATAATGAGGAGGTGTTGATAAAGAAGTCAGAAATGCTGATTCTTAAGTGTTACAGAATAGATATAGTGATTGGTAACTGTATTCAATAGGAGGGGTATGGTAAGGGTGTTGAGATAGAGACTATAAATGTAATGCTTTTGAAATTCTAAGTGTGGCTTTTGTCTCAAACCTCAATTTAAGGTCAAGTTGAAATATCCAACGTCGCTTTGCAATCTGTCATTTTTCTCTTTAAAAATAAAATCTCTTTGTTTCAACTGATCCAATTGTTGGTTAATTTCCAACACACTATGCCTCTTACTTGGTCCAAACCATTCAGACGTGTTTGTGTTTTTGTTTGTATGTGGTGGAAGTCAGAAAAAGCTGAGTTTCTCTATCTCTTTCCATCCAGCTAAGAGACTGACCACTTTATTTCCCTTCCTTCCTTCCTTCCTTTCTTTTCCAGGAAGATACAGTTCTAGCCGGGGTAGAGTACAAGGATCCACTTCTATATGACCCTACTATGGTGCAAATGTAAACACAACTGAAAGTGGAGCATCAAGAAAAAGGACAAATTTGAGGCTTTTTCTTTAAGGATATTAGAAACATAGAAGTCTGACGGCAGAAAAAGACCTCAAGGTCCATCTAGTCTGCCATACTATTTTCTGTACAGTGATACCTTGTCTTACAAACTTAATTGGTTCCGGGACGAGGTTCTTAAGGTGAAAAGTTTGTAAGACGAAACAATGTTTCCCATAGGAATCAATGGAAAAGCGATTAATGCGTGCAAGCCCAAAATTCACCTCTTTTCCAAGCCGAAGCGCCTGTTTTTGTGCTGCTGGGATTCCCCTGAGATTCCCCTCCATAGGAAACCCCACCTCTGGACTTCTGTGTTTTTGTGATGCTGCGATTTCACTGAGGCTCCCCTCACTGGGAAACCCCACCTCCGGACTTCCGTTGCCAGAGAAGCACCCGTTTTTGCGCTGCTGGGATTCCCCTGCAGCATCACAAAAACACGGAAGCCCGGAGGTGGAGTTTCCCATGGAGGGGAGCCTCAGGAGAATCCCAGCAGCGCAAAAACTGGTGCTTCTCTAGCAACGGAAGTCCGGAGGTGGGGCATCCCAGCGGCGGTGGTGGGTTTGTAAGGTGAAAATAGTTTGTAAGAAGAGGCAAAAAAATCTTAAACCTCGAAAAGTTTGTATGACAAGGCCTTTGTAAGACGAGGTATCACTGTATTTTATCTTAGGATGGATATATGTTTATCCCAGGCATTTTTAAATTCAGTTACTTTGGATTTATCTACCACGTCAACCATATTCACATGGTTGAGGACCTCATGATAAAAAGAAAGGCCTATAAATCTTTGATAAAACTTCCAGAGAAGAAAAAGATTTTATTCCATGAAGATAAGCTGGAAGGAGTGATTTAAACTTAACAAGTTAACTGGAATCAGTATGCTTTTTTCCCCTCTGCTTGATAAGTGCAACCAACAGGTTTAACTCAAAATTTAAAAATGTATTATTTTACCTATATATAATACTTAAGTAATTCTTAAAGTAGGCAAAAGCCACTGAAAATGTATTTGAGAGTATCGGTATTGAGAGAAAGTTAAAGAAAATGATGTACCAGTTTAAATAAAAACTCTGTATGTTAAAAAGGATGTTTATAAAAGAAAAAGAATATTCTTTAAGGATAGTTTGGAGGGAGGGATCTAAACGCAATATTGAAGTTTAAAGCTTGTGTGTTAAGAAGTCAAATAAATTAGAAAGTTTGATTTAAAAAGTGTTCTTTTTTTCCGGTTTAGTACTTTGAAGGAAAAACAGGGTAAAAATGTCCCCCCCCTTTTTTTCCCCAGTAAGCTCAAACAATTTGAAACAATACAATAAATGGTGACAGCTCACAAAGATTAGTAGTTATCTAGATCATCTGCAAAATTGGTAAGTTCCCCTTCTATTCCCTCATCTAAGTAATTTAGGAAAATATTAAAGAGTACTGGGCCTAAGACAGAAGTTTGTAGGATCCGACTACTTAATTCCCTCCATATGGACATAGACCCATCAAGGACTACTTGTTGAATATGTTTTGTCAGCTGGTTATGAATCCATCTGGTGGTGATACTATCTATCCCACTTTTTCTAGCTTACCAAGAAGTAGGTTGGGATCTACTTTGTCGAATGTTTTGCTGAAGTCTAAGTATTGCTAAAGTGACCAGATTGTAGCCTTGGCAAAGACGGGGGGGGGGAGATGCCAGCGTGAGCCCAAACTCGTGAAAGCTTCAACCGGGGCCCTGCTTTAAAGCATCTTCCCCTCAGAGCCACCGAACGTAGCTTCTGCTCTGGCAATCTCACACTGCTTACCAGAGCTTACAAAACTTTTGCCAGACCCATCCTCGAATACAGCTCATCTGTTTGGAACCCATATCGCATCTCAGACATTAACACCCTTGGAAATGTCCAAAGATACTTCACTAGAAGAGCCCTTCACTCCTCCACTCGAAACAGAATACCCTACGAGACTAGACTTTCAATCCTGGGCCTAGAAAGCCTAGAACTAAGACGCCTTAAACATGATCTAAGTATTGCCCACAAGATCATATGCTGCAATGTCCTGCCTGTCGGTGACTACTTCAGCTTCAACCACAACAACATAAGAGCACACAACAGATTTAAACTTAATATTAACCGCTCCAAACTTGACTCTAAAAAATATGACTTCAATAACTGAGTTGTCGAAGCGTGGAACTCATTACCGGACTCCATAGTGTCATCCCCAAACCCCCAACACTTTACCCTTAGATTATCTACGGTTGACCTCTCCAGATTCCTAAGAGGTCAGTAAGGGACGAGTACAAGTGCACTAGAGTGCCTTCCGTCCCCTGTCCTATTGCTCTCCTATATCTTCTATACCTTTTTTCTATTCCTATATCTCTTCTTCTATTCTTTCATTGATATGTTTTATTACTATATCTTCTTTTCTATTATTTCATAGATATATTTTACTATGAGTATCTCCTCTATAACCTTCATCGTGTATTTTATTATATGTATATATATACTTTCTAGATGTGGGTAGATCTATTTTTTAAAACTATCTTTTCCAATATATACCCACTAAAACTCTCATTGTGTATTGGACAAAATAAATAAATAAATAAAATAAATAAATAAACGTTGAAACAAACAAAGAAACCAAGACTCCCCAGGGAAATATTTCAATCCTAACCCCTTTGCATCTGTTGCAACCCCGGGCATTTCGGCTCCTTTCGGCTTGGAAGGTGGGATTCAGAACAGAACTCAGCTACGGTCTTCTGACCGCCAAACCTTACAGCGTCCAAGGGCGACAGGTTGGCAAGGTGGATGTCTCCGGTGACTCACCAGGAAGGGGAGATGGAGGAACAGCACGAGGACCGGCAGGCCGCTTGGCGGGGGGGGGGAGCGCTGAGGGGCTCCTCAGAATGCAAATAAACCACGACCCTTTTAAGACACAGCCGACAACCCTAACCCAGAGAAGCGAGAGAGTGGGGAAGACACCGTCGGCTGAGACTTAAAAGGGGCATGGTTTATTTGCATTCTACGGAGTCTACAGAGACGGGCGGTGTACAAATCTAATAAATAATAATAATAATAATTCCAAGAAGGAAGAGCCCCTCGGCGGTCTCCCCCAGCCAAGCGTCCTGCCAGTCTTTGCGCCTCATTGCTAGAAGCCTATTTATGTCCACAGTATTTAGCTAGTCTACTAGAATGAAATAAGATTGGTTTGGCATGATCTGCTTTAACAAACCCATAATGGCTGCTAGTTATTACTTTACTTTCTAGATGTTGGTAGATCTGTTTTTTTAAAAATTAGCTTTTCCAATATCTTCCCAGGTATTGATTGGTGTGTAGTTTTCTGCATCTGTTTTTGTCAGTGTGACTATTTTGAGACAACCCAGGAGCAAATACAGTATATACAGGTTTGTCTTTAAATAGTAAATTATCTATAAACAATATATACATACACGTCTAGGCAAAGTCAGGCAATCAATCAACAACTACAGTACTTAGCAATTACAGCATGGGGGCACAGAGAGAGAGAGGTATGCCCCAACAGAGCTTCTCTTATACTACACTCTTAAAGTGGTAACAGCGCCAATTGTCTTGGTGACTCATGACCAGCATCATATGATCATAGCAGCTGGTCAGTTCTTAAATCTTTACTCTGACAAGGTTTTTTTCCCCTTTTTTGAAAATGGGAACCTCTTTTCCAGTCCTCTGGTAGTTCGCCAGTGCTCCAGGATTTTTTTTTAAAGATGTGGTACATTGCTTCTGAGATGCCATCTGCCAGCTCTTTTAGAACAGTCCATTGAGGACCTGTATACTGCACGAGTCAAAAAGAGGGCGGGGAAAATATTTACTGACCCCTCACATCCTGGACACAAATTGTTTCAACTCCTACCCTCAAAACGTCGCTACAGAGCACTGCACACCAAGACAACTAGACACAAGAACAGTTTTTTTCCGAACGCCATCACTCTACTAAACAAATAATTCCCTCAACACTGTCAGACTTTCTACTAAATCTGCACTTCTATTCTACTAGTTTTTCTCATCATTCCTATCACCCACTTCCTCCCATGTTGACTGTATGACTGTAACTTGTTGCTTATATCCTAAGATTTTTATTAATATTGCTTCTTCATTGCTTATTTGACCCCTATGACAATCATTAAGTGTTGTACCACATGATTCTTGACAAATGTATATTTTATTTTATGTACGCTGAGAGCATATGCACCAAGACAAATTCCTTGTGTGTCCAATCACACTTGGCCAATAAACATTCTATTCTATTCTACATAAGGTACCAACAATTTATTTATTTATTTATTGTTTGTTTGTTTGTTTTGTCAAGTATGTATTGGTGGTATACAGAGATATAATAATATTTATATACGTGATACTAGTAAAAGAGGAAAATTAGGACAGGGGATGGAAGGCACTTTGGTGCACTTATGCACGCCCCTTACTGACCTCTTAGGAATCGGGAGAGGTCAACAGTAGATAGTCTAAGGGTTAAGGTTTGGGGGTTAGGAGATGATACTACAGAGTCTGGTAGTGAGTTCCATGCATTAACTACTCGGTTACCAAAGTCATATTTCCTGCAGTCAAGTTTAAGAGCAGTTTATTTTAAGTTTGTATCTGTTGTGTGCTCGTGTGTTGTTGTGGTTGAAGCTGACACCCCCTCCCCTCAAGCGAAGGGGAGACATTGACAGGAAGGACATTGTAGCAGATGATTTCTGGGCTATGCTTAGGTCATGTTTAAGGCAACGTACTTCTAAGCTTTCCAAACCTATAATAGTAAGTCTAGTTGTGTAGGGTATTCTGTTGCGAGTGGAGGAGTGGAGGGCTCTTCTAGTAAAGTATCTCTGGACATTTTCTAGAGTATTTATGTCTGAAATGCAGTGTGGGTTCCAGACAGATGAGCTGTAGTCAAGGATTGGTCTGGTGAAAGTTTTGTATGCTCTGATTAGTAGTGTGAGAAAGCCGGAGCAGAAGGTAAGTAGGGTTAGGTTAAACTTTTGAAGCTTTTCTGACAAGTGTTTTCTTTCTTTTTTTGTTGCTTATTTTGACTTTTATTTCTAGTCTGTCTTTCACAATTGTGTTTTTTGTAGGTTGGGCTATAGTTACTTTTTCCATGAAGACTAATGCAAAGAATGAATTAAGCAGCTCTGCTTTCTCTCTGTTGCCTGTTACTTCTTTGCTGTCTTTGCTCTTTAGTGGACTGACTGTTTCCTTGGTTTTTTCCCTTGTTATTTATAATTGGAAGAAACTTTATTATCTTTGACTTTTGTTACAAGTCTTTCTTCATTCTGAGCCTTTGTTTTGCTGACTTTGTCTTTGCAGATTCTGGCTATCTGCTGATACTCTGCCTTAGTTATGGGGCCCTCTTTCCATTTTTTATATTTGATCTTTTTGCCTTTTAATTTGTCAGAAAGATCTTTGTGCAGCCTTGCTGTTTTTTTCTTGGATTTCTTGTCTTTCTTCTTTCTTATTGGTATTGTGCTGGCCTGGGCTTTTATGATCATATTTTTCTGGGTTTCACAAGATTCTTGGGTTGTTTTTCCCTTTAGGGTTTCCATCCAAGGAATAATTCCTAAGTTCTCTCTGAGTTTATTGAAATCAGCTTGTTTAAAAAAATCTCTGTTGTATTTTTAAAATTATTATGTTCTATTGCTTGTGTTTCTGATGTTGAATTCTAGTACGACATGATCAGTCTCACCCAAGGTTAGAAACATAGAAACATAGAAGACTGTCTTCTATGTTTCATGATCCATCTAGTCTGCCCTTATACTATTTTCTGCATTTTATCTTAGGATGGATATATGTTTATCCCAGGCATGTTTAAATTCAGTTACTGTGGATTTATCAACCACGTCTGCTGGAAGTTTGTTCCAAGGATCTACTACTCTTTAAGTAAAATAATATTTTCTCACCTTGCTTCTGATCTTTCCCCCAACTAACCTCAGATTATGTCCCCTTCAGTGTTCCCTCTAATTTTTTTTGGGGGTGAGCGGAAAAGTTTAGTGTCTGAGCGGCAGTCCCTTTGGCACTGGGCGGCATATAAGTATAAATAAATAAATAAATAAATAAATAAAGTAAGTAAGTAAGTAAGTGTGGGCGTGCGCTATCACACATGAGCAAGTTCTTGCATCCATAATTCTATCCTTTCTATGTCTTCCTCCCTCTTTCCTCCCTCCCACTTTCCTTTCTATCTCTCCCTCCCTCTTTTCTTTCTATCTTTCCCTCCCTCTTTCCTTTCTATCTCTCCCTCCCTCTTTCCTTTCTATCTCTCCCTCCCTCTTTCCTCCCTCCCCTTTTCCTTTCTATCTCTCCCTCCCTCTTTCCTCCCTCCCTTTTTCCTTTCTATCACTCCCTCCCTCTTTCCTTTCTATCTTTCTTTCCCCCTGCCTTTCTTCAAGCCCTTCCTTTTCCCTCTCCCTAACTACCCCCTTCTCCCTCCTTTCTATCTCTCCCTCCCCCTTTCTCTCTCCCTTCCTTCATCTTTCATTCCCTCTCTCTCCATCCCTCTTCCTTCCTCCCTCTCTTTTTTGCTCTTTCTCTCTCCCTCCTTCCCTCCCTCTATGTCTTTCCCTCCCCCTTCTTCCCCCCTCTCTTTCTCTCTCTCTTGCTTTCTTTCCCTGTCTTTCTTTCTTACTTTCTCGCTTTCTTTCTCATTCTCTCTCCCCTCCTTTCTCTCTCTCTCTCTTTCTCTCTCGTTCACCACGGCGGCAACAGAGAGAAAAAGAGAGAGAGAGAGAGAGATGGAGAGAGAGTGGAGGGCGCCGTTGTCTTTGCCTCTGCCCGGCGGCTCTGCAGCGAAGAGGAAACAGTCGCGCACCGCCTCCCGGGAGCCCGGCCGACTTTTGGAGCTGTTTTGTTTTCGGCCGGGCGGAGGCGGCGCACGGAGGCGAAGACACGGTGACCGGCCACGCTCCGCCTCCCGGGAGCCCAGCTGAAAACAAAACGGCTCCAAAAATCGGCTGGGCTCCCGGGAGGCGGAGCGTGGCCGGGCACCGTGTCTTCACCTCCATGCGGCTCTGCAGCGAAGAGGAAACAGTCGCGCACCGCCTCCCGGGAGCCCGGCCGACTTTTGGATCCGTTTTGTTTTCAGCTGGGCTCCCGGGAGGCGGAGCGTGGCCGGGCACCGTGTCTTCGCCTCCGTGCGCCGCCTCCACCCGGCCGAAAACAAAACAGCTCCAAAAGTCGGCCGGGCTCCTGGGAGGCGGTGCGCGACTGTTTCCTCTTCGCTGCAGAGCCGCACGGAGGCGAAGACACGGTGCCCGGCCACGCTCCGCCTCCTGGGAGCCCAGCCGATTTTTGGAGCCGTTTTGTTTTCAGCTGGGCTCCCGGGAGGCGGAGCATGGCCGGGCACCGTGTCTTCGCCTCCGTGCGGCTCTGCAGCGAAGAGGAAACAGTCGCGCACTGCCTCCCGGGAGCCCGGCCGACTTTTGGAGCCGTTTTGTTTTTGGCCGGGCGGACTGCAGCGCAAAACAAGAAGAAAAGATCAGCTGTGAGGCGCGCCTCCCCCCCCCACGCCTTTCCGCGGGATCTTTTCTTCTTATTTTGCGGTGCGCTCCATCCGGCTGGAGCTTCCCTTGTGGCGGCCGCGTGTGAGCTTTGGGGCCCGGAGGGAGGAAGGGTGGACGGCGGCAGCGGGAGGACGGTGGCGGCGGCGGCACCGGGCAATAGCGGCGGCCAGAACAGAGGCACCGACGCGGCGTCTGGACGTGTTAGACAGCGTACATGCTGGCGTTGCGTTGGGCATGGGGCTGGAGCCTCCGTCCCGGCCCAGCCAGGAGGCAAGTGCCAGCCAGGCAACGCCAGCATGTACGGCGTGTAGCAACACGTACAAACGCCGCATCGGTGCCTCTGTCCTGGAGTTCGCAGCCGACCACCGTGACGCCGTCTCATGGCTACTGCCCGCCCTGGTGCCGGTGCCGCCACCCTCCCGCTGCCGCCCTCTCCGGGCCCCAAAGCTCACACGTGGCTGCCGCAAGGGAAGCTCGAGCCGGGCGGAGTGCAGCGCAAAACAAGAAGAAAAGGTCAGCTGTGAGGCGCGCCTTCCCCCCCGCCTTTCCGCGGGACCTTTTCTTCTTATTTTGCGGTGCGCTCCGCCAGGCTGGAGCTTCCCTTGCGGCGGGCGCATATGAGCTTTGGGGCCCGGAGGGAGGAAGGATGGCCAGCGGCAGCAGCGGCATTGTGACTAGCTGTGGGGCAGCGGCAAGGTGGTCAGCTGTGAGGCGGCTATTCCCGGTGCCGCTGCTGCCGGCCAGCCACCCTTCCTCCCTCCGGGCCCCAAAGCTCATACGCGGCCCCCGCAAGGGAAACTCCAGCCAGGCGGAGCGCTGCAGCTGCCGGAAAAGTCGGAAGGCGCAAGTAAGAGAGCCCCGCGGAAAGGTAACACGCCCGGTCGTCGGCACCCCCCAGGCTTAGAGGCCTAGAACACACACACACCGAGGCACCCGGTCGGCGGCAACCTCCCCCCTCCACACACACACCGAGGCTTAGAGGCCTAGCGGTGGGCTGCGCCACCTGCCCTCTTACTTTGCTGCGTCACTCTCGGCAGTCGGCGGGTGGCGGCAACCCCACACATGCACACCGACGAGGCACCCGGTCGGCGGCAACCAACCCACCCACCCACACACACCGAGGCTTAGAGGCCTTGCGCCACCAGACCTCTTACTTTGCTGCGTCACTCTCGGCAGTCAGCGGCAACCCCACACACGCACACCGACGAGGCACCCGGTCGGCAGCAAGCAACCCACACACACACACACACACACACACACCGAGGCTTAGAGGCCTAGCGGTGGGCTGCGCCACCAGCCCTGCCTCACCTGTCTCGGCAGTCCGGCGGCAACCCCCACCCCACCGAGGCTTAGAGGCCCGATTTTCTTACCTTACCCGACATCAGCTAAACAACCGTTTGGCTGCCGGAGGGCGGGGAGGAGAAAATCCAGGATTTAAGGGGCGGGGAAGAAAGCGGGCCTGCTGTGATTGGCCACTTTGCACTTTGTTTCCCGCCTTTGCTTAAGGAACTGTTGCTGCCCTATGTTGTAGAGCAGCAACCGTTCTGATTTCAAATTCCAGCACGGAGGTCGGTCTTCCGCGCTAAATTTGAAATTCCCGGGCCGACAAGTAGAAACCTCTGCGCTATAGCGCACTGCGCAGCTTACAGGGAACTATGGTCCCCTTGTTCTTGTGTTTACTTTCCTATTAAAAACACTTCCCTCCTGGACCTTATTAACCCTTTAACCTATTTAAATGTTTTGATCGTGTCCCCCCCTTTCCCTTCTGTCCTCCAGACTATACAGATTGAGTTCATTAAGTCTTTCCTGATACGTTTTATACTTAAGACCTTCCACCATTCTTGTAGCCCATCTTTGGACCCGTTCAATTTTGTTCCTGCAGTTTTAACTCCCTGGACAACTATCTGTCAGAAATGGTTTGGGGCTCTGCTGTTTGAGCAGGCAGTTGGATAAGATGAGCTACAAGGTATCTTCCAATGCTGTTATTCTGTTCTGTTCGGATTAAAAATAAGGCATCCCTTCTACCCGTGTCGAAAAGCACTCCTCAAATTCTCCCATTTTAGGAAACTCAGTGTATTATTTCCCAAATGAAGGATCTCTTTGTGCACTTTGGGGAAATTATCACAGGAATTCCAGTGTCCCAAATGCATGGAGAGTTTTGAAACAGTTCAAATAGCTTTTCCATTAGTGCCTGATACTCAATTGAATGGCCCTCATAGTGCAACTTAACAAGAGGTATCCTCCAGAGAGGTTTGTGTTCCCACCCTCTTTCCCTATCTCCTTTCCTCTTTTTCCCTCCCCACCTCCCCAATAGCCCCTACCTTATTGTTAGAGAAAAGGAAATCACCAGCAATTGGAGGGTCCCCCCTAATGACTTCAGCCTTCTTCATAGATAGAAATACAGATGGATGAAAGGGATTGACTGACTGACTGACTGACTGACTGACTGACTGACTGACTGACTGACTGGTTTGTTTGTTTGCTTTTATTTGTTTTTATTTTTTTATTTGTTTTTATTTATTTATTTATTTATTTACTTACTTACTTACTTACTTATTTATTTATTTATTTATTTATTTATTTATTTATTTATTTATTTATTTATTTATTTATTTATTAGATTTGTATGCCGCCCCTCTCCATAGATGGCAGAGGTGGGTTTTAAGGAATTTACAAAAGGCGAGGAGGGTGGGGGCAGTTCTAATCTCTGGGGGCAGCTGGTTCCAGAGGGTCGGGGCTGCCACAGAGAAGCCTCTTCCCCTAGGTCCTGCCAGAAGGTCCTTCCTCTTCCCCACAAGCATGGCCCTATTCTCACTTTGTACATACTCAGTAGAAGGTTGATCAGAGCAGGAGACCGTTCAAGCCCTGAAAAAAACATTGCCTCTTCCTCCTACTTTACTCATCACAGGAGGTGCAAAAAGCCCATCAATTCTTTATCATTTGGCCATTATAATAACAACAACCATAACCCGAAGAGGAATTTATTATTTTCAGTCCAAGGATTCCCAGAAGAGCCACTAAAACCAACCTCAGTTAATTGCAGGGAAACTGAAGAGCTATGAAGTTTCCTGAAGATTCAGGTCTTTGCTGGGGAATAAAAGCAAAAAGGAAATTAATGCATCGTTCTGCGCTTGGCATCCCTCGACTTTTTCCCAAGGAAAGGCGCTTCCTCGCTTTGACATTTCCCCCAAAGCTCCTTTGAGGGTTTCTGAGCTCCACGCCATCCCAGGCTGCCAGGGGCTGTGTGGGGTCTGAAAGGGACGCCCCACCCCCCGCCTGCGTCCAGAATAGCTCTCCCCCCTTTTAAACCCACGCCGATTTGCCCCTCCCCCCAACGACGAAGAATTCCTGGAACGAGATGTTCTCGGATGCCGACGCGACGAAACTTTTCACTTCCCTTTTCCAGCTTTTCTCAGAAGTTATGATCGGTTGTCTGCCTAGCAACCTGAAACGACATGGGGATGGGGTTTTTTTCCCCTTCTACTACTGGTTGAGCTCGGCCGATCGCCGCCTCGCTCTGGATCATTGCGTTAATTGATCTCCCCGAGCGCCTCATTCTTTGCCTGGGGCTTTTCAGGAGAGCGCAGCGCAGGTGGAGGTTTCCGGACAGAGGATGGCTCGGCGGTCGGCGTCCCTGTGGGTCCTGGTGTTGGAGGTGGTCGCTCTGCAGCACACGTGCCTCGGTGAGTCCCTTGCAAGAGTCCCTTTCAAGATGTGAGAGGCTCAAGCCCTTTATTCTGCTGGTGGGAACCCATCCGTCTGTCCCTCTGTCTGTATGCCTGCTTGACAGCCGGCTTGCCTGTCTGTCTCCCTCCCTCTTTGCTGCCATTCTCTCCCCTACACATCGTCTCCCTAGCCCTTCTAGGTGAAGGACAAGAGGGCCCCTCCTGATGTCACTCAAGTTTACCTGCCAAATTCTTTCTGTTCTACTGTGGAGATTTGGGGTGGCAACTATGTCAACTTGCCAACTCCCTCGCTGCCTGTGCACCTCTCTCCCCCACCACTAGGGGCACTTCTACCATTATTAAGGTGCCCCCACTTGGACAAAACAGGCTAAATGTTCCAAGGCACTTTTCTCCCTAGTGGGGGGGGGGGGTAAATAGCCGGGATTTCCTGCTGCTTCTGGAGATGGGACTCCCCACTTTTTTATTTATTTATTTATCTATCTATCTATCTATCTATCTATCTATCTATCTATCTATCTATCTATCTATGTATTTATGTATGTATTTATGTATTTATGTATGTATATATGTATGTATGTATCTATCTATCTATCTATCTATCTATGTATTTATGTATGTATGTATGTATGTATGTATGTATGTATGTATTTATTTATTTATTTATTTATTTATTTATTTATTTATTTATTTATTTATTTATTTATTTATTTATTAGATTTGTCTGCCGTCCCTCTCCGGAGACTCGGAGCGGCTCACCAAAAAAAAAAAACACAGTACAAATCCAATATTTAAAAAGCAATTTAAAACCCTTAATATAAAAACAGTCATACATCCCAGACAAAAATCATACATGAAGCGGGAACGGGCCCCGCGGGAATCAATTTCCCCATGCCTGATGGCAGAGGTGAGTTTTAAGGAGTTTGCGAAAGGCGAGAAAGGTGGGGGTTGTCCTAATCTCTGGGGGGAGTTGATTCCAGAGAGTCGGGGCCGCCACAGAGAAGGCTCTTCCCCTGGGTCCCGCCAAATGACATCGTTTCGTTGATGAGACCCGGAGAAGGCCCACTCTGTGGGACCTAACCAGTCGCTGGGATTCGTGTGGTAGAAGGCGGTCCCGGAGATATTCTGGTCCGATTCCATGAAGGGCTGTAGTCACCATTGGGGGGGGGGGAGTGGGGGACAGTTAGGTTTTAGGGTTCCTGTTCCCCCTTAGATCCTGCGTTCTCTTCCTCTTCTCTCTCACCCCAAACCTTTTTGCCCTCTAACCTCTCCACAAGCTGCATTTTTTTGCCTTGCATTCCCTCCCACTTTCCACCCTCTGCCGCCTCTTCTTTCATCATCCATTCTTTCATTTCCCTCTTTTTCCTCTCTCTTCCTCCCCAAATGTTGTCTCATCCGCTTTCTTCCAGATCTGACAATGGGGTCTGCTGTGTCCCATAGCATCAGAGTCCCTCCAACACAGTGATGGCAAACTTTTTTTTCCTTGGGTGCCGAAAGAGTATGGGTGCGTGTTATCGCACATTCACGAGTGCCCACACCCATAATTCAATGCCTGGGGAGGGCAAAAACAGCCTGTTTCTCAATTTCTGGTGTTTCACCCTCCCCGGGCTCCAAAGGCCACATCCCCCGCCCCCAGAGGCTCTCTGGAAGCCAAAAATGCCCTCCCAGAGCCTCTGTGTGAGCCAAAAATCAGCTGGCTGCACACACATGTGCCGGTGCCTGGAGGCTGTTGGGGTCTGGATGGGTGTCAACAGACTCAAGCTCAACCCGGATAAGATGGTGTGGCTGTGGGTTCTGCCTCCCAAGGACAATTCCATCTGTCCATCCATAACCCTGGGGGGGGAATTACTGACCCCCTCAGAGAGGGTCCGCAACTTGGGCGTCCTGCTTGACCCGCAGCTCACATTAGAGAAACATCTTTCAGCTGTGGCGAGGGGGGGCGTTTGCCCAGGTTCGCCTGGTGCACCAGTTGCGGCCCTATCTGGACTGGGACTCACTGCTCACAGTCACTCATGCCCTCATCACCTCGAGGTTCGACTACTGTAATGCTCTCTACATGGGGCAACCTTTGAAAAGTGTTCGGAAACTCCAGATCGTGCAGAATGCAGCTGCGAGAGCAATCATGGGCTTCCCCAGGTATGCCCATGTCACACCAACACTCCGCAGTCTGCATTGGTTGCCGATCAATTTCCGGTCACAATTCAAAGTGTTGGTTATGACCTATAAAGCCCTTCATGGCATCTCCAGGAACGCCTTCTGCCGCATGAATCCCAGCGACCGGTTAGGTCCCACAGAGTTGGCCTTCTCCGGGTCGCGTCGACTAAACAATGTCATTTGGTGGGACCCAGAAGAAGATCCTTCTCTGTGGTGGCCCCGACCCTCTAGAACCAGCTCCCCCCAGATATTAGAGTTGCCCCCACCCTCCTTGCCTTTCGCAAGCTCCTTATAACCCATCTCTGTCATCAGGCATGGGGGAATTGAAATTTTCCCCCCTTCCCCCTAGGCTTATAGAATTTATACATGGTATGCTTGTTTGTATGATTGGTCTCTTAAATTGGGGTTTTTTAGATTACTTTTTAATATTAGATTTGTTTACATTGTTTTCTTTATTGTAGTTAGGCGCCCCGAGACTAAAAAAATAAAATAAAATAAAATAAAGTAAAGTAAAGTAAAGTAAAGTAAAGTAAAGTAAAGTAAAGTAAAGTAAAGTAAAGTAAAAGTAAAGTAAAGTAAAGTAAAGTAAAGTAAAATAAAATAAAATAAAATAAAATAAAATAAATAAATAAAATAAAATAAAATAAAATAAAATAAAATAAAAGTCCCCAGTGAAGACGATATCCTCAAAAGGGGCTAAGTGCAACCCAGCCGAGTGTGGGGTCACCCACAAACGCAAATCCTAGAAAGAAATCTTGGACACATTGTCTCTCTCTGGGTGAAGTTACATAGTGTAGAGCCATGCACCCCTTTTTATTTAGGAACATAAGGAAATGGGGTATAATTACATATACATGTCAAATGATACATCCAAACATACAGCTTCAAACGTATCCTTTTGAGTTCTTCCTTTCCCATAGATATCAAGAAACAATCTCCTTGGAACTTCCTAAAAGCAGATGTTTATTCACACCGAATTTCTCTGAAGGTTTCTTCTTTATCTGGCTTAATCTTTCTTAATTGCCCTGCTTGTTTGTGTGCTCCAGGCAATGAAATTTCCCCCCTTTGATCCTGTAATGTCCTGTCCAGAGTTGTGAAAGCTTTGTTTATAGTGAGATGTTTATTCTGAGCCCCGTTTGTTTTCCAGGAATGCAGATTAGTGTCCTGTCCTGGTTTTATAGAATCAGGGTCAGGCAGAGTATATATATTTTTATGCTAGAAATCCAGATTTAATGCAATTCTATCCTAACATAATTTGCTATACTGCAACATAGGACTCCACGTGCCACCTATGGCACCCCTGCCATGGGTTCGCCATCGCTGCTCTAGCAGAAGCCCCCTAACTTTGTCCCTCTGTGGATTTTTTCAGGCTCCTCCTCACATTCCCTCAGGATTATCTACTTCGCTGAATTGGACTCCAGTCAGATGCTATCCCAATTTGTTATTCAGGGCTATGTGGACAGTCAGATCTTTGCTTCCTATGACAGCAACAGCAGGAAGCTTCAGCCTCGAGTCGCCTGGATGGAGAAATTGGGGAAGGAGGAACCCCAATACTGGCAGGCTCTGACTGATGTAGCACTTTTCTATGATGAACAGCTCAGAGAAAGGCTGGAGGATCCATGGAAACCACCTGATGTATTCAAAGGTTAGTGATGGGTCGGGTGGACCTTCCTGCCCCATGTTCCCTGCCAATAGCAGGAGAGGAGAAAGTATATTTATTGTTTTTAAAATGTATTATTTTATCCTTGCCTCATAACCAAAGTTTTATCTGGTTGTTATAATTATTAAAGGCGGATAAATAATCAAAATGCCATATATACAAATACAGGTAGTCCCTGACTTACGCCATCAATCCGTTCCTACGGAGCGTCGTAAGCCGAATTTCCATGTAAGTCGGAATACTGTATTCCGACTTACACAACCGGAGGCGGTGGCAGCGGTGGCGGCTTCAAGGGACCAACAGCTGGTCCTTCTCAGTGCTGCGTTGCCTCCTCCATTCAGCCGAGGAGATCTCCGCGGTGGGTGGCCTCGGAGGTTACAGCAACGCAGTGCCAAGAAGGACTGGCTGTTGGTCCCTTGAAGCCGCCTCTGCTGCCGCCTCCGTTTGGGTCTCCGTGGGGTCTCTGAAGCCGCCGCCACCACCCTCACCCACCGCAGGGATCCCCTCGCCCAAACAGAGGTGGTGGTGGCGGCAGGGCCGCCGATAGACGGGTATTACTGGGAGTGCTGTCCCGGGCCTGGGCAAATTGGAAAATTGGGGGGGCGGGGCCCGGCGCCCACCAAAAACTCCCCAACCCCGAAGAGAGCCGCGCCTTTCGGCCTCTGGAAGTGCTGGGCCGGGGGACGCCTCCACCACGCAGGTTTAGGAGGCGGAGCGGCGCTGGAAGAGCGTTGGCAGCTCCGAGCCTTTCCTGGAGCGCTCCGGATGCCCCTCTCGACGGCCCGGCTGCCAACCCAGGCGGAGGCGCGGTTAGGGAAGGCGCCGCCCTTCCCGAGCAGCGCAATGCCAAGGCGAAAGCGCTGCCCGTCCGACACCTCCGTCCGACCCGTCTGATGCTGTCGCCTCCCTCCCTCCCTGCCTGCCGGCCCCTGCACGCCCCAACCCCCCCCGAACTCCCACGGAAGGCAGTCCCCGTTTCCCCCCCCCCCGCTTGCCAGCTCTCGCTTTGGTGTTTCTCCGGCGGAAGCAAGGCGGTTGAGTTGCTCCGAGGTTCCGCTTCCAAGCAACCGTTTGCCGCCCCCCCCGCAAGCCCCCTGCCCGAAGCTGCAAGCGCGAGATCCTGGGGCGAGGGGGAGGCGGCAGTCCTGCGCTTTGCACTGGGGAGGTGCAGTGGGGAACCGGGGCGGCGCAGCGCAAGGTGGGAACCTTTGGCTAACTTGCCCTCGAAGAGAACCAGCAAATGGCTGCTGGAGTTAATTAGCCTTCTCCGAGTCGGAACTGATTTTTGGGACGATCGATTTTCCCTCTCAGTGACTCCACCATCTCCCAGCTACCTTGGCTGGTGATGCAAGAGACCAAGGAAGCCTCAGTTCAGCAGCCGTTTTTCAAAAATTTCTGGAAAGCTGAAGTCTGAATGGAGCCCTTCCAGTGCCGTGTGGAGCCCTTCTTGATGCTGCCTCCCCCCCCCCCCGCTGCTGGGAAGTTCTGTTTCTAAGGGGCTCCGGGAACCCAGGTGAGGCTTCTCATCTGAAACCTATTTGTGGAAGAAGTTGGGAGAGGTTGGTGAGCAGAGCTCTCCTTGCAGGAGGCAGCCACCCCTCTGTGCTGGGAGGGAAGAAGGAACAATGTTCACCATCTCCCAGGACCACCAAGCCCCCTTCCAACAGCACATGCGAGGCTCCTGGCCTGCCAGCTCTCAGCTTCTCATTTCTGCTTTCTCTCTTTCTCTCTTGCTCTTTCATTCTTTTTTCTTTCTCTTTCTTTCTTTCTTTCTCTTGCTTTCTCTCCTTCCTTCCTTCCCTCCATCCATTTCTTTCATTCCCCCTCTCTATTTTTATTTCTCTTTCATTCTCTTTCTTTCTCTCTTTTTCTTTCTTTCTTGCTCTTTTTCTTTCTCTCTTTTACCTTCCCTTCCTCTATTTCTTCTTTTCTTTCTCCTTCCTACCTTCTTCCCTCCCTCCCTTCCTTCAGTCCTTCGTCTCTTACTCTCCCCTTTCATAAGTTTCCTTGCTTCCTTCCTCTGTTCTGTCCCTTCCCCCTTTCTTTCTTTCTTTCTTTCTTTCTTTCCCTCCCTCCATTTCTTGATTTCCTTCACCTTCAGCCCTTCTTTCCTCCCTCACTCCCTTCTTTCACTCCTTCCTCTCTTACTCTCCCCTTTCACACCTTTCCTTGCTTTCTTTGCACCCTTCCTCTGTTCCTGTCCCTTCCCTCTTTCCTTCCTTCCCACCCTCCGTCCATTCATTCATCCATTCCTCTCTTGATCGCCCCTTTTACCCTTCCTTCCTTCCTTCCACCCTCCCTCCTTCCTTCATAGCTCGCCCTCGCCTTTCTTCCGTTCCTTCCAGATGGGAGTGCCCCCTCAAGACACCCGCCCGACTGCTGGTACCCTGTTTTTTCTCTCCCCTCGTCCTTTCCAGCTCCTCGCTGGCTGGGGAATTCTGGGAGTTAAAGTCCAGATATCTTCAAGTTGCCAAGGTTGGGAAACACTGGCCTATGGGACCGCCTCGCTTGGCGTGAAGCGGGAAATGATCCCTGGGGGATGGAGTGGCTTGGCGACTTAAAATAGTTTTAAAATGGCGGGGGGGCCCCAGACACTTAGGCTGTATGGGGCCCCAAAATTCCTGATGGTGGCCCTGGGTGGCGGCGGCGGCTTTGAGGGAGCTTCGGCTCTGCTGCAGTCCCCGGGTCGTCGTAATGACAAAACAACGTAAGTCGGGGATGACATAACCCGGGGACTACTTGTACATATTTACACACAACTCTGGTTTTAGTTTTTATCACCGCGTTTTTATCACAATGACAAGTGCGCGGCAGCCCAGGGACTTCCTGGGTGTGGATGAGAGGCGGCCTGCTATTGGTTAATCACTAGTGTTCGGGATGAATCCTAGAAGGTAATTGGTCAGTGAGTGTTCCCTATGCCTCCACTCTTCTTGTTGCTGATAGCTGCAGGGATTGTGAGGGGAATGTTTATGTTCGGATGGAGGCAGCTGGTGGTGGGCCAGATAAATGGCCTCCACGGACCATATCTGGCACGCGGGTCATAGTTTGGGGACCCATGTTTAATTTCCCCAGGGCACACCCGACCATGTCTCACGGCACACTAGTGTGCCGCAGCACACTGGTTGAAAAACACTGTGCTAGAGGTTGAAAATAAATCCACCACTGCCGAGCCATTGTATAAACTGCTATACAAAAAGGCACTGTAGGTTTGAGGATGCCACTTTTAAAGCAGTTAAATGACTCCTGTCTGAGGACAGCCTCCTCATACAATTCAGTGACATGCTATCGGTGATGCTGGTTTGCAATCCATCACCATCTGGAGTGGGGGCTGTGCTGAGCCACAGACTGCCGAATGTCTGCAAGGCCCCCATTGCCTATTTCTCCAGGACTCTATCAAGCACCAAAAGAATTTAAAGCTAACTCAACCATGAAGCCCTTGCTGCTGTGGCCGGAGTTAAGCGGTTTCACAAGTACTTATTTGGCCAAGATTTTGAGCTGGTCATGGACTATAAGTCCTTACTAGGGCTCATTGCTGGAGATAGGCCCACTCAAGTCTCTACCCAAGAATTACTTGATGGACAATTTTTCAAGCCACATAAGCATTGCTTCCAGCTGTACGGATTCAGCTCCAGTGATCTCAGAGGTCAATGTCTTAGAAGAACATGAATGATTAAAGATAAATAAGGCGATGGGACCAGATGGCATCCACCCCAGAGTTCTTAAAGAATTCAGATCTATGATTGCTACCCCCTTGACTGATTTGTTTAACCAATCCCCTTTAACAGGATATGTTCCTGATGATTGGAGAATGGCCAGTGTTGTGCCTATTCACAAGAAGGGCAGTAGAGAAGAAGCTGATAACTACAAGCCAGTTAGCTTGACATCAGTTATAGTTAACATGATGGAAACTCTACTCAAAAAGAGGATAAATCAGCACCTATAAAACCAATAACCTATTGGACCCAAACCAGCATGGCTTTACTGAGGGCAAATCATGTCAGACTAATTTCATTGATTTCTTTGACTATGTCACAAAGGTGTTGGATGAAGATGATCCAGTGGATATTGCCTATCTGGACTTCAGCAAAGCATTTGATAGGGTTCCACATAAAGAGCTGATAGATAAGTTAGTGAAGATTGGACTTAATCCCTGGATACATCAGTGGATTTTCAGCTGGCTGAAGCATAGATATCAGAGGGTTGTTGTTAATGGCGAGTATTTTGAGCAGAGCCTGGTTACAAGCAGTGTGCCACAAGGGTCTGTTCTGGGTCCTATTCTTTTTAATATGTTTGTGAGTGATATAGGGGAAGGTTTGGTAGGGAAGGTTTGCCTATTTGCTGATGACTCTAATGTGTGCAACAGGGTTGATATTCTTGGAGGTGTCTGTAATATGGCAAATGATTTAGCTCTACTAGATAAGTGGTCAAAGCAATGGGAACTATAGCTTAATGTTTCCAAATGTAAAATAATGCACTTGGGGAAAAGGAATAGTCAATCTGAGTATTGTTTTGGCAGTTCTGTGTTAGCAAAAACTTCAGAAGGATTTAAGGGCAGTGAACAGTGTGGTCAGGCAGTAGGGAAAGGAAGTAGATTGCTTGGCTGCATAGCTAGAGGTATAAAAAGCAGGAAGAGAGAGATTGTGATCCCTCTGTATAGAGTGCTGGTGAGACCACATTTGGAATACTGTGTTCAGTTCTGGAAACCTCACCTAAAAATAAAATTGATAAAATTGATAAAATTGAATGGGTCCAAAGATGGCTACTAAATTGGTGGAAGGTCTTAAGCATAAAACTTATCAGGAAAGACTTAATGAACTCAATCTGTATAATCTGGAGGACTGAAGGGAAAGGTGGGACATGATCGAAACATTTAAATATGTTAAAGGGTTAAATAAGGTTCAGGAGGGAAGAGTTTTTAATATGAAAGTGAACACAAGAGCAAGGGGTCACAATCTGAGGTTAGTTCGAGGAAATATCAGAAGCAACGTGAGAAAATATTATTTTACTGAAAGAGTAGTAGATGCTTAGTACAAACTTCCAGCAGACATGGTTGGTAAATTCACAGTAACTGAATTTAAACATGCCTGGGATAAAAATATATGAATAGAATAGAATTTTTATTGGCCAAGTGTGATTGGACACACAATGAATTTGTCTTGGTGCATATGCTCTCAGCGTACATAAAATAAAATATACATTTGTCAAGAATCATGTGGTACAACACTTAATGATTGTCATAGGGGTCAAATAAGCAATGAAGAAGCAATATTAATAAAAATCTTAGGATATAAGCAACAAGTTACAGTCATACAGTCAACATGGGAGGAAATGGGTGATAGGAATGATGAGAAAAACTAGTAGAATAGAAGTGCAGATTTAGTAGAAAGTCTGACAGTGTTGAGGGAATTATTTGAATGATGGCGTTCGGAAAAAACTGTTCTTGTGTCTAGTTGTCTTGGTGTGCAGTGCTCTGTAGTGACGTTTTGAGGGTAGGAGTTGAAACAGTTTGTGTCCAGGATGTGAGGGGTCAGTAAATATTTTCCCCGCCCTCTTTTTGACTCGTGCAGTATACAGGTCCTCAATGGAAGGCAGGTTGGCAGCAATTGTTTTTTCTGCAGTTCTGATTATCCTCTGAAGTCTGTGTCGGTCTTGTTGGGTTGCAGCACCAAACCAGACAGTTATAGAGGTGCAGATGACAGACTCAATGATTCCTCTGTAGAACTGTATCAGCAGCTCCTTGGGCAGTTTGTGCTTCCTGAGCTGGCGCAGAAAGAACATTCTTTGTTGTGCTTTTTTGATGATGTTTTTGATGTTAGGTGACCATTTTAGGTCTTGAGATATGATAGAACGTAGAAATTTGAAGGTCTCTACTGTTGATACTGTGTTGTCTAGTATTGTGAGAGGTGGAAGGGTGGAAGTGTTTCTCTTAAAGTCTACCACCATTTCTACGGTTTTGAGTGTGTTCAGTTCTAGATTGTCCTGGTCACACCACAAGGATAGTTGTTCAACTTCCCGTCTGTATGCGGATTCATCATTGTCTCGAATGAGTCCGATCACTGTTGTATCATCATCTGCAAATTTCAGTATCAATCCTAAGATAAAATACAGGAAATAGTATAAGGGCAGACTAGATGGACCATGAGGTCTTTTTCTGCCGTCAATCTTCTATGTTTCTATCTGGAAATCTTCAGATGTGATGGGGGGTATTAGAGTGATTAGGGATGATCTCTCTGCAGATTCCTCAAGCCAAAATCCTGTCCCCCTTTCAGGTCTTCATACGCTACAGGGCTTCAAAGGCTGTGATTTCCTGGAAAATGGGAGCAAAGTAATCTTTTGGATGGAGAAGGCGGCTTTTAATGGGGAAACCAGGCATGACATGAACTCATCTATTAATAGTTACCACAAGGAATATTGTTATGATTTGCCAGAGAAGTTCCTGTCTTATTGGAATGAGACACTGGTGAGAACAGGTGAGTTTCTCCCTTTCTAATCTGATTTCTTGCCTACATTGAACCCCTTTGCATCCCTGGTATGCTGCCTGGATGCCTACTGGAGAGGAAGGGGAATTGTTCCCCTTCCTTTCCAGTAGGTCTCTAGGACACAGGAAGCCATTCAATGGACCAGAAAATGCAGCCACTGCCTGGCAGGTGTCTATATGGATCAGGCTGTCAGGCGAAAGCCATCGATTTGAGTAAGAGACTTTGGCCTGCCACAAGTAGAAAATTACTGTGGGAATTGGGGAGGGGTGGTTGCATGAGAGGGAAAGATACTAGCCACAACAAATTCTTTCCAGTGATTCAAGGTTATCCTTTGTTCAGCACCAGCTGGAAGTACAGGGGAGGATCGTGGATGTTGAGAGAACCAGAGTGGTCCATGTGATTAAATTGAGGGTGTGGGGACGGGGGACGAACCTTAATCTGGGTGGAGAACTATAGGAAAAGGTAGTATCTGGTTGACTACAGTTCATAACCAACATGGCTCTGTCAAATTGGAACTTGGAAGAAAGCCAAGGTTTGGACTGTGATTTATTTCTCGGATGTTATTTGGAACACTGATACAGGCAGCGAGCTTTAAGGAGTGTTCTGTTCACAGCCCACAATGAAGCAACATTCCACTTGAGATTTGATTTGATTTGATTTGTATGCTGTTCCTCTCCGAGGACTCGGAGCGGCTCACAACAAGAAACATACAAATCCAATACAGTGGTATATCGGTTCTCGACCACAATTCGTTCCAGAAGTGTGGTCGAGAACCAATTTGGTCAAGTACTGAATTAATTTATCCCATGGGAAATAATGGAAATGGATTTAATTGGTTCCCAGCCCCTGTTGATTCACTGGGAACCAATTAAATCTATTTTCTTTATTTCCTATGGGATAAAAATCTGAGGAGCTCTATAGTCTAACCTCTCCAAGCTGCAGGAAGGGTGGGGGCGGCTGCAATACGGGCAGCTTTGGGGGGCTCCTTTCCTCAGTGCTTCGTCTTGTGTACCAACTTTCTCCTTCCCGGCGGCAGCAGTGGTGATGGCAGCGGCTTCCCTTCGAGGAGCAGCAGCGGCAGGAACGTCACGTAATGAAGGGAAGCCGGTGGAGCGGCAGCAACTGCTGAGATGGCTCCACCGGCTTCCCTTCATCACGTGACGTTCCCGGCACTGCTGCTCCTCAAAGGGAAGCTGCTGCTGTCACCACCGCTGCCGCCGGGAAGGAGAAAGTTGGTGCACAAGATGAAGCACTGAGGAAAGGAGCCCCCCGAAGCTGCCGGTATTGCAGCCGCCCCCACCCTTCCTGCAGCTTGGAGAGATTAGACTATAGAGACTGGGAGGCTGTTAACATTTTGGATAACAAACAAAAATTTCTGTGGCTGTTTGGTATCCGAATTTTTGTTCAGATACTGAAGCAAATTTTTGCCAAAAATTTTGTTTGGTATCCGAAATGTACGAGAACCAAAGCGTTCGAGAACCGAGGTACCACTGTACTTAAAACAAATTAAAACCCTTAATATAAAAACAATCATACATCTCATACAGACCGTAAATAAAGCGGAAACGGCCCAGGGGAATCAATTTCCCCATGCCTGATGACAGAGGCGGGTTTTGAGGAGTTTGCAAAAGGCGAGGAGGGTGGGGGCAATCCTAATCTCCGGGGGGAGTTGATTCCAGAGGGTCAGGGCTGCCAAAGAGAAGGCTCTTCCCTTGGGTCCTGCCAGACGACATTGTTTTGTTGACGGGACCCGGAGAAGGCCAACTCGCTGGGACTCATGCAGCAGAAGGCGGTGTCGGAGATATTCTGGTCCGATGCCATGAAAGGGCTTTATAGGTCATAACCAACACTTTGAATTGTGACCGGAAACCGATCGGCAACCAATGCAGACTGCGGAGTGTTGGTGTCACATGGGCATACTTGGGGAAGCCCATGATTGCTCTCGTAGCTGCATTCTGCATGATCTGAAGTTTCCAAGCACTCTTCTGAGGTAGCCCCATGTAGAGAGCATTACAGTAGTCGAACCTTGAGGTGATGAGAGCATGAGTGACTGTGAGCAGTGAGTCCCGGTCCAGATAGGGCCGCAACTGGTACTCAAGGGGAACCTGGGCAAACGCCTCCCTCGCCAAAGCCGAAAGATGGTGCTCTAATGTCAGCTGTGGATCGAGGCGGATGCCCAAGTTGCAGACCCTCTCTGAGGGGGTCAGTAATCCCCCCCCTCCCCAGGGTAATGGACGGACAGATGGGATTGTCCTTGGGAGGCAAAACCCACAGACACTCTGTCTTATCAGGGTATACTTGCTGTGAGACAATGTATACTTGCTGCGAGTATACAACAGTATACTTGTTGCAAGACAACTCGCTACCAGACAATTCCAGGTGGGATATCGCTATGTGATAAATACTGTCTGCCACTGTTTCTTGGACATTGTTTCCATTTTTGTCAAGCATTTGAGCATTTCCTAAAACTCTAGAAGATACTGAAGCTATACAGTGTTAAACCGTTGTGTTAAAACTGAGTGGTGGGAGATTTTTCTGCCCATGGGGTCTGGAGGGGCTCAGAGTTAATTCTGGTGATGCCATTTCTGTAGAGCCTCCAGTGGTGACAGTGAGCAGCAGGACAGAGGTGGAGGATGGTATGGAGACGCACATCTGCCGGATCCACGGCTTCTACCCCAGGGAGATTGATGCCTCCTGGATGAGGGATGGGGAGGTCTGGGAGGAGAATACCCTCCATGGGTCTGTGGCCCCCAACGCAGATGGGACTTACCACTACTGGCTCAGTATCCGGATTGATCCCAAAGAGAGGGACCGGTATCGGTGCCACGTGGAGCACAACACCCTGCAGGAGCCTATGGCCATGCACATAAAAGGTGAGAGGCTGCAGGGAGGGAAGGGCTGGGCTCTTTGGGGGGCGGGTGGAGAGTTGTGGGAGAGAAATACCACCCGAACTGTGTCCAGATGTGAATCTGAGTTCTCATTTATTGGAATTTCCCATATATGAGGTTGGAGGGCCTGCAGGGAACAGTCCATAGGCCCTCTCTTAGCTTCTGTCCCTGTAAATAACAATGACGACACGCTGTTTGTAACGTACATCACTTACAGACACTATTTTGAAACACTGCTGCAATTATTATATCTGTCTGAAGAAATGCAAAATTTACACACGCACTCCTGACAATTTAAATAATGTATATCTAAAGTTTTGCATTTCTACCATTACTGTAGGCTGAAAAAAAATGTTGTGCATTACTTTCTGGGCGTCCCTCGTAATTTGAGAAATTTCCATCCCTTTGGCAGAATTAACACAAAGGTGTTGGATGAAGGTGGTGCCGTGGATATTGCCTATCTGGACTTCAGCAAAGCCTTTGATACAGTTCCACATAAAGAGCTGATAGATAAATTAGTGAAGATTGGACTTAATCCCTGGATAGTTCAGTGGATTTCAAGCTGGCTGAAGCATAGACATCAGAGAGTTATTATTAATGGCGAGTATTCTGAGCAGAGAGAGGTTACAAGCGGTGTGCCACAAGGGTCTATTCTGGGTCCTATTCTTTTTAATATTTTTGTGAGTGACATAGGGGAAGGTTTGGTAGGGAAGGTTTGCCTATTTGCCAATGACTCTAAAGTGTGCAATAGGGTTGATATTCCTGGAGGGGTCTGTAATATGGTAAATGATTTAGCTCTACTAGATAAATGGTCAAAGCAATGGAAACTGCAGTTTAATGTTTCCAAATGTAAAATAATGCACTTGGGGAAAAGGAATCCTCAATCTGAGTATTGCATTGGCAGTTCTGTGTTAGCAAAAACTTCAGAAGAGAAGGATTTAGGGTAGTGATTTCTGACAGTCTCAAAATGGGTGAGCAGTGTGATCGAGCAGTAGGAAAAGCAAGTAGGATGCTTGGCTGCATAGCTAGAGGTATAACAAGCAGGAAGAGGGGGATTGTGATCCCCTTATATAGAGCGCTGGTGAGACCACATTTGGAATACTGTGTTCAGTTCTGGAGACCTCACCTACAAAAAGATATTGACAAAATTGAACGGGTCCAAAGACGGGCTACAAGAATGGTGGAAGGTCTTAAGCATAAAACGTATCAGGAAAGACTTAATGAACTCAATCTGTATAGTCTGGAGGACAGAAAAAAAAGGGAGGACATGATCGAAACATTTAAATATGTTAAAGGGTTAAATAAGGTTCAGGAGGGAAGTGTTTTAATAGGAAAGTGAACACAAGAACAAGGGGACACAATCTGAAGTTAGTTGGGGGAAAGATCAAAAGCAACGTGAGGAAATATTATTTCACTGAAAGAGTAGTAGATCCTTGGAACAAACTTCCAGCAGACGTGGTTGGTAAATCCACAGTAACTGAATTTAAACATGCCTGGGATAAACATATATCCATCCTAAGATAAAACACAGGAAATAGTATAAGGGCAGACTAGATGGACCATGAGGTCTTTTTCTGCCGTCAGTCTTCTATGTTTCTATGTTTCTAAGTTTCTCCCCTAATTGGGATGATTGTTCGGGGTTATTAAATTATCTGCTCTTTCTCCCAATTCAGTTTCAGAATCCAACTTGGTCCTCACCATTGGCTGTGTTGTGGCTGGTCTCGTTGTGTTGTGTGTGATTGTTGGGAGTTTGATATTCTTGAGTAAGTATCCTTTTTTGGAGGGGTGACTGAAGGAAGTTGGAGAAATTCTCCTGAGTCTCTCCCCTTGGAGAGCTTTTTCTGGGCTTCATTCTGCTGTGATTTCCTAGCATTGGAAAGCATCTGAGATCTTTGCCTCTTTGGATAAAGTGACCAGATTATAACCTCGGTAAAGCGGGACACCATTGGGGGGGGGAGACAGGCGGAAGGCGGCATGAGCCCAAACTCATGCAGGCTTCAACCGGGCCCTGTTGTAAAGCCCCTTCCCCCCAGAGCCTGGTGACCGAGCGTGTTGCCCCCCATCAGGTAGTAGAAGAGCATAGCCGAGGGGTGGAGGGCACAAAATACCACAAGCAGGTGGCAAGCCTTCTGCAGCGAAGCGCCAGGCAGCTCCATCCTGAACAGCGAACTTTTTTTTACTCAGCCAAGACACGTGGCGACACCTCATGGCTGCGTCTGGGAGCAAGGCATGCCGGAGCGGCACTGAAATCGCAAATGCAGCGCTCGCCTGCTAGCTGCTTGCAGCCTACTCAGTGGGGGAAAAGGAGGAAAGTCATAATGTCAGGCTGAGGCTCCTCCTCCTCCTCGTCTTCCTCAGCTGCTACTGTTGGGGCCACACCTCCCGGGCCGAAAGTTGCGTCCCGTCCCGTCCGACCCCACCAAGCTTGGGAGCCGAGGGGCTGCGTCATCGGCAGCCCCTTTATTTGGATGTGTCTTTGTGTCTTGATTTGTATGTGAGGGACGTGAGGAGGAAAGAGATAATAGAGAGTTGGATGAAATGGCAAGATAAATTGAAAATGACAAACTCTAAATTAGCAATGCTGCATGTGATAAATACAAAGAAAGAAAGTAACCTCACAAAGATAATATGGGAACTAAGGAGGAAAGGTATACAGAGAATGGAACAGTTATATGAAAAGAATGGAAGAATTAATAGAAATGAAATAGAGAGGTGCCTGGGACAACAAAATTGGTTACAAATTAACACAATAAGTACATATTTAAGTAAAAAGGAAAATAAAGAAATATTCATCAGACAAGAAACGAATTTAGAGAAGATATTAAGGGAAAAGAGTAAGAATATAAAAGCACAAACAAGTAATATATAGAGAGAATTATTACAAGCAGAGGAACAAGTAGTAAAAGGATTGACGAGATACTGGCAGGATGAATTAGAAATTGATGAATGGGATATGGAAGGTATAATTGAAAATATTAAAAGAATTAAAAACACAAGAATAAGAGAGATGAGAAGAAAAATATTATATAAATGGTATTATACACCAGTACAATTAGCACACTTTCAAACAACGAGGAAAGGAAATTGCTGGCATGGATGTAAGGAAAAAGGAGTATTTATGCCTATGTTTTGGGAATGTAACAAAGTTCAAACATTTTGGAAGCAGATACAAATGGAAGTGAATAAAATTACGAAGGGTAATTGGAAAATAACCAAGGAAGCAGCATTATTGATAAAAAATAGTGAGGTAAAAGAATATGAAGAAATCAAAACTGCAGCGATAGAAAGCGCCCAGGCAACCATAGTGCTTGGGTGGAAAGACGATAATAAATGGACGATAAGAAATTGGTGCAGGTACATGGTGGACCACATTCACTATGAAATTATGGAAATTAGATTACATAATTATAATGAAGAGAAATTAGCAGCAACAATGAGGCGGTGGGAGAAGGTTAAAAATTATATATTAAGAATATCAGCAAGCGATTGCAAATGTAAGAAATAAAATTCAATCACTTTATAATTAATGAATAATGTAACCCAGAGACGAAGCAAATGAAGGATACTAAATTGAATCTTCCCTGGTGAAGGGAATCTTTATTTTTCTGTTTGGTGATGGTACACTTTTATGTTTTATGTTTTTGTTTTGTTTTCTGTAAAACTTTTAAAAAATCAATAAAAAATATATAATTAAACAAATAAAAGAGGGACATGAGGAGGGATCTAGAATCCGAAAGTGCTGAGTTTCTTCATCTCTTTCCATCCAGCTAAGAAACTGACCATTCCATTTTCCTTTCTTTCTTTTCCAGGAAGTCACGGTTCTGGCCAGGGTACGCTACAGGGAAAAGTTTCTATATGAAGAAGACAATTTTTGCATCTTATAGGAACGCTTGGGGGATGGGTGTTGGAATCATAGACACCGAGACACGATTTCTTGAGCAAAATTTGTCTGAGTTAGGAAGAAATCTCTCTGTGCTGAGAAGCTCCCGTGTTCAAAAGCTCTGCTTTTCTTGGACTTGCGTTTATTTTTTTATAGCAAATTTCAAAGTGGAAAAGATTAATTTAGTAATCTTTAGTAACAATGCTAAATGGTTAATAGTACACAGACAGATGTCAAAGATGTGATTGCTAACTAAACAGAAGAACTTCTTACCCTAGACAGAAAACTTTTAATTAACTTAGATAAACAGAAGCTGAGTAAATAATCCTTTCCTTAAACAGGACAGAGGGCTGAGTAAATAAGTAGTGCTTAATCAATATCAACCAGACAGACATTCCACATTCTTGGCAAATAATTGATAATAAACTATAGATGGGGGAATGAAAAGAAACAGAAGATAGACTTAAGACACAAGATGAAGTTGACAGACTTGAACATAAGGTGCTATCTAACCAAATATAATTCAGTGGTAAAAAAAGTAAGGCTCTATATTTATACAACCCCCCCTCCAAATACAAATGCACTGTATAATATTTGTGGTATCTCAATGAACAGTAGTAACTGTGAGAGGGATCTTGATGTCCTAGTAGCCAATCAAATATGAGCTAACAGTGTGCGGCAGCTGTTGTGCTCATTTAAAGAAATAGTAGAAAATCGTTGATTGGTTAAAACGCGGCTAAGTTTAGGTTGCTGCCAAAAACAAACGGTTGTCAGTAAAAAAGCCCACGCATAAGCAAAGGTATAAATAGGGCAATGGATTAGCCGTTGCCCTTGTTGGGAGTTGCTTTTGAGAGGAATAGTTGGTTGTTATATTCTGGAAATAAACAATGCTTTGAACAAACAGAAGTCTCCGGTGCAGTGATTTTACAGTGGCGACATTTTTTACATTTTCTAGAATTTATTTTTTCTTATATTTATACCTATAATTATATAAATTTTATATACATTGCTTTCCCTCTGGTTTCTTTTTCTCTATCCATTGATAAAACATGTTCCAAACTTCATAAAATTCTGAGTCTTCTTTATCATTTAATTCATATGTCAATTTATCTAATTCTGCACACTCTAATATTTTTTCCAATAATAAGTTCATATCATTTGGTACCTCGTCCTGTTTTCAGTGTTGTGCCAACATTATTCTTGTTGCTGTTAGTATATGTAAAATGATGTATCGATATTTCCTTTCCATTTTCCCATCAAATATGCCTAATAAAAATGTTTCCGGTTTCTTGTTTATTTTGTGTTGTGTGATTTCTTCTTACCATTTATGAATTTTGTTCCAAAATTGTTTTATTGTTGGGCAGGTCCACCACATGAGGTAATAGGTCCCTTCATTTTGATGGCATTACCAGCATTTAGCATTCATATGTTTATACATTCTAGCCAATCTCGCTGGCAGGAGGTGCCACCGGTGTAGATTAATAGCTTAAATATGGTTCGGGCAATTATGTGTTTGTGGGATGACTGTTAACTGATAGGACAAGTTGTACATGAACAATTATTTTACATCAGCATATGAATGATATAGGATCGGAGAAATGGGTCCACATTAAAAGGGGGCATTGGTAAAATTGGCATTTCTTTTTTGCTGCTCTTGACTAAAGTCTCCTTTTCCTTCAAGCTTTAATACTTTTGTTCATTCTTGTTCCTCTTTTTAGTTCCTTTGTACAAAATCAACTATTTGTATAAACTACGAAAGGAAATGTAGGTTTTTCTATTGGGCTTTCTCTTTACTTTCATAAAGAGATCCTTCTTTATTTAAGAATAATAAATTGCATTCATTCATTCATTTGATTGATTGATTAATTTATATGTAGTGGAGGATGGATTGTATTTATTTATTTAATTTGTCAATCAAGTATAGTACTTTATATAAACATAACATAGAAAGTAATGATAATTTGAGAAAGTGTAGACTATAAAAATCAATAAAAAATATATTTAAATTTGTTTGTTTGTTTGTTTGTTTATTTATTTACTTACTTACTTACTTACTTACTTACTTACTTACTTACTTACTTACTTACTTACTTACTTACTTACTTACTTATTTACTTACTTACTTATTAGATTTGTATGCTGCCCCTCTCCATAGACTCGGGGCGGCTAACAACAATAATGAAACAACATGTAACAAATCTAATATTTAAAATATTTAAAATAATTTCTAAAAACCCTTATTTAAAAAACCAAACATACACACAAGCATACCATGCATAAATTTTATAGGCCTAGGGGGAAGGGAATATCTCAGTTCCCCCATGCCTGACGACAAAGGTGGGTTTTAAGGAGCTTACGAAAGGTTCCTTAATTATCTCTTCCAATATCTTCCTGGGAATTGATTGGTCTGTAGTTTTCTGGGTCTGTTTTTGTCAGAGTGCACACAGTCTGACTATTTGGAGACAACCCAGAAGCAAATACAGTATACAGTGGTTTGTCTTTAAATAGTGCTTTATCTATAAACAATATATACATCCAACTCTGTGGGACCTTATCGGCCGCTGGGATTCATGCGGCAGAAGACGGTCTCGGAGGTATTCTGGTCTGATGCATGTAGGGCTTTATAGGTCATTACCAACACTTTGAATTGTGACCGGAAACTGATCAACAGCCAATGCAAGCCACGGAGTGTTGGAAAGGCGTGGGCGAACCTAGGTAAGCCCACAATAGCTCTCACGGACGCATTCTGCACGATCTGAAGTTTACGAACACTTTTCAGAGGTAGCCCCATGTAGAGAGCATTGCAGTAGTCGAACCTCGAGGTGATGAGGGCATGAGCGGCTGTGAGCAATGACTCCCTGTCCAAATAGGGCCGCAACTGGTGCACCAAGCGAACCTGGGCAAACGCCCTCCTCGCCACAGCCGAAAGTTGATGTTCCAATGTCAGCTGTGGATCGAGGAGGACACCCAAGTTGCGGATCCTCTCTGAGGGGGGCAGTAATTTCCCCCCCGGGTAATGGATGGATAGATGGAATTGTCCTTGGGAGGCAAGACCCACAGCCACTCCGTCTTGTCTGGGTTGAGTTTGAGCTTGTTGTCTTTTCCAATCCTCTGGTAGTTTCCCAGTGTTCCAGGATTTTTTTAAAAATGTGGTACATTGGTTCTGAGATGACATCTGCCAGCTCTTTCAGAACTCTGGGATATAATCCATAATGTCCCAATTATTTGTATTTGTCTCAATCAGACAAGTGTTAGTTTTTCTGACCTTGTCTTTGCAGATTCTGGCTATCTTCTGATTATCTTGGTTGTGTGTCCCCCTTTCCATTTTTTATACTTGACCTTTGTGCCTTTCAATTTGTCAGAGAGACTTTGTGCAGCCATGCTGGGGTTTTTTTGGGGGGGGGGGGATTTCTTGTCTTTCTTACTCATTGGTATTGGGCTGGTTTGGCTTTTATGATCATATTTTTCTGAGTTTCCCAAGGTTCTTGGATTGTTTTTCCCTTTAGGATTTTCATCCAAGGAATATTCCCTATGTTCTTTCTGAGTTTATTGAAATCTGCTCTTTTTTTAAAAAATCATTATGTTCTCTTTCTTGTGTTTGTGATGTTGAATTCCAGTAGGACATGATCACTCTCACCCAAGGTTCCTGCAGTTTCAACTTCCTGGACAACTATCTGTCAGAAATGGTCTCGATTAGATGACCTTCCAAAGCTGTTATTCTGTTCAGATTAAAAATAAGGCATCCCTTTTACCTGTGTCAAAAAGCACTCCTCAAATTCTCCCGTTTTAGGAAGCTCAGTGTATTATTTCCCAAATGAAGGATCTCTTTGTGCACTTTGGGGAAATTATCACAGGAACTTCCAGTGTACCAAATGCATGGAGAGTTTTGAAACAGTTCAAATAGCTTTTCCATTAGTGACTGGTACTCTACACTTGACATGAAGTATCCTTTGGAGAGGTTTGTGTTCTCTCCCTCTTTCCCTCCCTCCCTCTTTCCCTCCTCCCCTTTCCCCTATCTCCTTTCCTCTTCCTTCCTCTTCCCCCCAATAACTCTACCCTATTATTAGAGAAAAAGAGATCACCAGCAATTGGAGGGTCCCCCTAATGGCTTCGGTCTTCTTCATTGATGAATAGAATAGAATAGAGTAGAGTAGAGTAGAGTAGAATAGAATAGAATAGAACAGAACAGAACAGAACAGAATTGAATTGAATTGAATTGAATTCTTTATTGGCCAATTGTGATTGGACAAATGGATGAAAGGGAGGCAGAAAGTCCCTCTTCCCTACAAGCATGGCCCTATTCTCACTTTGTACATGCTCAAAGGAAGACTGATCACAGCAGTATTCCATTCAAGCCCTGAAAAAAACCCATTGCCTCTTCCTCCTACTTTACTCATCACAGGAGTTGTAAAAGGCCCGCCATCAATTCTTTATCATTTGGCCATCATAATAACAACGATCATAACCTGAAGAGGAATTTATTATTTTCAGTCCAAGGATTCCCAGAAGAGCCACTAAAACCAACCTCAGTTAATTGCAGGGAAACTGACTAGCTATGAAGCTTCCTGAAGATTCAGGTCTTTGCTGGGGAATAAAAGCAAAAAGGAAATTAATGCATCGTTCTGCGCTTGGCATCCCTCGACTTTTTCCCAAGGAAAGACGCGTCCTCGCTTTGACATTTCCCCCAAAGCTCCTTTGAGGGTTTCTGATCTCCACGTCATCCCAGGCTGCCAGGGGCTGTGTGGGGTCTGAAAGGGACGCGCCGCCCCGCCTGCGTCCAGAATAACTCTCCCCCGTTTTTAACCCACGCCGATTTTAAACCCCCTCAACCCAATGACGAAGAATTCCTGGAACGAGATGTTCTCGGATGCTGACACAGACGAAACTTTTCACTTCCCTTTTCCAGCTTTTCTCAGAAGTTATGATCGGTTGTCCGCCTAGCAACCTGAGATGTCATGGAAACGGGTTTTTTTCCTACTGGCTGAGCTCGGCCAATCGCCGCCTCGCTCTGGATAATAATTGATCTCTCCGAGCGCCTCTTCCTTTCCCTGAGGATGGCTCGGCGGTCGGCGTCCCTGTGGCTCCTGGTGTTGGAGGTGGTCGCTCTGCAGCACACGTGCCTCGGTGAGTCCCTTCCAAGAGTCCCTTTCCAAGATGGGAGAGGCTCAAGCCATTTTTTCTGCTGGTGGGAACCCATCCGTCTGTCCCTCTGTCTGATGCTTGCCTGCATGCCTGCCGTTCCCACTGTGGAAGTTTGGGATGACAACCCTGTCAACTCTCAACTCGCCAACTCCCTGGCTGCCGGTGCACCTCCCTTCCCCACCACTAGGGGCACTTCTACCATTATTAAGGTGCCCCCACTTGGACAAAACAGGCTAAATGTTCCAAGGCACTTTTCTCCCTGTTGCGGGGTGGGGGGTGGTAAACAGCTGGGCGACCAGGCGGGGTTTCCTGTTGCTTCTGGAGGTGGAAGCTCTCCCTCCCTTCTTCCCTGTGGATGACTGTTGTTGTTGTTGTTTGTTTGTTTGTTTGTTTGTTTATTTTATTTATTTATTGGATTTGTATGCCGCCCCTCTCCGCAGACTCGGTGTGGCTAACAACAATGACAAAAAACAGCATGTAACAATCCAATACTAAACAACTAAAAAAAACCCTTGTTGTTGTTGTTGTTGTTGTTGTTGTTGTTATTATTATTATTATTATTATTATTATTATTATTATTATTTAGACTTGTATGCCACCCTTCTCCGAAGACTCGGGGTGGCATACAAGCCTGCTTGGGGCAGTCTGTACCAAGGAAGGATTGGGGGAGGGGGGCAGGTAGGTTTTGGGGTTCTGTTCTCCCTTGGATCCTGCATCCTCTTCCTTTTCTCTCTCACCACAAACTTCTCTGCCCTCCAACCTCTCCAGAAACTGCTTTTTTCACCTCTCATTCTTTTTCCTCCTCTTTCCGCCCTCTGCCTCCTCCTCCTCGTCTTCCATCATCCATTCTTCCATTTATTTATTCATTCATTCATTTATTTATGTATTTATTTGTTTGTTTGTTTATTTATTTATTTGACTTCTTTGCCGCCCAATCCCAAAGGACTCAACCCCCTTTCTCTTTTACCTCCTCCCATCCCTCCCCCCAATTTCTTCCTATTTCTTCCAGATTTGATAATGGGGCCTGCTGTGGCCCATAGCATCACAGCCCCCCCAGCAGAAGCCCCCTAACATTGTTCCTCTGGGTCCATTTTCAGGCTCCTCCTCACATTCCCTCAAAATTGCCTTCTTCGCTGTCTTGGACCTCAATAAGGCGTTACAAAATAATACTATAGAGGGATATAGCATTGCCTCCAACTGTACGGATTCAGCTCCAGTGATCTTAGAAGCCGATGTCTTAGAAGAACTTGAACGATTAAAGATAAATAAGGCAATGGGTCCAGATGGCATCCACCCCAGAGTTCTTAAAGAACTCAGATCTGTCATTGCTACCCCCCTGACTGATTTGTTTAACCAATCCTTGTTAACAGGAGATGTTCCTGAGGATTGGAGAATGGCAAGTGTTGTGCCTATCCACAAGAAGGGCAGTAGAGAAGAAGCTGGTAACTACAGGCCAGTTAGCTTGACATCAGTTGTCGTTAAAATGATGGAGACTCTACTGAAAAAGAGGATAAATCAGCACCTAAAAAACAATAAATTATTGGACCCAAATCAGCATGGCTTTACTGAAGGCAAATCATGTCAGACTAATCTCATTGATTTCTTTGACTATGTCACAAAGGTGTTGGATGAAGGTGGTGCTGTGGATATTGCCTACCTGGACTTCAGCAAAGCCTTTGATACGGTTCCACATAAAGAGCTGATAGATAAATTAGTGAAGATTGGACTTAATCCCTGGATAGTTCAATGGATTTGCAGCTGGCTGAAGCATAGACACCAGAGGGTTGTTGTGAATGGCGAGTATTCTGAGCAGAGTCAGGTTACAAGCGGTGTGCCACAAGGGTCTGTTCTGGGTCCTATTCTTTTTAATATGTTTGTGAGTGACATAGGGGAAGGTCTGGTAGGGAAGGTTTGCCTATTTGCCGATGACTCTAAAGTGTGCAATAGGGTTGATATTCCTGGAGGCGTCGGCAATATGGTAAATGATTTAGCTTTACTAGATAAATGGTCAAAGCAATGGAAACTGCAGTTTAATGTTTCCAAATGTAAAATAATGCACTTGGGGAAAAGGAATCCTCAATCTGACTATTGTATTGGCAGTTCTGTGTTAGCAAATACTTCAAAAGAAAAGGATTTAGGCGTAGTGATTTCTGACAGTCTCAAAATGGGTGAACAGTGCAGTCAGGCAGTAGGGAAAGCAAGTAGGATGCTTGGCTGCATAGCTAGAGGTATAACAAGCAGGAAGAGGGAGATTATGATCCCGCTATATAGAATGCTGGTGAGACCACATTTGGAATACTGTGTTCAGTTCTGGAGACCTCACCTACAAAAAGATATTGACAAAATTGAACGGGTCCAAAGACGGGCTACAAGAATGGTGGAAGGTCTTAAGTATAAAACGTATCAGGAAAGACTTAATGAACTCAATCTGTATAGTCTGGAGGACAGAAGGAAAAGGGGGGACATGATCGAAACATTTAAATATATTAAAGGGTTAAATAAGGTCCAGGAGGGAAGTGTTTTTAATAGGAAAGTGAACACAAGAACAAGGGGACACAATCTGAGGTTAGTTGGGGGAAAGATCAAAAGCAACATGAGAAAATATTATTTTACTGAAAGAGTAGTAGATCCTTGGAACAAACTTCCAGCAGACGTGGTAGATAAATCCACAGTAACTGAATTTAAACATGCCTGGGATAAACATATATCCATCCTAAGATAAAATACAGAAAATAGTATAAGGGCAGACTAGATGGACCATGGGGTCTTTTTCTGCCGTCAGACTTCTATGTTTCTATGTTTCTATCTCAATTTGTTATCCAGGTTTATGTGGAAAGTCAGATTTTTGTTTGCTATGACAGCAATAGCAGGACGATTCAGCCTCGAGTCTCCTGGGTGGAGCAATTGGGGAAGGAAGATCCCCAGTACTGGCAGGCTCTGACTGATGTAGCAATTTCCTATGATGAACGGGTCAGTGAATGGGTGGATGATCCAAGGAGCCCATGGCATAAAATCAAAGGTTAGTGATGGGTCGGGTGGATCTTCCTGCCCCATGTTCCCTGCCAATAGCAGGAGAGGAGAAAGTATGTTTATTGTTTTTAAAATGTATTATTTTATCCATGCTCCATAACCAAAGTTTTATCTGGATGTTGTAATTATTAAAGGCAGATGGGCAATCAAAATGTTATATATACATACACATACATGTACATGTACACATACACATACACACACGTGTGTTTGTGTGTGTGTGTGTGTGTGTGTGTGTGTGTGTGTGTGTGTGTGTAACATATTTATCTTCAACAAATCTTCAACAAATCGCTGGAGATATGGTATGTTCCTCCTTGCTTCAAACACTCTACTATCATCCCAGTGCCGAAGAAGCCCTCCATCAAGGAGCTAAATGACTACATACGATGGAAAAAAGGGGGAGAAAGTAAAATCAGAGAATTAACAAATATTAGATAATAAGGGAAGTAAATGTCAGAGAATCAGTCATGCCAGAATAAGATCTTTGCTAAAACTCAATGTATACTGTATATGTAAATATAATTTATGTAATAGTAAATAACCACCATTAGATTTCCACATAAAGAACTGATAGATAAATTAGTGAAGATTGGACTTAATCCCTTGATAGTTCAATGGATTTGCAGCTGGCTGAAGCGTAGACATCAGAGAGTTATTGTTAATGGTGAGTATTCTGAGCAGAGACAGGTTACAAGCGGTGTGCCACAAGTGTTTGGTAGGGAAGGTTGCCTATTTGCCGATGACTCTAAAGTGTTCAATAGGGTTGATGTTCCTGGAGGCGTCTATAATATGGTAAATTATTTAGCTTTACTAGATAAATGGTCAAAGCAATGGAAACTGCAGTTTAAATTTTCCAAATGTAAAATAATGCACTTGGGGAAAAGGAATCCTCAATCTGAGTATTGTATTGGCAGTTCTGTGTTAGCAAAAACCTCAGAAGAGAAGGATTTAGGGGTAGTGATTTCTGACAGTCTCAAAATGGGTGAACAGTGCAGTCAGGCGATAGGGAAAGCAAGTAGGATGCTTGGCTGCATAGCTAGAGGTATAACAAGCAGGAAGAGGGAGATTATGATCCCGCTATATAGAGTGCTGGTGAGACCACATTTGGAATACAGTGGTACCTTAAGATACGAACTTAATTGGTGCCGGGGGGAGGTTCGTAAGACGAAATGTTCGTAAGACGAAACATTGTTTCCCATAGGAAACAATGTAAAGTCAATTAATCTGTGCAACCAAAAAACCCCCGCAAAAAAACGGCTTTCCGCGACTGCTGGGAAGCGGCGCGGCTGTTTTAAAAGGTGACAGCCGGCCTGGGGGGCTTCCCAGCACAGGGTTCGGGGGTGCTGGGAAGCCCCCCAGGCCGGCTGTCATCTTTTAAAAGAGCCGCGCCGCTTCCCAGCTGTCTCCTGAAGCCGAAAGCGGAAGTTCGGCTTTGGTGTTTGGCGTTCGGAGACAGCTGGGAACCCAGCGGTCTCCCGAACGCCAAAACCGGAAGGGGCAAGGTGGGGGGGGACAACGGGAGGCTCAGCATTCCGTCAGTCGCAGCGCTGGCTGTCAACTTTTCTTTTTAGCACTGGGGAGGCAAGTCAGCTCCTGCCCAGTTTTAAAAAGAAAAGTTGACAGCCAGCGCTGCGGCTGATGGAATGCTGAGCTTCCCGTTCTCTCTCCGCCCCCTCGCCCCTTCGCCCCCCTGTGTTCCTAGGAGAAGTGCTGGTGAGGAGCAGAAGGTCTGTCTTGCCTCAATCCCCAGCACTTCTCCTAAGAACACAGGGAGGCGAAGGGGCGAGAGGGGGGGAGAGAAAACGGGAGGCTCAGCATTCCGTCAGTCGCAGCGCTGGCTGTCAACTTTTCTTTTTAGCACTGGGGAGGCAAGTCAGCTCCTGCCCAGTTTTAAAAAGAAAAGTTGACAGCCAGCGCTGCGGCTGACGGAATGCTGAGCTTCCCGTTCTCTCTCCGCCCCCTCGCCCCTTCGCCCCCCTGTGTTCCTAGGAGAAGTGCTGTCTTGCCTCAATCCCCAGCACTTCTCCTAGGAACACAGGGAGGCGAAGGGGCGAGGGGGGGGGAGAGAGAACAGGAGGCTCAGGAAGGGAGCTCGGGAAGGAGCCCACGGTCAGTCGGCTGCGGGCGGGAGGAAGGCGATTGTTCCGCTGCCGCCAGCATGGCCTGGCTGGCAGCGGAAGATGTAACGGAGCCCACGGGGGATTCGCCTTCCTCCCACCCGCAGCCGACTGATCGTGGGCTCCTTCGCAACCTCGGAGAGCTTCCAGGGCATGAAAGCTCACGAAAACCAGGAAGCTCTCCGAGGTTGCGAAGGAGCCCACGATCAGTCGGCTGCGGAAGGGAGGAAAGCGAATGCCACGGGGCTGGGCTCGGCTCCCCCCTCGGCTCCCCCCCTTACCAGCCCCGCCGCGGAAGGCTCCATTCTGTTCCCTGAATGGAGACTGCCGGCCGCTCAATCGGGCCGGCAGGGAACAGAATGGAGCCTTCCGTGGCGGGGCTGGTAAGGGAGGGGGAGCCGAGGGTCAGTGACGGGAGGCGCGGCTTGATCCGGGAGACGCGGCTTGATCCGCTGAGCCTGGCCGCCCGGAAAATCACAGCCCGTGTTGCCCGCGGCTGCGAGGGAAACCGAGCCAGGAGCCGCGGTGATGCTGCTCTCGGCTCGGTTTCCCTCGCAGCCGCGGGCAACACGGGCTGGGATTTTCCGGGCGGCCAGGCTCAGCGGATCAAGCCGCGCCTCCCAGATCAAGCCACGCCTCCCGTCACTGAGCCTCGCCAGCCCTCTCCAGGCTGCGGGCAGGGTCCAGAGAACAATGCCTGGCGCCGCGCTCCGATGCCCGAACTCCTTTCGCCTGCGGCTCCCAGCCCACCGCCTCGCTGGCTGGCTTCTCCTCCTGCTCAGCCTCGCCTCGGCCTTTGTGCGCGGCTTATCCCGACAGCCCCCCCACCCCAGCACTTTGAATCCAGCAGCTTCTGCTGGATACGGGCGGTGGGTGGGACGAGCGGCGCAGAAGCCAGGGGCTTGGCAGCTCGCCCCGCCCACCGCCCGTATCCAGCAGAAGCGGCGGGATTCAAAGTGCTGGGGTGGGGGGGTGTCCTGACAGCCCCACCACCCCAGCACTTTGAATCCAGCAGCTTCTGCTGGATACGGGCGGTGGGTGGGACGAGTGGCGCGGAAGCCAGGGGCTTGGCAGCTCGCCCCGCCCATCGCCCGTATCCAGCAGAAGCGGCGGGATTCAAAGTGCTGGGGTGGGGGGGTGTCCCGACAGCCCCACTACCCCAGCACTTTGAATCCAGCAGCTTCTGCTGGATACGGGCGGTGAGTGGGACGAGCGGCGCGGAAGCCAGGGGCTTGGCAGCTCGCCCCGCCCATCGCCCGTATCCAGCAGAAGCGGCGGGATTCAAAGTGCTGGGGTGGGGGGGTGTCCCAGACCTGCTGCCTTTTCCCGCGCCCGCCGCCGGCCCGATCCTGCGTCTCCTGCTTCCCCCCCCCCAGCCAAAAATACAAAGGGGTCTCCGGCGGCAGACCGTCTTTGTGTTTTTCACTGGGAAGGGGGAGCAGGAGGACCTTCCTGACTCCCTCCCCCAGCCCCGGACCTCCTGCCCTCCCTCCCAGCCAAAAACCCAAAGCAGCCTCCCGAACATTTTACATCTTACGAACCTGCCGCCGCCGCCGAGAAGCCCCGCCGCCCGGCTGTCACCTTTAAAACAGCCGGGGGGCTTCCCAGCAGCTTCCCGAAGCCGAACGCCAAACCCGAACTTCCGGCTTCGGCTTCTGGGAGGCTGCTAGGAAGCCCCCCGGCTGTTTTAAAAGGTGACAGCTGGGCTGCGGGGCTTCAAACGCCGAACCCGGAAGTTCGGGTTTGGCGTTCATAAGATGAAAAAAGTTCGTAAGAAGAGGCAAAAATTTTCTGAACCCCGGGTTCGTATCTCGGGTTGTTCGTAAGACGAGGGGTTCGTATCTTGAGGTACTGTGTTCAGTTCTGGAGACCTCACCTACAAAAAGATATTGACAAAATTGAATGGGTCCAAAGACAGGCTACAAGAATGGTGGAAGGTCTTAAGCATAAAACGGATCAGGAAAGACTTAATGAACTCAATCTTTATAGTCTGGAGGACAGAAGGAAAAGGGGGAACATGATTCAAACATTTAAATATGTTAAAGGGTTAAATAAGGTCCAGGAGGGAAGTGTTTTTAATAGGAAAGTGAACACAAGAACAAGGGGACACAATCTGAAGTTAGTTGGGGGAAAGATCAAAAGCAACATGAGAAAATATTATTTTACTGAAAGAGTAGTAGATCCTTGGAACAAACTTCCAGCAGACGTGGTTGATAAATCCACAGTAACTGACTTTAAACATGCCTGGGATAAACATATATCCATCCTAAGATAAAATACAGGGAATAGTATAAGGGCAGACTAGATGGATCATGAGGTCTTTTTCTGCCGTCAGTCTTCTATGTTTCTATGTTTCTATGTACTACAGGCACATCACAAAAATGTCCAACTTTTATTTTAATTGTTTTTTCTCCTGTTCTATGTGAGTTTAATTGTTTGTATTTTGTGTGTTTAAATAAAGTTTACTTTTATAATAAATAAAAAAGGAACTAAACGACTACAGACCAGTTGCTGTAACATCTGTAGTTATGAAAACTTTGAAAGACTAATGATGTCCCACTTGAAAACCATCACGGATCCACTGTTTGACCCCCTGAAATATGCATAGTAACCAAATAGATCAACAGCTGATGCTGTTTAATATGGCTCTACAACATCTTGAATCTCCTGGGATCCTCTTTATAAACTTTAGTTCACCATTCAACACCATTATACTGGACATACTTTTAACTAGTGGTACCTGAACTAGTGGTACCTGAACACACTTTTAAGTGGATCATAAATTTCCTAACAGACAGGAAGCAGCAGGTGAAGCTAGGCTAAATCACATAAGATACCTGTCCAATTAGCACAGGGCCCCCACAAGGCTGTGTACTCTCACCACTTCTCTTCTCTCTATACCGGGGGTCCCCAAACCTTTTACACAGGGGGCCAGTTCACTGTCCCTCAGACTGTTGGAGGGCTGGACTATAAAAAAATCCCTGCAGTTTTCTTAATGCCGCCGCCTTGAGGGAGGAGGAGGAGGTGAAGTGGAGCAAGTCCCCAACTCCTTGCCGAGTTTTCTCTTTCTCTCTCTCTCACTCTCTCACTTTCTTTCTCTCTCTCACTCACTTTCTTTGTATCTCTCCCTCTTACTTTATCTCTCCCTCGCTATTCCTTTCTTTCTCTCTCTTTCTCGCTGTCCCTCTTTCTCTCTCTTGCTTTCTTTCTCTCACTCATTCTCTTTCTATCTCTCCCTCTTCCTTTCTCTCTCTCTCTATCTCTCCCTCTTTCTTTCTTTCTTTCTTTCTTTCTCTCTCTCTCTCTTGCTTTCTTTCTCTGTCCCTCTTTCTCTGTCTTGCTTTCTTTCTCTCTCTCTCAATTTCTTCCTCTCTCACACTTACTCTATCTCTTCCTCTCCCTCTCTTCCTCTCTATCTCTCCCTTTCTTTCTTTCTTTCTTTCTTTCTCTCTCTCTGTCCTTCTCTCTCTTGCTTTCTCTCTCACACTCTTTCTCTTGTTTTCTTTCTCTCTCTTTCTCTGTCCCTATCTCTTTATCTCTCTTTCTCTCTATCCCTCTCACTTGATTTTTTCTCTCTCCCATTCACTATCTCTCCCTCTTCCTCTCTCCCTCTCTATCTCTCCCTTTCTTTCCTTCTTTCTTTCTCTCTGCCCCTCTCTCTCTTGCTTTCTTTCTTTCTCTCTCTCTCTTTCTTTCTTTCTCTCTGTCCTTCTCACTTGATTTTTTTCTTTCTCTCACTCTTTCTCTCTTGCTTTCCTTCTCTCGCTTGTTCTCTCTCTTGCTATCTCTATTTCTCTCCCCCCTCTCTTGCACTCTCTTTTTCTCACTTTCTCTCTCCTTTCTTTCTATCTCACTCTCTGTTGATCTCTCTCACACACACTCTCTTTCTCTCTCTCTCTTGTTCTCTCTTTCTCTCTTCCTTACCTCTCTGTGGAGGCTGGGGGGCGGGGAGGCATGGCACCGGCACATCCGCAATGGGCAGGGGTGGGGGTAGCCACGTCTCCCTTCTCCCACTGCCTATGTCTACCACCGGCGCCTCTCACCAAGTCAGCGGCCGGCGCTGCAGGTTTCTCGGGCGGGAGCTGCCACTTCCCTCGGGGCAGCCCAGCCAGGCGGCCGTAGAAAGTGCAATAATCACTGCACTTTCTATGTTTGCCTGGCTGGGCTGCCCAGAGGGAGTGGCAGCTCCCACCCAAGGAACCTGCAGTGACGGCCACTGACGGTAGATATAAATGGGAGAAGGAAAGGGAGCCACGGGCGCAGCGGATGGGCATGTGCCGAGCATCTCAGTTGTGGCCTCTCCGCCCCATCCACCAGCCAGCCCGCCTGGCGTGGAGCAGGGAATCTTGGCACCAGCATTCGCGGCCGGCGGGCGCGGCTCTTTCTTTCACCCACTGCCGTCGCCTCCAGCCAAGCCAGCAGCAGTCGCTGCAAGTTCCTCGGGCGGGTTCTGCCACTTTCTAAAATCTCTGCACTTTCTACGGCCGCTTGGCTGGGCTGCCCAGAGAGAGTGGCAGCTCCCACCCAAGGAACCTGCAGCGGTGGCTGCCGGCGGGAGAAGGAAAGGGAGCCGCGGCCACCCCTGCCTGCTGTGAATGGGTGGGTGCCGAGCCTCTCGGTTGTGGCCTCTCCGCCCCCATCCCCCTGCCAGCCCACAAGGGGATGGGGAGTGCGCACGCATGTGCAACATTCAGAATAAGAAAAACTTTCGCCATTCAAAAAAAGAAAAACTTTAGCCGGCCTCGCACTTTCATCGCTCCCTGCCCCCAACTCCAATGCCTGGCTCCATGTAAAATCTCATGTGCTGCCACAGGCTGGATAAATTGCCTCAGCGGGCCGCATCCGGCCCCCGGGCCGTAGTTTGGGGGCCGCTGCTCTATACCAATGACTGCATCTCAAACAATCCATCTGTTAAACTACTGAAGTTTGCAGACGATACATCAGTGACTGCATACAGATGGGAGGTTGAACAACTAGCCTCATGGTGCGACTGAAACAATCTAGAACACACTCCAAACTGTTGAAATGGTGGAAAACTTTAGAGAAACCCTCTCATCCTACCATCTCTCACAATACTAGACAACAAAGTATCAACAGTAGAGAGCTTCAAATTTCTAGGTTCTATCATATATCAAGACCTAAAATGGTTACCTAACAACAAAAAAGCACAACAAAGAACATTCTTTCTGCGCCAACTCAGGAAGCTCAAACTGCCCAAGGAGCTGCTGATCCAGTTCTACAGAACAATCATTGAATCTGTCATCTGCACCTCTATAACTGTCCGGTTTGGTGCTGCAACCCAACCAGACTGACAAGACTTCAGAGGAGAATCAGAACTGCAGAAGAAACAATTGCTGCCAACCTGCCTTCCATTGAGGACCTGTATACTGCACGAGTCAAAAAGAGGGCTGTGAAAATATTTACTGACCCTTGAGCCTCCTGAAAGAGGATTTGAGGCTCTGGGAAGACAAAGATGGCACTGTCTTTTGCCCAGAAGGAGCCATTGGGGGAGGGAGGAGGGAGAGGAAATGGGAGTGGGGGCTATCTGGGAATTCTGGGAGTTGAAGTCCAAATATCTTCAAGTTGCCAAGGTTGGGAAACACTGCTCTACAGCACCTGACGGATACATTCAATGACAAGTGGCAAGAAAGGTTGCAAAATGCAGCCCCCCCCCAAAAAAAAAAATCACTTAACAATTGTCCTGCTTTGCAATGGAACCCTGAGTGCTTAATTTACTTAATTCGTCGATTGTTTATTTAATCCATCAGTTAAAAATAGGAAGTTATCCACCAGCAGGGCTTAGAGGACATAGTAACCTTCAAACCTGGATGAGCAAACCATAACGACTCTCTTTACAAAACAAACAAACATTGTGGATATAATGAAGGGTGTGTGTGAGAGACAGTGAATAGCGGTGCTCTCTCCGGAGACTCCTCAAACCAAAATTCTGTCCCCCTTTCAGATTTTCATACGCTACAGGGAATCATAAGCTGTGAATTCCAGAAAAGTAAGAGTGGAGAAGTCTTTGGGACGGAGAAGACAGCTTATAATGGGGAAACCACATATGACCTCCCCCTGTCTTATAACAGATACTGTTTTGACTTGCCAGAGAAGTACCTGTCTTATGGGAATGAGACACTGATGAGAACAGGTGAGTATCTGATCCAGGCTGGACTTTTCTCCTTTCTGACCTGATTTCTTGCATACAATTAACCTGTGCTGTCCCCAGAGACAGAGATAGTTGGACTGTATTTAGGCACGCCTCTTTAAGATATTGCATTAGGGGAAATGTATTGAAATTGCACTCTGGGTAATGCAGTTCTACATGTGACCACATTTGTGTATTCCTATTGGCTCTGACTCGGGATGATGCGTAATTGGAGAGAACATTCCAGGGGGTCTTTGTCTTCACTCTTTCAATAAGCCAGCCAGCATGTAGATGCTCTACCTAGAGCCCAGGTCAATTCAACCTCTTTTTACCTGCACAATGGGAAAGATTATAATGCAGAAGAATCGCATGATAACCGTGAGTTATTGTGAGAATTCCTGTAATAAAAAGATCTGTGATATCTCATTGTGCTGAGTTATCTGACTGGAAAAAGTTGAGCTTGTACCAGAACATAACCTCTTTGTGTCCTTGGTCTGCTGCCTGGAAGCCTGAGAGGGAATTCTACCCCTACCTCTCCAGCAGGTCTCCAGGATTTAGGAAGCCGTTCAGTGCATCAGAAAATGCAGCTGCTGCTTGGCAGGTGCGTGTGTGAGTCAGGCTGTCAGACTGAAGCCATCAATTTGAGTTAGAAACTTTGGCCTGTACTGTGGGAATTGGGGAGGAGTGGTTGCCTGAGAGGGAAAGATACTAGCCGCAACAAATTTTTTCCAGTGATTCAAGGTCATCCTTTGTTCAGCACAAGTGGGAAGTACAGAAGAGGATTTGTTTGTTTGTTTGTTTGTTTGTTTGTTTGTTTATTGATTGATTGATTGATTGATTGATTGGATTTGTATGCCACCCTTCTCCATAGACTCAGGGTGGCTAACAACAATAATAAAAACAGCATGTAAATCCAATACTACAACAACTAAAAAACCCTTATTTTAAAACCAATCATACCTACAAACAAACATACCATACATAAATTGTAAAGGCCTAGGGGGAAAGAGTATCTCAGTTCCCCCATGCCTGATGGCACAGGTGGGTTTTAAGGAGCTTACGAAAGGCGAGGAGGGTGGGGGCAATTCTAATCTCCGGGGAGAGTCGGTTCCAGAGGGACGGGGCCGCCACATAGAAGGCTCTTCCCCTGGGCCCCGCCAAACGACATTGTTTAGTTGACGGGACCCGGAGAAGACCCATTCTGTGGAACCTAACTGGTCGCTGGGATTCGTGCAGCAGAAGGCGGTCCCTGAGATAATCTGGTCCGATGCCATGAAGGGCTTTATAGGTCATAACCAACACTTTGAATTGTGACCGGAAATTGATCGGCAACCAATGCAGACTGCGAAGTGTTGGTGTTATATGGGCATTTTTGGGAAAGCCCATGATTTCTCTCGCAGCTGCATCGTGGATGTTGAGAGAACCAGAGTGGTCCATGTGATGAAATTGTTGGTGTGGGGACGAGGGATGAACCTTAAACTAGGTGGAAAACTGTAGGAAAAGTTAGTGTCTGGTTGACTACAGTTCATAACCAACATGGCTCTGTCAATAAATTGGAACTTGGAACAAAAGCCAAGGTTTTGACTGTGATTTATTTTTCGGATGTTATTTGGAACGCTGAGATGGGCACCAAGAGCACTAAGGAGTTCACAGCCCACAATGAAGCAACAGTCCACTTGGGTATATTTTCTGCAAGACAACTCGCTACCAGACAATTCCAGGTGGGATATCTCACTGTGATAAATACTATCCACCAATGTTTCTTGGACATTGTTTCCATTTGTCAACAAACTCAAACTCAACCCAGACAAGACGGAGTGGCTGTGGGTCTTGTCTCCCAAGGACAATTCCATCTGTCTGTCCATTACCCTGGGGGAGGAACTACTGACCCCCTCAGAGAGGGTTCACAACTTGGGCGTCCTCCTCGATCCACAGCTGAAATTGGAACATCATCTTTCAGCTGTGGCAAGGAGGGCATTTGCCCAGGTTCGCCTGGTGCACCAGTTGCGGCCCTATTTGGACAGGGAGTCATTGCTCACGGTCACTCGTGCCCTCATCACCTCGAGGTTCGATTACTGCAACACTCTCTACATGGGGCTACATTTGAAAAGTGTTCGGAAACTTCAGATCGTGCAGAACGCAGCCGCGAGAGCCATCGCGGGGCTTCCAAGGTTCGCCCACGTTTCTTCAACACACTATGGCTTGCATTGGCTGCCGATCAGTTTCCGGTCACAATTCAAAGTGTTGGTCATGACCTTTAAAGCCCTACATGGCATTGGACCAGATTACCTCCGGAACCGCCTGCTACCGCACGAATCCCAGCGACCGATAAGGTCCCACAGAGTTGGCCTTCTCCGGGTCCCGTCGACTAAACAATGTTGTTTGGCGGGCCCCAGGGGAAGAGCCTTCTCTGTGGCGGCCCCGGCCCTCTGGAACCAACTTCCCCCAGAGATTAGAATTGCCCCCACCCTCCCTGTCTTTTGTAAACTACTTAAGACTCACTTATACTGCCAGGCGTGGGAGAGTTGAGATATTCCTTCCCCCTAGGCCATTAGAAGTTATGCATGGAATGTTTGTGTGTACTCAACAGTGATAAACCAAAAACAATTTCAACATAAAATACAGAATGATATCCCCCCTTTCATCCAAATTAACTTTAATGGCGAGATACCCAACGAAATAGCGTGGGACGCCACTAAAGCATATATACGCGGTGTTTACATCTCATATACAGCAAACAAAAACAAAGAAAAATATGCACAACTTCAAAAACTAAACATTTCTCTTCAAGAAGCAGAAAAGTTACTCTGCAATGATCCTAAAAATAACATAACTCTATTAGAAATAAATACGATCAAACATCAAATAAATTTAATAACACAACAACATATTGCCCAAAAGGTTAAAAATGCGAAGCAAACATATTTTGAAGCGGCCAACAAACCAGGACGTTGGCTTTCTCTCAAATTAGCCCATCAAAAATCCGATAGAAACATAGATACTTTAGTTGATCCTTCTGGACAACTGAAAACGACTAATCCTGAAAAAAAACAAATTATCCAAAACTTCTATCAACAACTCTACCAAGTCTCAAATTTGGATGCCGATTTAATATCAAAATATTTACAAACAAATGAACAAACAACTATGATAACAGATGACCAAAGAACTCTTCTAAACAAACCAATTTCTATTTCGGATATTGAGGCTGCAATAAACAAACAAAAAAACAATAAAACCCCAGGACCAGACGGAATCCCATCTGAATTTTATAAATCTCATATGGATATAATGGCACCCATACTCTTAGACATCTATAACAATGCGCTCTCACATGCAAAACTGCCCGCGTCCTGGTTTGAATCTTATATAACCCTTATTCCTAAAGACATTGAAAACAGACATCATTTGGAGAATTACAGACCGATTGCATTACTTAATACCGACTATAAAATATTTGCATCAATAATTGCGGACAGACTAAAAAATATATTAAATAAAATTATTCATTCTGACCAAAACGGATTCTTGCCGGGAAGAAACATTTCCACAAACACAAGAATTATATTAAATGCCTTGGAATACTATGACAAAAACTATGATAAAGCAGCTGCATTAATATTCATGGATCTCAAAAAAGCTTTTGATAGTCTTCAATGGCATTATCTTATAAATCAAATTAAATTCATGAATTTCGGCTCCAAATTTTTCAATCTAATCAAAACTATTTATTCTACTCAATCGGTCAAAATTCTTTTTAACAATGATATTACTAACACAATCACTATAACTAAGGGTGTACGTCAAGGATGTCCTCTGTCCCCACTTATTTTTATTCTGGCCATCGAGACCTTTCTCAAGACTATAAGAAACAACTCACAAATTCATGGTATTATGATTAAAAAAGAACATTACAAATTGCAGGCCTTTGCGGATGACATTGTATTCATCCTACAAGATCCAATTCGAACAGCACCCACTTTATTTGACGAAATTTATAAATTTGGTGAAATATCTGGCCTACAAATCAATAAAAATAAAACACAAATTTTGATAAAAAATATGATACCAAAAGAGATACTTACCTTGGAAGAATTAATTAAAATAAAGACCACAAAAAAAATTAAATATTTAGGAATTTGGATGACTTCGAATTATGCTACGATCAAAAAAGACAATTATGAACGATTAGTTAAAGAAATACAACAAGATCTTAACAGATGGTCAAAATTAAACTTATCTATTATGGGGAAAATAGCTGCCATAAAATCAAACATTCTTCCAAGGTTTCTTTACCTATTTCAGGTTGCTCCAATAAATTTGAATAAAACTTTTTTTAATACTCTTCACAAACAAGTTAAGAAGTTTATTTGGACCAAGAAGAAGGCCAGAATAAAATTGAAAAACCTTCAAGACCTTAGATCCAGGGGCGGACTTGGACTTCCAGATTTTTACATGTATTATCAAGCTACCATTTTAACCATGATTAAAAATTGGATCACACTCCAAAACACAAGACTCTTAACTCTGGAAGGATTTGATCTTCTTGCTGGGTGGCATACTTTTTTGACAGCAGACTACCACAAAATACCCAAATACTTCAAAAATCATTACTTACGCAAAACACTAATAACAATTTGGTTTACTATAAAACAAAATTACTACACCTCAATACCAAAATGGATATCCCCCAATGAAATACTAACTTTTCCCAACCTTTTCTCGTACTCTAAAACTCTGAGATACCAACAACTACTCGATGAATCAGACGCTCTTATTTCTAAACAACAATTGAACAATCAAGGAATTAATATAGATTGGTTAACATATTTACAAATTAAACTAAAATACGAACAACACAAAAAGCAATTTGGATTTCAAAATAATAATGTATTAGACACGATTCTTTTCGGCCCTTCTACAAAAATGATTTCAAAACTGTACAACTACTTACTAATTCAAGAAAATCCCGAAGAGCAAGTGAAATGCTGTATGATAGCTTGGGCTCAGAATTTTGGATATACGATTAACTTAATTGAGTGGGAGAAAACATGGACATCAAATTATAAAATGACAACTGCAATGTCTTATAAGGAGAACCAAATTAAAATGTTTTATCGTTGGCATTTGCCCCCAGCAAGAATATCCAAAATGTTTCCCAACTTCTCACCGACCTGCTGGAAGTGCAAGATCAAACCTGGAACCTACTACCACACATGGTGGACATGCCCAATTGCACAAAAATATTGGACAACAATTCAATCCCTAATTGACCAAGTCATGTCAATCAAATTACCACTCAAACCTGAGCTCTATCTTTTGGGGATATTCAGACAAAATCTTACTAAGACACAAAAATACCTTATACTACAAATTATAACTGCAGCCAGAATATCATATGCCTCTCTTTGGAAAGCCGATCAAGTACCCTCTTTCTTTACAATAATTACGAAAATCAACGAATGTGCTGAAATGTCCAAAATAGCAATGGAAGCACAAAACAAAAAAGACTCAGAATATTACGAAGCATGGGAAAGTTGGCATAAATGGGTTTCACAGAAAAAATACAAAAAATTCTTATTGTAAAGTTCATACGTTACCATACCCAAAAGTACCTTCAACACTTAAATTAATATTAAAATAAATTAGAAAAGAAGCACCAAAAACTAATCAAATTTGCAACAAGAAAATATATCAAATCTCTTTTTATCTGTTTTCTAACTAACTTAACACACATTACAAACATACTGACTACTTTTAGAATAATTAATCTTTATACACACCCATCATATCACCTATATACTCCCCACTTTACAATTAAACAAAAGTCGTCCATAAAAACGTCTGCATTAAATGCAGACTCTTCTCTCTCTCTCTCTTTTCTTTTTTCTTATATTTTTTCTTTCTTTTCTCTTCTCCCTTTCTTTTTTTTTCTTTACTCTACCTCTTTACAACTAGAACTTTAATGTCAATATATGTATACTAAGAAATACTACATTTGAGTTCTTAATATAAATATTAAGATTAAGAAAGTAAGAGTTATTACATTTCTTCTAAAACACTCGTGTACTATAACTCACTTGTACTACAATTCTATCATAACATGTTTTGTTTTTGAACTCTCCCTCCCCCCTACCCTATCCTGCCCCCAATTTTTCATTCTGTTCCCCCTTCTCCCAATCCCCTTCCCTGTTTTTAATTATTCTTGTAAATAAATAAAGTATTTTTCAAAAAAAAAAAAAAAAGAAGAAGTTATGCATGGAATGTTTGTGTGTATGTTTGGTTTTATAATAAGGGTTTTTAGTTGTTTTTATTATTGGATTGTTCATGTTGTTTTATTATTGTTGTTAGCCGCCCCGAGTCTATGGAGAGGGGCGGCATACAAATCCAATAAATTATTATTATTATTATTATTATTATTATTATTATTATTATTATTATTAAGCATTTGAGCATTTCCTAAAACTCTAGAAGATGCTGCAGTTATAGGGTGTTAAAACCTTGTGTTAAAACTGAGTGGTGGGAGATTTTTATGCCCGTCAGGGTCTGGAAGGGCACAGAGTTAATTCTGGTGATGCCATTTCTGCAGAGCCCCCTTTGGTGACAGTGAGTAGGAGGACAGAGGTGGGGGATGGTATGGAGACGCACATCTGCCGGATCCATGGCTTCTACCCCAGGGAGATCAATGCCTCCTGGACGAGGGACGGGGAGGTCTGGGAGGAGAATACCCTCCATGGGTCTGTGGCCCCCAACGCAGATGGGACTTACCACTACTGGCTCAGTATCCGGATTGATCCCAAAGAGAGGGACCAGTATCAGTGCCACGTGGAGCACAACGGCCTGCAGGAGCCTATGGAAATGGCCATAAAAGGTGAGAGGCTTCAGGGAGGGAAGGGCTGGGCTATTTGGGAGGAGTGGAGGGTTGTGGGAGAGAAATCTGACCCCAGCTGTGTCCAGATGTGAATCTGAGTTCTTATTTATTGGAATTTCCCATATATGAAGTTGGTGGGCCTGCAGAAAAGAGTCCATAGATCCCCTCTTAGCCTCTGTCCCTGTAAATAACAAATGGCTCCTTTAAGAAAGAAATGTACACATTATTTGATGACCATGGATTTATTGAAACAACGATCAGCAGGGTGTCTTTATGCTACAGTTAGAGTGTTCTGTCAGGCTCTCTGGTAGAATCCTCCCAAAAATTCACAGGTACAAATTTCAGACACACGCACATGTTTGAAAATTCAAAACAATGTTCTTTATAATGAAAATTCACTTAACCTAAGCCCTCTTTTTGTATAGCAAAGAGCACTGGTCTCCAAACAAACTGGTAATTTGTACAAGTCCCTTATCAGTTCTGTGATACTTAGCTTGCAGCTGTGAGGCAATTCACAGTCTTTCTTCTTTCACAAAGTGACACACACTTTGCTCTGGTTTAGTTTCAAAGCGGGGAAAAATCAGCACACAAAAAGTCAGTCAGTAAAGCAGTCACGAAACACAACGATGAGATAATTCTCCACAATGGCCAAACCCACAGGCTGCTATTTATAGCAGCCTCACTAATTACCACAGCCCCACCCAACCACAGGTGGCCTCATTTTTTTTTATAATAATCTCTCAGTTGCTGTTGCCTATGCATCGCTCTCCGCATACGTGGCTGTATCATTAACTCTTGTTCTGAATCCAAGGAGGAGCTAGATAATTGATCTCCTTCTGAGCTGTCTGCCACACTCTCCTCCTCCCTGTCACTCCTGTCTTCTTGGTCAGAGGAGCCTTCATCAGCAGATTCCACCGGGGGCAAAACAGGCCTGCAGCATGTAGATGTCTCCCCCACTCCCACAGTCCTTGGGGCAGGAGCAGGGCCAGAGCTAACCACAATATAGAGGCAGGGGTGGGCTTCAAAAATTTTAGCAAGGAGTTCTTTGCCAGATTACTGGATGGGCATGGCCTTCGTGGACAGGGCTTAGTCGGACTCCTGCACCACAGCAGAGGTGGAGTTTTTGCTCTCCCTGGGCTCCAGAAGTTTTCCTTGAAGCCTCAGGGAGTGTGAAAACAGTGTCTCCCTGGAGGCTGGAAACGGGCTTATTTCCCGCCTTCCTGAACATCTGATAGGCTTGTTTTACACGGAGCCTCTGTGATTGGCCTGCATGGAGATTCCTGGGAGGGGAGCGGTGGGCGGGGCATGCCAGGAGTGGGATTTAGGTGTTCTCTAAACTGCACAGAATCTTAGCGAGAGGTTCTCTCAAACCCCTGTGACCCCTCAACCGTCGACCCCTAGTTAGAGAGACCTGAAGAGGAGCCTTTTATACTTTTTATGAGGTTTGCCCAGAAAGTAATGCACCACATTTTTTTTCTTCAACAATTCAATACACTGATGATACCCAGTTATACATCTCCACCCCATGTCCAGTCAATGAAGCAGTGGAAGTGATGTGCAGGTGCCTGGAGGCTGTTGGGGCCTGGATGGGTGTCAACAAACTCAAACTCAACCCAGACAAGACGGAGTGGCTGTGGGTCTTGCCTCCCAAGGACAATTCCATCTGTTCGTCCATTACCCTGGGGGGGGGAACTACTGACCCCCTCAGATTCACCTGGTGCACCAGTTGCGGCCCTATTTGGACAGGGAGTCATTGCTCACAGTCGCTCATGCCCTCATCACCTCGAGGTTCGATTACTGCAACACTCTCTACATGGGGCTACCTTTGAAAAGTGTTCGGAAACTTCAGATCGTGCAGAATACGGCCGCGAGAGCCATCGTGGGGCTGCCTAGATCCGCCCACGTTTCTGCAACACTCCGTGGCCTGCACTGGCTGCCGATTGGTTTCCAGTCACAATTCAAAGTGTTGGTAATGACCTTTAAAGCCCTACATGGCATTGGGCCAGAATACATCCAGAACCGCCTTCTAATGCACGAATCCCAGCGGCCGATAAGGTCCCACAGAGTGGCCTTCTCCGGGTCCCGTCGACTAAACAATGTCGTTTGGCGGGCCCCAGGGGAAGAGCCTTTTCTGTGGCGGCCCCGGCCCTCTGGAATCAACTCCCCCCCAGAGATTAGAACAGCCCCCACCTTCCTTGTCTTTCGCAAATTACTCAAGACCCACCTTTATCGCCAAGCATGGGGGAGTTAAGATATTCTTTCCCCCTAGGCTATTACAACTTATGCATCATAGTTCCCCCTAAGCTGAGCAGTGAGCCATGGCTCACTTAAAAATCATCATCAACTCAGAGTTTTTTAAACCTGCCCAGAAGCCGAGAGGGAAAGAGTGAGAGGGAAGGAGAGAGAGAGGAAGAGAGAGAAACAGATAGAAAAAAGAGAGGAAGGAAAAGAGAAAGAAAAAGAATGGGAGTAAGGAAGAGAGAAAGAAAATCAAAATCTAGTTTGAAACTAGCTCAACTATTTAAGTGGCATTTTGATATTGATAGAGTTGCCCTATTATGAGCTCACTGTTATAGACACACAGTACAGTATTTTATTTTGAAATTCTCTGAGGCAAAACAGGGTGGGTTTTTTATTTATTTGTTTGTTTGTGTGTTTATTTATTTATTTATTTATGATTTCTGTGCCGCCCAGTCCCCGCTCAGACACTATACTTTTCCGCCCACCCACCCCCAAAAATTAGAGGGAACACTGTTATGCATGGTATGTTTGTGTGTATGTTTGGTTTTACTATAAGGGTTTTCAACTGTTTTATTAATTGGATTGTTACATGCTGTTTTTTTATCGTTGTTAGCCGCCCCGAGTCTGCGGAGAGGGGCAGCATACAAATCCAATAAATAATAACAATAAATAATTATTATTATTTATTGAACACAATGAAACTTACAGACAAGAAAGAAGAATGTTTCTTCTATACTCCCTATTTTTCCACATAATCTCCACCCCGTTCTATGGCCTTCCTCCAGCAAGACACAAGGGTGTGTATGCCCTGTTGGTACCACTCCTTGTTCTGGTCATGAAAGCCATTTCTACACTGTACGAATCACCTCTTTGCCATCCTCAAAATTCTTCTGTGAATGACATCCTTTAATGGCCCAAACAAGTGGAAGTCTAAGGGAGCTAGGGTTTGTGAATGTTCCCAACAGTTTCTTTCTCCGCGATGAGAAATTCAATGACGACACGCTGCTTGTAACGTACATCACTTACAAACGCTATTTTGAAACACTGCTGCAGCTACGCTATCTGTCTGAAGAAATGCAAAATTTACACACGCACTCCTGACAATTCAGATAATGTATATCTAAAGTTTTGCATTCATACCATTACTGTAGGTTGAGAAAAAAATGTGGTGCATTACTTTCTGGGCGACCCTCGTAATCTGAGGAATTTCCATCCCTTTGGCAGAATTAAGTCTCTTCCCTAATTGGGATGGTTGTTCGGGGTTCTCCTTCAATTATCTGCTCTTTCTTCCAATTCAGTTCCAGAATCCAACCTGGGCCTCACCATTGGCTGTGTTGTGGCTGGTCTCGTTGTGGTGTGTGTGATTGTTGGGAGTTTGATATTCTTGAGTAAGTATCCTTTTTTGGAGGGGTGACTGAAGGAAGATGGAGAAATTCTCCTGAGTCTTTCCCTTTGGAGAGCTTTTTCTGGGCTTCATTCTGCTGTGATTTCCTAGCATTGGGGAGCATCTAAGATCTTGGGCTCTTTGGGCGACTTCAGTCTTGACTGAGCATTAAATCTGAAAGGCTTTGATTTATGATATTTATATGTTAACTCCAATTCAGCGCTGGGATCTAGCTGTGTGTGAAAGAGGGGCGGCATACAAATCCAATAGATAGATAGATAAATAGATAGATAGATAGATAGATAGATAGATAGATAGATAGATAGATAGATAGATAGATTAGATAGATGATAGACAGATAAAATAATAAATAAAATAATAAATAAATAAAAATAATAATAAATAAAAGAGTAAGAAAGAGAGAGAAACAGAGAGAGAGAGAGAGAGAAATACTGTGTGCATGCCCAAACACAAAAGCACCTCTGCTTTTCAGCAATTCAGCAGTTCAAATCTCACCACCAGCTCAAGGTTGACTCAGCCTTCAAGGTGGGTAAAATGAGGAGCCAGATTATTGGGAGCAATATGCTGATTCTGTAAACCACTTAGAGAAGGTTCTAAAAGCACTATGAAGTGGTTTACAAGTCTAAATGCTATTGCTATTGGTATTGAAGTGTTGCTTATGACCTATAAAGCCCTTCATGGCACCGGACCAGATTATCTCAGGGACTGCCTTCTGCTGCACAAATCCCAGCGACCAGTTAGGTCCCACAGAGTGGGCCTTCTCCGGGTCCCGTCAACTAAACAATGTCATTTGGCGGGACCCAGGGGAAGAGCCTTCTCTGTGGTGGCCCCAGCTCTTTGGAACCAACTCCCCCCAGAGATTAGAATTGCCCCCACCCTCCTCGCCTTTTGTAAGCTTCTTAAAACCCACCTCTGTCATCAGGCATGGGGGAACTGAGACATCTCCCCCGGGCCTATACAGTTTATACATGGTATGTTTGTGTGTATGTTTGCTTTTAATAATGGGGTTCTTAGTGTTTTTAAAATTATTAGATTTGTTCTTATATTGTCTTTGTTATTGTTGTGAGCTGCCCCGAGTCTACGGTGAGGGGCGGCATACAAATCTAATAAATAATAATAATAATAATAATAATAATAATAATAATAATAGATACAGCAAATTTTCAAAGATGTGGGGCGACTCAGCTTTCTGCATGATCCTTCTGTCTGAAAAGCTGCTCTGCTTTCAAAGGATGCAGATGGGAAAGGCTCGGCCATAACACCGTCAGGTTGGGCTATAACATGGTCAGGAAGCTCTGTAAAGGTAGTGATCAAAAGGAGGCATTTTGAGAGAAAAGGAACCTTGGAGGATGCCATTCGGATCTCCTCTTGGTCTCCCACCATGAGGTTCTCCAAGTATAAATTGATTGGAAAAAGAAACTTTGGAGCCTTCTATATCATCACACTGGCTGTGCCTCTGACTGAAGAAATGTTGGACAATTGCTTTTTGGGGGGATTTATCAGTGTTAAGAATTCTTTCCTATGGCTCTTAAGACATGGCTTGGTTCAAACCATTTGGATGTGTTTTTGTGTTTTGGTTTGTATGCGAGGGACGTGAAGAGGGATCTAGAATCAGAAAGTGCTGAGTTTCTTCATCTCTTTCCATCCAGCTAAGAGTCTGACCATTCCATTTTCCTTTCTTTCTTTTCCAGGAAGTCACAGTTCTGGCCAGGGTACACTACAGGGAGCAGTTTCTATATGAAGAAGACAATTGTTGCATCTTATAGGAACGCTTGGGAGATGGGTGTAGGAATCATAGACACCGAGACATGATTTCTTGAGCAAAGCTTGTCTGAGTTAGGAAGAAATCTCTCTGAGCTGAGAAGCCTCCATGTTCAGAAGCTCTTCTTTTCTTGGACTTGTGTTTATTTTTTATAGCAAATTTCTTGTGTATACAAGTGCAAAAGATTAACTTGAGTAACTTTAGTAACAATGCTAAATGGTTAATAGTATACAGACAGATATCAAAGATGTGATTGCTAACTAAACAGAACTAAAGAGAACTTCTTATCCTAGACAGAAACGTTTTAATTAACTTAGATAAACAGAAGCTGAGTAAATAATCCTTTCCTTAAACAGGACAGAGGGCTGAGTAAATAAGTAGTGCTTAATCAATATCAACCAGACAGACATTCCATATTCTTGGCAAATAATTGATAATAACTTATAGATGAGGGAATGAAAAGAGGCAGAAGATAGACTTAAGATACAAGAGGATGTTGACAAACTTGAACATTAGGCTCTATCTAACCAAATATAATTTAGTGGTGAAAAAAAGTAAGGTTCTACATCTATACAAAAAAAAACCCAAACACAAATGCACTGTATAATATTTGTGGTATTTCAATGAACAGTAGTAACTGTGAGAAGAATCTTGGGAGTCCTAGTGGACAATCACTTAAATATGAGTCAACAGTGTGCTGCCAAAAAAGCCAACACAGTTCTAGGCTGCATAAACAGGGACAGAATCAAGATCATGTGGAGTGTTAATACCACCGTCAGCGCCCCAAATAGCACCTGGGAAATAAATCAGATTCCAATCCAATTCTCTCATCCAAGGTTCGATTTAGTAACAGAGCCATGTTGGTCATGCCATTGTCAATCCCAATACTAACTTCTTTCCAGTTCCCCACCCAGGTTAAGGTTAATCCCCATCCCCACAACCACAATAATTAATAATAATAATTTATTGGATTTGTATGCCTCCCCTCTCTGCCCCTCTTGTGATGAACTCCACAAGTTCATCACAAGGACCAGTCCGAGTGCAGGGATTTCACTGACCACCTCCTTACATCCATAGATACAGAACAAAAGATGACCTTGGACTCTAAGAAAGGAATTTGTTGTGGCTCGTAACTTTCCCTCTCACGCAATCACCCCTCCCAGTTCCTGTAATACTATTCTACTGTGGCAGGCCAAAGTCTCTAACTCCACATGATGGCTTTGAGCCTGACAACCACTTTATGCTGCCTTGGTAAGGCCATACAGTACTTGAAATACTGCGCCCGCGGTCTTATTTGTCTGTCTGTCTGTCTGTCTGCTTGACTTCTATGCTGCCCAATCCCGAAGGACTAAGGGCAGTTTACAACAATATAAAAAAAGTACAATGTCATTTGGCGGGCCCCAGGGGAAGAGCCTTCTCTGTGGCGGCCCCGCCCCTCTGTAACCAACTCCCCCCGGAGATTAGAACTGCCCTCACCCTCCCTGTCTTTCGCAAACTACTCAAGACTTACTTATGCCACCAGGCATGGGGGAGTTAAGATATTCCTTTCCCCCAGGCTATTACAAGTTATGCATGGTATGTTTGTGTGTATGTTTGGTTTTATAATAAGGGCTTTTAGTTGTTTTATTAATTGGATTGTTACATGCTGTTTTTATCATTGTTGTTAGCCGCCCCGAGTCTACGGAGAGGGGCGGCATACAAATCAAACAAATAAATAAACAAACAAAGAAACAAATAAATACAAATATAAACATAATAAATATTATAATAATAATAATAATAATAATAATAATAATAATAATAATAATAATAATAATGTGTATAATCATCAGTTAAGTTATGCTTAATAGTGATACCGGAAGTCTGAGAACATAGTGTCATTCTTAGCAGTGCTGATATTACAGATGTGAAGTCAGAGAACAAGAACTCATTCTAAGTTATGCTTAATACCTTTTGTAATATTTATGCTTCCATCTAAAAAAAAAAAAAGCAATCAGAATTGTTCAGGCTGCAATTAATTTGCAATTACAGTAATTAATTTGCAATTATTAAATCCATTAATTTGGCAGTAAACCTCACTGAACTTTGGAAGGTTTACTGTGAAAATAGGCGCGCACAAGCGTTGCCTTGCAAAGGACAATTTGAAAAAGAAGCAGCGGCGTTTGGAACGGAAAGAGCCGCAGGAAACACCCAGACCGGCTACAGGACTCTTGGCCTCGAGCGCGGGGACTTGGCAACTCCTCCCACAGAGAGCACGTGATGCCCTGATGGGAGCCAATGGGATCCGCCGACGGGCCGCTGCCTTTTCTGAGAAATCAAGTGATAAAAAAGAAGCGCCGTTCTCGCAGTGGCCACGGGAGGCGCTGCCACGCCAGTAAAGCCTCCCATCGACAGGACTGGGGTGGAAAGTTTTGACTGGCAGCGGCGCCGAGCGAATGTTGATTGATGGGTTGACTGCTGAAAGGGTCGTTTGAGGCAGATTTCTTTCCCTTGTTTAGAGGCAGCTGTTAAGTCTCGGAATTCCTCAGCCGGAGGCTGTGCTGGCAGGTTGGGCCGAAAGGGAGACGAACGGGATCAAAGTCGCCCATCCGATATTTTTCTATGCCTAAAGTAGCCCAGGAGCCCGCTGAAGCTGCGGGGACAAATGGCGACCTCTCTCTTCCTCTGGCGCTGCCCGTCTTCCTCCCTTCCCAGGGACTTGGTTCTTCCTTCGGAACAAGGGAGGGAGCGGCCTCTTGGTGGCCTTCACGTTTTTGCTCTCGGGTGGGACCAGAAAATAAGAGCTAGCAGGAAGCAAAGTGGGGGGGAGAGAACTTGCCCCCAGAAATTGTGAATGCTCCAACACTGGGAATTTTTAAGAAACACTTAATAAACACTGTGAGGCCTTAAAAGGGCATTTGGAGGGTGGGTCCCTCCAGGCAGGTGATGTTTCAGAGCAGGGGTTTCCAACTTTGGCCACTTTAAGCCTGGAGGACGTCAACCTATTTTCCAAAGCACCTGAGGATAGAACAAGAAGCAATGAGTGGAAACTAAACAAGGAGAGAAGTAACTTTCCTGACAGTCAGAAGGATTGATCAGTGGAACAGCTTGCCTCCAGACTGGAAGTTTTTAAGATGGTCGGATAACCATCTGTCTGAGGTAGTGTAGGGTTTCCTGCCTAAGCAGGGGGTTGGACTAGAAGACCTCCAAGGCCTCTTCCAACTCTGATTATTATTATTATTATTATTATTATTATTATTATTATTATTATTATTATTATTTCAATACAACACAGCAAATGAGATCACTATGCTGGATTTGGTATTTCATCACCAGTCGGGCACTTCCCAAGCACTTAGGACTGCGTAATGTAGCGGCAAATTATGTTTGCCGATCCCAGTAAAGTGGCCTTTTGCAATTGACAGATGGAGATTTTGTCAATTCCGATGTTTTTAAAATGTCCTCTGATAACCTTTGGCACTGCGCCCAGCGTGGGACCACTTTCACTGGCTTATGCCAGAGTCGTTACAGCTCAATTTTTAGATCTTTGTATTATTATTATTATAGAAACATAGAGGACTGACGGCAGAAAAAGACCTAATTAGATTTGTATGCCACCCCTCTCCGGAGACTCAGGGCGGCATTATTATTATTATTATTATTATTATTATTATTATTATTATTATTATAGCAAATGAGATCACTATGCTGGATTTTGTATTTCATCACCAGTCGGGCACTTCCCAAGCACCTAGGACTACATGATGTAGTGGCAAATTATGTTTGCCGATCCCAGTAAAGCGACCTTTTGCAATTGACAGATGGAGATTTTGTCAATTCCGATGGTTTTCAAATGTCCGCTGAGATCCTTTGGCACTGCGCCCAGCGTGCCAAGTACCACTGGGACCACTTTCACTGGCTTATGCCAGAGTCGTTGCAGCTCAATTTTTAGATCTTTGTAGTATTATTATTATTATTATTATTATTATTATTATTATTATTATTATTAATTAGATTTGTATGCCGCCCCTCTCCAGAGACTCGGGGCATTATTATTATTATTATTATTATTATTATTATTATTATTATTATTATTATTAATTAGATTTGTATGCCACCCCTCTCCGGAGACTCAGGGCGGCATTATTATTATTATTATTATTATTATTATTGTCATCATTATCATCATCCTTGGCTACTTTAAGCCTGGAGGACTTCAACTCCTAGAATCCTGCAAGCAGCTTTTCCCCGGGGAATTGTGGGAATTGAAGTCCTCTAGGCTTAAAGTGGCCAAGGTTAATAATAATAATAATAATAATAATAATAATGATAATCATCATCATCATCTTTGGAGTCTTCGGAGGGAGGCGGCGTACAAATCTAATATCCAGCATAGTGATCTCATTTGCTGTATTGTACTGACATAATAACAACAACAATAATAATAATAACAATCATCATCATCATCATCATCATCTTTGGAGTCTTCGGAGAGAGGCGGCGTACAAATCTAATAATAAACTTAAACTTAAAGTGACCAAGGTTGAAGAGCCCCTCTGTTCCACTGGACACAACTTGAGAAAGCCTGACGCTGCCTTGGCTCCAGGGGAAGCTAGAGTGCATTTGTTCTTCCCAATGGGCAGAGAGGCTCGGAGATGGGGGTCCCTCGAGGATCCAGGCCTTGTACCACGATAGGGGATGAGCAGCTCTTTGAATTGCTCCAGGGAGTCCTATTAGCAACCAATGCAACTCAGGGATTTTTTTTTTAAAAGCCGATGGCATATGGACCTTAATGAGAAGCGCAAACCGAAAGTAACAGCGCCGCGTTAGGGGATTTTCGCCTCGCGGAGGAGGCGGTAGGTGCGGCAGAGGGAAGCCTGGCCCGGCTGAAACGAGTCTTCGGATCGAGGGCGACTAAAAGCCCGCCATGGAAGGACTTTCCCGACCGTGTCCGAAAGGTGAGAAGCTGGGAAAAGAGCGGCCAGTTATTGGCACCGATCTGGACGATCGAGCGGTTCCGGAGGGGCGGGGGATTCCACTCTCCATCATCCCCATCCGGCAGGGCTGCTCGTATCGGGTCCGGATTGGGGGGGGGAGCGCAGTCCACCTCCCCCTTTAAGGAGTTGAGTAGCGATCGCCCATTTCCTGCCCTGCCAAGATGTAACCCGGACGCGTTTCGTCCTGCTTTACGCGGCATCCAAGCTTCTGGGATCCCTCTTTGGAGTAGCGCCTCTACTCCGGAGGGTGGCGAGCGGGGTTTCAATCCTTCACCGGTCTAAAGAAGCGATCGGGCTATTGAAAGGTTTCTGCCGCAGCTCTGGGATTTCTTCCCAAGGAAATTGAAAAGAGAGAGAAGCCACCTAGATCTAATTGGTTCTCGTTCTCATCCCCCATCTCCCCCCACAAATGACTGTAGGGCTGTAACTTTGTTGTTTGTATCCTTACAATTTATATTGAATGGTTCCTAATAGTCTACGGAAAGGGGCGGCATACAAAACTAATAAATAATAAAATAATAATTATTATAATAGTAATTATAATATAATAGGCATGGTGGAACTAAGACATCTCCCCCAGGCTTTCTTATATTTTATGTTTGGTATGTATGTGTTGTATGGTTTTTAACAGTTGGGTTTTTAACAGTTGGGTTTTTTTATATAACTTTTATTATTAGATTTGTTCCATTGTTATACTGTTTTTATTACTGTTGTGAGCCGCCCCGAGTCTTCGGAGAGGGGCAGCATACAAATCTAATAAATAATAATAATAATAATAATAATAATAATAATTATTATTATTATTATTATTATTATTATTATTATTATTATTGGGTTGCTTTCGGACTGTGACTAAGTGTTGTACCTTATAATTCTTGACAAATCCCTTGTGTGTCCAATCACACTTGGCCAATAAAATTCTGTTCTGTTCTTTTCTGTTCTGTGTTCTATTCTTTATTTTCTATTCTATTCTCCTCTCCTCTCTTCTCCTATTCTCTTCCCCATTCTATTCTCTATTCTCTCCTCTCTTCTATTTTCTATTCTATTCTCTCTCCTCTCCATTCTATTCTATTCTATATTCTATATTCTATATTCTATATTCTCTCCTCTCCTCTCTATTCTATTCTATTCTATTCCCCATTCTATTCTCTATTCTATTCTATTCTCTCCTCTCTTCTCTATTCTATTTTCTATTCTATTCTCTCTCCTCTCTTCTCCATTCTATTCTATATTCTATATTCTATTCCCTATTCTCTCCTCTCCTCTCTATTCTATTCTATTCCATTTTATTCTATTCTGTATTCTATTCTTTCTCCACTTCTGCATTCTCTTCTACTCTATACTATTATATGGATAAATTTCCTGACAGTTGGAACAATTAACTGGTGGAACAACTTGCCTCCAGAAGTTGTGGGTGTTCCATCACCAGAAGTGTTTGAGAAAGGACTACTAGACACCCATTTGCCTAGAATAGGGCATAAAGTCTCCTGCTTCAGCAGGGGGCTGGACTAGATATCCCCCAAGGTCCCTTCCAACTCTGTTATTCTGATTTCAGCCTTCTCAAGCAGTTCTGGGGTGTTGCTGGGACAGCAGAATGCATCGCAAATTAAAATACGCAGAAAACAAATGGTGGGAGAGGAGGAGGAGAAAACAGAAAACAAAAAAAGGCCAAAATTAGTGTAAATGTGACCTTTTCTGAAATTGACCCGAGACTTGTTACACTTTGAATATTTTGCCTGCAGCCATGGAATCCTTTGCTGGGAAGTCAGCTGATTAGATACAGGATCTTGGGTAGGACAGCACTGGGAGGCATCTTAGTTGAATTGAAGGACCAAAGATCTTCTGCAGTAATCTTCCTTTTAAATTATTTCTCCTTCTCCTCCTTCTTCCTCTTCTCCTCTTCCTCCTCTTCTTCTTCCTCTCCACCTCCTCCTCCTATTCCTCTCCTCCTCCTCCCCTACCATCTTCTTAAATACATAATCCACTGATTCCCATAACCTGTAATCTCTCCTGGTTTGGTGCTGCAACCCAACAGGACCGACACAGACTTCAGAGGAGAATCAGAACTGCAGAAAAAGCAATTGCTGCCAACCTGCCTTCCATTGAGGACCTGTATACTGCACGAGTCAAAAAGAGGGCGGGAAAAATATTTACTGACCCCTCACATCCTGGACACAAATTGTTTCAACTCCTACCCTCAAAACGTCGCTACAGAGCACTGCACACCAAGACAACTAGACACAAGAACAGTTTTTTTCCGAACGCCATCACTCTACTAAACAAATAATTCCCTCAACACTGTCAGACTTTCTACTAAATCTGTACTTCTATTCTACTAGTTTTTCTCATCATTCCTATCACCCATTTCCTCCCATGTTGACTGTATGACTGTAACTTGTTGCTTATATCCTAAGATTTTTATTAATATTGCTTCCTCATTGCTTATTTGACCCCTATGACAATCATTAAGTGTTGTGCCACATGATTCTTGACAAATGTATATTTTATTTTATGTATGCTGAGAGCATATGCACCAAGACAAATTCCTTGTGCATCCAATCACACTTGGCCAATAAAAATTCTATTCTATTCTATTCTCTCCCCAGAGCCCATGAGCAAGATGCTGGTCCCTGTCGTGTTTCAGGCTGTTCCCCTGCTTCTCTGCGACCGAATCCTGCTCTCCTTCCTGGCTGGGTGGGGCCCCTCCATGGTCCCCCTGGGGGTTACAGCGGCTTGGCTGGAGGCCGCTCTGCGACTGCTGGTTCTCTGGGGGGTTAGGGGCCTGCTCTCTGTGGGTCGGACCTCCCCGATGTCCTCTCCCACTATGGCTGCTGTGAGCCTCCTGCCCCCTTTCTACCTGTTGGTGGGACACTGGCTTGGGGACCCTCCCCTCCTGGTCTCTTCGGCTGCTTGGTCTTGGTGGCTGGCAATCTATGGGGCCGTGGGCTTTTCCCAGCTCCTCTGGGGGATCCTGGCAAAAGGGCGAAGCACAAAGGAGTCCGGCAAAGAAGACAAGGCCACCCTTTGGAAGATGCTCAGGCTTTTCGGTCCAGACAAGCTGTATCTCACTGGCGCTTTCGTGTTCCTCATCCTGGCCGTGATTGGTGAGTTGGTGCTGAATTAAATTGTTTGTTTGTTTGTTTGTTTGTTTATTATTTATTTATTTGTTTATTTAGTTCTTTATTTAGTTCTTTAGTTCTTTAGTTCTTTAGTTCTTTATTTAGTTCTTTAGTTCTTTATTTATTTCTTTAGTTTTTTAGTTCTTTAGTTCTTTATTTAGTTCTTTCTTTCTTTCTTTATCTATCTATTTATCTATCTATCTATTTATCTATCTATCTATCTATCTATCCATTCATTCATTCATTCATTCATTCATTCATTTATTTATTTATTTATTTATTTATTATGCCGCCCTTCTCCTTAGACTCAGGGCGGCTTACAACATGTTAGCAATAGCACTTTTTAAACAGAGCTTGGCTATTGCCCCCCCCCCCACAATCTGGGTCCTCATTTGACCCACCTCGGAAGGATGGAGGCTGAGTCAACCTTGAGCCGGTGATGAGATTTGAACCACTGACTTCAGATCTACAAGTCAGCTTCAGTGGCCTGCAGTACAGCACTCTACCTGCTGCGCCACCCCGGCTCGTTTTGTCCTCTGTGCTGCAGGATTAATGAACCCCAAATCAAGGTTCATTAACACATGGGCCTGACGGGCACTTGCATGTGGGCCCCACGATCTCAGGGGCCCCATGTCAGGATTAGTACCTGACGTAATATTATACTTACAATGAAGTATTTATTTTTATTGATTGATTGATTGATTTTGTCCAATACACAATGAGAGTTTGAGTAGGTATACACATAGTAAAATACATGATGAAGGTTATAGAGGTTTTTTTAAGTGTTTTTAATAGGAAAGTGAACACAAGAACAAGGGGACACAATCTGAAGTTAGTTGGGGGAAAGATCAAAAGCAACGTGAGAAAATATTACTTCACTGAAAGAGTAGTAGATCCTTGGAACAAACTTCCAGCAGACGTGGTTGGTAAATTTACAGTAACTGAATTTAAACATGCCTGGGATAAACATATATCCATTGTAAGATAAAATACAGGAAATAGTATAAGGGCAGACTTGATGGACCATGAGGTCTTTTTCTGCCATCAGTCTTCTATGTTTCTAAGTTTGTATAGAGGATATACTCATAGTAAAATATATCTAAGAAAGAATAGAAGATATAGGAATAAAACATATCAATGAAAGAATAGAAGAGATATAGGAATAGAAGAAAGGTATAGGAGATATAGGAGAGCAAAAGGACAGGGGACGGAAGGCACTCTAGTGCACTTGTACTCGCCCCTTACTGACCTCTGGATAGGTCAACCGTGGATAATCCAAGGGTAAAGTGTTGGGGGTTTGGGGATGACACTATGGAGTCCGGTAAAGCGTTCCATGCTTCGACAACTCGGTTACCGAAGTCATATTTTTTACAGTCAAGTTTGGAGCGGTTAATATTAAGTTTAAATCTGTTGTGTGCTCTTGTGTTGTTGTGGTTGAAGCTGAAGTAGCCGCCGACAGGCAGGACGTTGCAGCATATGATCTTGTGGGCAATACTTAGATCTTGTTTAAGGCGTCTTAGTTCTAAGCTTTCTAGGCCCCAGATTGAAAGTCTAGTCTCATAGGGTATTCTGTTTCGAGTGGAGGAGTGAAGGGCTCTTCTGGTGAAGTATCTTTGGACATTTTCAAGGGTGTTAATGTCTGAGATGCGATATGGGTTCCAAACAGATGAGCTGTATTCGCACTTGATTGGTTAAGAACTGTATATACTGTAATGCACCTTTGCATAGTTGTGGTTAGTCTGTGGTTAGTCTGTGGTTGGTCTATGATTGTGGTTAGCGGTGTGTGGTCTAATAAGATAGTGTTGGTGTTATGTAAATATAATATAGAAAGTATAGTTTTGCTACAAAGAAGAAGTAAAAGTCTTCTCAAGAATTCCTGCAGCATTGGCTTCATTCTGAAATGTCTCCAGTTCCTGATATCATATCTGAGTCTCGGTAAGCAGTTTCCAAACACAACTCTGATATCCCATACTAATTTATGTATGTTAACACTTTTATACACCTTGTGTCATATAAATCCAGCAACATATTTATTACATTTTTCTGTATTTTTAAAATTAATGCTAGCATGCAAATATGTGTTTAATTTTATCGATGATTTACATTTTTATTCCTATGAGTAGATGTCATAGGGGCCCCAGTACACTGCTTTGCCCGTGGCCCATAATGCTGTTAAGATGACCCTGCCCCAAATAGGGCTAGATTCACACCACACACTAAAGAAAAGAAAATAATTCAGTTTGAGATGGTCATCGCAAAGTCTTTTAACAAACCCAATCTCAGTCTTTAAAATTCCACTGTTTCTTTTGAGAGATTCTCCCTAAATCTGTCTGATGCCCCTCTGGGTTGCCTCCTGCCTTGGAACAGTGTAAATGATCAATAAAATTAAACACATGTTTGTTTATTTATTTAATTAATTTATTAGATTTGTATGCCGCCCCTCTCCGTAGACTCGGGGCGGCTCACAGTAATAATAAAGACAATGCAAAAACAAATCTAATAATTTAAAAAACACTAAAAAACCCATTATTAAAAGCAAACATACACACAAACATACCATGTATAAACTGTATAGGCCCCGGGGGAGATGTCTCAGTTCCCCCATGCCTGATGGAAGAGGTGGGTCTTAAGAAGTTTACGAAAGGCAAGGAGGGTACACATTAGCATTAATTTTAAAAATGCTGTAAAATGTAATAAATATGTTGCTGCATTTATATGACACCAGGTGCCTTGCAACAGCTCCTGCCCTCATAAAATATGACATTAGAAACATAGAAGACTGACGGCAGAAAAAGACCTCATGGTCCATCTAGTCTTCCCTTATACTATTTTCTGTATTTTATCTTACAATGGATATATGTTTATCTATAACCTTCATCATGTATTTTACTATTCATATATGTTTATATGTTTACATTCTGGAAACATACCACACGGCTCGATTACTTCAACATGGGGCTACCCTTGAAAAGCGTTCGGAGACTACAATTAGTCCAGAATTTATTTATTTATTTATTTATTGGATTTATATGCAGCCCCTCTCCGAGGACTCCGAGAATGCAGTCGCGCGAGCTGTTGTGGATGTGTCTAGGTATACCCACATCACACCAATGTTCCATGCGCTGCACTGGTTCCCAGTTGGTCTCCAGATGCAATTTAAGGTCTTGGTTATTACCTATAAACCCCTACATGGCTTAGGGCCAGACTACTTATGGGACCGTTTTCTGCCGCATACCACCCAGCGACTGATTATGGCCCACAGGGTTGGCCTTGTCCGGATCTCATTGGCTAGACCACTGATTCTCAACCTGGGGGTCGGGACCCCTTTGGGGGTCGAACGACCATTTCACAGGGGTTGCCTAAGACCATGGAAAAAGACAAATTTCCCATGGTGTTAGGAAATAAAGCTTCTATTCTGGTGCCTTGAAACATATTTTTACAATCTGACCAATCAGGTGTTTATAGTGGGGGTGTCGTTCTGACCTTCCTGCCAATCAGCTTAAAGCTCTGTTGGGAGAATTGGCGCTGGACTTATGGTTGGGGGTCACCACAACATGAACTGTATTAAGGGGTCACGGCATTAGAAAGGTTGAAAACCACTGGATTAGACAGTTGTTGGCTGGTGGGGTCACATGGGAAGGCCTTCTCTGTGGTGTCTCCAGCTCTCTGGAACCAACTGCCCCCGGAGATCCGCCTCCACCCTCCTAGCCTTCCGGAAAGCCATGAAAACCCAGATTTTCCAGCAGGCCTGGGGCCATTGAGCAATACCATCTAGCCCCAGCCAAGAGGAAATGAATGATTTTATTCTTATGGGTTTTAATAGTTTTTTTAAAATTGTTTTTAATGCTGCCCAGAGACCGGAAAGAGTTGAATGGCTTAAAAATCAATCAATTCAAAGTGTTGGTTATGACCTATAAAGCCCTTCATGGCACCGGACCAGGGTATCTGCGAGACCGCCTTCTGCCCCACGAATCCCAGCGACCGGTTAGGTCCCACAGAGTTGGTCTTCTCCGGGTCCCGTCGACTAAACAATGCCGTCTGGCGGGACCCAGGGGGAGAGCCTTCTCTATGGCGGCCCCTACCCTCTGGAATCAGCTCCCCCTGGAGATTAGAATTGCCCCCACCCTCCTTGCCTTTCGTAAACTCCTCAAAACCCATCTTTGTCGTCAAGCTTGGGGGAACTGAGACATCTTCCCCTTGCCTATGTAGTTTCTGTGCACAGCATGACTGTATGTATGTTTTTATTTACTGGGATTTTTTAGATTTTTTATATGTATAATTGCTATTTTAGATTTTAATTATTAGATTTGTCTCTATGTACCGTTTTTATCACTGTTGTGAGCCGCCCCGAGTCTACAGAGAGGGGCAGCATACAAATCTAATAAATACAAATACAAATTAAACCAACAAATAAATGCCGTGCCATTTGCACTGAGATCCTGCCCTCTTTGTACCTGCTGATTGATTTTATCAATGTGCGTCCTATGTCCAAGGATGAAAAGAGATACAGACAGGCCCTGGATCTTCCAAACTCTCCATTCAACCCTTTCAGTGTCCAATTTAATCAGCTTTTCTCCCATCCTGAGGGGCTGCCCCATTCTTTCTCTACTCAAGGCCGGAACATTGGAGCAAAGCTCAAGGTTTCTTTGCATTTCACAGAACAGATGTACAATTTGCAGTGTGTGTGTGTGTGTGTGTTTAAACTGTCTGTCCTGATTGAGGTTCTACATTACCTCCTCTGTTCTTGCCCACTACTGCAGGCGAAACCCTCCTGCCCTATTACACCGGGCGTTTGATTGACATCCTGGGCACCAAATATGACGCAGAAGCCTTTTCCAGGGCCATCTTTCTTCTCTGCCTGGTCTCATTTGGAAGGTGAGCTTATTCCAGGCCCCCACAGCACCTTTGTTGCAGTTGCCCTTAAATACATTTGCAGGATTATGGTTCTGCGGTCGCCGAGCATCTTCTCCACAAAAGGCAGTACAATGGGTGACCACGTTGCCTTCTTTTGGGGGGGGGGTTGACTTCCCAATGTAATTTCTGCTGCGGGGTTTCCTAGTGGCCTCCCATCCAGATACCAGCCAGCTTTGATGCTGCTCAGCTTTTCTGAGATCAGCGAAGCCCAGCCAGATCCCTGTTGCAAATGAGGTTCTGATCTCTTCACCAATTTTTTTGGTCCCAGAACGGCTTATTCTAGGGCAGTGATGGTGAACCTATGGCATGGGTGCCACAGGTGGCACGCAGAGCCATATCTGCTGGCACGCGAGCCATTGCCCTAGCTCAGCTCCAACGTGCCAGAGAGCCTCTGGGAGGGGGAGGGCGTTTTTATCTATCAGTTTCCAGTCACGATTCAAAGTGTTGGTAATGACCTTTAAAGCCCTACATGGCATCGGACCAGAATACCTCCGGAACCACCTTCTACCGCACAAATATATAAATTAAATAAATGTGAATAAATTGTTCAAGCATCTGAATTTTGATCACATGTTCCAATACAGTGATACCTTGTCTTACGAACTTAATCGGTTCCGGGAGGAGGTTCGTAAGGTGAAAAGTTCGTAAGATGAAACAATGTTTCCCATAGGAATCAATGGAAAACGTATTAATGCGTGCAAGCCCAAAATTTACCCCTTTTTCAAGCCAAAGCGCCCGTTTTTGCACTGGTGGGATTCCCCTGAAGCTCCCCTCCATGGAAAACCCCACCTCCGGACTTCTGCATTTTTGCGATGCTGTAGGGAAATCCCAGGAGGGGAATCCCACCAGCGCAAAAACAGGCGCTCTGCTGGCAACGGAAGTCCGGAGGTGGGGTTTCCCAGCAAGGGAAGCCTCAGTGAAATAGCATCATCGCAAAAACACAGAAGTCCTCGAAACCCCACCTCCGGACTTCTGTGTTTTTGTGATGGTGCGATTTCGCTGAGGCTTCCCTCGCTGGGAAACCCTACCTCCGGACTTCCGTTGCCAGTGGAGCGCCCGTTTTTGTGCTGGTGGGATTCTCCTGAAGCTCCCCTCCATGGGAAACCCCACCTCCAGACTTCCGCGTTTTTGCGATGCTGTAGGGAAATCCCAGAAGGGGAAACACTACACTACATGCGGCTAGAATTATATTTGCACAACATTGGAAGAGTGTGGGGACCCCTGCAGAAGAAAAGATAACAATTAAAAAATATTAGAATGTGCAGAAATGGATAGACTAACGCTTGCACTTATAGAGAAGGAAGACACAGAATATTTTGAAAAATGGGATTCGTTTTATCAATGGCTAACCAATAGAAACAGAAGTTAGAACTTTTCAAATCATAAGAGGAGGATTAATTTTTCTATGATGGCTCATTACTATAGGTTTGTGATTCATTTAAATTAGCATCAATAATTAATGTATTAATATTATGATGAGAAAGCACTTTTATTATATGATTACTATTACTATTACAATGATTGCTCAAAATAATTGTAACCAGACACCATTTATATAGACATTGAAATTTTTGTTTCTACCTATAGTAAAATAATGATAATGATGATGATAATAATAATAATAATAATAATAATAATAATAATAATAATAATGAGAAGGAGAAAGAGAAGGAGAAGAAAATAAATAGCTTCTGCAATGCTTGTAACTGTGAGAAACAGTCCTAAGTCTCCTTTTTTCAGTGCCGGTGTAACAGTCATTAAATGAACTGCTGTAACTTGAGGACTGCCTGTAATTTAATCTCCACCATTGGGATAAAACCGTCCGTGTGAAAATGTCTTTCCTTTTGCACCCAAGTCAAATCCAGTATATGCTCATACGTGGAGCTGTGACTCTGTTTTCATTGGTGGAGCAATGAACCAATCCCCGCTGCTGTTTCCCTTCTAGCACCGCCTTTGCCAGCTGCCGTGGGGGTCTCTTCTTGTTCATCGTCTCCCGGATGGTCATCCGGACTCGCAACTTACTCTTCTCTTCTCTGGTGCGGCAGGACCTGGCCTTCTTCCAGGAGGTGAAAACAGGTGAGGGCCCAAACAGGAAGCCGCTGTTCCTGGAAAAAGATTATTTCAGGTGAAGCTTGTTTTTGGTGGCTACGCAGACCATTCATTTAATATTTTTTGGGAAAAGATGGAAGTGCTTTACCAGTGCATCACTCCTTCCTTCCCATGTTTATGTATGTATGTATGTATGTATGTATGTATGTATATATGTATTTGTATATATGAAAATACAAGTATGTATGTATATATGTATTTGTATATATGTATATGTATATATGAAATTGACTTTGAAAAAACTAAATTACTTTCCAAAACAGAACACGAATATTAAAGAATAATCATGGAAGCCATAGAGATAGAAAAACACCCCCTCAGCATGAACAAACGAGATGACACGTCCCGCCTACCAGAAATTTGGAAACCAGCCTTAAACAAAAAAACATATCATAATCATCACCATGTCAGTCCTTCAACTAAATGTGATTCCACCAACCAATCAAATCATTAAAACATAGCCACCCAATCTATTTGCTACATTCAAACTAAATCTCCACCCCCACCACTATTTATAAGGAACAAATGGCAGTTGCAAACAAACTATATTTACAGCAGCATGAAGCTTATAACTTCAGCCTGATGATGGTGAATGTGATTTCACCGAAACGTCGCATAGACACTCAAAATATTACACGGGGCAAAACCCGAACTCAGAACAATCTACATATATATGTATATGTACTGTAGGTATGTATTTATGAATTTATGTATTTATTATATATGAAGGACTCAGGGCGGCTTACAACTTTATCATGTCCCCCCCGGACCGCCTCTTCACTAGACTATCCATGCCCAGTTCCTGCAAACTTTCCCCGTTTATTTTGGTTTCCAGTCCCTTTATCATTCTGGTTGCTGTCTTCTGTTGCTCGATTCTTCACCTGTTAGAATAGAGCAAAGAGGATACTTTTTGCTGTCATTATATACCGTGTCACGGACTTGGTCCTCTCCTTCCTGGGGGGGGGGGGAGAGCAGTTCCCTAGAATCTCCCTTCTTTTAAAAAAAAAAAAACAACTTTATTGATTATTTACATTAAAAAAAGATTAGATATAAACACTACAACAAAGCAACATTTACAGTGCATGAAATTACATAAGTTTTTGTGCATAGGTATCCTTCAGAGAAAGAAAGAAAAGAGAAAAGAGAGAAGAAAGTGTGACAACAAAGAGGATTATAACATACATACATATATACATTCAAGACAAAATAAAGCATTATGCTTTATACATGAGTTATCTTGGTATCAGAGCTTAATATTTACACCTGCTAGGTTGCAGGCTAATTGTTTCATGCAGCATATTCATTTATAATATATCCTTCTTATTTGTTATTACATATACAGCGTTCCCTCGATTTTCGCGGGGGATGTGTTCAGAGACCGCCCGCGAAAGTCGAATTTCCGCGAAGTAGAGATGCGGAAGTAAATACACTATTTTTGGCTATGGACAGTATCACAAGCCTTCCCTTCACACTTTAAATCCCTAAATTACAATTTCCTATTCCCTTAGAAACCATTTAGATTATTACTCACCATGTTTATTTATTAAAGTTTATTTTAAAAAATATTTATTAAAGGCGGACGAAAGTTTGGCTATGACATATGACGTCATCGGGCGGGGGAAAACGTGGTATTGGGGGGGGAAAAGTGAAGTACAGTGATCCCCCGAGTTTCGCGATCTCAATCTTTGCGAAACGCTATATCGCGATTTTTCCACCCGATGACGTCACTCCCTTCCTTTCTCATCTTTCTTTCTCTCTCTCTTTCTCTATCTTGCTTCTTCCTCTCTCACACTCTCTTCCTCCCTCTCTCATCTCTTTCTTTCCTTCTCTCTCTTTCTCTATCTCTCCCCCTCTTGCTCTCGAGTGGCAAGCGAGCAGCCGGGCGGGCGGGCGAACGGGCAAGCGGAGCGGCCGGGCGGGCGGGTGAACGGGCAAGCGAGCAGCCGGGCGGGCGGGGTGAACGGGCAAGCGGCAAGCGATCTTGGGGTTTCCCCTTTGCCTGGGCGGCGGGAAGACCCAGGGAAGGTTCCTTCGGCCGCCCAACAGCTGATCTGCTCCGCAGCGCGGCAGCAGCGAGGAGCCGAAGATGGGAGCAGATCAGCTGTTGGGCGGCCGAAGGAACCTTCCCTGGGTCTTCCCAGCCGCCCACACGCAAACTCCACCATCTGCGCATGTGCGGCCATGAAAAAAAAGGGCGCGCATGCGCAGATGGTGTTTTACTTCCGCACCGCTATATCGTGACAAATCGAGTTTCGCGAGGGGTCTTGGAACGGAACCCTCGCAAAACTCGGGGGATCACTGTATTTTTTTTTTTAATTAATATTTTTGAAAAACCGTGGTATGGACTTTTCGCGAAGTTCGAACCCGCGAAAATCGAGGGAACACTGTATATGTTAATTTATCACTAACGTATCCATTTCTATGTAATTGCTTTCATTTCCTCTATATTTTCCCATGGTATAATAGTGCCTTATAGTAGTAATGTTTCCTCTTAACAATAATTTCATTTTTCTCTCTTTATTCTTTTATTTTATTTTGTTTTGTTTTTATTTATCCAGATATACCACCTGTCCCAAGTGTTGTGGAATTACAGTGATACCTCATCTTACAAACTTAATTGGTTCCAGGACGAGGTTCTTAAGGTGAAAAGTTTGTAAGACGAAACAATGTTTCCCATAGGAATCAATGGAAAAGCAATTAATGCGTGCAAGCCCAAAATTCACCCATTTTGCCAGCCGAAGCGCCCGTTTTTGCTCTGCTGGGATTCCCTTGAGGCTCCCCTCCATGGGAAACCTCACCTCCGGACTTCTGCAATGCTGCAGGGGAATCCCAGTAGGGGAATCCCAGCATCGCAAAAACGGGCGCTTCGCTGGCAACGGAAGTCTGGAGGTGGGGTTTCCCAGTGAAGGGAGCATCAGTGAAATCGCATCATCACAAAAACACCTAAGTCCTCGAAACCCCACCTCTGGACCTCTGTGTTTTTGTGATGCTGCGATTTCACTGAGGCTCCCCTCGCTGGGAAACCCCACCTCTGGACTTCTGTTGCCAGCGAAGCACCCGTTTTTGTGCTGCTGGGATTGCCCTGCTGGGATTCCCCTGCAGCATTACAAAAACATGGAAGTCCAGGGAGCCTCAGCGGAATCCCAGCAATGCAAAAACGGGTGCTTCGCTGGCAACGGAAGTCCGGAGGTAGTGGCAGTGGGTTTGTAAGGTGAAAGTAGTTTGTAAGAAGAGGCAAAAAAATCTTAAACCCCAAGTCTGTATCTCGAAAAGTTTGTATGACGAGGCATTTGTAAGACGAGGTATCACTGTACTTAGTATCTTTATCCTGTAACTCATATGTTTTGGTTTCCAGTCCTTTTATCATTCTGGTTGCTGTCTTCTGTTGCTCTCTTCCGCACCAGTTAGAATAGAGCAAAGAGGATACTTTTTGCTGTCATTATATACCGTGTCACAGACTTGGTCCTCTCCTTCCTTGGGGGGGGGGAGCAGTCCCCTAGAATCTCCCTTCTTGTGTGGGTGGTGTGGCATTTGTGGAATAATATCTCTTTGCTCACAGGGGCGCTGGCCTCCCGCCTTTCCAAAGACACAAGTATAATGAGCCGCTCAGTGCCGCTCCATACCAACGTCTTCTTGCGCACCCTGATCGAGGTCATTGGACTCTATTTATTCATGATTGGCCTTTCCTGGCGCCTGGCGCTGCTGATGCTGATCGAACCCCCACTCGTGATGGTCGTCGAGAAGGTCTACAATGTCCGTCATCAGGTAGGCATCGTGGAGGCAGATGGCGGCCTAGAGGGAATGGCGGACACTTCGGGGTTTCTGCAACCAATTGCAGGTGGGGAAGGAGCCCCTGCTTGGGTGAGGGAGGGAAGGGGCTAGTTTAGGGAAAAGAAAGAATTAAATGGGTGGAGAAGAGTTGGTAGGGGAGGAAGAGATGGCCAAGGGGTGATACCAATGGAGAGTGGACCAATGCGCATGCAAACTATGGTGAAACAGATCTGGCCAGGGAGGAGAGGGGTGTAGAGAGGAGGGGTGTCAGCAGTGGAAGTGATGTGTCGGTGCCTGGAGGCTGTTGGGGTCTGGATGGGTGTCAACAGATTCAAACTCAACCCTGATAAGACGGAGTGGCTGTGGGTTCTGCCTCCCAAGGACAATTCCATCTGTCCGTCCATCACCCTGGGGGGGAGTCATTGACCCCCTCAGAGAGAGCCCGCAACTTGGGCGTCCTCCTCGATACACAGCTCACATTAGAGAAACATCTTTCAGCTGTGGTGAGGGGGGCGTTTGCCCAGGTCCGCCTGGTGCACGAGTTGCGGCCCTATCTGGAATGGGACTCACTGCTCACAGTCACTCATGCCCTCATCACCTCGAGGTTCGACTACTGTAATGCTCTCTACATGGGGCTACCTTTGAAAAATGTTTGAAAACTTCAGATTGTGCAGAATGCAGCTGCGAGAGCAATCATGGGCTTCCCAAGGTATGCCCATGTTACACCAACACTCCGCAGTCTGCATTGGTTGCCGATCAGTTTCCGGTCACAATTCAAAGTGTTGGTTATGACCTATAAAGCCCTTCATGGCATCGGACCAGAATATCTCCAGGACCGCCTTCTGCCGCATGAATCCCAGCGACCGGTTAGGTCCCACAGAGTTGGCCTTCTCCGGGTCCCATCGACTAAACAATTTCGTTTGGCGGGACCCAGGATCCTGAAGAGCCTTCTCTGTGGCAGCCCCGACCCTCTGGAAACAGCTCCTCCCAGATATCAGAGTTGCCCCCACCCTCCTTGCCTTTCGCAAGCTCCTTAAAACCCACCTCTGTCATCAGGCATGGGGGAATTGAAATTTTCCCTTCCCCCTAGGATTATAGAATTTATACATGGTATACTTGATTGGTTCTTTAAATTGGGGTTTTTTAGGTTATTTTTAATATTAGATTTGTTTACATTGTCTTTTTTATTATTGTTAGTCTTCAGAAAGGGGCGGCATACAAATCAAATGAATAAATAAATAAATAAATAGAGAGAGAGAAAGAAAGGAAGAAAGAAAGAAAGAAAGAAAGAAAGAAAGAAAGAAAGAAAGAAAGAAAGAAAGAAACCATTTTGGGGTGGCAGGGTCTTCTCAGAACGAGGCCATTGGACTTTGGTTTAGATGTGCACCACCAGCAGGATGCTTGGCCCATGTAGAATTTCAAAAGCTGACTTTGCCGCTTCCTTCAATGATCCATCAAGGCTTTACTGAAGGCGATTCAGGATTCGATGGCCCACTCAGAGGAGGTGGTCCATGAGGTTATCTCATCCATGGAGACCGTGCGCAGCTTTGCCACTGAGGAGAAGGAGTCACAGCGCTACGAGGCAACCTTGGAGAACACCTGCCGGCTGAAGAACCAAAGGGACTTGGAAATGATTGTTTATGGACTTGTTCTCCGGGTAAGTCCTCTAGAATTTGGGTATCCAAATATGGCAACTTTAAGGCTTATGGACTTCAACTCCCAGAATTCCCAAATCAGGCATCCTGGCTGAGGGATTGTTCTGTCGGGCTCTCTGGTAGAATCCTCCCGAAAATTCACAGGTACAAATTTCAGATACACACACGTTTGAAAATTCAAAACAATGTTCTTTATAATGAAAATTCACTTAACCTAAGCCCTCTTTTGGTATAGCAAAGAGCACTTGTCTCCAAACAAACTGGTAATTTGTACAAGTCCCTTATCAGTTCTGTGATACTTAGCTTGCAGCTGTGAGGCAATTCACAGTCCTTCTTCTTTCACAAAGTGAAACACACTTTGCTCTGGTTTAGTTTCAAAGCGGGGAAAAATCAGCACACAAAAGTCAAAGTCAGCAAAGCAGTCACGAAACACAATGATCAGATAATCCTCCACAATGGCCAAACCCACAGGCTGCTATTTATAGCAGCCTCACTAATTACCACAGCCCCACCCAACCACAGGTGGCCTCATTTTCTTTGATAATAATCTCTCAGTTGTTGTTGCCTATGCATCGCTCTCCGCATGCGTGGCTGTATCATTAACTCTTGTTCCGAATCCAAGGAGGAGCTAAATAATTGATCTCCTGAGCTATCTGCCACACTCTCCTCCTCCCTATCACTCATGTCTTCTTGGTCAGAGGAGCTTTCATCAGCAGATTCCACCGGGAGCAAAACAGGCTTGCAGCATGTGGATGTCTCCCCCACATCCACAGTCCTTGGGGCAGTAGCTGGGCCAGAGCTAACCACAACAGGGATTATGGGAATTGTGGTCTACAAATCTTAAAGTTGTCAAGATTGGAAATTCCTGACCTCAGTCCCCTAAGTGAGAGATTCTCGAACTGTGGATTTTCCTGTTGCAGGTGCCAAAATGAAATAATTTCAAAATATGACCCAGATTTTAGAAGATTGCCAAGACTTAAGAGTTTTTATTACTTTGCTTGAAAAGTTTTGAAAATGTGCATCTTTGTCTCCAATCTCACAAGATTTTATGTACTTGTGTCGTAGCAATTGAGTTGCTGATCAAGAATGGTTTTCAATTAGAATCCTCTTAACTGCCAAAGGTCAAAGATCCAGTAGATATGCAATCCAGTGAAATCCAAGATACCGTATTTTTCACAGTACAAGATGCACCGAAGTATAAAACGCACCTGATGTTAGAGGAGGAGAACAAGGAAAAAAAGTATTCTGAACCAAATGCTGTAGTAATATATTATTTAATAAAGTACCAGTGTAGCTACCGCACGAATCCCAGCGACGGATAAGGTCCCACAGAGTTGGCCTTCTCCGGGGCCCGTCGACCAAACAATGTCATTGACGGGCCCCAGGGGAAGAGCCTTCTCTGTGGCAGCCCCGGCCCTCTGGAATCAACTCCCCCCGGAGATTAGAACTGCCCCCCACACTCCTTGTCTTTCGTAAATTACTAAAGACCCATCTATACCGCCAGGCATGGGGGAGTTGAGACACCTTTCCCCCAGGCTTTTTTTATATTCATGTTTGGGTATGTATATGTTGTTTGCTTTTTAAAATTATGATAGGGTTTTATGTGCTTTTTAATATTAGATTTGTTTTCGCTGGAATATTGTTTTTATTATTGTTGTGAGCCGCCCCAAGTCTTCGGAGAGGGGCGGCATACAAATCTAATAAATTGAATTGAATTGAAATTTTTAGAACCATGTTACACGTTTTACAAATTTCAAACTTGACAGCGTTAAGACTTGAGGACGAACTCCCAGAATTCGTCCTCCAGTCATGCTAGTTCAAGAATGGGAGTTGAAGTCCGCAAGTCTTAAACTTGCCAAGTTTGAAGACCCTTGCCAAGTTTAAAACTAGTGGACTTCAACTCCCAGAATTCCTCCTTCATTCATGCTTTTGGAGAGAGAGAGAGAGGAAGGAAACGTTTCATATCAAAATGAAAGGGGTTCTATATTGACTCATGTAGCCCACTCATCTCACTTAACAAGTAGAAGACACCTTGGTGTGTGAGAGAGGTAGGGTTCTCAGACACTGCCTTCCATTTTTCTCCCACTCCAGGGTCTCCGGTTGAGCATGAAGTTCATCCTTCTCTACTGTGGTTACCAGCAGATCCACAAAGGCCTCATGACTGGAGGAAACTTGATCTCCTTCATCCTCTACCAGACAAATGTGGGGCAGTGTGTACAGGTTGGCAAACAGTTACATTTAAACATATTTCTTCTTCTTTTTTTGTATTTTTTATTATTTTATTACACACTTTTCATATATATATACAGTGATACCTCATCTTACGAACCTAATTGGTTCCAGGACAAGGTTTGTAAGGTGCAAAGTTTATAAGATGAAACAATGTTTCTCATAGGAATCAATGGAAAAGCGATTAATGCATGCAAGCCCAAAACTCACCCCTTTGGCCAGCCGAAGATCCCGTTTTTGTGCTGCTGGGATTCCCCTGAGGCTCCCCTCCATGGGAAACCCCACCTTCGGACTTCTGGGTGCTTCACTGGCAACGGAAGTCCAGAGGTGGGGTTTCCCAGTGAGGGGAGCCTCAGCGAAATTGCAGCATCGCAAAAACATGGAAGTCCTTGAAACCCCACCTCCGGGCTTCCGTGTTTTTGTGATGCTGCGATTTCACTGAGGCTCCCCTCGCTGGGAAACCCCAACTCTGGACTTCCATTGCCAGTGAAGCACCCGTTTTTGCGCTGCTGGGATTCCCCTGCAGCATTGCAAAAACACGGAAGTCCGGAGGTGGTGTTTCCCATGGAGGGGAGCCTCAGGGGAATCCCAGCAGTGCAAAAACAGGCGCTTCACTGGCAACAGAAGTCCAGAGGCGGGGCATCCCAGTGGCGGCGGCTTGGGTTTGTAAGGTGAACATAGTTTGGAAGAAGAGGCAAAAAAATCTTAAACCCCGGGTTTGTATCTCGAAACGTTTGTATGATGAGGTGTTTTAAGATGAGGTATCACTGTATATGTGAAGGTCTTGGCATATTTGGGTTTCTTCCCATGTAACTTTCAGAGATTTCTGGCAACATTTCGACGAGGTCTCGCTCGTCATCTTCAGGCTGGTGCTTTTGTCCTTGTGCTAGGGCGAACACAGCGAGACCTGAGCTGCCTTCCCTCTATAAATATTGGTGGGTGGATGTGGAGTGCTGGCTCAGCAGCTGCAAGCTGTGTTTAAACTTCCTGGTGAGACACCTGGAGTCATTGATGTAATTGATGTATGCTGATTAGTTGATGTTTGTGGATTGGGGGTGATATCCTGAGTGGTTGGAGCTTGCAGACCTCTTAGCTGTTTTGTAATGTGTGTCTGGGGTGTAACAATTTTGGTTTGGCTGCGAGTTTGTGGTCTGGTCATGTGTTTATGGTGGCAATTGTTATGTGTTTATTGTTATCAGCAAACAGACAAACACCATAAAGCCAAAAATGTCCTCCCAGAACCTCTGTGTGAGCCAAAAATCAGCTGGCCAGCACACACATGCACATTGGAGCTGAGCTAGGGCTACGGCTTGCATGCCGGCAAGCCATAGGTTCACCGTCACTACTCTAGACAAATGCATGGGGATCCTTGTGAGGAAATTAAATTTGGCATTAAAACAGGACTTTTAAGTATTGACGCAGAGCTTGATGCTCAGAACCGAATAGCCAGCTATTATATTTATTATTATTATTATTATTATTATTATTATTATTATTATTATCATTATCATTATTATTATTATTATTATTATTATTTATTAAATGTGTATGCCGCCCCTATCCGTAGACTCTTCCCTTTGCAGACGCTCTCCTGTTGTAACATTGCTGCTCCTTCCTTTTCCTTCCACAGAGCCTGATTTACGCTTATGGGGAAGCCCAGAGCAATGTGGGCGCTGCAGAGAAAGTCTTTGAATATCTTGAGCGGGAACCATCTGTCCACACAGAAGGGACGCTGTCTCCAAAATCCCTTCCCGGACGTGTCTCCTTCCAAAATGTTTCCTTCTGCTATCCCTCCCGCCCCGAGATCCAGGTCCTGAAGGTACTATATGGGAAGCTGGCTGCTTTGCATGACAGTAGCAATAGCACTTAGACTGATATACCAGTCCACACTACTTTGCAGATCTCTCTGAATGGTTTACAGAGTTCAGTCCATTGTCCCCGATAATCTCATTTTACCCACCCTCGGAAGGATAATAATAATAATAATAATAATAATAATAATAATAATAATAATAATAATAATGATGATGATGATGATGAATTACCATTTACCAGTGGCAAAGAACTGGTGGGATCATAAGCCCGAAAAAGTGGTCGAAAATGAGTAAGCAAAACTACCATGGGACTTCCGACTTCAGACTGACCGAATTCTGAAGCATAACACACCAGACATTGTGATTGTGGAGAAAAAGAAAGTATGGATCATCGACATCGCAATCCCAGGAGACAGCAGAATTGAGGAGAAGCAGCTAGAGAAATTAGTGAAATACGAAGATCTAAAAATCGAGCTGCAACGACTCTGGCATAAGCCAGTGAAAGTGGTCCCAGTGGTACTTGGCACGCTGGGCGCAGTGCCAATGGATCTCAGCGGACATTTGAAAACCATCGGAATTGACAAAATCTCCATCTGTCAATTGCAAAAGGCCACTTTACTAGGATCGGCAAACATAATTCGCCGCTACATCACGCAGTCCTAGGCAGTGTTCCCTCTAATTTTTTTGGGGGGTGGGCGGAAAAGTATAGTGTCTGAGCGGCAGTCCCTTCAGGACTGGGCGGCACAGAAATAATAAATAAATAAACAAACAAACAAACAAACAAATAAATAAATAAAAAACCCACCCTGTTGTCTCAGAGAATTTCAAAATAAAATACTGTACTGTGTGTCTATAACAGTGAGCTCATAATAGGGCAACATCAATATCAAAATGCCACTTAAATAGTTGAGCTAGTTTCAAACTAGATTTTGATTTTCTTTCTCTCTTCCTTACTCCCATTCTTTTTCTTTCTCTTTTCCTTCCTCTCTTTTTTCTATCTGTTTCTCTCTCTTCCTCTCTTCCTCTCTCTCTCCTTCCCTCTCACTCTTTCCCTCTCGGCTTCTGGGCAGGTTTGGAAAACTCTGAGTTGATGATGATTTTTAAGTGAGCGATTGCTCACTGCTCAGCTTAGAGGGAACTATGGTCCTAGGTGCTTGGGAAGCGAAATCCAGCATAGTGATTTCGTTTGCTGTGTTGTACTGACATAATAATAATAATAATAATAATAATAATAATAATAATAATAATAATAATAACAACAACAACAACAACAACAACAATAATAATAATAATTTATTAGATTTGTATGCCGCCTCTCTCCGAAGACTCGGGCCGGCTCACAACAATAGTAAAACAAATCTAATATTAAAAACATATAAAACCCCATCATTTAAAACCATGCAGCACACACATACCAAACATGAAATATAAAAGCCTGGGGGAGGTGTCTCAGTTCCCCCATGCCTGGCGATACAGGTGATACAGGTGGGTCTTAAGTAATTTGTGAAAGACAAGGAGGGTGGGGGCAGTTCTAATCTCCGGGGGGAGAGTTGATTCCAGAGGGCTGGGGCTGCCACAGAGAAGGCTCTTCCCCTGGGGCCTGCCAAACGACATTGTTTAGTCGACGGGACCCGGAGAAAGCCAACTCTGTGGGACCATATCAGCCGCTGGGATTCGTGCGGCAGAAGGCGGTTCCGGAGGTATTCTGGTCCGATGCCATGTAGGGCTTTAAAGGTCATTACCAACACTTTGAATTGTGACCGGAAACTGATGGGCAGCCCGTGCAAGCCACAGAGTGTTGGAGAGACGTGGACGAATCTGGGAAGCCCCCGGATGAAAGCCTGAGTCAACCTTGAGCTGATTAGGATCGAACTCTGTCTGTTTGCCTGAAATACTGTATTCTAACCCCTACACCACCATGCCTCTAGTACATACTTCAAATGCAGTTGTTAAAGTGGCTAACCTAGTCAAGCGGATTGTGTGTTCTAGAAATCTAAGCAGAATCCTTTCACTGTCATAAAGAAAATTGGAAGGAAGAATGTTGAGACTTTAATGTTGAGACTCCAGACAAGACGGAGTGGCTGTGGGTTTTGCCTCCCAAGGACAATCCCATCTGTCTGTCCATTATCCTGGGGGAGGAGAATTATTGACCCCCTCAGAGAGGGTCCGCAACTTGGGCGTCCTCCTCGATCCACAGCTCACATTAGAGAACCATCTTTCAGGTGTGGCGAGGGGGGCGTTTGCCCAGTTTCGCCTGGTGCACCAGTTGGACCGGGAGTCATTGCTCACAGTCACTCATGCCCTCATCACCTCGAGGCTCGACTACTGTAACGCTCTCTGCATGGGGCTACCTTTGAAAAGTGTTCGGAAACTTCAGATCGTGCAGAATGCAGCTGCGAGAGCAGTCATGGGCTTCTCTAAGTATGCCGATATCACTCCAACACTCCGCAGTCTGCATTGGTTGCCGATCAGTTTCCGGTCACAATTCAAAGCCACACAAATCCCAGCGACCGGTTTGGTCCCACAGAGTTGGCCTTCTCCGGGTCCCGTCGACTAAACAATGTCGTATAGCGGGACCAAGGGGAAGAGCCTTCTCTGTGGCAGCTCCAACCCTCTGGAATCAGCTCCTCCCTGAGATTAGGATTGCCCCCACCCTCCTTGCACCCTCCTTGCAAACTTCTTAAAACCCACCTCTGCCGTCAGGCATGGGGGAACTGAAACATCTCCCCCTTGCCCATGTTGTTTTGGTGTTAGATTGATTGTATGCGTGTTTTTTAATATTCTGGGGCTGTTTTTTTATGATTTTTTTAGTTTAAAATTGTAATTGGATTGGTGGGTATTGGATTTGTTATTATGTACTGTTTTTACCCTGTTGTGAGCCGCCCCGAGTTTGCGGAGAGGGGCGGCATATAAATCCAATAAATCTAATCTAATCTAAAGGTCTTTAGAAAAACAAAGCAAGTTTTTATAGTGTAGGACAGAGTCCTCAACCTGTCCTGGCCCACTCACATGCATGTGTCTGCTCCTCCCACAAATCACACTCACCTCCCGTGATTGGCCAACAATCTGGAAAGGTTGGGGAATGCTGCTATAAATGACTCAGACTGTGGGATCCTGATATGCAGGATCCAGCCTGGGTTGGTGACTGGGACCAGAGGTTTCATCTCCCGAGCTTTTCGACTCGGACGGGAGCCCATCCTAGAAACATAGAAACATAGAAGATTGATGGCAGAAAAAGACCTCCTGGTCCATCTAGTCTGCCCTGATACTATTTCCTGTATTTTATCTTACAATGGATATATGTTTATCCCAGGCATGTTTAAATTCAGTTACTGTGGATTTACCAACCACGTCTCCTGGAAGTTTATTCCAAGGATCTACTACTCTTTCAGTGAAATAGAAGTTCCTCAGGGAACTTCTCTCCAGCAGAGTGTGTGCTTTGGGCTGTTCCATGTGTGGTACTTTATTTTTTAAAAAATATTTTTATTAATTTTTCTTAAGACAAACAATACAAACAACATTTAACATTTAAAGGAGCTGCCATTGCTCCGCTAAGCATAGAAGTCTTACTAATACAGAAAAAAAAAGCCTAACTGTGATTTAGATCCATACAGAAAAACAATTCATGATGTATTACTATATATCTACGGAGAGGGGCCGCATACAAATCTAATAAATAATAATAATAATAATAATAATAATAATAATAATAATAATAATAATAATAAATAATAACGATTATAACATCTACCGTGTTTCCCCAAAAATAAGACACTGTCTCTTATATTAATTTTTGCTCCAAAAGTTGTGCTACGTCTTATTTTCGGGGGGTGCCTTATATTTCTCAAATAAGAAATTCACAGGCAGAAAAGCTGACACCCCCAAAGAAAGTGTACCGTACAGTACACTGATTACGGTATGGTACTTGTCAGTATGGCACCCACACACACAAACAACGGCACTTATATGGTACAACAGTATACTCCCGCCAGGGCCACCATCAGGAATTTTGGGGCCCCATACAGCCTAAGTGTCTGGGCCCCCCCCCGGCCATTTTAAAACTACTGCCCCCCAAATCCCGTGCCATGCCCACCATGGCCACACACCCTGGGCAAGCCCTCCCACGGCCCTCTGAGGTCAAACACAGCCCTGATGTGGCCCTCAATGAAATTGAGTTTGACACCCCTGGCCTAGAGGCTAAATCCTATGAACAAGGGCTAAGAGAATGAGTATGTTTAGCTCAATAAATAGAAAACTGAGGGGGAATATAATAGTAGTTTCCCAATCCTTAAAGGGCTGCCACAGAGCAGATGGCATCTATTTATTCTCCATGCCACCTGAAGGTAGCACAAGAAGCAATGGGCGGAACCTCACCAAGAAGAAATGCAATCTGGAAATAAGGAAAAACTTGGGACTGGGCGGCATAGAAATAAATAAATAATAAATAAATAAATAAATCCCTTCTTTTTTATTAAAAGAAATTAATAGAAACATAGAAGACTGATGGCAGAAAAAGACCTCATGGTCCATCTAGTCTGCCCTTATACTATTTCCTGTATTTTATCTTAGGATGGATATATGTTTATCCCAGGCATGTTTAAATTCAGTTACTGTGGATTTACCAACCACGTCTGCTGGAAGTTTGTTCCAAGCATCTACTACTCTTTCAGTGAAATAATGTTTTCTCAGGTTGCTCTTGATCTTTCCCCCAACTAACTTCAGATTGTGTCCCCTTGTCCTTGTGTTCACTTTCCTATTAAAAACACTTCTCTCCTGGACCTTATTTAACCCTTTAACATATTTAAATGTTTCGATCATGTCCCCCCTTTTCCTTCTGTCCTCCAGACTATACAGATTGAGTTCATGAAGTCTTTCCTGATACGTTTTATGCTTAAGACCTTCCACCATTCTTGTAGCCTGTCTTTGGACCCGTTCAATTTTGTCAATAATAATTTTAAAAAACCAAAATCCATTACTATTAAAACTAAAACAACCAGCAAAACTATTAATAAAAACAGGTGAGGGCTGGGTTTTTTTCTCTGTTATTATTTAAGTGCTTTTACCATATGCTTTAAATCAAGAATCACTTCTCTCTCCGTTTCTCTCTCTTTTCTGTCATTCTCTGCCTCAATCATTTTCTCATTTCTCTTTTTTTCTCCCCTTTTTTCTATCATTTCTCTCTCTCTTCCTTCCACTCTTCTCTCTCTCTCTTTCTTCCTCTCTCATCTCTTTCTTTCTTTCTTTTTCTCTTTCTCTCTCTTGCTTTCTTTCTCTTTCTCTCACTCTCTTCCTTCCTCTCTCATCTCTTTCTTTCTTTCTCTATCTTGCTTTCTTCCTCTCTCTGACTCTCTTCCTTCCTCTCTCATTTCTCTCTCTCTCTTTCTTCCCCTCTCTCTCTTTCTCTCTCTTGCTTTCTTTCTCTCTCTGACTCTCTTCCTTCCTCTCTCATCTCTCTCTCTCTCTCTCTCTTTCTCTATCTTGCTTTCTTCCTCTCTCTCTCTTCCTTTCTCTCTCATCTCTTACTTTCTTTCTTTCTTTCTCTCTTTCTCTATCTTGCTTTCTCCCTCTCTCTCCCTCTTCCTTCCTCTCTCATCTCTCTCTTTTCTTTCTCTCTCTTTCTCTATCTCTCCCCCTCTTTCTCTCTCTCTCTTTTTCTCACTTTCCCTCTCTTGTTTTTTTCTCTCTCTCTCTTGCTTTCTCTCTCACACTCTGTCTCTCTCTCGTTCTCTTTCTCTTGCTATCTCTTTCTCTCCCCCTATTTCTCTCTCTCTCTCTCTCTCTCTCTCTCTCACTTTCTCTCTATCTTGTTCTGTCATTGCTCTCACTCTCTCTCGTTCTCCGGAGGCTGGCGAAAGTAATTTTCAATTACTTTCAATTGTAATTTTCAATTACAATCAACCTATCTCTCCTTCCTTCCTTCCCCCCCTCCCTCTTTTCCTTTCCTTCCTTCCCTTCCCCTTTCTTCCTTCTTTCCCTTCTTCCTTCATTCCAACCAACCTATCTCTTCTTCCTGTTTCCTTCTCCTCCCTCTTCCCCTTCCTTCCCCTCCATCTTTCCCTTCCTTCCCTCCCTATTTTTCCTTCCTTCCCTTCTGTGTCCTCCCGGCCCTCTCTTCCCCTCCCCTCCCTTTCCCCGACGAGGGCAGCCCATAGAGTCACACCTGTCCCGGGCCGAGTTACAAGAGCCGCAGCCGGGCGGGGAGCGCCCCACTCGCTTCGTTCCCGCGGCAAGGCTCGGTCGGGAGCCCGCTGGTCAGGGCTCGGTTGCCGCCACCAGGAATCTAGGAAACCGGGGTCAGGGGTATCTGGGGCGTCGCACCGGGACGGCGCCTGGAATGTCGGGCGCGCGGGCTGACGCGCGCTCTCCCCATCCCCTGCTGCCAGCCCAACCCGGAAAATTCAAAGTAAGAAAAACCTTCGCTCTTACTTTGAATGCTCCGGGCAGGCTAGCAGGGAGATGGAGAGAAGTGGCCCCCGCTGTGAGAATGCCTGCAGGGAAGAGAGGCGGAGCGGGCGGGCGGGCGAGGGCAGCGGCGAATAGCCACGGGGGCGCGAGGGGGCTAGAGGCGCGGGGGGCGGGGGTGGCCACGGCTTCGTGCGCGCCCTTGGAAAAGGGTGCGCAGGGGGGGGCTTTTGGGGGACGTGTGCGAAGCCTACAACTTGCGCTTGTGTTAAATTTTGTTTCTTTCCTAAGCAGCCTTCTGTGTAAAAAAATCCATTTGGGAACGACTCGTTCCCAAATGGATTTTTTTACACAGAAGGCTGCTTAGGAAAGAAACAAAATTTAACACAAGCGCAACCGCCACCCCGAAGGGGCTCCTACCTTCGCCGCACGCTTTATTCTGGGACTGGAGGACCGCTCTGCCAAAGGCTCCGTCGGGGCTTCGAGTCCTGCCTCGCGAGGGCCAGAGGGCCCGCCTTTTTCGTTGGTGAGGCAGGCAGCCGGCAAGAGAGGGCCGGTACTGCGCATGTGCGACGGCGGGCAAAACCGGGCCCCCCTCATGGCCGGGCCCGGTACACCACTCCCAGTAGTACCGTCCTATCGGCGGCCCTGACTCCCGCTATTGCAGCTTCCGGCCACCAGAGGAACTGCAGTCTACGCACTGTAGTGGAGACTGTAATGGCGGTGAGACAGCAGCAGACTGTGTCTGCTATACTGGACGGTACAAACCGATGGAAGGGGCCAGCAGGGGACGCCACATTATTACCGTACCGCTATGAACAGCTTTGAATGGTACTGTATGTTTTTCCACCGTACCGTATGTAAACTTGACTACGTCTTATTTTCGGGAGGGTGCCTTATATTAGCAAATTCTGCAAAACCTCTGACATGCCTTACTTTCGGGGTACGTCTTATTTTCAGGAAAACAGAGTACTTCAATGTTTCCATTTTAACATTGTAATTTGCGTAATTGGAGTCAGTTCTAATATACAGTAATACCTTGTCTTACGAACTTAATTGGTTCCGGAAGTAGGTTCGTAAGGTGGAAAGTTCATAAGACGAAATATTGCTTCCCATAGGAAACAATGTAAAAGCGATTAATGCGTGGAAAAAGAAAAAAAATTGCAAAATGGTGCTCCGCTGGGTGCTGCCGCCCGGCTGTCACCTTTTAAAAGAGCCGGGGGGCTTCTCGGCGTTATCCCGAACCCGAACTTTTCAGGTTCGGGAGGCCGCTGAGAAGCGCCGCCGCCCATCTGTCACCTTCTGAAACAGCTGGGGGGCTTCTTGGCGTTCTCCTGAACGCCGAACCCGGAAGTTCGGGTTCCGGAGGCCGCAGAGAAGCGCCCGGCTGTTTCAGAAGGTTTCAGCCAGGCGCCACCACTCAGCGAAGTGCCGTTTTTACAAGCGGCGGCGGCGTTTTCGGCCGATTTAGAGGCTGGAAAGGAGGTGGGGAATCCCAATATGGAATTCCATAGGCAGAGCTTTGATGTCACGAGGGGTTCATATCACGAGGTACCACTGTACTAATAACTTTTCCATAAAATTTCTTAATATACAGTACTACTAAAATATAACATCCAGTTCTTTATTTTCATTTTAATAATATAATTAGAATAAATAAAATCAGTTAATTAAACACAAAAAAAACCTTATACTTAAAATTTCTTAATATACTACCATACTATATGATTATACAATTTAAAATCTACTTCTTTATTTCTATTTTAACAATATAACAAAATAGTTAGAATCAGTTGATCGATCAAAAAACCTTATCCTTTAAATTTCTTAATATACTACTATCCTTATAATATAAGAGGCCTGTTGCGTGGGTGTTTTTTAGATGTTGATTGAGTTGTTGATACCTGGCATTTATGTGTATTCATTAACTTTGGAACTTTCTGCTTCATTTTGCATGCACAGAATGTCTCCTTTGAGCTTCGCCCTGGGGAAGTGACGGCGTTGGTGGGCCTGAATGGCAGCGGAAAGAGCAGCTGCATCACCCTCCTGGAGCACTTCTACGAACCCCAATCCGGGGAGGTCCTGCTGGACGGAGTCCCAGTTGGGAAATATGAGCACAAGTATCTCCATAGGCAGGTGAGGGAGCAGCCTGGTTGGGAGCCACAGGGTGGGAGGGCAGCTTTTGGCTTTATGCACTTCTGGACTGAACTATTTGGGTCTTTTGGGACTAGAATGGGAGGGGGGCTTCATTCAACAAGGAAGAGAAAATTTATTTATAGAAACATAGAAACATAGAAGACTGACAGCAGAAAAAGACCTCATGGTCCGTCTAGTCTGCCCTTATACCATTTCCTATATTTTATCTTACAATGGATATATGTTTATCCCAGGCATGTTTAAATTCAGTTACTGTGGATTTACCAACCACGTCTGCTGGAAGTTTGTTCCAAGGATGTACTACTCTTTCAGTAAAATAATATTTTCTCACGTTGCTTTTGATCTTTCCCCCAACTAACTTCGGATTGTGTCCCCTTGTTCTTGTGTTCACTTTCCTATTAAAAACACTTCCCTCCTGAACCTTATTTAACCCTTTAACATATTTAAATGTTTCGATCATATCCCCCCTTTTCCTTCTGTCCTCCAGACCATACAGATTGAGTTCATTAAGTCTTTCCTGATACGTTTTATGCTTAAGACCTTCCACCATTCTTGTAGCCCGTCTTTGGACCTGTTCAATTTTGTCAATATCTTTTTGTAGGTGAGGTCTCCAAAACTGAACACAGTATTCCAAATGTGGTCTCACCAGCGCTCTATATAAGGGGATCACAATCTCCCTCTTCCTTCTTGTTATACCTCTAGCTACGCAGCCAAGCATCCTATTTGCTTTTCCTACTGCCCGACCACACTGCTCACCCATTTTGAGACTGTCAGAAATCACATTTATTTATTTGTTTGTTTGTTTATTTATTTATTTTGTCCAATACATAATACACAGTGAAGAGAAAGATATGTAATAATATAAGTAAAGAAAAGAATAGAAGAAAAGATATAAAAGTATAGGTGAACATATTTGAAAGGAAGAAAAGATAAATGAGATAAGGAGGGACAATTGGACAGGGAACGGAAGGCACACTGGTGCACTTATGCACGCCCCTTACTGACCTCTAAGGAACCTGGAGAGATCAATCGTGGATAGTCTAAGGGAAAAATGTTTGGGGTTAGGGGTTGACACTACTGAGTCAGGTAATGAGTTCCACGCTTCGACAACTCAGTTGCTGAAGTCATATTTTTTACAGTCAAGTTTGGAGCGGTTCGTATTAAGTTTGAATCTGTTGCGTGCTCTTGTGTTGTTGTGATTGAAGCTGAAATAGTCATTGACCGGTAGGACGTTGCAGCATATGATCTTGTGGGCAATACTTAAATCATGTTTTAGGCGCCGTAGTTCTAGGCTTTCTAGACCCAGGATTGTTAGTCTATTTTCGTAGGATATTCTGTTTCGAGTGGAGGAATGAAGGGCTCTTCTGGTGAAATATCTTAAAGTTGCCTTAGTGGCATTGCGTCCACCATTTTCTGGGGCAATTTTGGGTGTCAGCCCCATAATTTCTGAAAACCAGAGGTTCTTGCCCCTTTTCTGAGACAGGAAATGCATAGAAAGCATCGTATAGGTCATAAAAATTAGAACTTTAAACTACAAGCACACAAAAACTGCAATGCTCTTAAAATCCAATCGGTTCCAGCCACATCTTCCTAATATTATATGGTCATTTCTACTCTGCATCACCCCTGCCCCTTTCAAAACATCAACAAATGTTGCCCTTCAACCACTCGAGGAGACCTAGGCCTCATCCTGAGATGTGGGGGCACAGTGGTTAGAGTGCAGTAGTGCAGGCTACTTCTGCTGACTGCCAACTGAGTGCAATTTAGCAGTTCGAGTCTCACCACGCGTAAGGCTGTTTCAGCCTTCCATCTTTCTGTGGTCGGTATAATGAGGACCCAAATGGTTGGGGGACAATAGGATGACTCTATTACCCCTCTTAGAGAGGTCTGGAAAGCACTGTGAACTGATATATAAGTCTAAGTGCTGTTGCTATTGCTATCCTGCAGGTGATAAGAATCACAATGGACACTTGTGTTGGTCTCACCCAAACTGCATGGCCTAACATTTCTTCCCTCTCCAGGTCCAGGAGGGAAGTGTTTTTAATAGGAAAGTGAACACAAGAACAAGGGGACACAATCTGAAGTTAGTTGGGGGAAAGATCCAAAGCAACATGAGAAAACATTATTTTACTGAAAGAGTAGTAGATCCTTGGAACAAACTTCCAGCAGACGTGGTAGATAAATCCACAGTAACTGAAATTTAAACATGCCTGGGATAAACATAGATCCATCCTAAGATTAAATACAGGAAATAGTATAAGGGCAGACTAGATGGACCATGAGGTCTTTTTCTGCCGTCAGTCTTCTGTGTTTCTATGTTTCTAAGATCAAAAGCAACATGAGAAAATATTATTTTACTGAATGAGTAATAGATCCTTGGAACAAACCTCCAGCAGACATGGTAGATAAATCCACAGTAACTGAATTTAAACATGACTGGGGTAAACATATATCCATGCTAAGATAAAATACAGGAAATAGTATAAGGGCAGACTAGATGGACCATGAGGTCTTTTTCTGCCGTCAGTCTTCTATGTTTCTATGTAACCATGGAAAGTACTTGATGAGGGGGATCAGTGGTGTTTCTTCCTCAACCCAGCCCTGTTCTGATATGCCTCCCTGTCCAATTGCAGGTGGCCCTCGTGAGCCAGGACCCCGTCTTATTCTCTGGAACAATCAGGGAGAATATCACCTACGGCCTAAAAGGCTGCAGAGAGGAAGATGTGAACAGAGCAGCGAAAGGAGCTGATGCCTTGGGATTCATCCGTGAACTGGAAGGAGGCTTTGATGCAGGTGGGCAAAATCTGTCCCCCCTCGATTCATCCCATAAAATAATAATAATTAATGATAATTTATTAGACTTGTATGCCGCCCCTCTCTGAAGACTCGGGGCGGCTCACAACAGCAATAAAACAGTACAATACAAAAATCTAGGGAGTATATTGCTTTTAATTACAGCAATTTTCCCCATTATAGAAAGTGGGAGCTTCGACCATCTGCAAAAATCTTTGTCCATTTCATTGATTAGTTTATCGTAATTGTCTTTCTTGATAGTGCTGCAATTTGCGGTAATCCATAGTCCTAGGTATTTAACTTTTTTGGCAGTTTTGATTTTGGTAGATTCCTCTAGTTTCAATATCTGCTGTTTTGTCATATTTTTTGTTATCATTTTTGTTTTTTCCCTATTGATTTTTAGTCCGGCAATCTCTCCAAATTTATTTATTTCATTAATTAGAATAGGTCCAGATTTTAAGGGGTCTTGTACAATGAACCATCAATACTATACAATCACAACCACACATAACTCCTAATGGTCAGAGAAGGGGATACATTAATTGTCCCATGCCTGACGATATAGATAGGTCTTCAAGGTCTTGCGGAAGGCGAGGAGAATGGGGGCAGTTTGAATCTCCGGGGGGGATTTGATTCCAGAGGGCTGGGGCCACCACAGAAAAGGCCCCACTTTCCTCCTGGGAAACCCTCCGGCCCTAATTCTTGGATCCTCTGAAGTGAACATCTGCATGCTTTGTTGCATCGTAGACAACTGTTGAATTAGGGATTATTCGTTCCACAGTGGCGCTGAAGAAATGGAGGTTGCAACTAGTCTTTGAAATTCTGACTTTGCCCCCTGCCCTGCAGTCACGTGATCACAATCTGGGTGCTTGGCAACCATCAAACTTACAACAGTTACAGTGCCCCCGCAATCCAGTCATCACCATCGGAAGAGTGGAATGCTTGAGTCAACCTTGAATGTGGTTAGGTTCGAATTGCCAAATTGCAGGCAGCCGGCAGTCAGTAGAAGTACCTGCAGTGCTGCATTCTAACCACTGTGCCAGCCTGGCTCTTTTCTTTTTTATTTTCTTTTCTTTTATTTTCTCTTTCTTTCTTTCTTTCATTCTTTCCTTCTTTCTTTCTTTCCTTCTTTCTTTCTTTCTTTCCTTCTTTCTTTCCTTCTTTCTTTCCTTCTTTCTTTCTTTCTTTCTTTCCTTCCTTCTTTCTTTCCTTCCTTCTTTCCTTCCTTCTTTCTTTCTTTTTCTTTCTTTCTTTCTTTCATTCATTCTTTCTTTCTTTCTTTCCTTCTTTTTATCTTCCTTTCTTTCCTTCCTTCCTGCCTTCTTTCCTTCTTTCTTTCTTTCCTTCTTTTTTTCTTTCTTTCTTTCCTTCTTGCATTCTTTCTTTCATTCATTCTTTCTTTCTTTCCTTCTTTCTTTCTTTCTTTCATTCATTCTTTCTTTCTTTCATTCTTTCTTTCTTTCAATCATTCATTCTTTCCTTCCTTCCTTCCTTCCTTCTTTCTCTTTCTTTCTTTCTTTCTTTTATTTGACATCACCCAATCCCATGGGACTCAGGGCAGCTTACAATAAAATGATACAACACAATAATTGCTCTACATTTTTCTTATGATCTAATACTGTAATTTCCTTTTCAAGTTCTTTTTCTCCTTGTTCTGCTGCTTTGTAGAGTTGGACGTGTTCATTCTTTTGTAGTGACTCCTAATACAAAACATATTGTGCAGAATACATTTAGAACTTAATTGTGTGCAGTGAGTAATTGGGTTGTATGCTTTTCAAACAGGTTTTACATAAGAACACTCATGAAACTTTGGTCCTGTGGAAGACACCGTCCATAACAGGACTAGGCTGCATCTATTGGAATCTGTTAAGGGTTTTTTTTGGAAACAAATAGCAAAACAGATTGTAACAGCATCATTAATGTTCTGTGATGTGGTATAAAAATGTGGCATCATGTTTTACGAGTACATCACTTAGCAACGGAAACTCCAGTCTCACTGGCTGCTGTAAACTGAGGATTAGGTTATACTGATGGTTCTAACTGAAACGAAACAGAAAAACAGAGTTTAAAACACTAGAGCGGAAAAGAGAATTCAAACAGAGCTTATTGCACTGTTGAGCTGTTTAAAAAAATTACAGGGCTTAAAAATCTTTCCCACAACTATTAAAGGGGATGGGAAAAATTGAAACCAGAGAATTTGATTTAAGCTTTGCAAGCCAGATGGCAAAGATGAGAACTCGTGGTAGCACTATATAAATGGTAGCACTATATAAACACAAAATTTACTTATTGTTTAGATTTAAACATATAGAACTTTATTTTATGATGTAGGTGACATATTATGAATACAGTGTTCCCTCGATTTTCGTGGGTTCGAACTTCGCGAAAAGTCAATACCATGGGTTTTCAAAAATATTAATTAAAAAATACTTTGCGGTTTTTCCTGCTATACCACGGTTTTTCCTGCCCGATGACGTCCTATATCATCAAACTTTCGTCCACTTTTAATAAATATTTTTTTAATAAACTTTAATAAAGAAACATGGTGAGTAATAATCTAAAAAGTTGCTAAGGGAATGGGAAATTGCAATTTAGGGGTTTAAAGTGTTAACGGATGGCTTGTGATACTGTCCATAGCCAAAAATAGTGTATTTACTTCCGCATCTCTACTTCATGGAAATTCAACTTTCGCAGGCGGTCTCGGAACGCATCCCCTGCGAAAATCAAGGGAACACTGTAGTTTCTTTTACTAAAGATACATATATAGAGAGAGAATTTTTAATTAGCTATATGATATCAGATTAAATTTACATAAAAGAGATTTTATTATTCTTTACATTGTTGTAACCTATCGTAGTAAGACGGTGAGGGAAAAATTTTAAATTAGAATTTTAAAAATTGCTAATAATGTACAAAATTAACAGAAAATTTTATACGGGGAGAGATAAGACCCTCCACCGAGCGAGTAATGAGAAAAGAAATGTGTGTATATGATTGATTTAAAGCATTGTTGTTGTGTTTATAACTATATATTATTTCATGGTGGAGAAAAATAAAAAATCTTATACCGGAAGAACTATTAAAGGGGATGGGATCTTTTTCTCTCCTCCAGAATTTTTACACTTAAAGCAAGAGAAGAAAATTACATTTCCTTCTGCCCACTTTGGACAGTGATGGGCTTTCGGAGCAACAAGATTTAAGGGATAGCTTTGTTTTGCTCACCTTCATCTCTCTTACTTACCTTCCTGCAGAGGTGGGAGAAAAAGGGGGCCAGCTGTCTATGGGGCAGAAGCAACGGCTGGCCATTGCCCGGGCCTTGATCCGTGACCCCAAAGTCTTGGTGCTGGATGAAGCCACAAGTGCTCTGGACCCCGAGAGCGAAGCTGCAGTAAGTGCTAGGAACTCGTAAGGGGGTCTGGGGTGGACCTGGACTGGGTTACTTCAAGGGCTCTGGAGGGCTTGATCTGGATTTTTCTGAGGTGACAAAGCAGGAAAACTAGGTTTATTCATACTTCCCCCTCCCAAGTACCTAACCTTCCCCCCACCCCCCATTTCTATGGCACCTGAAGCAAGCAGGCAGTGTAAAAGTCAGCGAAGCAGTGGAAGTGATGTGCCGGTGCCTGGAGGCTGTTGGGGTCTGGATGGGTGTCAACAGACTCAAACTCAACCCGGATAAGACTGAGTGGCTGTGGGTTTTGCCTCCCAAGGACAATTCTATCTGTCTGTCCATCACCCTGGGGGGGGAATCACTAATCCCCTCAGAGAGGGTCCGCAACCTGGGCGTCCTCCTCGATCCACAGCTCACATTAGAGAACCATCTTTCAGCTGTGGCGAGGGGAGCGTTTGCACAGGTTCGCCTGGTGCACCAGTTGCGGCCCTATTTGGACCGGAAGTCACTGCTCACAGTCACTCATGCCCTCATCACCTCGAGGCTCGACTACTGTAACGCTCTCTACATGGGGCTACCTTTGAAAAGTGTTCGGAAACTCCAGATCGTGTAGAATGCAGCTGCGAGAGTTATCATGGGCTTTCCTAAATACGCCCATGTCACACCAACACTCCGCAGTCTGCATTGGTTGCCGATCAGTTTCCGGTCACAATTCAAAGTGTTGGTTATGACCTATAAAGCCCTTCATGGCACCGGACCAGAATATCTCTGAGACCGCCTTCTGCCGCACGAATCCCAGCGACCAGTTAGGTCCCACAGAGTTGGCCTTCTCCGGGTCCCGTCAACTAAACAATGTCATTTGGTGGGACCCAGGGGAAGAGCCTTCTCTGTGGCGGCCCCGACCCTTTGGAACCAACTCCCCCCAGATATCAGAGTTGCCCCCACCCTCCTAGCCTTTCGTAAACTCCTTAAAACCCACCTCTGTCGTCAGGCATGGGGGAATTGATACTTTCCCTCCCCCTAGGCTTATAAAATTTATGCATGGTATGTTCGTATGTATGATTGGTTTCTAAATTGGGGTTTTTAAATTAACTTAAATATTGGATTTGTTTACATTGTATTATTATTGCTGTGAGCCGCCCCGAGTCTGCGGAGAGGGGTGGCATACAAATCTGATTAATAAATGAATGAATGAATGGATGAATGAATAAAAGCTGACATATTGAGGAGGAGGGCTGTGTGGACAACTGTCGTTTCAGGAAGATTACATGCAGTGGAGCAAAAACATAGCAATTTTGGTCTCTCTGTATCAAATTCCTATAATGTTCTTGCGGATTTAAATAGTAAGGATGTTGTAGGTATTAGCAAGGCCCCTCAGGCAGAGAATGAGGGGATGTTCAAAGGGGAAGTTGTTGTAAATGAGGTGCATAGTGTCACCAAACCATCAAGTGCAGTTAGTAGAAATAAAAAGAGGACACATTTTCTTGTGGGTGACTCGACTGTTAGAGGTGTTGATTTGGGACAGAGTAAGGATGTGGTGAAGCTGGTGAGGTGTCTCCCAGGGGCCACTGCCAGCAGGGATAGGAGGCGGATTACAAACATTGTCAAGGCTGTGAGTAAAGGTAATAATGTTGATGTGGTGGTGCATCTTGGCACCAATGATTTGTGCCAGAGAAATGTTAATGTAGTAAAAAGAGATTTTCAATGTCTAAGTGTGGAGCTGGGTAAAATAACTGATTCAGTGACTTTCTCAGAGGTGTTACCGGTTTGTGGCTGTTCGGTCGGGCTCTCTGGTAGGCTCCTCCCGAAAATTCATAGGTGCAAATTTTAGACACACACACGTTTGAAAATTCAAAACAATGTTCTTTATAATGAAAATTCACTTAAACTAAGCCCTCTTTTTGTATAGCAAAGAGCACTCGTCTCCAAACAAACTGGTAATTTGTACAAGTCCCTTATCAGTTCTGTGATACTTAGCTTGCAGCTGTGAGGCAATTCAGTCCTTCTTTTTTCACAAACTGAAACACACTTTGCCCTGGTTTAGTTTCACAACGGGGAAAAATCAGCACACCAAGGTCGAAGTCAGCAAGGCAGGCACAAAACACAACGATCAGATAATCCTCCACAATGGCCAAACCCACAAGCTGCTATTTATAGCAGCCTCACTAATTACCACAGCCCCACCCAACCACAGGTGGCCTCATTTTCTTTGATAATAATCTCTCAGTTGTTGCTGCCTATGCATCGCTCTCCGCATGCGTGGCTGTATCATTAACTCTTTTTCCGAATCCAAGGAGGAGCTAGATAATTGATCTCCTTCTGAGCTGTCTGCCACACTCTCCTCCTTCCTGTCACTCATGTCTTCTTGGTCAGAGGCGCCTTCATCAGCAGATTCCACTGGGAGCAAAACAGGCCTGCGGCATGTGGATGTCTCCCCCACATCCACAGTCCTTGGAGCAGGAGCTGGGCCAGAGCTAACCAAAACATCCCCCACCCCCCATTTCTATGGCAGCTGAAGCAAGCAGGCAGTGTGAAAGCTGACACATTGTGGGCGAATAATAGGACCTAAGAGAACATTATTTTTATAATTACAATTTTATGAAACACATTGCATGTGTGCAATAGGGTTCATATTCCTGGAGGGGTCTGTAATATGGTAAATGATTTAACTTTACTAGATAAATGGTCAAAGCAATGGAAACTGCAGTTTAATGTTTCCAAATGTAAAATAATGCACTTGGGGACAAGGAATCCTCAATCTGAGTATTGCATTGGCAGTTCTGTGTTAGCAAAAACGTCAGAAGAGAAGGATTTAGGGGTAGTGATTTCTGACAATCTCAAAATGGGTGAGCAGTGTGGTCGGGCGGTAGGAAAAGCAAGTAGGATGCTTGGCTGCATAGCTAGAGGTATAACAAGCAGGAAGAGGGAGATTGTGATCCCGCTCTATAGAGCACTGGTGAGACCACATTTAGAATACTTTGTTCAGTTCTGGAGACCTCACCTACAAAAAGATTTTGATAAAATTGAACGGGTCCAAAGACAGGGTACAAGAATGGTGGAAGGTCTTAAGTATAAAACGTATCAGGAAAGACTTCATGAACTCAATCTGTATAGTCTGGAGGACAGAAGGAAAAGGGGGGATATGATCGAAACATTTAAATATGTTAAAGGGTTAAATAAGGTTCAGGAGGGAAGTGTTTTTAATGGGAAAGTGAACACAAGAACAAGGGGACACAATCTGAAGTTAGTTGGGGGAAAGATCAAAAGCAACGTGAGAAAATATTATTTCACTGAAACAGTAGTAGATCCTTGGAACAAACTTCCAGCAGACGTGGTTGGTAAATCCACAGTAACTGAATTTAAACATGCCTGGGATAAACATATATCCATCCAAAGATAAAAATATAGGAAATAGTATAAGGGCAGACTAGATGGATCATGAGGTCTTTTTCTGCCGTCAGTCTTCTATGTTTCTATATATAATTTATATACATACACATATATTTATTGTTTAGTATTTGTTTTAAATCCCTTGGTAAAAGGGGAAATAAAGAAGTAGACAGTTAGAAATGCATTTAGCAGTTGTCCTCAACGGTTGTAAGTTGAGGACTATATGTATTGATTTCACCAGCATGTCTGGCTGGTGAAATCAATACAGGTAGTCCTCGACTCAACCGACTGACCAACTGACAAGTCTACCATACATAAAATTAAAACAGCACATTTATTTATTTTTACCTTTATTTATTTATTTCTGCCCTTGTTACTTTGTAAGTAATTCAAGGCAGAGAACACAATAATACGCTTTCCTCCTCTTATTTTCCCGACAACCACAAACCTGTGAAGTGGGCTGGGTTGAGAGAGAATGACTAGGCCAAGGAGTTCTGTGACAATTTGCTGTGGCTAACTCGCCACAGCCAACTTCCCACAGCCCACTCACTGGGAGACAAGGGTTACACCAATATCAAAGAAATGGTGGAATAGAGTCATTAAAGAAAAGATACAAAAGGAGGGACAGAATGAAATGTGAATGACAAAACTTACATATTTTTAAATTTATTTTACATAATTACATTGAATTGTTAAATTTTCCTAGAGCGATTGGCCATGGTGAGTTGGTTGCAGCAAGTTGGGATGAGGAGTTGGCGGTGGAGAGTTAGTGGTGGAGAGTTAGTGGTGAAGAGTTGGTGGTGGAGAGTTGGTGGTGGAGAGTTGGTGGTGGAGAGTTAGTGGTGGAGAGTTGGTGGTGAAGAGTTGGTGCTGGAGTGTTGAGTTGGTGATGGAGAGGTGGTGGTGGAGAGTTGATAGTGGAGAGTTGGTGGAGAGTTCAGTTGGTGATGGAAAGTTGGTGGTGAAGAGTTGAGTTGGTAACTGGAGAGTTGGTGGTAGAGAGTTGAGTTGGTGGTGGAGAGTTGAGTTGGTGGTACAGAGTTGAGTTGGTGATGGAGAGGTGGTGGTGGAGAGTTGATAGTGGAGAGTTGGTGGAGAGTTCAGTTGGTGATGGAGAGTTGGTGGTGGAGAGTTGAGTTGGTAACTGGAGAGTTGGTGGTAGAGAGTTGAGTTGGTGGTGGAGAGTTGAGTTGGTGGTACAGAGTTGAGTTGGTGGTGGAGAGGGTGGTGGAGAATTGGTGGTGGAGAGTTGAGTTGGTAACTGGAGAGTTGGTGGTAGAGAGTTGAGTTGCTGGTGAAGAGTTGGTGGTGGAGAGTTGAGTTGGTGGTGGAAAGTTGGTGGTACAGAGTTGAGTTGGTGATGGAGAGGGTGGTGGAGAGTTGAGTTGGTGGTGGAGAGTTGAGTTGGTAGTGGAGAGGGTGGTGGGGAATTGGTGGTGGAGAGTTGGTGGTAGAGAGTTGATGGTGGAGAGTTGGTGCTGGAGAGTTGAGTTGGTGATGGAGAGTTGGTGGTGGAGAGTTGAGTTGGTAACTGGAGAGTTGGTGGTAGAGAGTTGAATTGATGGTGAAGAGTTGGTGGTGGAGAGTTGAGTTGGTGGTGGAAAGTTGGTGGTACAGAGTTGAGTTGGTGGTGGAGAGTTGGTGGTGGAGAGTTGGTGGTGGAGAGTTGAATTGGTGATGGAGGGTTGGTGGTAGAGAGTTGAGTTGGTGATGGAGAATTGGTGGTGGACAGTTGTCCCATTCCACAAAGTCAACTCACTGACCTTTATGGACTAAAACTCATAATCTCCATTTTAGCCTGATGCCTTGACCGCTGGATCAAACTAAATGTAGCCTAACAAGAAAATATTATTACAGGAAGAAATCAAATATTTGGATAGAGCATTCCCCTGCCAGTGAAGCCCACAGGATTGTTGGTATTGGGGAGGGAGGTGAAAAGGGCAGCAACTCAACTCTGTGCTAGTTAGAGATTAACAGATTGCAGATAATGGACACAAACTCCTTTCCCTTCTCAACTCTTTTGTAAGAATGAGGTTTCAGGACCAGTCATTAATCACTGTTTTCAGTGCTGTCATAACCTCAATTGCTAAACAAATGTTTGTAATTGAGGGTTATTGTATTCGGTCTGTTTTAGGGGTATAGGGTATAGGGTCTCCTGCACCAGCAGTGCACTATAACAGCGTTTCCTAACCGGTGTGCCGCGGCACACTAGTGTGCCGCGAGACACAGCCAGGTGTGCTGCGAAGTCTTTGGAAGCTCCAGCTGGGCGGAGCGCTGCCAGTACCGGACCGCCAGTGCCTCCGACCTGGAGCTCCCACTCGCAGCTGTCCCCCGGCTGCTGCCCGATGCAGCTGTTTCCGGCGCTCTCCTTCTGGGCCCCAAAGAAGGAAGGCAGGAAAAAGGAGGCAGGGGCGGGGAGGTGCGGCAGTAGGAGTAAAGGGAGCCGCGGCCGCCCCTGCCTCCCCATGGTGCCTCCGGCCAAACGCGCCCCTGGCTTCTCTGCCCTGCCCCATAGCCCGCCCGATCTGCCCACTCGCCGCCGCCTCCTGTCTTGGGGCGCGATCTGCCCCCTCTCCTCTGCTGCCAGAGAGAGAATGGAGGGCGCCGTTGTCTTCGCCTCCGCCCGCCGGCTCTGCAACTAAGAGGCAGCAACCATCAGCCCCCTCGCTCTCCCAGACGTCCCCAGCACCCGGCCACGCACCGCCTCCCGTTAGCCCGGCCGACTTTTCCCTGCTGCCGTTTTCTCTTCATGGCACAAAGCCACACAGTCCCGGACTCCCGGATCGCTCGCTTCTCCGGCCAGCAAGCCGGCTGCCCGATGCGGCGCTTTCCTGGGCAGATGGCTTTGCTGACCGGAGAAGCTCTCTCTTTCTTTTTCTCTCTGTTGCTGGCGTAGTGGATCCTGTCCAAAACGAGGCCAATGAGGTGATGCGCAAGTGGCCTGTGCACTTGGCACCCAAGTCAGACAGTGAGGAGGCTGGTGAGGACTCGGTGCCAGAGGCAGAGACTCAGCCAGGGCCTTCAGAACCTCCAGCACCTCACACCATGATGAGGAAGAAGAGGAGGGCCTCTCCTTAATGCATGGGGATGCAGAGCTGCCAAAAGGCAGGAATAGCTACTCAGAAGGAGGTCTCCTCACGAGTAGACTTGGGGCTAATTGGCCATTCACCAAGCCTACTTAAGGAATGAGGATGAGGGGAAAAACTCTGCAGGAAACAACTCATTTGATAGTTTGTTTGTTCATGCTTCTTGTTTGGAAAAACCTCTGCTCAGCATATCTGTTTTGGCTTCCATTTTGTGAACTTATTACCAACCTCCATAAGCTTCCTGTGATATCCAGGACTAATTACTGTACTTATCTTTGCTTTATGATTTTATGGACGTATCCCAGCTGTTAATGTCCTATGTTGAACAGCTGTTCTTTTTTCAAGAAAAGACTGATTTAAGATTTAGTTGTATGTGAACACTAATAAGCCAGTTCATTAACAGGGGTTAATTAAATATAGGTTTGAACAAACGGCATGTGTGCTGTGTTTTCTCTTGTCTGTAGCTGGGGCAGAAAATGTTCCTTTTTATTCGTATTCATTTCATGTATTCAAATCATGTTTTCACCTTTTATATATCACCTAATATGTGCTAGACCAAAGGTAGGCAAAGTTGGCTCTTCTATCACTGGTGGACTTCAGCCGCCCTGAGTCTTCGGAGAAGGGTGGCATGCAAATCAAATCAATCAATCAATCAATCAATCAATTCAACTCCCAGAATTCCTGAGCCAACCAGAATACCTCCGGAACCGCCTTCTACCGCACGAATCCCAGTGGCCGATAAGGTCCCACAGAGTTGGCCTTCTCCGGGTCCCGTCGACCAAACAATGTTGTTTGGCGGGCCCCAGGGGAAGAGCCTTCTCTGTGGCGACCCCAGCCCTCTGGAATCAACTCCCCCCAGAGATTAGAATGGCCCCCACCCTCCTTATATTTCGCAAATTACTTAAGACCCACCTGTATCGCCAGGCATAGAGGAACTGAGACACTTTCCCCAGGCTTTTATATTTCATGTTTGGTATGTGTGTGCTGCATGGTTTTAAATGATGGGGTTTTATATATGTTTTTTAATATTGGATTTGTTTTACTGCTATATTGTTTTATTATTGTTGTGAGCCGCCCCAAGTCTTCGGAGAGGGGCGGCATACAAGTCCAATAAATAATAATAATAATAATTATTATTATTATTATTATTATTATCATCATCATCATCATCATCATCATCATCATCATCATGCTAGCTCAGGAATTCTGGGAGTTGAAGTCCACATATCATAGAAGAGCCAACTTTGCCCATTCCTGTGCTAGACTGACTGACTGACTGACTGACTGACTGAATAAATAAATAAATCTCTTCTGGATCATTGCTTCCTTTCCCAGATCCAGCGGTCTGTGCAGAACAGTGGGACTCAGACGGTGCTGGTGATTGCTCACCGGATGCATACGGTGGAGAACGCAGACAAGATTGTGGTGCTGGAAGGAGGGGAGGTTGTGGAGGAGGGGACTCACATGGAGCTGATGGGCCAGAGGGGCCCCTACTACAGACTGGTGGAAAGGACACAGGCGGAGTGACTTCCGGAGTTGCAACGGAGATGCTCAGTCACAGGATCCACTGCTTTTGTACATGCCAAAGGCGTGATTGGCTGGGGAAATTGACAACAGCGCTCTCCTAGGGAGAGGGACCCAGATGCTGGCCTGTCTAGCAGCTCTTGGCCAATCAAGGGTGGCTGAATTGCAGCCATTTGGAAGAGGACCTGTTCTGTCGGGCTCTCTGGTAGAATCCTCCCGAAAATTCAAAGGTACAAATTTCAGACACACACGTTTGAAAATTAAAAACAATGTTCTTTATACTGAAAATTCAAATAAACTAAGCACTCTTTTTGTATAGCAAAGAGCACTCATCTCCAAACAACCTGGTAATTTGTACAAGTCCCTTATCAGTTCTTAGATACTTAGCTTGCAGCTGTGAGGCAATTCACAGTCCTTCTTCTTTCACAAAGTGAAACACACTTTGCTCTGCTTTAGTTTCAAAGCGGGGGAAAATCAGCACACCAAGGTCGAAGTCAGCAAGGCAGGCACGAAATGCAACAATCAGATAATCCTCCACAATGGCCAAACCCACACGCTGCTATTTATAGCAGCCTCACTAATTACCACAGCCCCACCCAACCACAGGTGGCCTCATTTTCTTTGATAATAATCTCTCAGTTGTTTCTTCCTATGCATTGCTCTCAGCATGTGTGGCTGTATCATTAACTCTTGTTCCGAATCCAAGGAAGAGACAGATAATTGATCTCCTTCTGAGCTGTCTGCCAAACTCTCCTCTTCCCTATCACTCATGTCTTCTTGGTCAGAGGAGCCTTCATCAGCAGATTCCACCGGGAGCAAAACAGGCCTGCGGCATGTGGATGTCTCCCCCACATCCACATTCCTTGGGGCAAGAGCTGGGCCAGAGCTAACCACAACACGGACCTTATCTTTTTTTTTCACCTGGGCACATTATTGTGGTGTTAAGTAGCAACCTGGGCCCTGGAAACACCACTGTGGAAAGTGCAAAATCCTGTTTTCAAGCAGCTGTCTTGTTTAGTAAACACATCAATGCAGCCATTATTCCTTTGTTCAAATATGGCATATGAGCACTTTTTATACAACCTGCTCTTTTACTGCACGTTTTAATATGGCTCACCACAGCTTGACTTCCTCTTTGTTTTGCTAAATAAAGTACAGGGATACCTTGTCTTACAAACTTAATTGGTTCAGGGACGAGGTTCTTAAGGTGAAAAGTTTGTAAGACGAAACAATGTTTCCCATAGGAATCAATGGAAAAGCGATTAATGCGTGCAAGCCCAAAATTCACCCTTTTTGCCAGCCGAAGCACCCATTTTTTGCGCTGCTGGGATTCCCCTGAGGTTCCCCTCCATAGGAAACCCCACCTCAGGACTTCTGTGTTTTTGCGATGCTGCAGGGGAATCCCAGCAGGGAATCCCAGCATTGCAAAAACAAGTGCTTCGCTGGCAACGGATGTCCGGAGGTGGGGTTTCCCATGGAGGGGAGCCTCAGGGGACTCCCAGAAGCTCAAAAGCGGTCGCTTCGCTGGCAACGGAAATCCAGAGGTGGGGCATCCCAGCGGCGGCGGTGGGTTTGTAAGGTGAAAATAGTTTGTAAGAAGAGGCAAAAAAATCGTAAACCCCGGGTTTGTATCTCGAAAAGTTTGTATGATGAGGTGTTTGTAAGATGAGGTATCACTGTATCTATGATCCCTTTTAGTTCGTGCAAATCTGTATTTGGATGGAAGTCACACTGACCGGTCTCCCTTAGTGTGGTTAGCGAATCCCACAAAATAGTTGCATCGTTCAAATTTCTACTACTGAAAAGTGATATTTTTATGGAAAACAGGGCGGTACCTTTTAGTTCCATGGAAATAGGCAGAGTGAAAAATAATTGTATGTTTCTGTATTTTTATTAATAAAATGTAACAGTAAAACATTGAAGGAATATATTTGTATATCTCCTGTTCTTTGGTGTACTTGTTTTGAGCTTTCCTTGAACGGAACCTTCCATTCCTCCGTTTTGCACAATTACTGTCTATAGCTCCAATTGTTTAGAATTAACAGAATAACAGAATTGGAAGGGAACATGGAGGTCTTCTGGTCCACTCCAATCAAGCAGGGGACCCTATACCAGCGATGGTGAATTTTTTAGAGACCGAGTGCCCAAACTGCAATTCAAAGCCCACTTATTTATTGCAAAGTGCCAACATAGCAATTTACCCTGAATAATGAGGTTTTACCACCTAAAATAATGATTAAAAAGGCACAGTTCAGCTAATGTTTCTTTAAAAAGCATAATAAATGCACTTTTATGCCCCTTCATTTTTTTTCTGCTTTTGAAATATTACGTTTAACAATAAAAACGAAAAACTTTAGTAATATAAATTCTCTGTTTTCCTCTGGCTGGGAAGGAGAAGAAAGGAGGGGAAAAGCCATTTCCAATTGCACTTTCAATTTCTAGAGGCTAAGGGAAGAGACCCTGGCTGGGATCTGAGACCTAGTGAGAGAAGGAGGAGAGAAAGGTAGTGGCCCATGTGCTGTTAGGCATGCGAATCATATAACTATGAACCAAAAATAGTGATAATACATTCAGGGGTAGTGCGCTCGAGGCTGAATCTATTTTATTTCAAAATGACTGGCTTGCTTCAATGTAATACTTGTTTTACAGCTGTGTTTTGAAGTACTATTTTCAAATTTGGATACTAGTCTACGTGGACAAATTAACAAATTACTAATCTACATGGATATATTACCTATCTAGAATCTCTAATCTGTGCTGTGCAAGCAGAAATCAGGTGCAAAATTTATTTATTTATTTTGTCCAATACACAATAATACACAATGAAGATTATAGTCTACAGAGAGGGGCGGCATACAAATCTAATACAGTGTTCCCTCGATTTTCGCGGGTTCGAACTTTGCGAAAGTCTATACCACGGTTTTTCAAAAATATTAATTAAAAAATACTTTGCGGTTTTTTCCCCTATACCACGGTTTTTCCCGCCCGATTGCATCATATGTCATCACCAAACTTTTGTCCACCTTTAATAAATATCTGTTTTAATAAACTTTAATAAAGAAACATGGTGAGTAATAATCTAAATAGTTGCTAAGAGAATGGGAAATTGCAATTTAGGGGTTTAAAGTGTTAAGGGATGGCATGTGATACTGTTCATAGCCAAAAATAGTGTATTTACTTCCGCATCTCTACTTCGCGGGAATTCAACTTTCGCAGGCGGTCTCGGAACGCATCCCCCGCAAAAATCGAGGAACACTGTAAATAATAATAATAGAATGGATAGAATAGAATTTTATTGGCCAAGTGTGATTGGACACACAAGGAATTTGTCTTGGTGCATATGCTCTCAGCGTACATAAAATAAAATATACATTTGTCAAGAATCATGTGGTACAACACTTACTGATTGTCATAGGGGTCAAATAAGCAATGATGAAGCAATATTAATAAAAATCTTAGGATATAAACAACAAGTTACAGTCATACAGTCAACATGGGAGGAAATGGGTGATACGAATGATGAGAAAAACTAGTAGAATAGAAGTGCAGATTTAGTAGAAAGTCTGACAGTGTTGAGGGAATTATTTGTTTAGTAGAGTGATGGCGTTCGGAAAAAAACTGTTCTTGTGTCTAATAATAATATAGAGGATATAGGAGAGAAGATATATGAGATATAGGAGAGACTGTAGGACAGGGGACGGAAGACACTCTAGTGCATTTATGTAAATTCAGCCATTCCATTCGAATGAGCCATATTACCAGCCCCCTCTATCACAAAGATCCTGCAGGAGAAGGGGAACATGGACAACTGTGGGATCTGGCAGGGTAAGAGCTGTGAAAAACAAATGCAATGCTTATGCTGTGTCCCAGTGTAACCGGGTGCCGTGGTTGACCTTCATAGGGACACTAAAGCGACAGGTCAAGGTACCTATGATAACGATAACTCAAATAAGCAGGGGATCATGGTCCAAGATGACTCATCAGGGAAAGTGAAAAGTATGAATCATCAGTCACACAAGAGCAACAACGCATCCAAAAAGAGAAGCCATCTTCTAGTTGGTGATTCAATTGTAAGGGATGTAAATTTAGGAAAGGACAAAGAGGTTTTGAAAGAGGTCATTTGTCAGCCAGGTGCTACTGCCAGCTGAGACAAGAGGCATATTTTTAAGATAATCAAAAATGCCAGTAAGGACTGCGATGTTGATGATATTATACATCTTGGCACAAACGATCTGTCCTAAAAAGATGTACTGTCTGTGCAGAATGACTTCCAGAGCTTGGGATATGAACTTAGCAGTGTAGGTTGTGTTCTGCCGGGCTCTCTGCACGAGCCACTAATTAAATGCAAAGGTAGCAAGAGCAGACACACACACGTGAAAAGTTAAGAATACTGTCTTTATCCAAAGAAAAATATAACCAAAACATCCTTTTGGTAGTCGAGGGGCTCACCTTCAAAGCAAACAGACTTAAATGCAGTGAAAAAACAAAACAAAACAAACTCAAAGCAATTAACAAGTAGTTGTGAAGTCGTCACAGCTACTCTCCTTCAATCGTTTTCCAACTCACACGTCTGATTATGATTTAAGTTCAGGGTCCTGATATCAAAGCCCAGAGTCCTTGGAGAATCCGGAGAGTCAAGCCACATCCACTATCACGAACAGATAATCTTCCACACTGAGAGGCCGGCACGCTGACCATTTAACAGCAGCCCTAGTTAGTTGAACCACACCCAACCACAGGTGAACTCTCTTATCTCTTGTAATACCTACGTAGCTGCTCTTTTCTATTCATGGCCCTTCGCCTGCGTATGTCAATAACTGCTTCTTCATCAGAGTCCAGCGAAGATAAGGAGGAGGATAGAAACATAGAAGTCTGACAGCAGAAAAAGATTATAGTCCAAAAGTAAAATCCATATAATGTCCAAATAAAGTTCTAATCAGGGTCAAGAAATTTCTTCAAAAACAATATAAACCACAATCTAAACTGAAAGTACCTTAAAATATTAGTCCTGGTACTTTAATAGAAACATAGAAACATAGAAGTCTGACGGCAGAAAAAGACCTCACGGTCCATCTAGTCTGCCCTTATACTATTTTCTGTATTTTATCTTAGGATGGATATATGTTTATCCCAGGCTTGTTTAAATTCAGTTACTGTGGATTTATCTACCATGTCTGCTGGAAGTTTGTTCCAAGGATCTACTACTCTTTCAGTGAAATAATATTTTCTCATGTTGCTTTTGATCTTTCCCCCAACTAACTTCAGATTGTGTCCTCTTGTTCTTGTGTTCACTTTCCTATTAAAAACACTTCCCTCCTGGACCTTATTTAACCCTTTTAACATATTTAAATGTTTCGATCATGTCCCCCCCTTTTCCTTCTGTCCTCCAGACTATACAGATTGAGTTCATTCAGTCTTTCCTGATACGTTTTATGCTTAAGACCTTCCACCATTCTTGTAGCCCGTCTACAGGATGAATTGCTTCCTAATTGGCTGTCTGCCATGACCCCCTCTGAGGGTCTCATTTCGCAGTCACTCCCTGCTTCCGACAAAGCAGTCAGCAGTAAAACAGGCCTTTGACACTGGGAGGATTCACCCACATCCACCCGCACAGTCCTTGGGACAGGAGCTGGCCCAGAGCCAACCACAACAAGGTTGTATACATCTCTGCCGGATGCTCACAGTGGTGTGGAAGAAGGCTTTAGGGTGCCATTCAAAGCTTTTGCCCCATTGCAAAGGATGCTTCTTCTTGTCCAGCAGCAGGTTCGTCATGCTACCTGATGCTAAACAAGGCTCATGACTACCGTGCACCTGCCGAGTACAAGAACTCAGGCAGCCGCTCCACCCTGCCTGGCTACCTTCTCTTCCAGTCTAGAAGCAATGTGCAACTGGGAAAACACTCCCCAGGGGTAGTGATTTCAGACAGTCTCAAAATGGGTGAGCAGTGCAGTCAGGCGGTAGGGAAAGCAAGTAGGATGCTTGGCTGCATAGCTAGAGGTATAACAAGCAGGAAGAGGGAGATTGTGATCCCCTTGTATAGAGTGCTGGTGAGGCCACATTTGGAGTACTGTGTTCAGTTCTGGAGACCTCACCTACAAAAAGATATTGACAAAATTGAACGGGTCCAAAGACGGGCTACAAGAATGGTGGAAGGTCTTAAGCATAAAACGTATCAGGAAAGACTTAATGAACTCAATCTGTATAGTCTGGAGGACAGAAGGAAAAGGGGGGACATGATCGAAGCATTTAAATATGTTAAAGGGTTAAATAAGGTCCAGGAGGGAAGAGTTTTTAATAGGAAAGTGAACACAAGAACAAGGGGACACAATTTGAAGTTAGTTGGGGAAAAGATCAAAAGCAACGTGAGAAAATATTATTTTACTGAAAGAGTAGTAGATCCTCGGAACAAACTTCCAGCAGACGTGGTAGATAAATCCACAGTAACTGAATTTAAACATGCCTGGGATAAACATAGATCCATCCTAAGATAAAATACAGGAAATAGTATAAGGGCAGACTAGATGGACCATGAGGTCTTTTTCTGCCGTCAGACTTCTATGTTTCTATGTTTCTATCCAGGGAAATCGATTGACAGGGACCACACATGTCCCCCCTGGCATCGCTCCGCCCCGCCCAGGGGGGTGCAACGCTCTATTTGAGAAGGACCTTGGAGAAGGCTGGCATATAAATCTAATAAACTGAATTGAATTGAATTGACTGTATTAAACAGATAAAATACACACAAGAAAAAAAGAAGAAAACCTCCCATCTTTATCCCCAGAAAGCATAATGAAAATTAACAACCTATAAAGATCTTTTAAGTAAAACCAACTCTTCATCCTATTCTTCACCCCATCCTCTATAAACCCATCTCTAAAACCTCACCTTTAACCTTCAATCTCTATTTACCAAGACTAAACAGCAAAATCCCATTAATGGGGTTACGCAATCTACGGTAACTATTTATTTAATTGGACTTGTGTGCTGCCCCTCTCCGTGGACTCGGAGCGGCTCACAACATATACCAAAATACATAACAATAGTTTGTCCAATTAATATGCTAAAACAAAAGGATTCTTAAAATTCTAATTTAAAATATTCATTCACACAATAACCACGCTGTCTTTGAAGCCAATTTGAAATCTTTTGATCCAACAATTAGTAACATTTATTTATTTATTTATTTATTTATTTATTTATTTATTTATTTATTTATTCATTCAATTTTTATGCCGCCCTTCTCCTTAGACTCAGGGCAGCTTACAACATGTTAACAATAGCACTTTTTTTTAACAGAGCTAGACTATTGCCCCCACAATCCGGGTCCTCATTTTACCCACCTCGGAAGGATGGAAGGCTGAGTCAACCTTGAGCCGGTGATGAGATTTGAACCTCTGACCTTCAGATCTACAAGTCAGCTTCAGTGGCATGTAATGTATTCATTTCTCCTCTGCTCCTCAATTATAATAAAAGATCCTCGGTGATGCAGTGGTTAAAAGTGCAAGCTACTTCTGCTGATCACCAGCTGCCATCAATTTGCAGATCGGATCTCAGTAGGCACAAGGTTGATTCAGCCTTCCATCCTTCCCAGATGGGTAAAATGAGGACCCAGATTGTTGGGGTCAATACACTTACTCTCTTTAAAATGGGTAGAGAGGGCTGTAAGGCACTGTGAAGCGGTATATAAGTCTAAATGCTATTGCTATAAAAAGAGATTACTGATTCAATGATGAAAGACCCAAAAAATCTTTCTTGGTCCCAGCATGCAGGAAGGGTCTCCTAAGAGTCCGGTCGAATTCAGGAAAAAGCAGATCCATCTTCATTCCTCACTCTTTATGCTGTTAGTGTCCACTACAAAGAGGAGGGAGAAAGTATCCAAGGGTTAGTTTATTTATTTTTATTTTATGTATTCATTTGTCCAATACACAAATACAGTGGTACCTCATCATACGAAATTAATTGGTTCCAGGAGGAGGTTCGTAAGGTGAAAAGTTCGTAAGATTAAACAATGTTTCCCATAGGAATCAATGTAAAAGCAAATAATGCGTGCAAATCCTTCAGGAAAATCCCAAACTTTAGAAGGGAGGCGAACAGAGGGCAGGGAGAGCAGCTAAAGGGGGCGAGTAGAAGAAGCAAGGCTAGGCTAAAGGGTGAGTGGGAAGGAAGAAAGGCAAGGGGGGCGCCCCTCCCTTTTCTTTCTTCAAAAGACACCAAGCACGTTGTTCTCGGCAAAAATTTTCCTCCCCCAAGCTGCCCCTCCCTCCTCCCTTTTCTTTCTTAAAAAGACACCCTTTCAGTTCCTTTGCAAGCACGTTGTTCTCTGCAAAATGTTTCCTACTCCAAGCAGCCCCTCCCTTTTCTTTCTTCAAAAAAGGGGAAAAAAAGAAACCCCTTCATCCCAGCAGCAGCTGCTTGGGTTCGTAAGGTGAAAATAGTTCGGAAGAAGAGGCAAAAAAATCTTAAACACCGGGTTCGTATCTTGAAAAGTTTGTTAGAAGAAGCATTCGTAAGATGAGGTACCACTGTACATAGGAAGAAAAATAGACATGTAGTAATATATATAAGGGTAAAGTGAACTTAGAGGAGAGGATATATGAAAGGAAGAGAATATATATGATAGATGAAAGAAAGGAAAGACAATTGGACAGGGGACGAAAGGCACACTAGTGCACTTATGCACGCCCCTTACTGACCTCTTAGGAACCTGGAGAGGTCAATCGTGGAGAGTCTAAGGGAGAAGTGTTGGGGGTTAGGGGTGGACACAATTGAGTCCGGCAATGAGTTCCACGCTTCGATAACTCGATTGTTGAAATCATATTTTTTACAGTCAAGTTTGGAGTTGGATCAAGACATTCACAGAGCCTGAGAACTGCCGGAGGATCAGAGTTTGGGGGACAGGAAGACCCCTCCCTGGAACCTTCTCCCCCAAATCCCTTCCCTCCCAGTATTTGAGATGAATAGGAGAGACAAGAGGGACTTCCAAAGTATCTTCACCCTTCACTTGGTCCTTGGACTCCAAAGCCCTCCCCTCCCTTCCTCCCCCTCCCCCCTCACGGCCCCCACGATTCCACTCACCTGCAAGGGGGGGGGCTGCTAAACGGCCTGGTTGCCCCTGGATTGGAGAGAAAGACACAGAATGAATCAATTACTTTTTCCTGTGAGGAGGACAAATCTCTCTCTTCATCACTAAACCTCTTCAGCTTCACAAACTTCGCAGAGGACATCAGGATTTTTATTAATTTATTAATAAATTTATTAATTAAGCTTCCACCCCAAATAGCCCATTAAGGGGACTCTAGGCAGCTCACAGTATAATTCAATAAACTGCCATGTTGAACATTTAAAACAATACTATATGGGAAAAAATTCTAAGGGTTGTTAGACAAGAAATTGAATTAGAAAAAGAGACTGAGTAAGGATTTTAAACAGGGGGGGAGGTTAGAAGTACTGTAATACTATTAACCCAGGTGACGAGAATAACAGGGAGGCAGCACTAATAAGGGATATACATCTAAGATAAATTTGAATGTAAGATTGAAAATAAGGATACAATAATAAAGGCTTTGGCAATAAGCAGGGGGGGGTACCATTCCCGGTCCTACCGGAACACAGCCCTACAGATTTCCATTTCCCCCCCGGAAATAGGCAAAAACAAGGTAAGTGGTCGCTCGCCACTGCCCACTGCCGTTCGCCCCACCCGCGCCTATCATTGCAGATAATAATAATAATAATAATAATAATAATAATAATAATAATAATAATATTGGCATAGTGAACTGGACTCAAGCAGAGCTGGAAAACCTGGACAGGAAAACTAGAAAATTAATGACGATCCATCATGCACTACACCCCGCAGTGACGTTGACAGGCTGCATTTATCAAGGAAAATAGGCGGCAGAGGACTTTTGCAAGTGAAGCAGACAGTGGAAGAAGAGAAGCATGCATTAGCTGACTATGTGAAGGAGAGCAAAGAGTCAGCGTTGATGGAGGTCAATAATAGGAAGCTTCTCAAGGTGAAGCAAACTAAGGACCAGTACAGAAAAACTGTAACTCGATGTCATATGGACAGTTGGCGGAACAAAGCATTGCATGGCCAGTTCTTGGAGAAGATTGAAGGCAAAGTGGATAAAGAAAAGACCTGGTCATGGCTTACAAGTGGAACACTCAAAAAGGAGACAGAAGCACTAATACTGGCGGCACAAGAACAGGCCATTAGAACAAATGCTGTCAAAGCCAGAATTGAAAAATCAACAGACAATCCAAAGTGCAGACTCTGTAAAGAAACAGATGAAACAATCGATCACACTCAGCTGCTGCAAAAAGATCACACAGACTGACTACAAGCATAGACATGATGCTGTGGCACAGATGATCTACTGGAACTTGTGCCAGAACTACCATTTACCAGTGGCAAAGAACTGGTGGGATCATAAGCCTGAAAAAGTGGTCGAAAATGAGCAAGCAAAACTACTGTGGGACTTCCAACTTCAGACTGACCGAATTCTGAAGCATAACACACCAGACATCCTGATTGTGGAGAAAAAGAAAGTATGGATCATCAACATCGCAATCCCAGGGGACAGCAGAATTGAGGAGATAAATTACTGAAATACGAAGATCTAAAAATCGAGCTGCAACGACTCTGGCATAAGCCAGTGAAAGTGGTCCCAGTGGTACTTGGCACGCAGGGCGCAGTGCCAAAGGATCTCAGCGGACATTTGAAAACCATCAGAATTGACAAAATCTCTATCTGTCAATTGGAAAAGGCCACTTTACTGGGATCGGCAAAATTCACATAATTCACCGCTACATCACGCAGTCCTAGGTGCTTGGGAAGTGCCCGACTGGTGATGAAATACGAAATCCAGCATAGTGAACTCGTTTGCTGTTGTATTGATATAATAATAATAATAATAATAATAATAATAATAATAATAATAATAATAATAATAATAATTTTTAGACTTGTATACCGCTCCTCTCCGAAGACTCCCCCACACACTGTCCATTCTGCCATGCCACCGCCCGCTCACCACCATTCAACCCCTGCCCGCTCCCCCCTTCCTGCTCTGCCACGCCGCTACCCGCTCACCGCCGTTTGCCCCCCCAGGCCTCTCACAGCAGCTTCCCCACCACCACCCACTGAGGCGCGCTGCAAGTGGCCTGCCTGACCTTACCTTGATCCGGTGACAGTGAAGGGCTACCAAAATTTTTACTACCACACTGCAGGTGTGGCTTATTTTGTGGATGTGGCTTGATAGGTCATGTGACTGGATAGGAGTGGCTTATAGTGTTGGGCAAACCGAACCTGCACAATTGAGGTCCATACCGAATTTTGTGGTGTTCGGCATGCCAAACCCGAATTTTTTTAAAAAATCATGCTTTGATTCGGCGTTCATGCCGAACACTGCGAAAGCCACCACCCGGCTGTCATCTGCTGAGAAGAGTAGGAGGAGCAGGGCGCCAGTGGCGGCAGAGGAAGGCAAATACTGGGGAACTGTCGGCCGGTCGGGAGGCACAAAAGGAGCTGGGGGATCCCACGAAGAGATTCCGGGAGCGGAGCTTTGACGTCACATATACCGGCAGGTTGCTAAGGACGCCAAGGTAATCACTTCCTGGATTCTATCCTCCCTCCATTATTCTAGTGCCACCCCCAGAATCCAGGAAGTGATCACCTTGGCATCCTTAGCAACCTGCCGGTACACGTGACGTCAAAGCTCCGCCCCCGGAATCTCTTTGTGGGATTCCCCAGCTCCTTCAAAGGGAGGTCTTTTCGTGTAAAAATAAAAATAACTAAAAATAAAAAATCTGTAAAAATAAAAAATCCGTAAAAATAAAAAACGATGGAATTCCAGGGGCGGAGCTTTGGCACCACGGACCGTTCGGGTTCAGATTCGGCCGAACTTTTTGTGACGTTCGTCCGAACTTGCCGAACCCGAACACCATTGGGTTCGTCCATCACTAGTGGCTTGCGTTAGGTTTCAAGCATTACTCATTTTATTTTGTAGAGCAGGGGTCCCCAAACTTGGAAACTTTAAGACTTGTGAATTTCAACTCCCAGAATTCTCCAACCAGCTATGAAGACCTCCATTCTAGAGAATACTATAGCCATTCAGAAAGGAGGGAAAGGCAGTAACCCAGATCACATAGTATTAGTTCCAGATCTTATCTCCTTATGCTTTTCCTAAACACTTTTCTTTGTAGCAGAATCAACGGCTTTGGGGTTTTTAAACACCCAAAGAGGACACCGTGCATTTTCTTTCAACATCTTTTGGTGCAAATGGGGTGCTCTGAGGTGGAACTCCATTTTTGCTACCCCACTGCATTCCACCCCCCACCCACCCCGTCCAGGCAGCAGCCCACCCCTGTTTCTCAGCATATGCAGAGTTCTTTGAGAGAGGGCTTTTTCCTCGGGTTTTATGCTCAGCATTGCAAATTCACATATCATAACATAAAATAACGTGCAACTTCTTTCTTAGTGACCTTTTGCCCTTGAAAGCAGGAATCCCTGTTAGTCTCTCCTGGGAAAAAACTCAGACTTGGGAGCCTCTTTTCTGACTCCTGATGTCCATCAGTCCAGCCACTCTCTGCATTTCCTGAAGTCAGCTGCAGTTCATCAATTTCAATCAGAATTTGCCTTCAGATTCCTCCTGATTCTTCTACTTTAGGAATTATAAACAAAAGCAAATCTATTTCTGGTGCTCAGTGTAACTGCTGCTTTTCTAATGGGAGAAAAAACAGGGGAGGCCTAAGAGAGGATCTAAGGGCATTTCATCAGGATCGGCCAAGTATTGTGATAGGATTCTGTAGTTTCCTTTCTAACCCATGAAGTCAGTTCTAGGGTCTGGTCCCTGCAGCTTCACCAACCTCAAACAACGGAAAAACCAATGGATTAAAGCTCAGGTATGTTCACATCTGGACACACCTGGGGTCAGATTTCTCTCCCACCCCCTCCAGGCTGCCCAAGTGCCCGGCCTTTCCCTCCCTGCAGCCTCTCACCCTTCAGCTCCAAGTCCAGAGGATCCTGCAGGCTGTCGTGCTCCACGTGGCACCGATAGCGGCCCCTCTCTTTGGGGTCGATCGGGATGCTGATCCAATAATAGTAGGTCCCATCCGCGTTAGGGGCAATAGAGCCACGGAAGGTGTCCTGCAGCCAGACCTCCCCGTCCCTCGTCCAGGTGACATCGATCTCCCTTGGGTAGAAGCCGTGGACCCGGCAGATGTGCGTCTCCATCCCATCCTCCACCTCCGTCCTGCTGCTCATCGTCACCACTGGAGGCTCTGCGGAAACACCGGAATTGACTCTGAGCCCCTCCAGAGACTGAAAGGTGGGTGAGAAAATCAGGGGCAGGAAACTCTCCCCCTATTTCCCCCTCCGCACCTGAAGCATCTCAAGGGGTTTTGGGAAATGCTCCCAATCTGGAAAACGCTCAACCACAAGAACTCCTGATTTTGAGTCCTTCCCAGGGACTCAGCCTGAAAAACCTCCGGCAGCAAATTGAGGGTCCAAGGAAATTCCTCTCTGTCTGCTTTGAACTCTGGCTGATCTTGGGCTGCTCCCTTCAGGGGAGGGAGAGTGGAGATGGTCTCTTAAGGTCCCTCTCAAAACAGCCACAACACAGAAGATTCTCTCTACTTTCTGCCTCCTCTTCTGCTCCCCTGAATCTGAGGCTGCTGCAGGCCTCTTTCCAAGGGACACAACCCCAATTTTAAGGGGAAGAGAGATCAAAGGGAATCTCACACTGGTCAATTTGGAAATGAGATTTTGTCTCTGAAAAGGGGGGGGGGCAGAGAGAATGATACCAATGGAAGAGAGAGAGGATTCTCCCCATGTGGGGAGGGATTTTTGGAAATCATCAGTAAGAGGGGGTACTGATAATGTCTTCTTAATGATAGAAGTGGAGCCCTCTAGTGGTGGGGGTGGGAGGTGCACCATCATGTGCAAGGCAGGGAGAGAGCCCCCTATGGGATGTGGGCAGAAGCAGAGTTAATGCGGGGAAATTAAAGGTGCTCACCATTCTTGATTACAGTTTGACTAATGGGGATTTCATTGAATAGCCCCAAATGGTTCCCTCATTGTGGGCAGTGAAGAGGACACCCTCAAGGGCTTTTCCTGCCTGACCCACCCAGACACCTGCCAGACAGAGGCTGCATTTCCTGGTCCATTGAATGGCTGCCTGGTAGGGAGAACCAATCAGGGCTTCCCATGTTCTGGAGAGAGGCTGGAGGCGGGGGGGGGGGGGAGAGGATTCCCACCAGGGAGAAAACAGGCTGTAGACCAGGGGCTGAATGAGTACAAGAGATCCGGCCATAAAGGAGGAAAGTCCAGTCTGCATTCAGATGCTCACGTGTCCTCAGTAGTATCTCATTCCCATAGGACAGGTACTTCTCCAGCCACTCAATGCATTCCTCCTCCAGGTAGAGCTTCCTTCTCCGATTATATCCTGGAATTGCGTCCCATTTCCTCTGGGTGATCTGGGCCTGGGGGTCGGAAGCCACCCAACTGAGGGTCTCCTTGTCGAAAGTGATGAAGGTCCTCCCATTGTAACCAAACTGCTCAAACCCTCCTGTGCTCCCGTCTCTCCGGAGCTCACAGCCATACATCCTCTGCCATGTGTGAAGACCTGAAAGACAAACAGGAGGATGGTTTCCATAGTCCTGAAGATACACAAAGCTGCACCTCTTCTTCTTCTTTTTTTCAAATGTTTTTATTATTTTTCAAAAGATAAATATTACAGACACAACATATAACATAAAAAGGAGCTACAGTCGCTCCACTCAATATAGCAGTCTTCATTATACAGCAGAACATATTATTGTTTAGATCAATGCAGATTATATAAGAATATCTGTTACAACTCGCTATGTAAAAACACATCTAATAATATATTAAAGTATCTAAAGAACTTAATTATGAGTTAAACCAAATCCAAATAGAAAAACAAATATTACATTGTAGTATAAAACATTACAATCTAACTTACTTTTTCTATTAAATTTAACTTTTTTGCTAATATTTCAACAACCTTGTGTACTTTTTATTTTATCCCACCAAATGTATACCATCTGCCAAATATTATAAAATTCCGATTCTTCTTGGTTATTTAACCGTCTCGTCATCATATCGAGCTCAGCACATTCTAAAATTTTCCTAAGTATTTCTTCTTCTTTCGGTGTCTCCGTATCTTTCCATCTTTGGGCAAAAACAATCCTAGTGGCTACTAATATATGGACTATTAAATAATATATATCTTTTTTATATTTATTATTTGAAATGCCTAATAAAAAAATTTCTGGAGTTTTCTTAATTTCTTGCTGTGTTATTTCTCTTAGCCATCTTTCTACCAAGTTCCAGTAATTTTTTGCTTTTGAGCCATTCCACCATATGTGATAATAAGTACCTATTTCTGTTTTACATTTCTAACAATTAGGTGATTTGCTTGGGAACATTTTTGATATTTTTATTTGTTCTTACTTTTATCAATAGAGTTTCTAATGTTAAGATAAATAGCAATGGTGAAATGGGGCAACCCTGTCTAACTCCTCTTTGTATTTCAAACTTTTCTGTTTGGTCATTATTCAAAATAATTTTAGCCATTTGATATGAATATATAGCACCGATTATATTAAAAAATTTAGTACCAAAGTTCATTTTGTTCAATTGCAATTTCATAAAAGATCAATCAACATTATCAAATGCTTTTTTTTGCCTCTAAGAATATTAATGCCATTTGTTTTTCTGGATGCTGTTCATAGTATTCTTATGTGTTTATAATTGTCCTCAAATTATTTTTAATCTGCCTGTCCAGTAAAAATCCGTTTTGGTCTTCATGTATTATTCCATTCATAATATTTTTTAATCTAAAGGCCTATACTGAAACAAAAAAATTATAGTCTACATTTAATAAAGAGATTGGTCTGTAATTTTGGATTTTTTCTTCTCAGTACCATGTTTGTGTATTAAGGTTATTAGAGCTTCTGACCAGGTTTTAGGGATTTTACCATCTGCAATTATATTATTAATGATCTCTAACATATTTGTTGTAAGTATATTATTATTTAACTTATAAAATTTTGCCGGTATAGCATCAGGACCTGTGGCTTTATTTATTTATTTTATTCTTGAGTACTTCTTGTAATTCAACCATTGTAAATGGTGCATTAAGTTTTTGTTGTTGTTCTTCTGTTATTATTGGTAAATCTATTGAACTTAAAAATTAAAAGCCTTATATTCACTTATGTCTTCTTTTTGGTATAATTTTTTATTAAATTCCAACACTATCTCCTTCTTCTCATCTATTCTATATCTAAGTATACCTCTACTGTCTTCTATTTTTTTTATTATTTCAGATTCTCTTTGGTTCATTAATTTATATGCTAACCAATGTCCCGGTTTATTTGCATGTTCAAAGTACAGTAATTCCTCGTCTTACGAACCTAATTGGTTCCCAGGGGAGGTTCGTAAGGCAAAAAGTTCATAAGGTGAAACATTGTTTCCCATAGGAAACAATGATAAATAAATTAATGTATGCAACGAAAAAAACCCACCAAAAAACGCCGGCGCCCGGCTGTTTCAATTGAAACAGCCGGGCGCTTCTCAGCATTCTCCCAATGCCGAACCCGGAAGTTCGGCAAAGGTTCGGGTTCAGGTGGCCGCCGAGAAGCCCCGCCGCCCAGCTGTCTCCTTTTGAAACAGCCAGGGGGCTTCTCTGTGGCCTCCCGAATGCCAAATCCGGAAGTTCGGATTTGGCGTTCGGGTTCAGGAGGATGCTGGGAAGCCCCCCGGCTGTTTCAAAAAGAGACAGCCGGGCGGCGGGGCTTCTCAGCGGCCACCCGAACGTGAACCTTTGCCGAACTTCCGGGTTCGGCGTTTGGGAGGCCACCGAGAAGCCCCCCGGCTGTTTCAAAAGGTGACAGCTGGGCGGCGGGGCTTCTCGGCGGCCACCCAAACCCGAACGTTTGCCAAACTTCCGGGTTCGGCATTCAGAAGGCCGCCGAGAAGCCCCACCGCCCGGCTGTCATCTTGTGAAACAGCCGGGGGGCTTCTCGGCGGCCTCCTGAACACCGAACCCAGAAGTTCGGGTTTGGCGTTGGAGTTCAGGAGGACGCTGGGAAGCCCCCTGGCTGTTTCAAAAAGTGACAGCCGGGCGGCGGGGCTTCTCAGCAGTCTCCTGAACCTGAACTTTTGCCGAACATCCGGGTTCGGCATTCGGGAGGCCGCCGAGAAGCCCCGCTGCCCAGCTGTCGTCTTTTGAAACAGCCGGGGGGCGTCTCGCCGGCCTCCCGAACGCCGAACCCGGAAGTTTGGGTTTGGCGTTTGGGTTCAGGAGGACACTGAGAAGCCCCTCGGCTGTTTCAAAACGTGACAGCCAGGCGGCGGGGGTGGGTTAGTAAGATGGAAAACGTTCATAAGAAGAGGCAAAAAATATCCAAACCCCGGGTTCGTATCTCGGGTTGTTCGTATGGCGAGGGGTTCATATCATGAGGTACCACTGTATTCCTGTTTGGCACATTTTATTTTTTCTGCTAACTGTTCTTGTTCTATTAAATTTATTTTATGTTTTACTAGATCCCTTTTCCTTTTAGCCGTATTATCATCTTGGTTACCTTGTGATACTGCTTCTAAGTCTCTTAATTCTGCCTCTAATTGTTGAAGCTGATTCTTTTTCTCTTTATTCCTTTTTGCCCTGTAGGATATTGTCAGGCCACGTATATACGATTCATTGTATCCCACAGATTTTGTGGTGAAGTACCTGTGTTTTTATTTAAGTTTAAAAAAAATTAAATTCTTTTTCTATCCATTCTATATATTGGGGGTCTCATAAAATATTTATTTGTCAATTACTCTGTTTTTTATTTCCTTTCTATAAAATTACAGTTATGGTCTGCCCAATTATTAATTTCTATTTCAACATTCGAAATATGTTCAGAAATGTAAGTAGAGGTCTATGCAATATCTATTCTAGTCCAAATTTTATGAGGATTTGAATAAAAGGTGTATTGTTTATTTGAAGGATGGCGTTCACGCCAGATGTCTTCCGATAATAATTCTGAACTCATTTTCCAAAATGTTGTTGGTAAAATTGTTTTCTTTTTCTTTTCTTTCTTTTTAACTGAATAGTCCATTTGGCTATTAGACATAGCATTAAAATCTCCAACTATAATCATATTTTCAATAGATAACTCAATTATTTTTTCATGTAATTTTTTGTAAAATAGTTTCTGATTTTTATTTGGCGCATAGATCGATATAATAACGAGAGGTCCTGTTTCCAATTTTACTTGCAAGATTAAATTTTTGCCTTGATCGCTATAGAGTTCTTTGGTCTCAATAATTTCATCAATGTAAACTGCAATACCTGTTTTTTTTTGGTCTGCTAAACTGGTAAAAATATTACCTAGTTTTGGGTTGCATAATAGTGTTCTGTTTGAGTTTTTTGTTCTCAATCATTTCAACAATGCAAACTGTGAAGAGGATCAGGGGCTTGCCAAGTAAGAGGGAGGAGAAAAAAACCTAACAATTCATTTGTGTTTTAAATAGAGTTAGTTAAAAAGATTTCTACCACATTGATTTTAAAAAAAAGAATACTTAAATCCAGTTTTCAATAGTATCCAAAGTAGTCCTGTCTTCTTCTTCTGGTAGATGAAATAAGGCAACTCAATCTTGTTGTTATTTGAAAATAAATCAATGTCCAAAGTCCATATAATGTCTAAAGTCCAATGTCAAAATAGTTAAACAATCCTTGTTGCCCAATTGCAAAACACCATTTAAACCAATTGATTGTAGTCCAAATAATCCAGATTATAGTCCAAAAGTAAAATCCATATAATGTCCAAATGAAATTCTAATCAGGGTCAAGAAATTTCTTCAAAAACAATATAAACCACAATCTAAACTGAAAGTACCTTAAAATATTTTAGTCCTTATACTTTAATAGAAACATAGAAGACTGACGGCAGAAAAAGACCTCATGGTCCATCTAGTCTGCCCTTATACTATTTTCTGTATTTTATCTTAGGATGGATATATGTTTATCCCAGGCATGTTTAAATTCAGTTACTGTGGATTTATCCACCACGTCTGCTGGAAGTTTGTTCCAAGGATCTACTACTCTTTCAGTAAAATAATATTTTCTCATGTTGCTTTTGATCTTTCCCCCAACTAGCTTCAAATTGTGTCCCCTTGTTCTTGTGTTCACTTTCCGAATAAAAACACTTCCCTCCTGGACCTTATTTAACCCTTTAACATATTTAAATGTTTCGATCATGTCCCCCCTTTTCCTTCTGTCCTCCAGACTATACAGATTGAGTTCATTAAGTCTTTCCTGATACGTTTTATGCTTAAGACCTTCCACCATTCTTGTAGCCCGTCTTTGGACCCGTTCAATTTTGTCAATATCTTTTTGTACGTGAGGTTTCCAGAACTGAACACAGTACTCCAAATGTGGTCTCATCATAAATCCAAAAAGAAAGAAAATGAAAAATCTTTAGCAAATCCAAATAAATCCTTAGAAAATCCAAGTGTACTGAAACGTGTCTAGTCCTTTGTCTTCATTAAATCCTTTGTCTTCATAGAATATTAAACCTCCATCTTGTGTAATATTTTCCTGCTGCTGCTGCTAATGCAGTCACCGTGTAGATTCCACACAAGAGGCAAGGGAACCAATAGCTTTAAGTTTGGTTAATTCTCTTTGTTTGCAGAAATAAAGTTCAGTTCAATACAATCCTTATCCCCTCGGTTCTGATATATTTAACAATACCTTCCAGGAATAAAGTCGTGGGATGAATTTGGAATAAATTCGATCTTACACTCTAAAATGGTCTCTGTAATTGTGTGAGCTGAAGCTGTTCTGGCTTATTTTAAAATCCACTCACACTGGCAAATTGCTATAACTTCTTTCTTTCTTCTTCGCCTTAATTAGATATATTTATTTCTGTATTAATTAAACTTGTAGGAATATTAATCGCTTTACTTTCTTTCCTCTCCATTGATCTAAGCACTCTGTAAGACTTCTTTGTTGTTGTTTTTCCTTCCTCTCTTGTGGAGGTGCCACTATGGCCGGGCGAAGGATATTGCCAGGGCCCGGATCTTTGCTCCTGGCACTGCGGGGCAATCCTTTACCTTCGGGGTAGTGGCGGATACCCCTGGCTCTGTTCCCTCTAAGCTGCGCATGTCTGCGTGCGCGCATCCCAAAACACCCACACACAAAACCTTTTCCAAGGGCGCTCAAGGAGCCGCGGCCGCCCCCCCACGCCTCCAGCACCCTCGCGCCCCTTGCTTCTCGCCGCTGCCCTCGACCACCTGCCCAATCTGCTTCTCTTTCACCTCCCTCCTCCGCTTCCCGCCTTGGGGCGCGGCTCCTCCCGGAGCGGGAACACACGCCCCTCTCGCAGTCCCTTCGCCGAGAGCACTTTCGTCCTGGGCTATCACCGAGGGGGCTGCAGGAGAGGTGGGGCAGGCGTTCTCACAGCGGAGGGCGGCAAAGGTGATTTTCAATGTTGGGTGTGCGGGTGCGCACACTCCCCATCCCCTTGCCAGCCCGCTCAGAACATTAAAAATAAGAAAAACCTTCACCGGCGAAGGTTTTTCTTATTTTGAATGTTCCGGGAGGGCTGGCCGGGAGATGGAGAGCATGCGCACCCACCCGCGTGCCTGACATTGAAAATCACCTTCGCCGGCCTCCGCTGTGAGAACGGAGAGAGAACGAGAGTGAGAGCAACAGATAGAGCAAGATAGAGAGAAAGTGAGAAAGAGAGAGAGAGAGAAAGAGGGGAAGAGAAAGAGATAGCAAGAGAGAGAGAGGAAGAGAGAGAAAGAGTGAGAGAAAGAAAACAAGAGAGAAAGAGTGAGAGAGAGAGAAAGCAAGAGAGAGAAAGAAAACAACAGAGAAAGTGAGAAAAAGAGAGAGAGAGAGCAAGAGGGGGAGAGAGAAAGAGAAAGAAAACAAGAGAGAGAGAGGAAGGAAGAGAGTGAGAGAGAGGAAGAAAGCAAGAGAGAGACAGAGAAAGCAAGAGAGAGAGAGAAGAGTGGAAGGAAGAGAGAGAGAGAGAGAGAAATGATAGAAAAAAAGGGGAGAAAAAAAGAGAAATGAGAAAATGATTGAGGCAGAGAATGATAGGAAAGAGAGAGAAACAGAGAGAGAAGTGACTCTTGATTTAAATCATATGGTAAAAGCACTTAAATAATAACAGAGAGAGAAAAACCCCAGCCCTCACCTGTTTTTATTATTAGTTATGTTTTTGGTTTTGCTGGTTGTTTTAGTTTTAATAGTAATGGGTTTTGGTTTTTTTTTAATTATTAATTTCTCTTAATAAAAAAGAAGGGATATTTATTTATTTATTCTATGCCACCCAGTCCCAAGGGGACTGCCACTCAGACACTATACTTTTCCGCCCACACCGAAAAAAAATTAGAGGGAACATTGCCCCCCTTATGTTCGGAGACCCCCTGTTCTAGATCAGACTCTCCGGATCTGATCCGATCGCTGGGGATGCGACCACCAGGGCAAAAACGGAGGTCTGGGGACGGAGCTCAGTCCCCAGCCTCCCAGCGCAGTTGCTACCACTGGAAGTGTTCAACTGCCCCTCTTCTTGCAGTGACTTTGACACAGGTACTGACACTTCCATTTCCTCCCTAGAGTTCAAGGGAAAGACATTGTTTAGTCGACGGGACCCGGAGAAGGCCAACTCTGTGGGACCTTATCAGTCGCTGGGATTCGTGCGGTAGCAGGCGGTTTAGGAGGTACTCTGGCCTAATGCCATGTAGGGCTTTAAAGGTCATAACCAACACTTTGAATTGTGACCGGAAACTGATCAGCAGCCAATTTAGGCCTGTCCAAATAGGGCCGCAACTGGTGCACCAGGCGAACCTGGGCAAATGCCCAGGTAGAAAATGTCAGCTATGGAGGCAAGGACAATCTTAGATGGATTTTACTAAAAGAATAAATATGTAAAAAAGACTTTTTAAAAGGTTTGGAAGCAGCCTTTCCCCTTGAAGGGACCCCCCCCTTTCTCCCCCCTCTGGTTCCTGGGGAGGGGAATATGGGGCTGGAGGAGCCACCCAACCCATCACTCACCTTCGCTCTGATTGTAGCGACTCCTCAGAGACTCCAGGCGATCTCTGGCCAACTCCTCATTGCCACGTAGTCTGTAGGTCTCTCTGTCCCAGTACTGGGGATCCTCCTTCCCCACTTTCTCCATCCAGGAGACTCGAGGCTCCAACCTCCGGCTGTTGCTGTCGTAGTGAACAAAGACCTGACCATCCACAAACCCCACAAGGACAAAGTGGGGCAGCCCCTGACTGGGCTCCGATATGGTGGTGTAGAAATATTTTAGGGAGTGGGAGGAGGCGCCTGGAAGGGAGCCAGAGGGGCAGAGTTAGGGGGCTTCAGTCAAGGACCCTGGTGCTCTATGGGGCATGGAAGACCAGGTCTGGGAAAAAGAAGAGAACTGGAGACGGAGAAGGAAGAAGAGAAAACGAAGGGGGAGATGATGGAAGAGGGAGAAAAAGCAAAGAGTGCAACCCTATAACTCGAGCCATAGAGGCCCAGTGGTTAGAATGCAGCATTGCAGGCTAATTCTGCCCACAGCCAGGAGTTCAATCCTGAACTGCTCAAAGTCAATTCCTTCCGAGGTCGGTAAAATGAGGAGCCAGATTGTTAGGCTGACATTTTCAACTGCTTCGGGTGCGCTTGAAAGCATTGTGAACTAGTATACAGGTATATTCTGCTACCCCGCTCGCCGTTCCCCACCCCCAGGCCTGTCACAGCAGCTTCCCCACCACCGCCCGCCGAGCCACGCTACAAGCGGCCCGCTTGGCTTTACCTTGCTTGGGTGACAGTGAAGGGCTACCAACATTTTTACTACCACAGTGTGGGTGTGGCTTATTTTGTGGATGTGGCTTGATAGGTCATGTGACTGGGTAGGAGTGGCTTGCATTAGGTTTCAAGCATTACTCATTTTATTTTCTAGAGCAGAGGTCCCCAAACTTGGAAACTTTAAGACTTGTGAATTTCAACTGCCAGAATTCTCCAGCCAGCTATGAAGACCTCCGTTCTAGAGAATACTATAGCCATTCAGAAAGGAGGGAAAGGCAGTAACCCAGATCACATAGTATTAATTCCAGATCTTATCTCCCTATGCTTTTCCTAAACACTTTTGTTTGTAGCAGAATCAACGGCTTTGGGGTTTTTAAACACCCAAACAGGACACCGTGCATTTTCTTTCAACATTTTTTGGTGCAAATGGGGTGCTCTGAGGTGGAACTCCATTTTTGATACCCCACTGCATTCCACACCCACCCACCCGTCCGGGCAGCAGCCCACCCCTGTTTCTCAGCATATGCAGAGTTCTTTGAGAGAGGGCTTTTTCCTCGGGTTTTATGCTCAGCATTGCAAATTCACAAATCATAGCATAAAATAACGTGCAACTTCTTTCTTAGTGACCTTTTGCCCTTGAAAGCAGGAATCCCTGTTAGTCTCTGATGGGGAAAAACTCAGACTTGGGAGCCTCTTTTCTGACTCCTGATGCCCCAGTCCAGCCACTCTCTGCATTTCCTGAAGTCAGATGCAATTCATCAATTTTAATCAGAATTTGCCTTCAGATTCCTCCTGATTCTTCTACTTTAGGAATTATAAACAAAAGCAAATCTATTTCTGGTGCTCAGTGTAACTGCTGCTTTTCTGCTGGGAGGAAGAACCAGGGGAGGCCTAAGAGAGGATCTAAGGGCATTTCATCAGGATCAGCCAAGTATTGTGATGGGATTCTATAGTTTCCTTTCTATCCCCTGAAGTCACTTCTAGGGTCTGGTCCCTGCAGCTTCACCAACCTCAAACACTGGAAAAACCAATGGATTAAAGCTCAGGTATGTTCACATCTGGACACACCTGGGGTCATATTTCTCTCCCACCCCCCTCCAGGCTGCCAAAGAGCCCAGCCTTTCCCTCCCTGCAGCCTCTCACCCTTCAGCTCCAAGTCCAGAGGATCCTGCAGGCCGTCATGCTCCACGTGGCACCGATAGCGGCCCCTCTCTTTGGGGTCGATCTGGATGCTGATCCAGTAGTGGTAGGTCCCATCTGCGTTGGGGGTCAGAAACCCATGGAAGGTGTCCTGCAGCCAGACCTCCCCGTCCCTGGTCCAGTAGGCATCGATCTCCCTGGGGTAGAAGCCGTGGACCCGGCAGACGTGCGTCTCCATCCCATCCTCCACCTCCGTCCTGCTGCTCATCGTCACCACTGGAGGCTCTGCGGAAACACCGGAATTGACTCTGAGCCCCTCCAGAGACTGAAAGGTGGGTGAGAAAATGAGGGGCAGGAAACTCTCCCCCTATTTCCCCCTCCACACCTGAAGCATCTCAAGGGGTTTTGGGAAATGCTCCAAATCTGGAAAACGCTCAACCACAAGAACTCCTGATTTTGGGTCCTTCCCAGGGACTCAGCCTGAAAAACCTCCGGCAGCAAATTGAGGGTCCAAGGAAATTCCTCTCTGTCTGCTTTGAACTCTGGCTGATCTTGGGCTGCTCCCTTCAGGGGAGGGAGAGTGGAGATGGTCTCTTAGGTTCCCTCTCAAAACAGCCACAACACAGAAGATTCTCTCTACTTTCTCCATCCTCTTCTGCTCCCCTGAATCTGAGGCTGCTCCAGGCCTCTTTCCAAGGGACACAACCCCAATTTTAAGGGGAAGAGAGATCAAAGGGAATCTCACACTGATCAATTTTGAAAAGAGATTTTGTCTCTGAAAAGGGTGGGAGGGCAGAGAGAGAATGATACCAATGGAAGAGAGAGAGGATGGGTTTTTGGAAATCATCAGAGGGGGGATTCTCCCATTGATCCTAATCTCATGCAGTTGATCCTGGAGGGATCAAGGACCCCAGGGGGGAAAGGGTAGGCTGAGGGGGGAGGGGTGGGAAAGGCTCACTGAGAATTGTGGGAACCTGTTTGAGGTTTAAGAGGAAGATCCACAGAAACTTTGGAAAGAAATGAACCCTTCATCCATGGCCCTTTTGGCCCATGATGGGGTACAGATAATGTCTTCTTAATGATAGAAGTGGAGCCCTCTAGTGGTGGGGGTCGGGGGGGCACCATCAAGTGCAAGGCAGGGAGAGAGCCCCCTATGGGATGTGGGCAGAAGCAGAGTTAATGCGGGGAAATTAAAGGTGCTCACCATTCTTGATTACAGTTTGGCTAATGGGGGTTTCACTGAATGGCCCCAAATGGTTCCCTCCTTATGGGCAGTGAAGAGGACACCCTCAAGGGCTTTTCCTGCCTGACCCACCCAGACACCTGCCAGGCAGAGGCTCATTTCCTGGTCCACTGAATGGCTGCCTGGTAGAGAGAACCAATCAGGGCTTCCCGTGTCCTGGAGAGAGGCTGGAAGGGGGGGGGGGGATTCCCACCAGGGAGAAAACAGGCTGTAGAACAGGGACTCAAAGGGGCTGAATGTGTCCAAGAGATCCAGCCATAAAGGAGGAAAGTCCAGTCTCCATTCAGATGCTCACCTGTCCTCAGCAGCGTCTCATTCCCATAGGACAGGTACTTCTCCAGCCACTCAATGCATTCCTCCTCCAGGTAGAGCTTCCTTCTCCGATTATATCCTGGAATTGCGTCCCATTTCCTCTGGGTGATCTGGGCCTGGGGGTCAGAAGCCACCCAACTGAGGATCTCCTTGTCGAAAGTGATGAAGGTCCTCCCATTGTAACCAAACTGCTCAAACCCTCCTTTGCTCCCGTCTCTCCGGAGCTCACAGCCATACATCCTCTGCCATGTGTGAAGACCTGAAAGACAAACAGGAGGATGGTTTCCGTAGTCCTGAAGATAGACAGAGCTGCCCCTCTTCTTGCAGGGACTTTGACAGAGGCACTGACCCCCCCATTTCCTCCACAGAGTTCAAGGGAAAGGAAGCCCCCACCACTAACCTCCCTTCCCCCCTCCCTCCCCTTCCCTCTCTGCATTCCCCTCCCCCCAGGACGGAGTCCCTGAACCTTCCCAGGAAAAGGGAATCTGGAAAAGGCAGCAGAGGATCCCAAGGGAGACGGAGAGAAGGAGGAGTGGAAAAAGAAACAGAGGGATGGAGATCCTTCCATCTTTCTCTCTGCTGTTCCTCTGGGGGGAAAGGAAGGGATCCCAGAGAGGGAACAGGAGCCTGGATCTGCGGCTGCAAAGAGGGACTGAGAATCTTGCGGTCTCCAAGATGTTCTGACTGATCCACATAAAAGCTTGCAGGGATCCCTATGACCATCAATCTTGCTCTATGTGACTTACTGCTATTTGTTAACATAGTCCACCAATATCAGACCCTCCAACTTTCAAAGGAGGGGGGAGATTTCAGTCTCTTTTTAACTCAGTTTATATCAATATCAACATTCAGAAAGGAAGATGGATTAAATGTAAACATGTTTTCATCCACTGCAATTGGTAGAAAATGTCAGCTATGGAGGCATACAGTGGTACCTCTATCTAAGAACGCCTCTACTTAAAAACTTTTCTAGATAAGAACCGGGTGTTCAAGATTTTTTTGCCTCTTCTCAAGAACCATTTTCTACTTAAAGAACCCGAGCCCAGAAAAATTACCCAGGAAATTTGAGAGCGGCACGAAGGCCCGGCCAGTTTCCTGCCATTCCCCGTGGGTTTTTCTCTGGCACAGTGTATGGGAGGCAGCCTCGTGCCGGGTGTATGGGAGGCGCATGCTCCTCCTCACCGCCTCAGAGTCCCTCTTTTTGTTTTTAAGCCTTAAAGTTTTGGATTTTTTTGGTTCCCCTCCCCTTCTTCCTTCGGCAGCGACTCTCCTCCTCTCCTTCCACCTCCTCCTCCTCCCACTCAAATTCCGAGCTTTTATTTCTTTCCTAATGGGTTTGCACGCATTATTTGCTTTTACATGGATTCCTATGGGAAAAATTGCTTCTACTTACAAATTTTTCTACTTGAGAACCTGGTCACGGATTGAATTAAGTTCTTAAAGAGAGGTACCACTGTATATAAAAAATACTTTTTAAAAGGTGTGGAAGCAGCCTTTCCCCTTGAAGGGAACCCCGCCCCCTTTTTCCCCCCTCTGGTTCCTGGGCAGGGGAATATGGGGCTGGAGGAGCCAACCAACCCATCACTCACCTTCGCTCTGATTGTAGAGATTCCTCAGAGACTCCAGGCGATCTCTTGACAACTGCTCATCGCCACGTAGTCTCTGGGTCTCTCTGTCCCAGTACTGGGGATCCTCCTTCCCCACCTTCTCCATCCAGGAGACTCGAGTTTCCATCCTCCGGCTGTTGCTGTCATAGTAAGCGAAGACCTGATCGTCCACACAACCCAAAGTGACAAAGCTGGGCAGCCCCTGACTGGGCTCCAAGAATGAGGTGTAGAAATACTTCAGAGAGTGGGAGGAGACGCCTGGAAGGGACCCAGAGGGGCAGAGTTAGGGGGCTTCAGTCAAGGACCCTGGTGCTCTATGGGGCATGGAGGACCAGGTCTGGAAAAAAGAAGAGAACTGGAGACGGAGAAGGAAGAAGAGAAAATGAAGGGGGAGATTGATTGATTTTTATTTATTTTGTCCAATACACAATGAGGGTTTAGTGGGCCACCACAGAGAAGGCTCTTCCCCTGGGCCCCGCCATACAACATTGTCTAGCCGACGGGACCCGGAGAAGGCCAACTCTGTGGGACCTAACCGGTTGCTGGGATTCATGTGGCAGAAGGCAGTCTCGTATTGAATAGAATACAATAGAATTCTTTATTGCCCAAGTGTGATTGGACACACAAGGAATTTGTCTCCGGTGCAGAAACTCTCACTGATCCTTTTTAATTTTGCAAACTGTACCATGTTGAGAGCTTCTGAAATGGAAGAAGGAACCTTTTGGGAAGCAAATTTCTGCCTGTCTCCTCATCTCCCCAAAAGCTTTGGGGATATTGGGTTTCATTTTAGGACCAAATGATGGTAAGGATAAGGAGAAAGTGACAATCAGGAAGGAGGAATCTTGAGGAAGGTTATTAAGAAGCCCTTCTCTCCAATATTCACAGGAGAACTTTAGTCTGATCGTTCCACTGCACCAGCATCTGCCAAGACATGGATCCGATTAGAAAAACCAGTCAGGTTCTCCCAGCACCAAAAGCCCCAAAGTCCTTCCCAAGACAGGAAAGAGGACCCGAAGGCAGGAAAGAGGATCCAGGTGAAGGGGTTGGGCAGCTAGGAAGTTTGTGAACTGACCTGTTCACCTGCAAACGCTGCTTTCCGACAACCTCCCATTTGGGGGAAGGAAATAACTGCCTTTGGGGCGCCCAGATAGACTTGACTGACCTCTGGAGGGGCCACCTTGTCCTGTCCTCAGAGGGGCTCTCCTGAGGGCGGGAGGGAGCAGAGGCAACGGAGTCCCCTCCTCCAGGCCTCAACTCTTTGGGACCGAATCTTAAAGTGGCCACAGGTGGGAGGGGGAGCGGATTAGAAAGAGGACCGAAGCAGGGTTCTATTTCTGGGAATCAACTTTTGGACGGAGGGGAGAGAAAGAGTCCCTGGAAGAAAAAGGGGCCGGAATCTCCACAAAAGGACTCACCATCGCAGCTGTCCCGGAGGGCGACCCCCAGCAGCACCAGAAGCAAGAAGGGCGCAGAGCACAAAGCCATGCTGCCCCGATCCTCAACCACCACTCCGCTCTCGGAAAAAGTCGCAGGCAAAAGAGGACTCGCCTCAAGTGACCAGCAACGCAACAATCCAAAGCAAGCCGGCGATTGGCCAAGCTCAACCAATAGGAAAACAGTATCCCCCTGTCGTCTATGTTGCTAGGCGGACGACCAGGAGCAAGCGGTCAGAGAAGAAAGCGAAAGTTCTATCTTGGGGGGGGAGGGCGAAACGGCGGGAAGGGCGAGCGGATTCTTTGGACCTGTGGGGGGTGCAGGCGAGGGGGAGGGGAGACCCCACACAGCCCCTCGCAGTGGGGGATGAGGTGGAGCTGCCAAAAAGCAACGCAGTCTTGGTGTCAACAAAGGAGCAACTTCAAGAGAACCCGAGAAAGGATAATCCTGGTTTATCCTGCACTAGTGAGCTTTCCCCCCCCCCCCCCGGGATGCTGGTCCTATTCTGGTTTCCACGATTCAAAAAAGATGCTGAGACCCTGGAAAGAGTGCAGACAGGAGCAACAAAGATGATTTATTTATTTTATTTATTTATTTTGTCCAATACACAATGAGGGTTTTAGTGGGTATATATCTATATACACATAGTAAAATACATGATGAAGGTTATAGAGGAGATATTCATAGTAAAATATATCTAAGAAAGAATAGAAGAGAAGATATAGGAATAGAACATATCAATGAAAGAATAGAAGAAGAGATATAGGAATAGAAGAAAGGTATAGGAGATATAGGAGAGTCTTCGGAGAGGGGCGGCATACAAATCTAATAAATAAATGAATGAATGAATGAATGAATGAATGAATGAATGAATGAATGAATGAATAAATAAATAAATAGCTAGATAGGACAGGGGACGGAAGGCACTCTAGTGCACTTGTACTCACCCCTTACTGACCTCTTAGGAATCTGGATAGGTCAACCATAGATAATCTAAGGGTAAAGTGTTGGGGGTTTGGGGATGACACTATTGAGTCCGGTAATGAGTTCCACGCTTCGACAACTCAGTTACTGAAGTCATATTTTTTACAGTCAAGTTTGGAGCGGTTAATATTAAATTTAAATCTGTTGTGTGCTCTTGTGTTGTTGTGGTTGAAGCTGAAGTAGTCGCCGACAGGCAGGACGTTGCAGCATATGATCTTGTGGGCAATACTTAGATCTTGTTTAAGGCATCTTAGTTCTAAGCTTTCTAGGCCCAGGATTGAAAGTCTAGTTTCGTAGGGTATTCTATTTCAAGTGGAGGAGTGAAGGGCTCTTCTGGTGAAGTATCTTTGGACATTTTCAAGAGTGTTAATGTCATAGATGCGATATGGGTTCCAAACAGATGAGCTGTATTCAAGGATGATGAAGGAAGATTGAATGGGATGGAGAACTATTGAGAGAACTAGGGAGGCCTAGCCTATCCAACGGAAGAATTGGGGGGTGTTGTACGTGTCATAATAACTGTCTCCCAGCACTGGACGGGCTTCCCCAGAGAAGAAGGGATCGACCTCTTCTCCAAAGCACAAGGCACCAGGACATGAAGCAACCGGTGGAAGCTTGTAAAAGGGAGATCCAACCTAGAAGGAACGACCAGGACGTTCTGGCCAGGCATTGAAGTCCTGTCTCCCGAAGGGCCTCTGGATGAGACTCAGAGACCAGGAGGGTTGGAGGGAAAATCTGCCTTTGTTGCTGCCACCAACCAAGCCAAGACTAAAAGTAGCCATTTTACAGAAGATCAGCTGGTAATGCTAGAGAAACATCACCACACAGGAACAAAATGGCTGCCTCCTCTCCAAAGGAGCACATAGGAGTTTTCCCCTCAGTTCTTGCCTTGGTTCCTCCTCTTCTTACCACTCAGAGTGAAATTGAAGTCTCTGAGCATCGGAGGGGAAAATCCTTGTTATTCCCAACTTCCAATAAGAGGCAGCAACTCAGGTGAGAAGAAATGAAAAAACCATTTATTTTCAGCAAACAAGTTTGGTGTTCTTACATTATGCGTGAAATGGTTAGTGGGGAAGCAGCCAGGCCGAACTGTGGCTCTCCTGCTCCATTTTTCTTAGAATTAACCTTTCTACTTTATTCCAAAGATTAAAATCCCAAATAAAAGGATTAAACAGAGACAGAACAAAACTAAACAAAAACATTGAAAAAAAACAATTTTAAAAAGAGAAAAGTACATACTGTATTGTGCCTTCCAGTTGAACCCTGAGTAATCTATTGCAACTATAATAGCTTTCCCCTTTGCAAAACAGGCCCAGAATTTATAATCTTGTACATCTATTTGCAACCTGACCTGCCATAGATTATACATGTCAAAGAAAAAATAGTTAATAGTTGAAAAACAGCAAAGTTAAAATTCAAAACACTCTGCTAATAGTCTGTTATTATAATTTATTCATAGAAAGTCTACACAATTTCTTATTGGCCACAAATCCCTTTGATCATTATGCCTGAATGCAGGTCAAATAATCTGTGCTTCATTTTAAATGGTAAAACCTTCCCTTAGATTTTAAATTCGGAACTTTATCAACAATTGTATCTCATTTCCAAAGTTCAGAAGTCTCTGTTCTAAATATCTTATTCATGTTGAATAATCTCAGAGTTCTTTTCAATCTTTTCTGAAAAACCAAATACAGTACTACTTGTCCACATCTGAGAGTGACAAATGGAATTCCAATTCCTCAAACTGGAAATCAGGTACAACGTATTTCCTGCTTTTGGATATCACATTGATTTTGCAGAACATTTCTTGACCTATCAATTTTTTTCTTTTTATTGTCACATAAAAATGTAAATTGGAGAGCATTCTTCTTTCTTTCTTTTTTAAAATATTTTTATTAATTTTTAAAAACTGTACAACACATAAAAGACATTAACAAATCATTCAAATAAGTATTCATTTACATTTCTGTAGCATCAGCATATCAGTTTCAATACATTATTATCCAACTATCTTAATAATCTTTTCCCATTAATATTTACCTTTTATATTAGTTATTTATTTTGTATTAGTATTTACAACTACTGATTAATTATTTAATTATTTAAATAATTAAATAATTCATTAATTCATTCTTAATTACTGGTTATTTATATATTTACTTATTATTATTCTTTTCAAGCCATATATACAATTTTTCCCACATGATATAGATTCTACAATAGGCTCTACAATTCTATAGTAAGCCTGCTCATTTCTGCACAATCCAACATTTTCTTTATTACCATTATCTCTGTAAGGGGGGAGGGTTTCATCCTTCCATATTTGTGCTAATCTGGCAGCCGTTAATATATCTATTATAAAATAATAATTCATTTTTCTATGTTTCCCTCTCATGATCCCCAGAAGGTAGGTTTCTGGCTTTAATTCTAATTCATATTCTGTCATTTCCTTTATCAAATTACTGATCATATTCCAAAATTTCCTAATTACTGGACACGTCCACCATAAGTAGTAAAATGTTCCGTGATCGGTTTTACACTTCCAGCATTTTGATCTACGTTCGGATAGATTTTGGCTAATCTTGCCGGGGCATAATGCCACTGGTAGAACATTTTACATATTTTTTCTTTAAACGCCGCTGAGAAGTCAATTTATAATGTTCCTTCCATATTTTTTCCCAATCTTCTAATTGGATCAGGTAGCCAAAATTTTTCACCCAGGCTAACATATTTTCTTTTACTGTTTCCTCAATGGTATCATAATATAAAAGATCATTATACATTTTTGTTATGAATTTAATATTTGGTCCAATCAATAGTTTATCTATTAAATTATATTTCTTAGCTATACCAAGGTAGGTATGATTTATATCTACTTTGTATTTGATAATATGTAAGCCATATCATACTTTACCCTTCATCTTCTAATTTTTGATTGATCTTCAAGTGTCCATTAGAGTCTAATAAATCATCATAAGTTATATTTTTTATTATATCTACTGTGTTGGGATGTCTCAATACCTCAATTGTTGAAAGACACCTAGGTATCTCTACATAATGATTACTCATTATTTTTTCCATATGTATAATATTGTTGTTCCTATAGCATGTGATAGAACTTGTGTGTGTTTTGTATCCTTTTTTCCTCATAAGTGGGCATTCTTCTTTCAATTATCTCCCAAAATAATTTATCCCCTTTCAAAGACATGCAGAGCATTTTTAGTTTTCTCTTCAAAGGCAAGAGAAGCAGATAAGCAACAGCTTCCACAGATAAATTGTCTTTTTACTCCTGGGGCAGAAAAAAATAAGGGGTGGGTGGGTGTTCCCATTTTATAATTATGGGAGAAATATTGAGGGTCTTTTTCAAAAAAAAAGTTAGAAAGTGCCAGATTTATAATACAATACTGTGTAAATGTAACATCCACGGCAAATTCCTTACAGCTAAAAAGAATACTTTTGAATTTCATGTAAACAACAGGGAGGGAAAAAATGCTGTAAAAGTCAACTAGTCACGAATCAGATGATTGTAAAGTTCAGTTAAAACCCAAGTGTACTTATGAAAGTCAAGCAGCTGAAGGGAAAGGATGGCAAGAGGTTAGACCTTCTGATCACTTCTTATTAAAAATTGCAGGCATCCAGCCCCCTCTCTTCTCTGTCTGTGCTTGATTGTCCGAAGACCATCTTGGGTCGTTCCTAGCCTCCCCTTTAAAAAACAGGAAGCAAAACCACCAAATAACCAGCTTCGGTGGCAAAATCAGCTGTTTGTAGGCAGCAGAAAAAATGACGTCTGTTCAGCACTTGATGATGAGGGAAGGTTCGTGTTCCATTTTTCTAAACTCTGAAAATACATAAATGGCACATGCAAAGAAAAATAAGGGACAGGAAAAAACCTTCCCCTTTGAATCCAAGCAACTTGGATGAAGATTAACACCTTATCACTCTCCCATAAAGTAAAACCAGCAACTTTCATCCCATTCCTCACTCCAATTCACTATGAACCTTTCTCTAAAACCTGTCAATCAGCAGAAGCCCATTAGTAATTAGAAAGAACAACAGAAGGCACAGACAACCCACACTCAGTAAAAGACCTTGGAATACTAATATCAAATGACCTAAGTGCTAAAGCCCACTGCAACAATATCGCCAAAAAGGCTTCTATTTTTTTTTTTTTTTTTTATTTATTTATTGATTTTTAACAATTTAAAATCACACAACATAAAACAGTGCATAGTGAAATGTGAATTGTGCCCATCACCCCGACATACACACATTCCCCACCACCAAATTGGGGGTATTTCTTTTTTAATCCACTTAACCCAAGAGCAATATATCTGTCTACATATTATAGAGTGATTCTAGTTTATTTCTTGTAGCTTGGTCACGGATTCTGCTCGTCATATATCGTCTTACCTTGTCCCACCGTCCAATCAGCTGTCCCAAATCAGTTTCATTATCCAAATTTATCCTTTTTTCCATAATTTCAAATTGAATATGATCCACCATGTACCTATACCAATTTTGCATTGTCCATTTTGTCGCATCCTTCCAACCCAAAACTATTACTGCCTGAGCACTTTCTATTGCTGCTTTTTTTATTTCTCTAAATTCTCCCATCGCATTGCTTTTTACTAATACTGCCATTTCCTTAGTGATTGTCCATTGTATATTTAACATTCCATTGATATCCTCTTTCACTTTTTGCCAAAATTCCTGCACTATCGGGCATTCCCAAAACATATGCATAAACACTCCTTTATCTTGACAACCATGCCAACAATTCCCCCTAACATTCTGCTGAAAATGTGCAAATTGAACGGGAGTAAAATACCACTTATGTAATATTTTCCTTCTCATTTCCCTAATTCTTGTAAGGCTTCTAGAGTTGTTAACCTGATCCTACGTAGCTTCTGCTCCGGCAATCTCACACTACTCACAAGAGCCTACAAAACTTTTGCCAGACCCATCCTAGAATACAGCTCATCTGTCTGGAACCCACACCACATCTCGGACACCAACACCCTTGAAAACGTCCAAATATATTTCACCAGAAGAGCCCTTCAGTCCTCCACTCGAAACAGAATACCCTATGAAAATAGACTGACAATCCTGGGTCTAGAAAGCTTAGAACTACGACACCTAAAACACGATTTAAGTATTGCCCACAAAATCATATGCTGCAACGTCCTACCTGTCAATGACTACTTCAGCTTCAATCGCAACAACGCAAGAGCACGCAACAGATTCAAACTTAATATTAACCGCTTCAACCTTGACTGTAAAAAATATGACTTTAACAATCGAGTTGTTGAAGCGTGGAACTCATTACCAGACTCAATAATGTCAACCCCTAACTTCCAACATTTCTCCCTTTGACTATCTACAATTGACCTCTCCAGGTTCCTAAGAGGTCAGTAAGGGGCGTACATAAGTGCACTAGTGTGCCTTTCGTCCCCTGTCCAATTGCCTTTCCTTTATCTCATATATCATATATATTTTCTTCCTTTCATATATCTTCTCCTCTATTTAAATAGATAGATAAATAAATAAAGTCAAGAAGCTACATTACGAAGCTTTTAGGAACCATACAAAGTAGTTTTGGTTACTATAGGTCAGGCCAGAGCACGGGACCTTCTGTGGGCGTGGCTTGGTGGGTGTGGCAGGGGAAGGATACTGCAAAATCTCCATTCCTACCTGACTTTGAGGCCAGCCAGGATCTCCAAACTACTCAAAATTTCTGCTACCGGTTCTCCAGAACCTGTCAAAAGCTGCTGAATTTCACCCCTGGCCCATAACTCTGGAAACAAGCAGAGGTCCTCCCAGAGTCTGAAAACTTCCAGGCGGGAGTAAAGCCGGTGGAAGGAGGTGCCCTTACTCACTGAGGGGAGCAGTGGAGTCCCCCCAAACCCTTTCTGGTCCGAAAACAGCCAGGTGGGGCGGGAGTCTTGCTAGGAGACTCGTTTTACGCCAGGACCCAGCAGAGCCGGATTGAATTTCTGCATGGGAAATGGGGAAACCTGGGATGCTGTAGCTGGAGGGTCAGGATGGGCTGCTCTGTGGAAGACTTGCTGGATGCCTGGGACGGAAGGAGACTGACTGTCCAGGTGGGCATGAAGATTGTATGAAGAGTGGACTGTGCTGAAGAACGAAGCTGGAAAACCAACTAGGCTAAATAAAGGTACTTAAAAGAAAAGGGAAATATATATAAATAGGAACGCTGGGGGTTTTGTTTGTTTGTTTGTCTCTCTTCCTCTCTGTCACTTGTGAACCGAACCAGATGGATATTTCTCCCAACACCCTGAGGACACTCAAATCTCCTCTTTGCAGGTCTCTGAGACTCCTGATCCCAGACAGTCTGAGCCTGAGAGGGGCCCCAGTCTGGCCTTGCAGAATAAGAATTTGGGGGCAGGCAGGCCTCTCCCCAGAGCCCATCTGACTCTCCCTCAAATTCCTCACTTTGTAACCTCTGAGTAGATTAGGAGAGAACAAGGATTTCCCAAAGTATCTTCACCATTAGTTGTTCCTTGGACCTCAAAGCCCTCAATCTCCATCCCCCCTCCATACAGCCCCCATTGGGGTCACTCACCTGCGAGGGGGCTGCTAAATGGCCTGGTTCCTCCCTGCATTGGAGAGAGAGACACAAAGTGAGAGGATAGAAAGGGAATGGACACAGGAACAGGAATGCTTTGTCCTGATCCTCTTCTCTCTCTTCACCATTAAACCTCTGCAGCCTCATGAACCTCTCAGAGGAGACCAGCCTGTTCATTTATTTCATGATTTAACTTCTATGAGATCCATCTCTCCAAGGTGACTCCAGGAAGCTTGCAATAAAATTCAACAAATGCCATATAAAATATTTTAAACATTTCATTATGACCTAGATTCCCCCACCAGATCACATTGCCATTGCTCCGAAAACAAGATCATATCTGGTGTGTGACCACTGTCTTGAGTTGGGCCCAAGATGATGTGGAAAAGACCCATGACAACCATGGTGAACATGAACTTCTGAGCCGCTTCCGAGACCAAACCCAGGGATGGCAGATTGAAGAATCCCAGGCCCAGAATCCTGGGGCAACTTCATGCCAACCCTGCGATGGTCTCCAGCACTCAGGCAGGGAGGTGGCCATGCATCAAGGAGGCTGGTACAGTGGCAACAAGCCCAATTAATCTCTTGAGCCCAGATTCAGAAACAGGGAATCACAACCAGAAACCTGGGGATCAAGGCCCTTAAAGGCCAAAAGAGACTCTCAGAGGACCACTGCCATCCCACCTGCCCTTGGCCCTGGAGACCGGCTGGTGCCAAACCCTCAACCCAGCTGGACGCATCTCTGAGAGGAGAATCTCCCCACTTCCAGAATCAGCCAGGTCTCAGCTATGCCACCTGAAGAGTCTCTAACCATTGGGGATCACGGCATTGCCAGTGGTTTTCCTATTTCCCACCAAGGAATGAAGGGCTCTTTCCCTCAAAGGAGCCCAGGCTCCACCATGCAGACTGTGGGCTGCCTTCCCTGCCTGGATGAAAGTGCCTGGAAATCCAACAGGGAGAGTTCCCCTTCTCCTCCGCAGGAACAAACCAGTGCAAGGAAAGTGGATTCTGCAAGTTCCTCCTACTTGGAAACCAGAGCAGCTTCTCACTCAGAGCAAACCTTTCACCCAGGTGGATCTTCTCATCCTCTGGGGGGTTTCTTGTCCTAGATCTTCACTCCCAATATCAGCCTGGCTCTTATGGAAAGGGGGCCTCCTTCCCCAGCTTAGTTCTTAGGAGTAAATAGCACAACTATGCAGCTTCATGAGTTGCTTTTGTCCTTAAACACAGACACACAAACACACAATCCTCAAGTGAAGGGGCCTCTGAAGTTGGAGATTACATGGAAGGAGGAATATTTACTCACTTGGGACTGCATTGTAGTCTTCTTGACCTCTGTCTGCAAGGAGAAAAATCAATTAAAGGTCAAAAAAATCCACCAGAGATCATCCAAACTCTCTCCCTGTAGGTGGAAGAACCCCAGGAGATATTTCAGTCACTTTGTCCCATTTATATAGACAGAAATATCTTCAAAATACAAATGTATCTCCTGATTTGCCCCAAGAGAGACCTGCTGCCTCTGAGATGGGTGGAGGGGAATTGGGGGAAGCAGCTGGGAGGGGGGGGGAGGTTTCCATGGAAATCCTTCTCTGCTGCTCTTTGATCAAAGACTTTGAGGGGGACAAAGGAACTGGGATGCCTCTTCCCCACTCAGAAGAACCTCAGACTGCCTGAATCTCAGACTCAGCTGAACTGAGACTGGAGTCCCAGCAAGAGGCTGAGATCTCAGATGCTCCCCAAGAGGGATGGGACAACAGGACAGAAGGAAGCTCCCCAAAGGGAAAGACTTGGGGGGAATCTCCCCTTCTTCCTTCCATCACCCCACCACCACCAAAAAATACTTACTGATGAATACCACAATCCCAGCAATCACACCCACCACAACCAGAGCAGCCACAACAAAGCCGATGATGAGCCCAAGGTTGGATTTTGAATCGGTGGGTTCTGAATTGGGAGAAAGAGCAATTAAATTTGAATATTTCTTGTATGATGGTGACAATCATCAATAAAAAAATTAGATTTCAATTTGAATTTTGAAACTTTGGAAATCTGGTGTATGTTTACGACACTTCTGAGCATATGCAGAGTTCTTTGAGAGGGGGCTTTTTTCCTTGGGTTTTATGCTGAGCCTCAGGAATTCACATATCGTATCATAAAATAATGTGCAACTTCTTTCTTAGAGAAGCAACACAGTGACCTTTTGACTTTCAAAGCAGGAAACTCTGTTAGTCTCTGATGGGAAAAAGCTCAGACTTGGGGGCCCATTTTCTGACTCCTGATGTCCATCGGTCCAGCCAAAATCTGCCTTCAGAAAAGGGGCTACCAGACTCCTCCTGATTCTTCCACTTTAGGAATTGTAAACAAAACCAAATCTATTTCTGGTGCTCAGTGTAATTGCTGCTTTTCTGCTGGGAGGAAGAACCAGGGGAGGCCTAAGAGATGATCTAAGGGCATTTCATCAGGATCGGCCAAGTATTGTGATGGGATTCTGTAGTTTCCTTTTTATTCCCTGAAGTCAGTTCTAGGGTCTGGTCCCTGCAGCTTCACCAACCTCAAACAACGGAAAAACCAATGGATTAAAGCTCAGGTATATTCACATCTGGACACACCTGGGGTCAGATTTCTCTCCCACCCCCTCCAGGCTGCCCAAGTGCCCGGCCTTTCCCTCCCTGCAGCCTCTCACCCTTCAGCTCCAAGTCCAGAGGATCCTGCAGGCCGTCATGCTCCACGTGGCACCGATAGCGGCCCCTCTCTTTGGGGTCAATCTGGATGCTGATCCAGTAGTGGTAGGTCCCATCCGCATTGGGGGCAAGAAACCCATGGAAGGTGTCCTGCAGCCAGACCTCCCCATCCCTCATCCAGGAGGCATCGATCTCCCTGGGGTAGAAGCCATGGACCCGGCAGACGTGCGTCTCCATCCCATCCTCCACCTCCGTCCTGCTGCTCATCGTCACCACTGGAGGCTCTGCGGAAACACCGGAATTGACTCTGAGCCCCTCCAGAGACTGAAAGGTGGGTGAGAAAATCAGGGGCAGGAAACTCTCCCCCTATTTCCCCCTCCACACCTGGAGCATCTCAAGGGGTTTTGGGAAATGCTCCGAATCTGGAAAACGCTCAACCACAAGAACTCCTGATTTTGAGTCCTTCCCAGGGACTCAGCCTGAAAAACCTCCGGCAGCAAATTGAGGGTCCAAGGAAAGTCCTCTCTGTCTGCTTTGAACTCTGGCTGATCTTGGGCTGCTCCCTTCAGGGGAGGGAGAGTGGAGATGGTCTCTTAGGTTCCCTCTCAAAACAGCCACAACACAGAAGGTTCTCTCTACTTTCTGCATTCTCTTCTGCTCCCCTGAATCTGAGGCTGCTCCAGGCCTCTTTCCAAGGGACACAACCCCAATTTTAAGGGGAAGAGATCAAAGGGAATCTCACACTGATCAATTTGGAAAAGAGATTTTGTCTCTGAAAAGGGGGGGGGCAGAGAGAGAATGATGTCAATGGGAAGAGAGAGGGGGTCCTCTTCCCCAAGCACAGAGGGACTGGGTGATAATCAATGAGGGGGATTCCCCCATTGATTCTAATCTCATGCAGCTAATTCTGGAGGGATCAAGGACCCCAGGGGGAAAGGGAGAGACCGAGGGGGGAGGGGTGTTCTAGATGGTAAATTAATAAAAAGTCCTAGGGAAAGATTATAATGTGAGTCCCCCTCTGGGGAGAGGGGGGGTTCCTGAAGGTGGGGAGGGGGCTGTTTTGAGAAAGGCTGACTGAGAATTGTGGGAACCTGTTTGAGGCTTAAAAGAAAGATTGACAGAAACCTTGCTCCCCCTTGAACTCCCCCCCCCCAGAAAGAAAATAAATAACCCTTCATCCATGGCCCTTTTACCCCAGTTGGGACACGGATAATGCCTTCTTAAATGGTAGAAGTGGAGCCCTCTAGTGGTGGGAGTGGGAGGTGCACCATCAGGTGCAAGGCAGGGAGGGAGCCCCCTATGGCAGCGTTTCCCAACCGGTGTGCCGCGGCACACTAGTGTGCCGCGAGACAACGTCAGGTGTGCCGCGGCGAGAGGCGGCGGAGGAGAGTGGGCGGATCGGGCGGGCAATGGGGCAGGGCGGAGAAGCCAGGGGCGCGTTTGGCCGGAGGCACCTACTGCCGCACCTTCCTGCCCCTGCCTCCCCACGGTGCCTCCGGCCAAACGCGCCCCTGGCTTCTCCGCCCTGCCCCATTGCCCGCCCGATCCGCCCACTCTCCTCCACCGCCGCCTCCTGCCTTGGGGCGAGCAATCCGGGAGTCCGGGACTGTGTGGCTTTGCGCCATGAAGAGAAAACGGCCGACTTTTCCCTGCTGCCGTTTTCTCTTCATGGCGCAAAGCCACACAGTCCCGGACTCCCGGATCGCTCGCTTCTCCGGTCAGCAAAGCCATCTGCCCAGGAAAGCGCCGCGCTGGCCGGAGAAGCGAGCGATCCGGGAGTCCGGGACTGTGTGGCTTTCGGCCGGGCTAACGGGAGGCGGCGCGAGGCCGGGCGCTGGGGACCTCTGGGAGGGCGAGGAGGCTGATGGCTGCTGCGCACTCCACTCTCTCTCTGGCTCTCTCTCGCTCTCTCTTTTTCTCTCTGTTGCTGGCGTGGTGAACGAGAGAGAAAGAGAGAGAGAGAAAAAGGAGGGGAGAGAGAATGAGAGAAAGAAAGCAAGAGAAAGAGAGGGAAAGAAAGCAAGAGAGAGAGAGAAAGAAAGGGGGGAAGGAGGGAGAGGGAAAGACATGGAGGGAGGGAAGGAGGGAGAGAGAAAGAGAGCAAAAAAGAGAGGAAGAAAGAAAGAAAGAGGGATGGAGAGAAAGAAGGGAAGGAAAGAAGAGAGAGAAAGAGGGAGGGAGAAATAGAGTGAAATGGAGGAAGAGATATTTTTTTTGTCCAAACTTTTCTTTAGCCCCCCCGCCCCCCCCCCCCTTCAGTGTTCCCCAGAATTTTGAAAACAAAACATGAATAATGTGCCGCGGCTCAAAAAAGGTTGGGAAACACTGCCCTATGGGATGTGGGCAGAAGCAGAGTTAATGGGGGGAAATGAAGACTGCCCACCACTCTCGACTACAGTTTGGTTAATGGGGGTTTCACTGAATGGCCCCAAATGGTTCCTTCATTGTGGGCAGTGAACTGGACACCCTCAAGGGCTTTTCCTGCCTGACCCACCCAGACACCTGCCAGGCAGAGGCTGCATTTCCTGTGTCCAAGAAATACGGCCATAAAGGAGGAAAGTCCAGTCTCCATTCAGATGCTCACCTGTCCTCTGCAACGTCTCATTCCCATAGGACAGGAACGTCTTTATCCAGTCAAAACATTCCTTCTCCAGGTAGGCCTTCCAATGCTGATTCCATCCTAGATCACCATCCCATTTCCTCTGGGTGATCTGGGCCTGGGGGTCGGGAGCCACCCAAGTGAGGGTCTCCTTGTCGAAGATGAGGAAGGTCCTCCCTTCATAGCCATACTGATAAAACCCTCCTTTGCTCCCGTCTCTCCGGAGCTCACAGCCATACATCAGCTGCCATGTGTGAAGGCCTGAAAGACAGACAGGAGGATGGTTTCGGGAGTCCTGAAGATAGACAGAGCTGCCCCTCTTCTTGCAGGGACTTTGACAGAGGCACCGACACCCCCATTTCCTCCCCAGAGTTCAAGGGAAAGGAAGCCCCCATCACTAACCTCCCTTGGGATCTGGTCACCCCAGGTGGATCTGCACTTGATCCCTTATTTCTCTGGGGTGGAAACAGGGAAGGATGATGACCTGCTTGCCCCAGACTTTAATTAGGATCCACTGCCTTTTTTGGGGGGGGGGGGAACCTGTGATTCCCTTCCTCCCCCACAGCAGGAGACCCACCAAGGTCAGACCCTCCAACTTTCATGTGGGGGGAGGGGAGATTTTGGTCTCTTTTTATCTCAGTTTATATCAATATCAACATTCAGAAAGACAGATGGATAAATTTAAACTAGTTTTCATTTACTGCAATTGGCAGAACATGGCAGCTATGGAGGCAAGAACAATCTTATATGGATTTTAGAAAAAGAATAAATATATTAAAAAATACTTTTTAAAAGGTGTGGAAGCAGCCTGTCCTTTTGAAGGGACCCCCCAATTTTCCCCCCCTCTGGTTCCTGGGGTGGGGAATATGGGGCCGGAGGAGCCACACGACCCATCACTCACCTTCGCTCTGATTGTAGCGACTCCTCAGAGTCTCCAGGTCTAGTCTGGACACCTCCTCATCCCCACGAACTCTCTGGGTGTATCTGTCCCAGAATTGGGGATCCTCCTTCCCCAGCTTCTCCATCCAGGAGACTCGAGGCTTCATCCTCCGGCTGTTGCTGTCATAGTGATCAATGGCCTGACCATCCGCAAACCCCACAAGGACAAAGTGGGGCTGCCCCTGACTGGGCTCCGAGATGCCAGTGAAGCAATACTTCAGGGAATGGGAGGAGATGCCTTGAAGGGACCCAGAGGGGCAGAGTTAGGGGGCTCAGGCAAGGACCCTGATGCTCTATGGGGCACAGAAGGCCCCATTCCCAGGTCTGGAAAGAAGGAGGAGGAAGAAGAAGAAGAGAAAATGAAGGGGGAGATGACGGGAGAGAAAGAAAAGTGGTGGAAAGAGGGAGCAACTGAGAGACAAAGGAGCATCTTCTGGAAGGTCTGGAGGGTTGGGGGGCAGAGGGATTGGGGGGGAGGAAAGGAAAGGAAAGCAGAGCCAAAGAGAGAGCAGAACCCCCACCCTTTTTGTGCTCCCCTCCAATTATCCCCCCTCCCAGCAAGGCTTCCCTCCACACACCCTTCTGCATTGCTCAGTCTCTGGCCCAAGGAGGCTGCAGGGGCCCCACAGGAAGAAGGGGGGCTCCCTTCTCAGAAGCTCAAAAGCAGAAGGAAACCTCATCTGGTCCCCCCAATAGGGGAAAAAAACCCATCCTGACTTCAATGAAGCCCAACATGGATTCTTAATAGCTGCAGATTAAGGAGGGGGTTTATAAAATGGGGAGGGGGAGGGAGGAATTCAGGTGAGACCAAAGGCCATGGGATCCTTACAGGAAACCCAAACTGCTTCCCTGGGAGTTATGGGGAGGGAAAGGGGGGAACGTATGGGGTGCAGCAATGATGCCATGTAGACCCCCTGGAAATTCCCCCTCCCGTCCCAGAGTTCAGGCATCGGAACAGGAATTGGCTTTGAACCCAGGACTCAGTGGGGCTCAACCCCACACCTTCAGCCATATAGGCCCAGTGGTTAGAATGCAGCATTGCAGGCTAATTCTGCCCACAGCCAGGAGTTCAATCACAACCTGATCAAGGTCAATTCCTTCCGAGGTCGTAAAATGAGGACCCAGATTGTTAGGCTGCCATTTCCAACTGCTTCCATTGGACTTGAAAACATTGTGAAGTGGTATACAGGTAGTCCTCCACTTCCAACAGTTCATTTAGTGACTGTTTGAAGTTACATCATCACTGAAAAAAGTAACTGATGGCCATTTTTCACACATGACCATTGTAGCATCCCCATGTTCTTCACATGATCAAAATTCAGATCCTTGACAACTGGTTCATATTTACCACAGTCACACTGTCCAGGGGATCATGTGATCTTATTTTGCAACTTCTGACAATCAAACTCAATGAGGAAGCAGATTCACTTAAAAATCATGTTGCTAGTTTAACAACTACAGTGATTTCCTTAACAAATGTCACAAATTGAGGCAAAACGCACAAATTTCTCACTTAGAAACCTAAATTCTGGGGTCAGTTACGGTTGCAAGTTGGGGACTAGATATATAAGTCTAAGCGCTGGTGCTCTTGCTGTGCCACAGAAAACCTGTGATTATCCCAAGAGAGAATAAATGAAGAATTCCAGCCACCCAATTAGGGTCAGAAGCCATAATTCCCAGGTTTAAGAAAGGCACCAGATTTATTCTGAATCTCAGTTTCTCTGACACTTTTCCTCTTTTGAAGCTGATCCTGCACTTTGTGAGCACAAGGAAAGGCAGAAATGCCCCTCAGCCAACTTGGGAGGACGATGAGAATAGGAATAAGAATAAAATAGGATATAGAATGGAACAGAATAGAATTCTTTATTGGCCAAGTGTGATAGGACACACAAGGAATTTGTTTCTGGTGCAGAAGTTCTCTGTGATCTCAATTATCCACCAGTGACTCTCAAGGCTTAACTCAGAGTTTCTCCAACTCAGCCACTTGGACTTCAGTGTGGACTTCAACTCCCAGAATTCCCCTCACCCTCGAAACACCTGGGAAATCTCCAAGGCCCCTTTGTTGGTGTCTATTCTGAAAGCTCTTCAGAGCAAAAATTCTTCCAGAGCACCAAATATTTTAAAGATCACTTTCAGGAGCATTCATGGGACTTATTTGGGCAGAACCTGCGTCTATACAGGAAAAGGAAAGACTTGAGCCACCCAGAGAAATAAACAGTCCCTCTGCCCATTCCCTCCAGCATGGTCTCCCAGTCCTTCCCAGTTCAAGGCAAAGGCCTGGGCCTCCTTCTTCCTGCTCCTCCCCACAATCCCAGGGGCTACTCCAAGCTTTTGGGGATCCCCAGATCCACTTCCAGCTCTGGGGAGATTTCAGAATCCAAATGGATCAGATTGGACCCTCCGTGATCCAGAACCCGATTCTTCCCCTTGTGGGGCTGAGCAATGAGCAAGGCTGAAGTCTGCCTGAGAGGAGAAACGTGTGGATGTAACTCACAATCCTGAATCCTCAAGTCAGAAATGACACGTGTGACTGTAACACAGGTTTGCATAGGTTTGGCATCCTGACAATTGTGAATGTGCCTCCAGTCAGGAACAGCTGGTGAGTTTGGTCCTGTCTGTGTCCAAGCAAGAGGCTCATTTCATGGTCCCCACCCAGAGGTCCTTCTCTCCTTTTACCTCCAAGCAGCTTATTTAATAGTTAAATTTCTGCCAATCTTTTTTGTCTTTTGAAAAGTTGCTATACTGATAATTTCTCAGAGCAAACAGCCAGGAACACCCCAAGTTCCCCATTACTAAAGAATAAATAATACATTGTAAATATTTTTTAATTTTGCAAACTGTCCCATGTTGGGAGCTTCTGCAATGGGAGAAGGAAACTCTTGGGAGAAAAATCTCTGCCTGCCCCCCCCCCAAGGCTCTGGGGATATTGGGGTTCATTTCAGGACCAAGTCCTTTAATAGGAAAGTGAACACAAGAACAAGGGGACACAATCTGAAGTTAGTTGGGGGAAAGATCAAAAGCAACATGAGAAAATATTATTTTACTGAAAGAGTAGTAGATCCTTGGAACAAACTTCCAGCAGACGTGGTAGATAAATCCACAGTAACTGAATTTAAACATGCCTGGGATAAACATATATCCATCCTAAGATAAAATACAAAAATAGTATAAGGGCAGACTAGATGGACCATGAGGTCTTTTTCTGCCGTCAGTCTTCTATGTTTCTATGTTTCTAAGTGATGGTGGGGATCAGGAGAAAGTGACAATCAGGAAGGAGGAAGATTATTAAGAAGAGGTTTTCTCCAGACTCTTATCCTGCTGTATTCACAGGACAACTTTAGCCCGGACTGATCCACTACACCAGCATCTGCCAAGACACGGATCCGATTAGAGGAACCATCCGGGTCCTTCCAGCACCAGAACCCCCAAAGCCCCTCCCAAGGCAGGAAAGGGGATCCAGGCGGTGGGGTTGGGCGAAGGCAGCCAGGAAGTTCTTTATCTGACCTGATCACCTGCAAACGCCGCTTTCCGACAACCTCCACTTTGGGGGCGCCCAGATAGACTTGACTGACATCCGGGGGGTTGACCCTCGTCCTGTCCCCAGAGGGACTCTCCTGGGGGAGGGGCAGCAGCGCTTTGGGACCTAATCAAACGGTGGCCAGAGGGGGAGGGGGAGCGGACTAGAAAAAAGACCGAATCGGGATTCTATTTCTGGGATTAAACTTTCTGGGGACGAGCGAGAGAGGAAGATTCCCTGGAAGAAAAAGGGACCGGAGCCCCCAAAGGACTCACCAAGGCAGCTCCCCCGTAACAGAGACATCGCCACCATCACCGGGAGCCAGAGGGGCGCAGGGCGCAGAGCCATCCTGGCCGCCACCCTCAAGCGCCGCTCCGCTCTCGTGAAGTCGCAGGCGGATGAAGAGGCGCCCCGCGTGACCAATGGCGCAACAATAATGGGCAAGCTCAACCAATAGGAAAAAGGTATCCCCGTGTCGTCACTGTTGCTAGGCAGACGTGGAGGCGCAACCGGCCAGAGGGGAGGGAAAAGGAAAGCGAAAGTTCTGTCAGGAAATCCCCTTCCAGGACTTTCGCCTCTTGGGGGGAGGGGCGGAACTGCGAGGTTGGAAAAAGCGGGATGGGATTCGTCTGGGCCTGGGGCTGCCTTACATAGGACAATTAGAAAAAAAAGCAGCAGCGGTTGGAAGGGAAAAAGCCGCAGAAAACACTCAGAGCGGGTGCAAGACTCTTGGTCTCGAGAGCGGGGATTCGGCAACTCCTCCCACAGAGAGCACGTGATGCCCTGATGGGAGCCAGTGGGATCCGCCGACCAACAGTTGCCTTTTCTGAGAAATCAAGTCGTAAAAAAGAAGCGCCGTTCTCACAGTGGCCACGGGAGGCGCTGCCGCACTAGTAAAGCATCCCAGAGACAGGGCGGGGGTGGAGCGAAGGTTGAGTGACGGTTTGGCTGTTGAAAGGGTCGTTTGAGGTAGATTTCTTTCCCTTGTTTAGAGGCCAACGGTTAAGTCTCGGAATTCCTCAGCCGGGAGTTGTGCTGGCAGGTTGGGCTGAGAGAGAGACGAACGGGATCAAAGTCTCCCGATATTTTCCATGCCTAAAGGAGCCCGCTGAAGGCCCGGGGACAAATGGCGGCTTCTCTCTCCCTCTGACGCCGCCCGCCTCCCTCCCTTCCCAGGCACTGGGCGCTTCCTTCGCAACAAGGGAGGAAGCGACGTCTTGGCGGCCTTCATGTCTTCGCTCTCGGGTGGGACCAGACAGGAGTAACGGCTGACAAGACGCAAGGGGGGGGGGAGTACAGATGGGCCGGAGAACGGGCAGGGGAGGGGGAGGGAGAGGGCGGAGGGGAAGGAAGGAGAGGAGAACTAGAGAGGAGAAGGAGGGGAGAGCAAAGGAGGAGAGGGGAGGAAGAGGAGGAGGGAATTGGGGAGAGAAAGGATGAAGGGAGGGGAAGGAAGAAGTGGAGAGGAGAACTAGGGAGGAGGAGAGGAAGAGTGGAGACAAAAGGAGGAGAGAGGAGAAGTGGAGAGGAGGAGGGGATGGAGGGGAGATTATTTACGGGACCATCTTCTGCCTCACACATCCCAGCGACTGATTAGATTGCACTGAGTCGGCCTTCTCCAAGTCCCTTCAGCTGGTGGGACTTCAGGGAAGGACCTTTTTCGGTGGCCGTCCTGGTCCTCTGGAATCCACTCTCCCCAGAGATTTGCACTGCCCCCATCCTCCTGACCTTTCAAAAGGCTTAAAAAACTTGGCTTTGCCAGTTGAGCTGCAACACCGTGTTTCCCCGATAGTAAGGCAGTGTCTTACTATCTTTTTACCCCCAAAAGCCCCACTGTGTCTTACTTTGGGGGTATGTCTTACATTGTCCCGGGCACCGGGGCCGGCTCGTCTTCGGGCGCGGGGAGCTGCCGGAAAGGAGGCGGGCGCCGACCTCGACGTTCGGCGGGTTGCAGGGAGCATCCCCTCGCCGCTCCCGGCAATGTTTCTCGGCAGGGGAGGCCAACTCCGCGGCGACACGGACGCTCGGCTGGCTGGCTAAAGGCAGGTCAAGGGGTGGATGGGCAGTCAAAAAGGGTGAGCGGCCGCCGCTGTGCCCTCCTTCGCCCGCCTCCTTTCCGGCAGCTCCCTGCGCGCCCCTCGCCTTCGCTCGCCGCGGCGCCACCGCCTCTTCCCCTGCCGAGGCTCAGCTGCAAGCGGCCAGCGAGGCCGCTCGGCTCCGAGGCGAGCGGAAAGGAGGCGGGCAAAGGAGGGCGCAGCTTCGGCCGCTCGCCTCGGAGCCGAGCGGCCTCGCTGGCCGCTTGCAGCTGAGCCTCGGCAGGGGAAGAGGCGGTGGCGCCGCGGCGAGCGAAGGCGAGGGGCGCGCAGGGAGCTGCCGGAAAGGAGGCTGGTGAAGGAGGGCGCAGCTCCGGCCGCTCGCCTCGGAGCCACTCGGCCTCGCTGGCCGCTTGCAGCTGAGCCTCGGCAGGGGAAGCGGCCAGCGAGGCCGATCGGCTCTGAGGTGAGCGGCCGGAGCTGCGCCCTCCTTCACCAGCCTCCTTTCCGGCAGCTCCCTGCGCGCCCCTCGCCTTCGCTCGCCGCGGCGCCACCGCCTCTTCCCCTGCCGAGGCTCAGCTGCAAGCGGCCAGCGAGGCCGCTCGGCTCCGAGGCGAGCGGAAAGGAGGCGGGCAAAGGAGGGCGCAGCTTCGGCCGCTCGCCTCGGAGCCGATCGGCCTCGCTGGCCGCTTGCAGCTGAGCCTCGGCAGGGGAAGAGGCGGTGGCGCCGCGGCGAGCGAAGGCGAGGGGCGCGCGGGGAGCTTGGAAGCAATGTCATCGCCCCCCCCCCCCGCAATACCGTTTATCTACCGTGTTTCCCCGAAAGTAAGACATATGTCTTACTTTCGGGGTATGGCTTATATAAGCCGACCCCCCTGAAACCCCCCATATGTCTTACAATCGGGGGGGTCTTACTATCGGGGAAACACGGTATGAATGATAAATGGATGAATGTTTTTTTAATATTAGAATTTTAAACTTTGTACTTGGTTTTATTTTTGTATGCTGCCTTGAGTCCTTCAAAAGTGGGTGGCTTATAAATCGAAATAAACAAATAAATGGAGGAGGGGATAGGGAGAGGAGATGAGAAGCGGAGAGGAGAAGGAAGACTAGAGAGGAGGAGGAGAGGAGCAGAGAGGGGGATGGGGGAGAGAAGAGGGGGAGGAAAGGGGGAGGGGGAGGGGAGGAGGAGTGAAGGGAGCAAAGGGGAGGAGGGGAGGACCAAGAGGGGAGAGGTAAAGAGGAGGAGGGAGAGGAAGAGGGGGAAGGAGTGGAGAGGAGGGGAGTGAAGGGGAAATGAGTGGGAGAAGAAGGGAAGGAGAGAGGGGAGGAAGAGGAGGAGTGGAGGAGCAGAGAGAAGAGGAGAGAAGGGAAGTGGCGAGGAGGAGGAAAAGACAAGAGGGGAGAGGAGGACCTGGAGGAGGGGAGAGCCGGGGTGGCGCAGCAGGTAGAGTGCTGTACTGCAGGCCACTGAAGCTGACTGTAGATCTGAAGTTCAGCAGTTCAAATCTCATCACCTGCTCAAGATTGACTCAGCCTTCCATCCTTCCAAGGTGGGTAAAATGAGGACCCGGATTGTGGGGCCAATAGGGTGGCTCTGTTAAAAAGTGCTATTGCTAACATGTTGTAAGCCGCCCTGAGTCTAAGGAGAAGGGCGGCATAAAAATTGAATGAATGAATAAATAAATAAATATTGTAGCAGAAAATAAAAATAATAGAATGGGTTTTTAGGTCTCAATTTGGAAAAGGGAGTTCATCTAGTAGGGCAGAGTGGCCAAAAGTGTGGACCCCACACAACCTATGGACTCGTCCCTTATGGGCCCTAGAGAGACGGGGTGAGTTTTAGGAGGGGGGAGAGTTACAGGCCTTTGTAGAAGGAGAAGAGGGCTTGTCCAACTGCTTCCTGTTTTGGGAGATTGTAAATAACAAGATATTTTACCTTCCTTGTTGCTCAGACACTTCAATTTCTCTGAGAATCTCCATGGACATTTAAGAGGTGTAGACTTCAGCTCCCAGAATTCCCCACTAACCATCCAGTCTCCAGCAACTCAAACTCTCCATTAAATGGAGAGATTGGAGGCAATATTGACTGCTGCGAAGAGAAATTGTTTCTCTCTTTTGCATTACTTTTATCTATAGATGCTGGGGATGCCACAATGGTCATAGTGTGAAAAAATGAACACAAGTCACTTTTTTCAGTGCCGTTGTAACTTTGAACGGTCCCTAAGTGAACTGTTGTAAGTCAAGGACTTCCTGTGCAAGAAGAAACCGCTTCAAAACAAGAATGTGTGGCTGCCTTCGAGACTTGTGCCTGCCAGTGCCTTCCTCTTGAATACAGGGAGTCCTGGACTTACGGCCACCATTGAGCCCAAAATTTCCACTGCTAAGCGAGACATTTGTTAAGAGAATTTTGCCCCATTTTATGACCTTTCTGGGTACTGCAGTTAACTGAATCACTCCAACCATTAAATTAGTAGCATGGTCGTTAAGCGAATTTGGCTTCCCAATTGACTGCGTGCCAGGTCGCAAGAGGTGATCACGTGATCCCAGGATTCTACAACCGTCATAAATATGAACCAGTTGCCAAGAAAGTCTGAATTTTGCTTGTGCGTCCATGTGGATGCTGCAAGGGTCATAAGTGTGAAAAATGGTCATAAGTCATTTTTTCAGTGCGGTTGTAATATTAGTCACTAAAAAACGTTTGCAAATCAAGAACTACCAGTAAATGTCACCTTTGCTTCAAGCACAGGCACTCCTCTACTTACAACAGTTCACTTAATGACCATTCAAAGTTACAACGGCCCTGAAAAAAATGACATGAGCATTTTTCACCATTATGACTGTTGCTTTAATGACCATTGTTGCCACATCCCCATGATCACAGTATCAAAATTCAGATGACTCATATTTATGATGACTGCAGTGTCCTGGAGTCACGTGATCTGCTCTTGTGACCACCTGACAAGCAAAGTCCAGGGGAGCCGTGGTGGCGCAGTGGTTAGAGTGCCGCACTACAGGCTACTTCAACTAACTGTTTCTGCTAACTGCTAGCTGTAGTTCAGCGGTTCAAATCTCACCACCGGCTCAAGGTTGACTCAGCCTTCCATCCTTTTCAGGTGGGTAAAGTGAGGACCCAGATTGTTGGGGGCAAGAGGCTGATTCTGGAAACCGCTTAGAGTGGGCTGTAAAAGCACTGTGAAGCCGGTATACAAGTCTAAATGCTATTGCTATTCGCCTTACAACTGGGTTACTATCTTAACAACTGCAATGATTCATTTAACAACTCTGACAAAAACAGTTGTAAAATGGCACAACCTCATTTAACAAGTATCAACAAAATCAATATTGGGCTCAATTATGTTCATAATTTGAGGACTACCTGGTAATGAAGCGTCTGCAGGAAAGCCACCAGGCTCAGAGAGCGACCAAGGACCCCACAGCTGTGACCCTGCTTAGCATCCAGAGGGCCCCAATAAAGGAGAATACGGGTCGTCCTGGAGAGTGGATGTTTTTCAGAATTCACATTCCTCACTCTCACGTCCATTACACCCACACCCGGGTCCTATCTCCACATATGTGCCTTCCTCTGACACACACACACACACACCAGCCTCATCCATACACACGGTCCATCCATCAACAAATGCACGGAGATCCTTGTGAGGAAATTAAATTGGTCATTCAAACAGGACTTTTAAGTCTTGCCCTAGAGCTTGATGGTCAAAACCGAGTAGCCAGCTGTATTCCTCCCTTTGCAGATGCTCTCGTGTCTTAAAGTTGCTGCTCCTTCCTTTTCCTCCCACAGGAGGGGATGAGGCGGGACTTGAACTCACTCCTGGTTTCTAGCCTGGTACAGATAATCCTCGATTTACGATCCGAATTAAGCTCAACATTTCTGTTAAGTGAAATTTTTGTTCAGTGAGTTTTGCCCCGTTTTACGACTTTTCTTGCCATCGTTGTTAAGTGAATCACTGAGATTGTTAAGTTAGTAACACAGTTGTTAAGTGAAGCTGGCTTCCCCATTGTCTGTACTCGTCCAAAGGACACAGCAGGGGGTCACGTGATTCCGGGACATTGCAACCGTCATAAATCTAAACCAGTTGCTAAGCGTCCAAATGTTGATCAGGTGACCACAGGAATGCTGCAATGGACATAAGTGTGAAAAATAGTCACGCTCATAAGCAGCGCTGGGCTACTAGCCGGAAGGCTAAATTGGGATTGCGCAACCAGCGCGATATTGCTCCTGTACATGAAGAGGTAGCAAAATCGTGCACAGAGTCGCAGGTGCGCCCGTGTTTTGGCCTGCGCAGAAGCAAAAAAAACCCTCACCGAAACAAGGGCGCACCTGCAACTCCGTGTGCGATTTTGCTACCTCCATAGATGCAGAAGCAAAATCGCGCTGGCCCCGCAAGCACCTACGAGCCGCAGCAGCGAGCCCAATTTAGCGTTCCGGCTACTAACGGTCACTAAATGAACTGTTGTAAGTCAAGGACTCCCTGTAGACTAAATTGAATGCATTTGTGGCTGACTGGTTTATCCTTGGTGCTCATGTTTCTTTTGTGCATTATATTTATCGTTCTTTTGTTTTTGTATTGATATTTGTATTGTTGGCTGACCAGAGCCTCTTATTTTATTTTTATTTATTTTATTAATTCGATTTCTAGGCTGCCCTCCTCTTGAGAGCTATCTGAGCTCATATATTCGAATTAAGAAATACATTTCTAAAACTTTTGAATCAGTAGAAAAGGCAAAAATAGACATTGAATTCCTTTAAAATTTTATTCATTTTATTATTATGTGGACATATGCTTTCAGGTTTACTTTTTAAGCTTTCAAAGATGGCTAGTCCAGAGGGAGGGGGAGGACAGACCTCCCCCTTTTCTCTCCTTCCCCCCAAAGCCTCCCCTGTAATATGGGGGACAGCTTTCCCATCAATTGGGGGTCCTCCCACTCTTGGGAATCAGATCACCGCATCCTATTCCTTTCTTCTATTCCTATATCTCTTCTTCTATTCTTTCATTGATGTATTTTACTATGTGTATATAGATAGATAGATATATACCCACTAAAACTCTCATTGTATATTGGACAAAATAAATAAATAAAAATAAGTCATATGGGGCAGCTGAAGAGCCCAGACCGGATCTCTCAGAAGCAGGAGAAGCTGCTCTGGTTGGTCACTGAACTCCTGTCTCCCAAGGGCCCCTGGATGAGGCTCAGAGACCAGTCACTCGGCCAACAGCCTCAGGGAAAGTGGATCTGAGGGGAAAGCAGCCTCTGTTGCTGCCACTACCAGGCCGAGACCAAGCAGCCATTTTACACAAAATCGCCTTCCTAATGGTAGAGAAGCATCTGGACCCTGGAACAAAATGGCTGCCCCCTCCCCAAAGGAGCCCACAGGAAGTGCATCAGTTCCTGCTCCTCCCAGGTTTTGCCTTGGTTCCTCCCCTTCCTCCCACTCAAAGTGAAATTGGAGTCGGGGTTTCTGATCAACAAGAAGAGCAAAATCCCTCCTAATTTCAACCTCCTCAGACATCCAACTCAGGTAAGAGGAAAAATCATTTATTTTTGGCAAACAATTTCGGATAAATTACAATATATGTGGAGGTAGTAGCCTGACAGTGCAATTGATCTCATGTTCCATTATTCTAAACCATGAAAATCCATAAATGGCAATCTATAAAAATATCAGTGTCAAATGCTAGACTCGGTATATTGATATTTGATCATTATTATCAAAATTTAATTTGATAATAATTAATAATGGACTATTAAGTGTGCAACAATCAGTTAAAAATACATCAACTATTTTATTAATAAAAATTTCTAAAATGCACACTTCAAGCAATAGTTTCATTGAAGATTACATTAAATAAATAAAACCAACAAGGAAAAAAGAAAAGTAACCTCCACCTTTATCTCCCAAAAGCATCATGAAAATTAACAACTTAAAAATTTCTCTTAAAGTAAAACCAAGAAACTCTTCATCCTATTCCTCATCCCATTCTCTATAAATGCATCTCTAAAACCTGATCTTCAACCTCCAATCTCTGTCCACTAATCAGCAAAAGCCCATTAAGGGGGTTACGCAATTTACGGTACCTACTATAAACTATTACGTACAAAATCCAATTTGAAATCTTTTCATCCAACAATTAGTAACACATAATACTGTATATTCTTTTCTCCTCTGCTCCTCAATCATGATTTTAAAAGGTCACTGATTCAATGATAAAAGCAATGATGAAAGACCCCAAAATCTGTCCTGGTTCCAGCATGCAGGAAGGGTCACCTAAGAGTCCGGCCCAATGCAGGAGAAGGCAGATCCATCTTCCTTCCTCTCTCTTTATGCTGGGAGTGTCCACTACGAAGAGGAGGGAGAAAGTGTCCAAGGGTTAGTTGGATCCAGACAGTCACAGAGCCTGAGAGCTGCCAGAGGATCAGAGTTTGGGGGCAGGAACGCCCCTCCCCCGAGCCCTTTCCCCTAAATCCCTCCCCTTCCAGTGTTTGCGAATAGGAGAGAGAAGAGGGACTTCCATAGTATCTTCACCCCCACTTGGTCCTTGGACTCCAAATCTCTCCCCTCCCTTCCTCCCTCTCCCCCCCCCACGCCCCCCACCACTCCACTCACCTGCAAGGGGGGGGGCTGCTAAATGGCCTGGTTGCTCCCTGGATTGGAGATAAAGACACAGAATGAATCAATGTCTTGTCCTGTGAGGAGGACAAATCTCTCTCTTCACCATTAAACCTCTTCAGCTTCACAAACGTCTCAGAGGATGTAAAACTTTTTATTAATTAATTAAGCTTCCACCCCAAATATCCCATTAAGGTGACTCTAGGCAGCTCACAGTAAAATTCAATAAACCGCCATGTAGAACATTTAAATCAATAAATAAAAACCAGATTCCCCCATCAGATCATGTTGCCTTTGGTCTGACAACAAGATCATGTCCTGTGTGTGATTGTGGTCTTGAATCAGACCCAGGACGATATGGGGGAGACCCACAGACACCAGGGAGGCCATGAACTCCTGGGCTGCTTCCGAGGCCAAACCCAGGGATGGCCGGTTGAAGTCTCCCAGGAGACTCATAATCCTGGGCAACTCCATGCCAACCCTGAGATGGTCCCCAGCAGCTGAGGCAGGGAGGTGGCCATGCATCAGAGAGGCTGGTACAGTAGCAACAGGCCCAACTGGTCCTGTGAGCCCAAAGTCAGAAACAAGGAGTCACAACCAGAAACCTGGGAAGCAAAAGTATAGTCTGGAGGACAGAAGGGAATGGGGGGACATGATCGAAACATTAAAATATCTGAAAGGGTTAAATAAGGTTCAGGGGGGAAGTGTTTTTAATAGGAAAGTGAACACAAGAACAAGGGGGCACAATCTGAAGTTAGTTGGGGGAAAGATCAAAGGCAACATGAGAAAATATTATTTTACTGAAAGAGTAGTAGATGCTTGGAACAATCTTCCACCAGACATGGTAAATCCACAGTGACTGAATTTAAACCTGCCTGGGATAAACATATATCCATCCTAAGATAAAATACAGAAAATAGTATAAGGGCAGACTAGATGGACCATGAAATCTTTTTCTGCTGTCAATCTTCTATGTTTCAAAAGCCCAAGTGCGAGAAGAGATTCTCAGATGACCACTGAACCCCACTTCCTCTGCCCTGGACTCTCAGTTGGGGCCAAACATTAAACCCAGATGAGGACATCTCTGAGAGAAGGACAGCCCCCCTTCCAGAGTCAGCCAGGTCTCAGCTATGCCACCAGAAGAGTCTCTAACCACTAGGGATCATGGCATTGCCAGTGGTTTCTCTATTTCCCCTCAAAGACTTGAGGGCTTTTTCCTCCAATGGGGGCCAAGGCTCCACCATGCAGACTCCGGGCTGCCTCCCCTGCCTGAATCCAACAGGGAGAGTTTCCCTTCTCTTCTGCAGAATGAACCAATGAGAGGAGAGAGGATTTTGTGACACCCAGCCAGCTCTCAGGCCTATGGCAGGACTCGAACTCATGCCCTGATCTGGTGCCCTCACCACTAAGCCAAAGGGGCTCCAATTATTATTCCACCAGAAGGAGACTCAGAGGGCCCCCAGGAAGGATGAATTGGGGGAGAGGCTTAAAAAAGTGGTGGCCTTTCCCTCTTTCCATCCCCCCAAAGTCTTGCAAAGAGACCGAATGGCTGAGGCAGCAGCAGGAGTCGCTCCCTCCCACTTACCCTGGTCTGAACTGCTGGATCCTTTGTCACTTGCTGGAAAAAAAGGAAAGAAAAAGAGGGTGAGAAAGTCTCTCTCTTGGCTTAGAGGTGGAGAAGCTCAGCTCTTTCTGACCCCAGCTCCCTCCCTCCTTTTCCCTCTCCCTCCCTTTCTTTCTCCCTCCCTCCTTTTCCCTCCCCCTCCCTTTCTCCCTCCCTCCCTTTCTCCCTCCCTCCTTTTCCCTCTCCCTCCTTTTCCCTCTCCCTTTCTCCCTCCCTTTCTCCCTCCCTCCCTTTCTCCCTCCCTCCTTTTCCCTCTCCCTCCTTTTCCCTCTCCCTCCTTTTTCCTCCCCCTCCCTTTCTCCCTCCCTCCTTTCCCCTCCCCCTCCCTTTCTCTCTCCCTCCTTTTCCCTCTCCCTCCCTTTCTCTCTCCCTCCCTCCTTTTCCCTCCCCCTCCCTTTCTCTCTCTCACACACAATCAAAGACTCACAAATACATGGAGAGAGTTTGGACCAAACTGCTTTGACTAAAAGACATCGGAAATAATTCTTAAAATTTGTATGTATTTCACACAAAGCCAGAAGGCAGAGCTGACCTAAAAAGATACAGATGGATCCAAAGTTTCTTTTTGTAACTAGTTCTTACTTAGAGAGCCTTTGGGATGGAAGACCAAGAGGAGATCCAGCTGGCATCCCCCAAAGCTCCTTTTCCCTCAATATGACCCCTATTGACATCTAATTTTATGGAGCTTCTGACTCTCATTTGGCCAAGCCTTTCCCTTCTGCCTACTTGGGAAACAGAGCATGTTCTCAGTCAGAGGGACCTTCCACCAGCTGGATCTTCTGACCTTCTTGAAGGTTCCTTCTCCCAGATGTTTCTCCTTGAGGACTCCACTCCCTAGAACAGCCTGGCTGTACGGAAAAGGGGGCCCATCTTCCCCAGACAGGTTATTAGGAGGAAGAGGAAGATAGCACATACAAGGATACACACACACACATACACACACAGACCCCCTCAAGTGATGGAGCCTTTGGTCCCTGCTCTAAGTTGGAGATTACATCGAAAGAGGAAAAAAATCACTCACTTGATGCTGCTCTGTAGCCATCCTGATGTCTCTCTGCAAGGACAAAAACCAGTGAGAGCTCAAAAGAATAAACCAGAGATATATATAATAAATGTTTGTTTATAATTCCCTTCTAACAAAAGGCATAATAACACTATAGCAAGAGCACTTTTTGACAGAGCCGCCCTATTGCCCCCACAATCTAGGTCCTCATTTTCCCCACCTGGGAAGGATGGAAGCAGTGAAGGGCTACCAACGTTTTTACTACCACACTGTGGGCGTGGCTTATGCAGGACACCCAGCATTTTCTTTCAGCATCTTTGATTGCAAATTGGGTGCTCTGGGGTGGAGCTCCGGTTTTGCTACCCCACTGCATTCCCCCACAACTGCATGGAAGGCTGAGTTAACTTTCAGCCAGTGATGAGATTTGAACCGCTGACCTACAGATCTAGCAATCAGCTTTAGTGGCCTGCAGTACTGCACTCTACCCACTGCGACACCTTGGATCTTCTACGGAGAGATCATCCAAACTCTGTCTCCATAGAAGATATTTCACAGTCACTTTGTCCCATCAATAAAGACAGAAATATGTTCAATATACAAATGTGTCTCCTGATTTGCCCCAAGAGAGACCTGCTGCCTCCGAGATGGATGGAGGGGAATTGGGGGAAGCAGCTGGGAGGGGAGGGAGGTTCCCATGGAAATCCTTCTCTGCTGCTCTTTGGTCAAAGCCTTTGAGGGGGACAGAGGAACTGGGAGGCCTCTTCCCAACTCAGAAGAACCTCAGACTGCCTGAATCTCAGACTCAGCTGAACCGAGACTGGAGTCCCAGAAAGGCTGAGATCTCAGATGCTCCCCAAGAGGGCTGGGACAACAGCACAGAAGGAGGCCCAGAAGGAGCTCCCCAAAGGGAAAGACTTGGTGGGGGGATCTCCCCTTCTTCCTTCCACCCCCACCAAAAATACTTACTGATGAATATCACGATCCCAGCAATACCAGCAAACACACCCACCACAACCAGAGCAGCGACAACACAGCCGATAATGATGAACCAAAGGTTGGATTTTGAATCGGTGGGTTCTGAATTGGGAGAAAGAGCAATTAAATTTGATTATTTTCTGCATCATGGTGACAATCATCAATTTAAAAAATGGAATTTCAATTTGAATTTTGAAACTTTGGAAATCTGGTGTACATTTGGGACACTTCTGAGCATATACAGAGTTCTTTGAGAGGGGGCTTTTTTCCTTGGGCTTTATGCTGAGCTCAGACTTGGGAGCCACTTTTCTGACTCCTGATGTCCATCAGTCCAGCCAAAATCTGCCTTCAGAAAAGGGGCTACCAGACTCCTCCTGATTCTTACACTTTACGAATTGTAAACAAAAGCAAATCTATTTCTGGTGCTCAGTGTAACTGCTGCTTTTCTGCTGGGAGGAAGAACCAGGGGAGGCCTAAGAGAGGATCTAAGGGCCTTTCATCAGGATCAGCCAAGTATTGTGATGGGATTCTGTAGTTTCCTTTCTATCACCTGAAGTCAGTTCTAGGGTCTGGTCCCTGCAACTTCACCAACCTCAAACACTGGAAAAACCAATGGATGAAAGCTCAGGTATGTTCACATCTGGACACACCTGGGGTCAGATTTCTCTCCCATCCCCCTCCAGGCTGCCAAAGAGCCCGGCCTTTCCCTCCCTGCAGCCTCTCACCCTTCAGTTCCAAGTCCAAAGGATCCTGCAGGCCGTCATGCTCCACATGGCACCGATAGCGGCCCCTCTCTTTGGGGTCGATCTGGACACTGATCCAGTAGTGGTAGGTCCCATCCGCGTTGGGGGCCAGAAACCCATGGAAGGTGTCCTGCAGCCAGACCTCTCCGTCCCTCGTCCAGGAGGCATCGATCTCCCTGGGGTAGAAGCCGTGGACCCGGCAGACGTGGGTCTCCATCCCACCCTCCACCTCCGTCCTGCTGCTCACTGTCACCACTGGAGTCTCTGCGGAAACACCGGAATTGACTCTGAGCCCCTCCAGAGACTGAAAGGTGGGTGAGAAAATCAGGGGCAGGAAACTCTCCCCCTATTTCCCCCTCCACACCTGAAGCATCTCAAGGGGTTTTGGGAAATGCTCCGAATCTGGAAAACGCTCAACCACAAGAACTCCTGATTTTGAGTCCTTCCCAGGGACTCAGCCTGAAAAACCTCCGGCAGCAAATTGAGGGTCCAAGGAAAATCCTCTCTGTCTGCTTTGACCTCTGGCTGATCTTGGGCTGCTCCCTTCAGGGGAGGGAGAGTGGAGATGGTCTCTTAGGTTCCCTCTCAAAACAGCCACAACACAGAAGATTCTCTCTACTTTCTGCATCCTCTTCTGCTCTCCTGAATCTGAGGCTGCTCCAGGCCTCTTTCCAAGGGACACAACCCCAATTTTGAGGGGAAGAGAGATCAAAGGGAATCTCACACGGATCAATTTGGAAAAGAGATTTTGTCTCTGAAAAGGGGGAGGGGGCAGAGAGAGAATGATGTCAATAGGAAGAGAGAGAGGGTCCTCTTCCCCAAGAACGGAGGGGCTGTTGGTGATAATCAGTGGGGGGGATTCCCCCATTGATCTTAATCTCATGCAGGTAATTCTGGAGGGATCAAGGACTCCAGGGGGGAAGGGAGAAACCAAGGGGGGAGGGGTGTTCTAGATGGTAAATTAATAAAAAGTCCTAGGGAGAGATTATAATGTGAGTCCCCCTGTGGGGTGAGGGGTGTTCCTGAAGGTGGGGAGGGGGTTGTTTTGAGAAACACTGACTGAGAATTGAGGGAACCTGTTTGAGGCTTAAGAGAAAGATTGACAGAAACTTTGCTTCCCCCTGAGCCCCCCCCCCCCCGGAAAGAAATGTACCCGCCCCCATCCATGGCCCTTTTGCCGAAGTGGGGACACTGATAATGTCTTCTTAATGGTAGAAGTGGAGCCCCCTAGTGGTGGGGGTGGCAGGTGCATCATCAGGTGCAAGGCAGGGAAGGAGCCCCCTATGGGATGTGGGGAGAAGTAGAGTTAATGGGGGGAAACTAAGGCTGCCCACCACTCTCAACTACAGTTTGGCTAATGGGGGTTTCACTGAATGGCCCCAAATGGTTCCCTCATTGTGGGCAGTGAACTGGACACCCTCAAAGGCTTTTCCTGCCTGACCCACCCAGACACCTGCCAGGCAGAGGCTGCATTTCCTGGTCCACTGAATGGCTGCCTGGTAGTGAGAACCAATCAGGGCTTCCCGTGTCCTGGAGAGAGGCTGGAGGGGGGGGCAGGATTCCCACCAGGGAGAAAACAGGCTGTAGAACAGGGACTCAAAGGGGCTGAATGTGTCCAAGAGATCCGGCCATAAAGGAGGAAAGTCCAGTCTCCATTCAGATGCTCACCTGTCCTCAGCAGCGTCTCATTCCCATAGGACAGGAACTTCTCCAGCCACTCAATGCAGGTTTCCTCCAGGTAGCCCTTCCAATACTGATTATATCCTGGTAAACCATCCCATTTCCTCTGGCTGATCTGGGCCTGGGGGTCGGGAGCCACCCAAGCGAGGGTCTCCTTGTCGAAGGTGATGAAGGTCCTCCCATCATAGCCATGCTGTTCAAACCCTCCTTTCCTCCCGTCTCTCCGGAGCTCACAGCCATACATCCTCTGCAATGTGTGCAGGCCTGAAAGTCAAGACAGGAGGATGGTTTCTGGAGTCCTGAAGAGAGACAGAGCTGCCCCTCTTCCTGCCAGGACTTTGACAGAGGCACTGACAACCCCATTTCCTCCCCAGAGTCTAAGGGAAATGAAGCCCCCATCACTAACCTCACTTCCCCCCTCCCTCCCCCTCCCTCCCCCTCCCTCCCTGCATTCCCCTCCCCCCAGGACGGAGCCCCTGAACCTTCCCAGGAAAAGGGAATCTGGAAAAGGCAGCAGAGGATCCCAAGGGAGACGGAGAGAAGGAGGAGGGGGAAAAGAAACAGAGGGACGGAGATCCTTCCATCTTTCTCTCTGCTGTTCCTCTGGGGGGAAAGGAAGGGATCCCAGAGAGGGAACAGGAGCCTGGATCTGCGGCTGCAAAGAGGGACTGAGAATCTGGTGGTCTCAAAGAGGATCTGATTGATCTACATAAAAGCTTGGAGGGATCCCTGTGACCATAAATGTTGGTCCATGTTCACAAATAGCATCAAGTCACAAGGGCCGGTTCCCACTTTGGGCTAACCAGAAACAAACCATGGTTTAGTGCAATGTGGGGATGAAGCCTTGAAGGGCCACAAAGGAATATTTTCCTCAGCAACAGCAGCAAGTGGCCCAGTCTGATCTGGACACCCGAAGGGTTATTGGCCTTTGAAATGAGCTTGAAGTCCACAGTCTTTGCAAGGCCCTGGAGAAGATATTTAGACTTCAAGTGACCAGATTCTTGGATTTAAAAGAAAACTGAATGTTTGAAAAAACCACAAGGAAATCCTGAAATGTTTCCACTCCTGTTTGGGCTTGAGAGGGAGGAAGGACGCCAGGAACTCTCAAATCTAAGGGAAAAACCACCTGGAAGGACAGTTGAACTAAACTGACCAGTGTTTTCCCTCCCTTTCCCCACCCAGGAATGTCGGGTGAGGGGATCCTTTCTCTGCATCTTCTGCTCAGCCAGAGATCTTCCCTTTGGAGAAAGAGGAGGATCCTCCTGAGCTCCAGCCTGATCCTTCCTTGGAGAGGAGATTCCCTGATCCCCCCCTGGGGAAAATGGACTTTTATTTATTTTTCTTTGATTAGATTCCTTTTGCTCCTTTACTTTATGTTACCTTCTATTAGTTTTTATCTTTTGTTCAAAAGGTTTAATGCAAATTATTTTTAAAAGTTTGAAATGCAAATTGTATTGAGAACGCAAGAGAGGCTGATGTCCCAAAGCCTTTACATGAATCAAGGCAGAGCAACCACATCTGGAATACTGGGAGCAGTTGTGGCCCAAAGACCCCCAAAAGGAGAGGAGGGAGCTGGAGAAGGTCCAGAGGAGGCGACTCAGGCGAGGGGAGGGGGGAAGCAGCCCCCCTTTGAGGAAAGGTTGGGACATTTGGGGCTCTTTAGCCTGGAAAGGAGGCTCCCACTAGACACACAGGTCCTTTCAGCCCCTGCCCCCAAACAAGGTTCCTTGGAGGTGAATCTTGTCCCCCAAAGATGGCAGAAGGGGGGGCTGCTGAAGAAGGCCTCCCCCCTCCAGGGCAGCCCCACCAAGAGGGCAGGGCAGGAGTTCATCCTGAGGGACCAAGGATGGGAAGCCACAAAGGCTCTGAGAGACTCTGGAAGGGCCCCAAATGGAGGATCCTTTCTTCTCTGTCTTTCCCTCTCAAGATTGGGAGGGTCCTGGCCCTGTGCCCCCTCAAGAGCCCCCACCCCATTTGGGTCTTCCTGGCCCCTCCTTCCAACTGGAGGGTGAGCAGAAGCTCCTGGCACTTGGGGCCCCTCGTCCCTCCAAAAAGGGGGTGAAGGAAAGAGGGATCTGGTCATCCCAGGTGGATCTGCACTTGATCCCTAATTTCTCTGGGGTGGAAACAGAGAGAAGGAGGGGGACCTGCTTGCCCCAGAATTTAATTAGGATCCACTGCCTTTTTTTGGAGGGGGGAGACCTGTGATTCCCTTCCTCCCCCACAGCAGGAGATCCACCAAGGTCAGACCCTCCAACTTTCATGGGGGGGGAGGGGAGATTTCAGTCTCTTTACCTCATTTTATATCAATATCAACATTCAGAAAGACAGATGGATAAATTTAAACAAGTTTTCATTAACTGCAATTGGGAGAAAAGGACAAGGACAATTTATATGGATTTTTTAAAAAGAATAAATATATTAAAAAAGACTGTTTTAAAGGTGTGGAAGCAGCCTCTCCCTTTGAAGGACCCCCCCCCCTTTCTCCCCCCCTCTGGTTCCTGCGGAGGGGAATATGGGGCCGGAGGAGCCACCCGACCCATCACTCACCTTCGCTCTGATTGTAGCGATTCCTCAGAGTCTCCAGGCCTGCTCTGAATATCTGCTCAATGCCACGAGCCATCTGGGTGTTTCTGTCCCAGTACTGGGGATCCTCCTTCCCCACCTTCTCCATCCAGGAGACTCGAGGCTGCTCCCTCTGACTGTTGCTGTCGTAGTAGCTGAAGAGTTGATCATCCACATAACCCACAGTGACAAAGTGGGGCTGCCCCTGACTGGGCTCCGAGATGCCAGTGAAGAAATACTTCAGGGAGTGGGAGGAGGCGCCTGGAAGGGACCCAGAGGGGCAGAGTTAGGGGGCTTCAGTCAAGGACCCTGATGCTCTATGGGGCACAGAAGGCCCCATTCCCAGGTCTGGAAAGAAGGAAGAAGAAGAAGAGAAAATGAAGGGGGAAATGATAGAAGAGAGAAATAAAACAGAGGGTGGAAAGAGGGTGGGACCGAGAGGGAAAGGAGAATCTTCTGGAGGGTTGGAGGGGAGAGAGATTGGGGGGGGGAGGAAGGAAAAGCAGAGACAAAGAGAGCAGGACCCCCAAACTTTCTGTGCTCCCCTCCAATTGTCCCCCCCTTCCAGCAAGGCCTCCCTCCACCCCCTTCTGCATTGCTCAGTCTCTGCCCCAAGGAGGCTGCAGGGGCCCCACAGGAAGAAGGGGGGCTCCTTCCATAGAAACTCAAATTGAAGCATGAAACCCCATCTGGTCCCCCCAAGAGAAAGAAAAAAAACATTCTGACTTCACTGAGGCCCAACGTGGATTGTGAATAGGTGCAGATTTGAGGGGGGGGGTGTTATAAAATGGGGAGGGGGAGGGGGAATTGGGGTGAGACCAGAGGCCGTGGGATCCTTACAGGAAACCCAAACTGCTTCCCTGGGATTTATGGGGAGGCAAAGGGGGGAGCGAAGGGGGTCAGCAATGATGCAATGTAGCCCCCCTGGATCTTCCCCCTCGCCCCCCCCTGGGAAATTCCCCCTCTCATCCCAGAGTTCAGGCATCCGAACAGGGATTGGCTTTGAACCCGGGACTCAGTAGGGCTCAACCCCATACCTTGACCTATGGAGGCCCAGTGGATAGAATGCAGCATTGCAGGCTAATTCTGCCCACAGCCAGGAGTTCAATCCTGACCTGCTCAAGGTCAATTCCTTCCTAGTTCGATAAAATGAGGACCCAGATTGTTAGGCTGACATTTCCAACTGCTTTCATTGGATTTGAAGGCACTGTGAAGTGGAATACAGGTAGTCCTTCACTTCCAACAGTTCATTTAGTGACAGTTCGAAGTTACATCATCACTGAAAAAAGTAACTGATGGCCATTTTTCACACTTATGACCATTGTATCATCCCCACGTTCTTCACATGACCAAAATTCAAACACATGATGACTGCAGGGTTCTGGGTCATGTGACCCCCTTTTGCAACCTTCTGACAAGGAAACTCAATGGGGAAGGAGATTCACTTAAAAACCATGTTACTAGTTTAACCTGCAAGTGATTTGCTTAAAAAATGTGACAGGGAAAGTCATAAACTGAGGCAAAACGCACAAATTTCTCACTTAGCAACATCAATTCTGGGGTCAGTTATGGTTGCAAGTCAGGGACTAGGTATATAGGTCTAAGTGCTGGTGCTATTGCTGTGCCACAGAAAACCTGTGATTATCCCAAGAGAGAATAAATAATTATGGTCTGAAGCCATAATTCCCAGGTGCAAGAAAGGCACCAGATTTATTACGAATCTCACGTTCTCTGACACTTTTCCTCTTCAAGCAGATCCTGCACTTTGTGACCATAAAGAAGGGCAGAAATGCCCCTCAGCCAATTTGGGAGGACGGTGAGAATAGGAATAAGAATAAAATAGGATATAAAATGGAACAGAATAGAATTATTTATTGGCCAAGTGTGATTGGACACAGAAGGAATTTGTCTCCGGTGCAGAAGCTGTCGGTGATCTCAACTATCCACCAGCGACTCTCCAGGCTTAACTCAGAGTTTCTCTAACTCAGCCCCTTGGACTTCAGTGTGGACTTCAACTCCCAGAATTCCCCTCACCCCAGAAACTCCTGGGAAATCTCCAAGGCCCCTTTGTTGGTGTCTATTCTGAAAGCTCTCCAGAGGAAAAATTCTTCCAGAGCACCAAATATTTTAAAGATCACTTTCAGGATCATTCATGGGACTTATTTGGGCAGAACCTGCATCTACACAGGAAAAGGAAAGACTTCCACAATCCAGAGAAATAAACAGTCCCTCTGCCCATTCCCTCCAGTATGGTCTTCCAGTCCTTCCCAGTTCAAGGCAAAGGCCTGGGCCTCCTCCTTTCTGGGGATCCCCAGATCCACTTCCTTCTCTAGGGAGATTTCAGAATCCAAATGGATCAGATTGGACCCTCCGTGATCCAGAACCCGCTTCTTCCCCTTGTGGGGCTGAGCAATGAGCAAGGCTGAAGTCTGCCTGAGAGGAGAAACGTGTGAATGTAACTCACAACCCTGAATCCTCCTCAATTCAGAAATGACACGTGTGACTGTAACACAGGTTTGCATAGGTTTGGCATCCTCACAATCGTGAATGTGCCTCCAGTCAAGAACGGCTGGTGAGTTTGGGCCTGTCTGTGTCCAAGCAAGTGGCTCATTTCATGGTCCCCACCCAGAGGTCTTCTCTCCTTTTACCTCCAAGCAGCTTATTTCATCCTTAAATTCCTGCCAACCTTTTTTAATGTCTTTTGAAAAGTTCCGATATTGATAATTTCTCAGAGTAAACAGCCAGGAACACCCCAAGTTCCCAATGACTAAAGAATAAATAATACAATGTAATTTTTTTTTTAATTTTGCAAACTACCCCATGTTGGGAGGTTCTGAAATGGGAGAAGGAAGCTCTTGGGAGGCAAATCTCTGCCTGCCCCATCCCAAAAAAGCTCTGGGGATATTGGGGTTCATTTCAGGACCAAGTGGTGGTGGGGATCAGGAGAAAGTGACAATCAGGAAGGAGGAAGATTATTAAGAAGCCCTTCTCTCCAGACTCTTATCCTGCTGTATTTACAGGACAACTTTAACCCGTATTGATCCACTACACCAGCATCTGCCAAGACACGGATCCGATTAGAGAAACCAGCCGGGTCTTCCCAGCACCAGAAGCCCCAAAGAGCCCCAAAGCCCCTCCCAAGGCAGGAAAGAGGATCCAGGCGGAGGGGTTGGGCGAAGACAGAGAAGAAATTCGTGAACTGTTCTGATCACCAGCAAACGCCACTTTCCGACAACCTCCACTTGGGAGAGGGAAAGAACTGCTCTCGGGGAGCCCAAATAGACTTGACTGACCTCTGCAGGGCTAACCCTCGTCCTGTTCCCAGAGGGCTCTCCTGGGGGCGAGTGGGGGCGGAGGCAACTGAATGCACTCGAGGCCTCAACTCTTTGGGATCGAATCTCAAAGTGGCCAGAGGGGGGGAGGGGGATCGGACCAGAAAGAGGACCGAATCAGGATTCTATTTCTGGGAATCAACTTTTTTTGGGAAGAGGAGAGAAAAAGAGGCCGGAACCCCCGAAGGCCCCAGAGGGACTCACCATCGCAGCTGTCCCGGAGGGCGACCGCCAGCAGCACCAGAAGCCAGAAGGGCGCATTGCGCAGAGCCATCCTGCCCCGATCCTCAACCCCCACTCCGCTCTCCGGAAGAGTCGCAGGCAAACAAAGACTCGCCCCGTGTGACCAGCAACGCAACAATCCAGGAAAACGCGGCGATTGGGCAAGCTCAGCCAGTAGGGAAATAGTATCCCCATGTCATCGTTGTTGCTAGGCAGACGTCCAGACGCAACCGGCCGGAGAGGAAAGCGAAAGTTCTACCAGGAAATTCCCTTTCAGGGGTTCCGCCTCTTGGGGGGAGGGGCAGAACTGGGGGGAGGGGCTGGGAAAAGCGAGCGGATTCTCTGGGCCTGGGGGGGAGGGGCTCAGGAAAGGGGGAGTGGAGACCCTCGCAGTGGGTGATCAGGTGGAGCTGACAAAAAGCAATGCAGTCAACAGAGGAACAACAACATCAAGAGAAACCGAGAAAGGATCATCCTGGTTTATCCTGCACTAGTGAGGCCCCACACTTGGGATGCTGGTCCAGTTCTTGTCTCCACGATCCAAAAAAGATGCTGAGACCCTGGAGAGAGTGCAGAGAAGAGCAACAAAGATGATGAAGGAAGGTGAATGGGATGGAGAACCATTGGGAGAACTAGGGAGGCACAGAAGAATTTGGGGTTGGTGGGTGTATGTGTCCTAATAACTGTCTCCCAGCCCTTGAGGGGCTTCCCCAGAGAAGAAGGGATGGACCTCTTCTCCAAAGCACAAGGCAGCAGGACACGAAGCAACGGGTGGAAGCTTGTAAAAGAGAGATCCAACCCAGAAGGAAGGAGGAAATTTCCAACAGTGAGAACCATTAATCAGTGAAGTAACTGACATCCAGGAATTGTGAGAGCTCTATCAAAAACAGGCTGGAGATCTGTTAGACTGGGATGGTATTAGGTCTCCTGCCTGGATCGGAGGGTTGGACTAGCTGACCTCTGAGGTCCTTTCCAGTCCCTGTGTCTGTGTTTTACTTCAAACAGCCCCACAGTCACACGATCAATATTCAGAAATCCCTTGTGTTTATGACAATTGTGGTGTCCTGGGGTCACATGGATCAGCTTTTGTGACCTTTTGACCAGCAAAGTCAAGAGAGAAGCTAGAAGATCACTTAACAACTGGGTTGCAAACTTAATAAATGCAACAATTCACTTGACCACTCAGACAAAAAAAAAAGACCTTGAACAAATGCAGAGGGAGCCTTGGGGAGGAGGGGCAGGATCCCTGGTGTCAATTCTGGGCTACAATATGAAATGAATAGAAACAGAGAACAAGCCCCACTTCTTACTAGCACTGATGATGTTGCCTAGTTGGGTAATGAAACGTCTGTGTGAAAATAAAGCAATGAGGAGCCCTCCCAGAGGGGTTCCCAGAGTGCTGGTGGGGCAGGACGAGGCCCCCCCTGAATGGAAGATGCAGAGGGGGGTGGGGGCAGAGACTGAGTTGGGGGAAGCAATACAGGAACGAGCAGGTGAGTGAAAGCTTAGATGCCCCGACAAGCTCTAGGAAGCTCCTGTGCAGAGACAGGATCCCAAGCAGGCATTGTGTGTTGCCTGGCAGCTGTGTCCTGTCTGGTGGCACCGGGGTGGGACGGTCCGAGATATCGCCCTGGTGTGGTTCTGCCAGAGTTTATCCGTGATTCTCTGCAGGGCCCGTTTGCCCTCCTCCTGTTGGATCCTCCTTTCAGCTTCCGGCCACTGGACTGGCTGCTCTCACCACAGATCAAAGTCCCATGCAGCCAATCTGCCCCCCACCCCAGCTCCCAAGGGGAAGAGCATCCGACACTTGGGACCCTCCGGGGCAGCATCCTGAGAGGCCCAAAGGTCTTTCCCATCCCATGTGCACTAATCCTCCGATTTCTGGCATTTTTCCATGTTTCCTGACGACTCAAACTAATGGAATGAAGGGAAGGGACCTTAGAGGTCTTCTAGTCCAATCCTGTGGCTCAAGGAGAAAACCCTTTCAGACAAATGGCTCGAAATTACTCGAAAGTAACGACTGGAAGTAAGAGTCCGCTTTGGACGACACTCACATGAAACTGAGGAGTGCATGAGGATTATTACAACGTTTGTTGGCTCTTCTGGATAAATTAAAAAAGACTGAATTGGTGGAGGATGGATTTTTAATCGAGCTTTAAGATGTTTGAGAAACTGTCACCTAGGAGTAAGGAGGAAAGTGTAGAGAAAGGGTGAGGTTACGTGCTCTGACTTCCCCATCTGTAAAATGGGTATAATCATCACTCTTAAATTATACTTAATAGTGACATGAGAAGTCTGAGAACAGAGTGTCCTTCTAAGTGAGGCTTAGCAGTGCTGATTATGCCCTTTTTACAGGTGAGACGTCAGAGAACATGACCTCATTCTAAGTGATGCTTAATATCTAGTATAATATTTATGCTTCCATCTAAAAAGAGAAAGGAATCAGAATTGTTCAGGCTGCAATTAATTTACAATCGTAATTAATTTGCAATTAATTAATTAAATGAATTTGCAATTATTAAACCCACTGCTTTGGCAGCAAACTCCCCTGAACTACGGAAGGCTTAGTCGGAAGGAGGCGTGCACAGGTATTGCCTTGCAAAGGACAATTAGGAAAAAAAAAAAGCAGCAGCGGTTGGAAGGGAAAAAGCCGCAAGAAACACCCAGAACGGATGCAAGACTCTTGGTCTCGAGCGCAAGGACCCGACAACTCTACCCACAGAGAGCACGTGATGCACTGATGAGAGCCAATGGGATCCGCCGACCGACAGTTGCCTTTTCTGAGAAATCAAGTGGTAAAAAAGAAGCGCCGTTCTCGCAGTGGCCACGGGAGGCGCTGCCGCACTAGTAAAGCTTCCCACAGACAGGGCGGGGGTGGAGCGAAGGTTGAGTGACGGTTTGGCTGCTGAAAGGGTCGTTTGAGGTAGATTTCTTTCCCTTGTTTGGAGGCCAACTGTTAAGTGTCGGAATTCCTCAGCCGGGAGCTGTGCTGGCAGGTTGGGCTGAGAGAGAGACGAACGGGATCCAAGTCTCCCGATATTTTCCATGCCTAAAGGAGCCCGCTGAAGGCCCGGGGACAAATGGCGGCCTCTCTCTCCCTCTGACGCCGCCCGCCTTCCTCCCTTCCCAGGCACTCGGCGCTTCCTTCGCAACAAGGGAGGAAGCGACGTCTTGGCGGCCTTCACGTCTTCGCTCTCGGGTGGGACCAGACAGGAGTAACGGCTGACAGGACGCAAGGGGGGGGGGGGAGAACAGATGGGCCGGAGAACGGGCAGGGGAGGGGGAGGGAGAGGGCGGAGGGGAGGGGAAGGAAGGAGAGGAGAGCTGGAGAGGAGAAGGAGTGGAGGGGAGGAAGAGGGAATTGGGGAGAGAAAAGGAGGAGGGGAAGGGAAGAAAGAAGTGGAGAGGAGAACTAGGGAGGAGGAGGGGGAGAGGAAGAGTTGAGACAAAAGGAGAAGGGGAGAAGAGAGGAGGGGGAAGAGCAGAGGGGATGGAGGGGAGATTATTTACTGGACCATCTTCGGCCTCACACATCCCAGCGACTGATTAGATTGCACAGAGTCGGCCTTCTCCAGGTCCTGCCAGCTGAGCAATGTCCACTGGCAGGACTGTAGGGAAGGGCCTTCTCAGTGGCCGCTCTGGTCCTCTGGAATCAACTCCCCCCAGAGATTTGCACTGCCCCCATCCTCCTGGCCTTTCAAAAGGCTTTAAAACCTTGGCTTTGCCCATTGAGCAGCAACATTGTGCTCCGGCTAGTAGTATGAATGATAAATGGGTGAATGGGGTTTTTTTAATATTGAGGTTTTAAACTTTATGCTTGGTTTTATTGTTGTACGCTGCCTTGAGTCCGTCAAAAGAGGGTGGCTTATAAATCAAAATAAATAAACAAACAAACAAATAAATGGAGGAGAATACAGGGAGAGGAGAAGTGGAGAGAAGGAAGACTAGAGTGGAGGAGGAGAGGAGCAAAGAAGGGGAGGAGGGGAGAGAAGAGGGGAAGGGGAGGAGGGGAGAGGAGAAAGAAAATGGGGGGAGGAGAGGAGCAAGAGAAGAAGGAAAATGGATGGAGAGAAGGAGAGATGCAGGGAGTGGGGAAGAGGAGAAGAGAAGGGGAGGGAGGGGAGAGGAAAAGGGGAAGAGGACTAGAGAGGAAGAAAGGAAGGGGAAGGAGTGGAGAGTAAAGGAGTGGCAGAAGAGGGGGAAGGAGAGAGAGGAGAAAGAAGAGGGAGGGGAGGGAAGGAGCAGAGAGAAGAGGAGGAGGGAAGAGAAGGAAGAAGGGAAGTGGAGAGGAGGAGGAAAAGAGAAGAGGGGAGAGGAGGACCTGGAGGAGGGGAGAGCATAGCTATTGCAACAGAAAATAAAAAATTAGAATGGGGTTTTAGGTCTCAATTTGGAAAAGGGAGCTAATCTGCTAGGGCAGAGTGACAAAAAGTGTGGCCCCCACACAGCCCATGGACTCATCCCTTATGGGTTCTAGAGAGACGGGGTGAGTTTTAGGAGGGGGGGAGGGTTACAGGCCTTTGTAGAAGGAGAAGAGGGCTTGTCCAACTGCTTCCTGTTTGGGGAAGTTGGAAATAACAAAGGATTTTACCCTCCTTGTTGCTCAGAGACTTCAATTTCTCTGAGAATCTCCAGGGACATTTAAGAGATGTGGACTTCAGCTCCCAGAATTCCCCACTAACTATCCAGTCACCAGCAACTCAACCTCTCCGTTAAATGGAGCGACCGGAGGTAATATTGATTGCTGCGGAGGAAGAGAAGTTCTTTCTCTCTCTCTCTCTTTTGCATTACTTTTATCTATAGATGCTGGGGATGCCACAACAGTCGTAGTGTGAAAAAACAGTCACAAGTCACTTTTTTCAGTGCCGTTTTAACTTTGAAAAGTCGCTAAGTGAACTGTTGTAAGTCAAGGACTTCCTATACAAGAAGAAACCGCTTCAAAACAAGAATGTGTGGCTGCCTTCGACACTTGTGCCTGCCAGTGCCTTCCTCTTGAATACAGGCAGTCCTCGACTTACGGACACCATTGAGCCCAAAATTTCAGCTGCTAAGCGAGACATTTGTTAAGAGAATTTTGCCCCATTTTATGACCTTTCTGGGCACCGCCGTTAAGTGAATCACTCCAACCATTAAATTAGTAGCATGGTCGTTAAGCGAATTTGGCCTCCCAATTGACTGCATGTCAGAAGGTCGCAAGAGGTGATCACGTGATCCCAGGATTCTACAACCTAAATATGAACCACTTGCTAAGAAAGTCTGAACTTTGATTATGCGTCCATGGGGATGCTGCAAGGGTCATAAGTGTGAAAAATGGTCATAAGCCATTTTTTCAGTGTGGTTGTAATATTAGTCACTAAAAAACGTTTGCAAATCAAGAACTACCAGTAAATGTCACCTTTGCTTCAAGCACAGGCACTCCTCTACTTACAACAGTTCACTTAATGTCCATTCAAAGTTACAACGGCCCTGAAAAAAAAGACAGGACCATTTTTCACCATTATGACTGTTGCTTTAATGACCATTGTTGCCGCATCCCCATGGTCACAGTATCAAAATTCATAGGACTCGTATTTATGATGATTGCAGTGTCCTAGGGTCATGTGATCTGCTCTTGTGACCACCTGACAAGCAAAGTCCAGGGGAGCCGGTGTGGCGCAGTGGTTAGAGTGCCGCACTACAGGCTACTTCAACTAACTGTTTCTGCTAACTGCTAGCTGTAGTTCAGCGGTTCAAATCTCACCACCGGCTCAAGGTTGACTCAGCCTTCCATCCTTTTCAGGTGGGTAAAATGAGGACCCAGATTGTTGGGAGCAAGAGGCTGATTCTGGAAACCGCTTAGAGTGGGCTGTAAAAGCACTGTGAAGCCGGTATATAAGTCTAAATGCTATTGCTCTTCACCTTACAACTGGGTTACTATCTTAACAACTACAATGATTCATTTAATAACTCTGACAAAAAAAGTTGTAAAATGGCACAACCTCATTTAACAAGTATCAACAACATCAATATTGGGCTCAATTATGTTCATAATTCGAGGACTACCTGGTAATGAACCGTCTGCAGGAAAGCCACCAGGCTCAGAGAGCGACCAAGGACCCCACAGCTGTGACCCTGCTTAGCATCCAGAGGGCCCCAATAAAGGAGAATACGGGTCGTCCTGGAGAGTGGATGTTTTTCAGAATTCACATTCCTCACTCTCACGTCCACTACACCCACACCCGGGTCCTATCTCCCCACATGTGCCTTCCTCTGACACACACACACACACACCAGCCTCATCCGTACACACCGTCCATCCATCAACAAATGCACAGAGATAAATATGTCATTCAAACAGGATTTTAAGTCTTGCCCTAGAGCTTTGTGGTCAAAACCGAGTAGCCAGCTGTATTCTTCCCTTTGCAGATGCTCCCATGTCTTAAAGTTGCTGCTCCTTCCTTTTCCTCCCACAGGAGGGGATGAGGCGGGACTTGAACTCATTCCTTTATTTGTTTGTTTGTTTGTTTGTTTATTTAATTAATTTTATTTGTTTATTTGTTTAATATTTATTTACTTATTTATTTACTTATTTATTTACTTATTTACTTATTTACTTATTTATTTATTTATTAGATTTGTATGCCGCCCCTCTCCGTAGACTCGGGGCGGCTCACAACAACAATAAAACAATATACAGTACAACAAATTTAATAATTTAAAAGTCACTAAAAACCCCTTATTAAAAAACAAAAACATACACACAAACATACCATGCATAAACTGTCTAGGCCCATCATCTCTTAATTTTTCTAAAACCTATACTTTTTATTACTACCTATAAAACTGTGGATGAACCAGGTCATATTTCCCTAATGTTATTTATATTCTGTAATATAAAATAGCCTATACTAGTATAGGAATTTTTGGGTTTTAGCTTACACAACTATTTGGGGTGTATCAGGCTAGGGCAGTGTTTCCCAACCTTGGCAACTTGAAGATATTTGGACTTCAACTGGACTTCAAAGTTGAAGTCCAAATATCTTCAAGTTGCCAAGGTTGGGAAACAATGGGCTAGGGATTAGTCTGAAAGCTAATGTTATTTGGATAATTCCTGTTTATGCAAAGTGTTAATACACTATATTTTGCATGCTGTATGCAAATATGATCTTTTTGATAATGAGCTGAGAGAACCGAGGAAAACTTGAAAACTAAAACTAAGGACATAAAAAGATTACAAATATTTTAAAAATTGTTTCTTAAAGCAAACTTATGATGAATGAAAAGTCAGAAAACTTGGATCATACAGATAAAAGTCAAGCATTTAAAAAGCAGAAATCCAGAGAAATTGAAAACTATTTAATAAGGATCTTAATAAAACAAATTCTTCAAGGGGCAGGGGAGAAATAGTGGACAAGGGATGAAATATAGAAACATAAAGAAAAATCACAAAAGGAAGTAGGAATATCTTTAAAAATATTAAAAGGAAGAAAGAAGAGGGAAAAATCTTAAGGTTAGGGTTTTGTCCAAATAGGGCATAAAAGTGACTGGACAGAATAAAAGTGGCTAATATTTTTCCTCTTATTTCTACTTAAGAGAAGGGAGCTTCAACTAGTCAGAAGAGCAAAGTTCCACAAGCCTTCAAGACTCCATATTTGCATTCTTCCTCAGATGTGTTTGTCTTTGCCAGATTAGGGCTCTTTTCTTCTAAATGTAGCTGAATTTAGAGATATCCTATAAGGAGCAATAACCAACAGGGCAGCAGCAGCAACAGGGGTTCACTGATTTCTCTCTTCACTGGTTCCTTGGAAAAGAGCCTTCTGATTGGCATCAAGTTCCTGTCTCAAAATGAACCCCAGACAAACAGGTGGGGTGTTCCTTTAAGGTTGGTTACAAACCCCACATTTACAGAGCAGCAAATCCTGAACTATGTCCGTTGGTCATTTCTGCAGCCAGTATTTTCCTCCTATTTCTTGCCTTTGTTGAGCATTTGCCTGAAAGGGGGCTGGCAGGATATAGGGATGAAAAGCGGCCCAGGGTCCAGATGGGGAAGACATTTTGATAGGAGCTGTAACTTATAGGACAAGTCTTGTTGAATACACCCTTAGCATTCTCCTGTAAGCAAAAGAAGGAATACAATGTAAAGCTTCCTTCTCTTCATTCTTTTGCATTTCATAGCACAAAAAATCCCGCAGGAAAGGAAAATAAAACACATCTGAGTCACCTGCCATCTAACATACATGACCACATGTTTTAGGAAGCTTCTAACAAGTTTATTCATTTTACTTATTTATTTTATTTATATGTCATACAAATATAGTATTGTATTGTAGTATGTTTAACATAATATAAGTATAAAGTAGAGATAGAAAAGATAAAAAAGACATTAGGACAGGAAATGTAAGCACAAAGATGCACTTATGCACGCCCCTTACAGACCTCTTAGAAAAGGGGAGAAGTCTATTGTAGAAAATGTAAGGTTGAAGGTTTTGGGATTGTGGGAAGTCCGGTAGTGAATTCCAGGTGTTAACCACTCTATTGCTGAAATCGTATTTTCTACAGTCTAGTTTGGAGTGATTTACATTTAGTTTGTATCTATTGCATGCTCTTGTGTTGTTGTTGTTAAAGGTGAAGTAGTCGCTAACAGGGAGTACATTGTGATGTATGATTTTATAAACAGTTAAATCAGTTCGGAGGCAGTGTAGCTGTAAATTTTCTAAACATAGTAATTGAAGTCTGGAGGAGTAAGGTAATTTGTTGTGTGAGAAGGAGTGGAGAACTCTTCTTGTGAAGTACAGTATTTCTGGACTCCTTCAATTGTATTAATGTCAGTTATGCAGTGTGGATTCCATACAGGTGAGCTGTATTCAAGAATTGGTCTGACAAATGTTTTGTATGCTCTGGTTAGTAGATTGGTGTTTCTAGAGAAGAAGCTGTGTAGAATTAAGTTTGTGACTCTTAGTGCTTTTTTGGCAATGCTGTTGCAGTGGGCTCTGGCACTTAGGTCATTGGGAATGAGTACTCCAAGGTCTTTGACTGGGTGAGGGTCTTCTGCAAGTTCAGTTTGTCCAAGTTGAGTTGTCTTGTATATCAAAAGACTAAAAAGTCTACACACTTTAAGGATAATGTAGGAGGGAGGGACTTGCTGCTGTTGAAATGGGTGTAACCAAGAAGGGTATCAGAATAAATCAAAACTGAACCCCTGATACTCTTGCAAAGACAAGTAATGGCAGGTGCTTTTTGTTCTCCATACATAGTTAAGCTTGATGCCAGCAACCTCACGAGAGTTTAGGGATAACCCACTGTATTTTAATTCATATATTAATTATTATTTAGCATATAGCAATAGCTTTTGGGATGGTATGGTTATCCACTGGCTGAGCTGCTTTGTTAGGCAGGGATAACAGCAATTGATGGCAGCCCCACCATCTGCCTTCCTGCTGAAGAATGGTTGTCTATTAAGGTGATGGACAAGATCCAGGTACCAAGTTCTCAGGAAAACTTTGAGTGTGGAAATATTATTGATAAGATAAAAGTCTTAGCAAACCTTGTAAGCTTTGCTTGAACTATGTTACTACTAAAATGTATGCATTACCGGCATTAATTTTTACTGTTTAGGTCTTCTTGTGTTATGTAATGACATGTGGTGTCTTTTGAAAGTTGGTTTTGTACATATGTATATTTGCATTTATATGTTTTAAAAACTGTTCAATAAAAATGTTTTTTTTAAGTATGTGGAATCAATAGAAAAAACGGGGAGTAAAAGGGCTTGGAAAGCTCTTGAGCTAAATGAATTGGGGAGGGAGAGAGAAGAAGAGAGAGAGAGAGAGAGGAAGAGGAAGAAGGAAAGGGGGAGGGAAGAGAAAATACAGGGAAGGGAGGAGGGGTGGGATTTAGTCGGTTCTCCCTTTGTCAGGAGGTTGGGAGTTTGATCCTAGGTAAAGGCAGATGTAAGTTCCGTTGCATGGGCGGAGGGTTGGACTAGATGACCTGCAAGGTCCCTCCCAGCTCTGTTGATGTGTTCATCTGAACTGGCTGAATTGACTGGCCCTGGCCCCTCCTTCTGGCCTCCCCTGCCTGGCCCCGCCCTGCCTCACCCCTCCCCTGACGGTCCCCCCCCCCCTCCGAGAAAACGACCTGTCTCAAGATACCGTGGATCCCTTGGGATTCCCCGGCGATTCCTTCTCTGCGCCAAGCGAAGGGATCGTCGAAAGGCTGCTGAGGCCAGAATGGGGCTTCCTCGAAAGTAGGAGTTAGGAGCAGTCAGCAAGGAGGAGGACCAATGGGAATTTTCCCTTCTGCAGCGTCATCGGTCTCCGGAAGACTCTCCCTTGACTTCACCCCCTGGAGGAAAGAGTTCCGCCCAGAGAAGAAGCCCCAGTTGGTTCCTCAGGCCAAGATCCCCCCTCCCTCCCCCTGCCACTTTCCCCCCTTCTCTCCTACTTCAGGTGAAGTCACAAAAGACTCTGCCCAGAAGCCTAGCTATGACGCTCAAGCAGGCAGAATTCCCATTGGTGCTGTCCCTCGTTCTGGCCCCTCCCACCTCCAACGGCAGAGATAAACGCTTCCTCGCGACACCCCCCCCCCCCCCATGCAGAACCGCGGATTCTTCCTCTGGGGCTGGAAGCATCTGGCTGCGCGCACACACACACACGCACGCACAGAAAGACACGTGTGTGTCCCCCCCAGTGAAATTTGCATCATCCATCCTAAAACAAAAGGTTCCTTTTTATTATTTTTATTATCATGGCATAAAATAGAAAATGAAAGCAGTAAAGAAACGAGAAAGGGGAGAGAAAAAGTGTGGAATAAAGAGGAAAAGAAAGGGAAAGGAAAGGAAAACGAAACGGAAAGAGAAGGAAAGGGAAAGGAGTGGAAGCTCAATCTGAGGATTTCCGGGATCCCTTTGGCTCAGGCAGTGGGATTCCCCACCGATTCCCCTTCTGCGCAAAGCGAAGAATGGGGCTTCAGGCGACGCCCGGCCGGAGAAACGCCGGAGGGGCCGAGAAAGGCCGCCTACAACCAGCCAGGCCCGTTGTGCGAGGAAGCCCCGAAGCCCCCGCCGCTCTTTCGGGAGGGATGGAGAGGATGCGGCCGCTCAGCCCCAGAGACAGAGGGGCTGCATGTGGGTAGGGGGTTTGCCTCGAACTTCGGAAGAGGGAGGGCCCAGAAAAGCGAAAGGACCAATAGGAATTCCCTTTTCTTCAACGTCATCGGTCTCCGGGCAGAGTCTCCCTGGACTTCACCCGAGGGAGGGGAGTTCAGGGGCAGAGAGAGAAGCGGAGGGAGTGGGAGGGAGGGGGGAATATTTTCAGTCTTCGGGGACCGCAGCTCAAGTGGGGGCCATGGCAGCCCTGGAGAGGAGGGTGGATTTCCTTCCGCCCTCCCCCCATCCATCATGCAGGGGGGCTGCAGTGGGTTCCATTTCCAAGAGAAGATTTCTGCCGCAGGAAGAGGCGTCGCGCTGGAGGAGAAGAGGGGAGAGGCGCCCCACAGCCAGGGAAGACTTGAGGGGTCACAAAAAAACCCCAAGCCACGGAAAGCCCTCAGCTGAAGCAGGAAGAGGCGGAGAGGTTCTGCAGGGATCTAATCCTGTCTCCCCCCCCCCCCAACTTCCCTGGGGAATCCTCCGCTGGGCTCTCTCGGGAAACGCGATTTCCTTCCCCCCAAACACGCGTCTCTCTTGCTCGGAATGTCTGGACGAAGCAGCCCCTTCAGATTTCCCGCCCCTCTTGACCCCGATTGTGTTGGAATCTCCCTCTTTCCTTCTGCGGGTCAGGATCCTCTTTTTCTCGCCAAACAGCCTCGCTTTCAGCAGAGAAAAATAGAGAAAGAAACATTTGGGAGGGGGGAAAATGAAATATAACAGTGCAAAAAATATATTGTGGACTCTGATGAGTTTCCCCTCCAGGAATTGGCATACTTGGGCTGTGAAACAGGAAGCAGCCCTAAAACAAAAGCTCATCTTTTATTATTTTTATGAAGGTTAACCGGGTATAAAATAGGAAATTAAGGTAGCAGGGAAATAAATGGAACTTTATTTCCCTGCTTTGAATCCAGCCAGCCGATTCCCAAAGAAAGCTTGCCAGCCACATCAGCCTCGCTAAAGAGAGGGGGATCATCGGATTCCTTTCACCTGTGAGGCAGGATTAAAGCCCCGATGAAGCCAGCATCCAGGGTGAATGACGTTGGTTCAACCAGGTGTAAAATCCAAGAAAGCCAGCACTTTTTAGACTCCTTGCGAGACAAACTAATTAAAATCAAATGACAAAACACACAAAACCAGCCTCTAAATTCCAAAATGCTGTAGAAGAAACTGCATCAAAATCCACGTCCTGACCAAACGGATCGGTCAGCTGTCCCAGAATTGAAGGCTGTGGTGGCTTCGGCCTCCATTCAACTTTCTTTCAGGGCTGCTGCCTTGGTTCTTCCTCCTCCTTCGGTTTCTCCCAGCTGAGGATCCAGTGGATCTCTTCCCTGAGATTGGCAACATCCCACTGATCTTGCGGAGAATCCAAAGGATTCCAACTCCTTTGACCTAGAAATTATAAATCCTTCTGGGTTGAATAGCAGGCAGGGAGGGGTTCATACAGGGGTCTTCCTTGGCTTCCCCTAATGAATATAGTATAGGAAAGTCCTCGACTTACAGGAATTCATTTAGTAACCATTGAAAGTTATAACAGTATCACTGAAAAAAGGGGAATTGTGAGTATTTTTTACACTTACGACCTTTGTAGCATCCCATGACCCTGTGATCAAAATTCAGACACTTGGCAAACGGTTCGGACTTATGAATGCTGCTGTGTCCCAAGGTCCTGCGATCACCTTTTGCAACCTTTCCACAAGCAAATTCACCGGGGAAGCCAGATTCACTTAACAACTGTGTTACAAACTTAACTGTGGTGAGAAAGGTTGTAAATTGGGACAAAATTCACTTAAGAAATATCTCCCCTCACAACAGAAATGTTGGGTTCAGTTATGGTCGTAAGTCGAGGACTCCCACTAACTGCTTTTTTCATGCGAGGTCCTGGTATCTGATCTTTGTTTCTCCCAGCTATGAACTCAGCCTAAAGTATCTTCTCATTTCCCTCTTCTGATGGCTCTCCTTCCTTCCTTCCTTCCTTCCTTCCTTCCTTCCTTCCTTGTAGTTGACAGAGTCAATGGGGGAGGTGTGATCTGGCAGCCCCTGTTAGTTCCTCTAATTGATGGTCCCCCCAACCCCCAGTTCCTTCCTTCAAAGGTCCTTCTGGATGGAGGGGCAGACTCGAGCCAACACCTGGTTTTCCAGAAGTGTGTGTGGATGAAAGGCTCCCTGAGGCTTTCTATCCCCCTTGAGAAGCTCCTGTTCAATCTTGGCCTGAAGAACCAACTGGGGCTTCTTCTCTGGGCGGAACCCTCTCCTCCAGTGGGTGAAGTCAAGGGAGAGTCTGATTTAGCTTCCCTTCCAATTGGGGGGTGTCTGTGATCCCCAAGTCCTTGCTGACCGAGGAGCTTTCTCTCACCCCTTGTCAGAGCAGACGAGTCTTCTGTGAAATGAAACAGTGTGGGGTTTTTTTATATATAAAAAGTTCTTTTTTCACTAAACATACCCAAACATACATACATATAGCGTATCATCAAAACACCCATAGTGATATATTTCTCTCCAAAATATCATAATATGACCTCCTGAATTGCTCCTTTTGTACTTTTATCGTGTCTGCTTTCCTCCTATATTTCACACTACTCCCCTCCCTCTCTCCCTCTCTTCCCTCTCCCTTCTTCCTCCCTCTTTCCTACTTCCCTCCTCCTCCTCTCTCCTTCCTATCTACTTCCACTTCCTGCCTCATATCCTTCCCTGAGTCCATCTAATCATGATCCATTCTATGGTTAGCCAACTAGTAATTGAAAACCCCTAACTTCATTCCAACTTCGGAGCTATTTCTTAACCTTGTATGTTTCCCTGTATCTAGATTTAGTATTTAATACATTCTGCCAGGTGTATATACTGTTTTTCTAAGGCTGCCTCCTTCCTCCTATTTTTGTCGCCTGGGTCTACCACCTCTAATTTTCACTTTCTTCCAAATTAATCGCTATGGCTTAACTTCCAGGAAAGTTCGTTATCTCTTATGCCTCTTAATTTTAGGCTGTTTTCTTCCCTCTCCTCAATTAGTACCTTTACTCATCATTTTCTTTTCTTTTCTTTGATTCCATCATTTCTAAGTGTCCTAAATATCTCTCTTCTGACTTTCTAACTCAATTTTCTATTATTTTAACTCATTCTGTATATTTAAACAAATTTAATCCTTATCATTACTATTCCATCCATTGGTTAAACATTCTAAATTCCCCATAATAAAAAGAACCCTTATTTATGTATGTATGTATGTATTCGTTTGTTCGTTCATCCATCCATCCATCCATTCATTCATTCATTCATTCGATCTTTATGCCGCCCTTCTCCTTAGACTCAGGGTGGCTTACAACATGTTAGCAATAGCACTTTTTAACAGAGCCAGCATATTGCCCCTGGTCCTTATATATAGAGACCCTTACAGATCTTATATCATTCCCACAACATCAATAATCACCTAAATCTTTTCAATATTAAGTCAAATTTATAAGTTATACAAATTTTATATGAAACATATCTTATAGAAAAGGGTATTAATGGTTCAGATTATATGTATTGTATTCCAAATGACAATACGTCTGTATTCAAAAGTCCCACAAGATCTTCACCATCTCATTTTCAGTAACTTTTTCCACTTTGTGCTCGCATGACTTTTCGAATACAGGTATGTCGTGTTTTTGACATAATGACCAGTGGACTAATTTAGCCACTTGATCATGTCTAGCTTTGCAACCAGTTTGCAGGATATTGCTGCACTCACATATTAAGTGTGAAAGAGTTTCAAATTTGTCGTTGCAAACCGGGCAGTTTGGATTGTTAGTGGATTTTTCATGGCCTTAGTTTGTAGTGCTTGTTGTTGAGCAGCGAATATTAAACCTTCTGTTTCTTACTTGATGGTTCCCATCTGAAGCCATACCCATGTAAGGTGGTCATCACGTTTTTTTCCAAGTGTTGTTCATGCAAAGCTTGGAATTTCCATCTATTTAATCTGACAACAACCAGCTGATTTTCCTTATATTTTTCCTTTGTTTCTGTTTTATAATGTTCTCTGTTTTCACAGCTTGCAGCATTTTTTATGTACTTAGGTTCACATAATCATTCAAACTTCGTTTTTCTTCTTCTACAGTTTGATGGATTTACAATAGTCCTCTGCAGCGTTTCCTGTAAGTTGCGCGCATGCACACGCGCCCCCCCCAAAATACCTCCGTGCACCCTTTTTCATGGGCGCGCACGCCCCATCCCCCTGCCAGCCCGCGGGGGGGGCGAGGGGGAGGCTCCGGCAGTAGAAGGGAAGGGAGCCGCAGCCACCCCTGCCTCCCCACAGTGCCTCTGGCCCCCTCGGCCTTTCAGCGCTGCCCCCCGCCCGCCCGATCCGCCCCCTCTGCTCCTCCACTGCCTCCTGCCTTGGGGCGCGGCTCCTCCCGCACCAGGAACGCACGCCCTGCCCGTCTCACAGTCCCTTTGCCGAGAGCACTTTCGTCCCGGGCTCTCAGCAAGGGGGTTGCAGGAGAGGCGGGGCAGGCGTTCTCACAGCAGAGGCCGGTGAAGGTGATATTCAATGTGGGGGGGGACGCGGGTGGTTGCGCGCACACCCTATCCCCCTGCGGCCTGCCAGCCCGCTCGGAACATTCAAAATAAGAAAAACCTTCCCCAGTGGGCTGGCAGGGAGATGGGGAGCGCACGCAACCGCCCACACGCCCCCGACATTGCATATCACCTTCGCCGGCCTCTGCTGTGAGAAGAACGGAGAGAGAACAAGAGAGAGTGAGCAACAGACAGCAAGATAGAGAGAAAGTGAGAAAGAGAGAGAGAGAGAAAGGGGGGAGAGAAAGAGATAGCAAGAGAGAGAGAACAAGAGAGAGAAAGAGTGAGAGAAAAAGCAAGAGAGAGAAAGAAAACAAGAGAGAGAAAGTGAGAAAAAGAGAGAGAGGGCAAGAGGGGGAGAGAGAGAAAGAGAGAGAGAGAGATGAGAGAGGAAGGAAGAGATAGAGACAAATGATAGAAAAAAGGGGAGAAAAAAAGAGAAATGAGAAAATGATTGAGGCAGAGAATGACAGGAAAGAGAGAGAAACAGAGAGAGAAGTGACTCTTGATTTAAAGCATATGGTAAAAGCACTTAAATAATATCAGAGAAAAAAAAACCCAGCCCTCACCTGTTTTTATTAATAGTTATGTTTTTTGTTTTGCTGGTTGATTTAGTTTTAATAGTAATGGATTCTGTTTTTTTTAATTATTAATTTCTTTTAATAAAAAAGAAGGAAATTTTTTCTTGTTTGTTTGTTTGTTTGTTTATTTATTTATTTATATGCCGCCCAGTCCCAAGGGGACTGCCGCTCAGACACTATACTTTTCCGCCCGCACTGAAAAAAAATTAGAGGGAACATTGGTCCTCTGCCCCCTATTTTTCTTGGCAGGTACAATTTGTCGATGTCACTTCATGGATGTAAAGTGTGGTACATATTCAAAATTTGTTTAGCCAAAGTTCACCTTCTCGTCTAATCCTCACTTAGGCATGAAAAGCATCTGGTTCACAGTTCTAATCTTTCTTTAGCATATCAACATCGTGGATGACTTTGGGCCAATCACCAGGAGACTCCAGAGTTCCAGTCCCATCTAAGTGCTTTTTGATTGTGAGCATGAGACTTCCAAAAAATGTCTCAGATTAATGTGCGATGCCAGAATTGGGGATTCCTAGAATCAGTGATGGGCTCCTACGGGTACGGTCAGGTATGCAGAACTGGTAGAAAAATTTTGGTCCGGTATGCAGAACCAGTAGAAAAAAATTGACACCCCCCCCCCCCTTTCCCCCCCTTCTGGGCTGTTTTTCCAACTGCAGTAAATAAGGTCTATTATGTATAATTTCAGAAGAGCTGTGCATGTGTGTGTACATACACATACAGTTTATATAGTAGATTATGTATATTTTTGTGTGCCTGTGTTTAATGTGTATGTACACATATAGCATATATACATAGAATTAAACAGAATTAAACACCAGGGGGTTGGGTGTGGTCCTCATTAGCAGGGAAGGGTTTATAAGGCAGGCAAACCCTTTCGGCAGCGTGGAGTGTTATCAAGGTGGAGTAGCTGTTATCTGCATTTTCTCTCAGCGTTTTTGTTCCTGGCTCATGGCCCAGCAGCCTTGAAGACTGGTGGGAGGTGTGTGTCTGTTAGCTCAACAGCCTCGTTTGAATTAAGGATCCTGTGTTTATGTATGAACAATTGCCTTCGTGTATCTATTTGGAGTTCTAGTGCTTTCCTGACTTGTAAGGACATTTTCTGTTGGCTTCTTTTCTATTTACCATTATAAAACTGTGTTTGGATTCAACCAGTGTGTCTGGCTTATCTTTTTGGGTTGGTCATAGCTTCCGGAGTGACCCAGACAGAACAGAATGAAAGATGGCTGAGTGTCCAATCTTGTGTGGTGAGATGGAGGAAAGTGAAATCAAGGGAAAATGCCTGTTCCATGTTAGGAAAAGCCATAAGTCTCCACCTTCTGCTTGTGGGAGAACCAGAGTTATTTGTGTGGTCACTGTGCATCTTGGACTGACTTTCATCTGATCCATCATAGCTTGTCTTATTTCCTTAAAATGGAAATTGCGAAGGAATTTCATTTACTATTAGGAGCCATTTTGAGACCTAAACATTGATTCCCAATTGGTCAGCAATCTGTGTGGTTGGAGAGCAGAACAGTTTCCATGGGAGCCTCTTCCAGAGATCTATATGTTCTTACCAGTGGTGAGATTCAACCAGATCACACCACTTCAGGAGTACTGGTTATTAACTTTCTGAGCAGTTTGACAAACTGGTTGTTAGAAGAAATCATTAGGGGAGAGAATAGGTTGTTAATGTACTTGAATCCCACCCGTGGTTCCCACCCTTATTCACTCCCTTTTTGGACCTGGATGAATATTATGCAGCATTGAACTTGTGTAACCTGCCTTTAGAGAGGATCCCTCCAACCTCCTCCTGGTAAGAGTCTCAAGATCTTCTCCAGCCCTTCACACAAAAGACAAGCTTGGAAGAAGAGCAGAGAAAATGCTTTAGGCAGAAATTGTAGAGTGGAAAATTAAAAGGCCTGAAAGCTGCTATTTCTCTGCTTGAAAGAAAAAAACACAGTGGAAATTTCATTAGAAACTTTATTTTTTAAATTTACTTTTTTATTTTTTATTTTGGTGTGAAGTACAGAAAAAATAATAATAACCCCAAATTGAAATCCCAAACAGCTGTTCTGCTGAACACATTCTTTAAAGGAAGTTTTATCAGGAACTCAAGAAAGAGTTATATAAAAATTAAAAAAACATTTAAAAAAAGAATTATATAAGAGGGATGAAGATTTCCCTTCCAAGCTGAGAACCGATCAAACATGGCATTTCACATCATTGTGGCATTCTCACGGAGAGGATCAGGCAACCAGGCTGGTACTTGATCCCAACAGCTTCGTCCTGACCTCTTTTCCTATTCATTCTCTCTCACAAACACTTTTAGCTGCTATCAAGACGAACAAATGCCCACATTATTTTCTTTAGCAAGATTTATTGAAAGGGGTCAGAGCCAATGTTCCCTCTAATTTTTTTTCGGTGTGGGTGGAAAAGTATAGTGTCTGAGCGACAGTCCCTTTGGGACTGGGCGGCATAGAAAAATAAATAAATAAATAAATAAATAAATAAATAAATAAATAAATAAATAAATAAATAAATAAATAAATAAATAAATAAATAAATAAATAAAAGGACGGACGGACGGACGGACGGACAAACAAACAAACAAACAAACAAATAAGAAAAAATTCCCTTCTTTTTTATTAAAAGAAATTAATAATAAAACAAAACCAAAATCTATTACTATTATTATCTTCTCTTTTTCCATCCCTGTCTCCTCCCCCCTTGTGTGTGTGTGTGTGTGTGTGTGTGTGTGCAAAAATTCCCATTGTTCAACAATTTTCCACTTTGAAGCATATAGATATGGTTTTCTTTGACTCCTGCATACTATCTAAATGGAAATCAAATGAAAGTCACATAAACAATTTTCCCAATATCACAATGGTGTAATATATCATGTTTTTACATTTGTTCTGGCTGTGAGATGCTCCTTTGTGTTCAGGTCTGGCCTCAGAAGGATAATGTAGCACTTGGGGATGAAGATGCAACCTAGCAGACCAGCACTGGAGGCCAGGATGGAGAAGACCTGAACAGCCACCATGTATTTCCCTTTGGTGCTCAGGTAGGTGGGCACAAAAGTTACCCAGACACTGCAGAAGACCAGCATGCTGAAGGTGATCAGCTTGGCTTCGTTGAAGGCCCCAGGCAGATTCCTGGCCAGGAAAGCCACCGTGAAGCAGATGGCAGCCAGGAAGCCCATGTAGCTGAGGGTGACGTAGAACATGACAACAGCCCCTTCGTTGCATTGCAGGATGATCTCTCCATGCTGGGAGTGGAGATCAGAGTCAGGGAAAGGGGGATAAACTCCCATCCAGATGGAGCAAATGACTATTTGGACAGCAGAAGAAGACAGGATGATGGAGTTGGCCAAACTCTTCCCCAACCATCTCTTCATTTGGTTTCCTGGCTTTGTGGCCAGAAAAGCCAGCACCACCATGATGGTTTTGGCCAAGAGAGAAGAAACAGCAACTGAGAAGATGATGCTGAAAACTGTCTGTCGGAGAAGGCAGGTGACTTTCCTTGGTTGACCAATGAAGAGAGAAGGAGACATGAAGCAAAGCAGGAGGGAGACCAGGAGGATGTAGGAGAGGTCCCGGTTGTTGGCTTTGACAATGGGGGTTTCTCGGTATTTAACGAAGATGATTAAAACAAGGTCTGTGATTAAGAACAACAGTAGGGCAAAAGAGATCAGAATGATGCCCAGAAATTCTTCATAAGACAGGAAGGTTATAACTTTGGGGATACATTGGACTCTGTGCTCATTAGGATATTTATCATCCGGACACTTGGTGCATTTTTTAGTATCTAAAAAATAAACAGCAATATTTCTTTTATAGATTTTTTACATTACAAGAGATATCTTTTTTGGACAAAACCTAATTCCAGGAATATTTTCCAAGAACTATTTCTGACCTATTTCATTAAAAAGAGTAGGGTATTTTTAAAAATGGAGCTTGGTATATGAAGTTGAGGGAAGGATGTTAATTATTTTCTGTATATTGTGTAGAATCTTCATAGGAACCTATTTTATTAGAGGTTAATGATGAGGCATAGCATTTTTTCAGCCAAACATCCTGAGTCCTGCCCAAGGGACTTTGAGGATGCCTAGAGTATTCTATAACATTTGGAAGTAATATGCAAGTAAGGAAAAACTTCCTAAAAGTGAGAGCAATTAACCAGTGGAACAGCTGGCCTCCAGAGGTTTTGGGTCTTCAATATTAGAGGTTTTTCAGAAGAGACTGGAGAGTCATTTGTCTGAAATGGTATAGGTCCGTGATGGCAAACTATGGCACGGGTGCCAGAAGGGGCATTCAGAGCCCTCACTGTGGGCACATGTGCCGTTGCCAAATGATGTTCTGATTTCCAGTGTACATGCCAGTCTTTGCAGGAACTGGAGCACTGGGAAACATCTGAAAACAGCCTAAAAATGGCCGGGAAAACAGCCAAAACAGTAATGTGCGTGCTGGACAGCTGGTTTTTCAGTTTCCGGTGCTCCATCACTAGCACCTGCATGCAAAAAAGGTTTGCCCTAACTGGTATAGGTTCTCTTTTTTGAAAAGGGGGCTGGACTAGAAGATCTCCAAAGTCCCTTCCAGCTCGATTTTGATAAATTGATTGATTGATTGATTGATTGATTGATTGATTGATATGACTGGCAGAATATTTGTGCAATGAATTCCTCCCATTACTATCCACAACACCACATTATGGACTTTCTCAGTGATCCTCAAGGGGAGGCCAATATACAGTGAATTGCAAGGACTTTCAGAAAGTGGATCTAAAACAATTCATCAGGTTTCAAAGATCTCAGATGTTCCTAGAAAGGTCAACTTAGCAGCACTTATCCAAACTCAAAGGCATAAGAGATATATCCCCTGCTGTTAGTAAAACTTGCCCAGTTTGCCACCCCCTCCTCCTGTCTCTTCCCAGCCCTCCTTCAAAGTCTTTTTGGTTTATTTCCTTTTAGATAAGAAATTTGTGGCTTCAAAATATAAAAACAGGTTTGCTTCAATCTGCCTTTTAAATTGCACTTTCCTGAAAAAGTCCTGGATAGATCCACTTCCACAAAGCCTCCCATTTTCTCCAGTGTCACCCACCTTCCTGAGTGGAGAAGGTCCCCTCCGGACAAGGAACGCAGTCGTAGCAGCAATCTGGCTCTCCTTCTCGAGCCCTCTTGACAAATCCAGGATGACAACTTTCCACACATTTGGACTCAGGCAGGGACTGTGCAGAAAAAAGAGAATGTGTTAGGAAATATGTTAGGACTCTCCATCCATAGCAAACTGAGATAAAAATGAATGGAGACAATTAGCCTCTGGTCTTCACTGAGGAAAATATGACATCTCTGACTTCTTCTGAACAGATGCAGGAGGTATAACAACCGGCAGATTCTTCATTTAATTCCTCCCTTTTGCTTTTGGAATTTAACATTACAATAAAGTCTGAAGGGATGGAATTGCAGAAAAAAGATTTAAGGATCATGACATATTCATATTAAAACTGAGAATAAAGTTTACTGTAAAAGATTTAGGAAATGGATCACATTCATTTTGAAATCATGGAAATAAGATTAAACAATTTTGATGAAAATAAATTGGAGAAGCTGATGGTACGATGGAATAAGGTGAAAGATTATATGTTGAGTAGAATTTGTGACAAAAATGTGAAAAGTAAACTCCAGTCACTCTTTGAATAGTAAACAAATGCAAAATAGAGCTAAGGAAATAAAAGAACATAAACTAGTAAATATTTGAACCCCCTAATTGGTGGTGGTGGTGGTGGGTATTTATTTATTTATTTATTTATTTATTTATTTATTTATTTATTTATTTATTTATTTATTTATTTATTTATTGGATTTGTATGCCGCCCCTCTCCAGAGACTCGGGGCGGCTAACAACGACAATAAAACAGTGTACAATAGTAATTTGGTATTGATGATTAAAAATCAATTAATATAAAAACCAAACATACATACATACATACCATGCATAGAATTATAAAGGCCTAGGGGGAAAGAGGATCTCAATTCCCCCATGCCTGGCGGCAGAGGTGGGTTTTAAGTTGTTTACGAAAGGCAAGGAGGGTGGGGGCAGTTCTAATCTCTGGGGGGAGTTGGTTCCAGAGGGCCGGGGCCGCCACAGAGAATTGTCAGTCGGGTGATGGGCACATGCACTGTGCACTGTTTTATGTTTGTTTCATGTTATATATAAATGTGCAAAACCAATAAAAATATTTTTTTTAAAAAGATTTAGGAAACTTTTATTTCATTCAGTTTTTTAAATTTTAGAATAAAACTGTGATGAAGAAAGAAACCTCTGACCAGTAAGATCTTGAAAGATTTCCATAAAACATGGCAAAGCTGCTCCACTTATTGTTCTAGGCACAGCTTCTGTATTTTTCCAAGACTCTCAAAAATCCACTTCTTAAAATAAAAGTCTCTTTTAGCTTTAGCAAGGTAAAATGCAGACAGCAGGACTGAAGCAAATTCTATTGGTTTCAAAACTCAAACTTTTCTGGGAAGCCTTCCAACATTCCATTCTCGGATGGGTCTGAGATTACAAGGCTATAAATCACAGTTTAAGGTCAATTAGCTCACCTGACTTCATAATAAATTCAGCAAAGCAGCTTCTAGCTCATTTGGAAAAGCACAGCACGGGGTTTTTACTCTTTTGTTCAGGAACGCCATGAAATCTCCACCATTCTCTTTGATCAACCTGGTCAGACCAGGCCTTCATTGCCTACTGTAACCTGGAAGTGACATTTTACAATCCACAGAGCTACTAATGTGGATTAATACTTTTTAACTTGGATTTCTTCCCGTCTTTTAGCTACTCTTCTTCATCTTGAGTCAATCCACTCCTCTGCTGATAAATCACCTTCACTAATCAACTCCCCATTGTAACATCAGCCCCAATTCCCTATCAGCCTCCCTCTCCGCTTCCCTTTCCTCTAACAACCTCCCTAACCCAGGTTAACCTGAGGGACCTGGCTCATCATGATGGGCTACCAAAATTTTTACTACCACACTATGGGCGTGGCTTATGCATTTTGTTTCAACATCTTTCAGTGCAAATCTGGGGTGGAGCTCCATTTTCGCTACTCCAATAGATGACCCCAACTGGCATGGGAGTCCAACCACTCTGGATACTCTAGGCTTTCCCCACTTGAAATGGGACCTCAGGCTTTGGAAAACAGAGAAAAGACAGCAAAATTTCTCCCACCTTATTGAGCAACTTTAGCTGTGAAAGAGCATCTTGGCTGATAAGAAATCTCTGTCTTATAAAACCTGCCAGAATATCTTTCTTGACATCCTCCTTGGGGAGAACCAAGAAGCTTTCAATGGCCAGATCAGTTTTTATCTCTCCATTTTGGTCCAAGTACAGTTTAAAATGTGAAATATTCCAATATTCATTCTTCTTCAGAAAGGGATGAAACTAGAATGGGAACATCCAGGAATTTGAAATACAGAAAACATTGTTTCTTATCCCACATTCAGTCTTTCTTCTACAATTGTCTAATCTCCAAATATGGTTAAATAATACTGCCACTGTCTTCAAAAGTGAATCAAAAAGTTTGAGGGAAAAATAGTCAAAATATAGAGGAAATATAATTGACACAATTGGTCTATTATAGGGAACATTCTGGAGCAGATGACAAATAAAATGAACACAGAGAGGGGGAAAAGATGATTCATAAACTCTTTAGAAACCACAGGTAGATTCCCAGAAATCAGGGGTTTATCAAGAAGAAAGGTGTCAGGCTAATATTCCCCTGGTCATCCTGATGGAAAACACCTCCAGATGTGATAATTCTACTTGATTGAAATTCAACATTAATCAAATGTTGCAAATCTGAAAGAATAAATCTCCCATCAACTCTTATTTCAGCCTGAAAAGTTAGCCAGGATTCTTTCTGAGTTTCCTTCTCTCCCTTTATGCAGCTGCAGGATTCTCCCTTCTTATCTGATCCTTCCCTAGGCAGCCTCTCTTCTCCTCATCCCTAAAGTCATTCTCAGATATCATTATTCTTCCTAAATACCATATTTTTCAGAGTATAAGAGACACTCCTCTCTCCTCCCCACAAAAAGTAGGTGGAAATGTTGGTGCATCTTATACACCAAATACAGCTTGGTTCTTGACCTCCCAAAGCCCCACCCCATGTGAAAACAGGTGTGCAGATGGTCTGGGAGGTCTGCAGAGTGCTTCTGGGGACTCTTTTTTACCTCTTTGAAATTTTGGTGTGTCTTATAGTCCAACAATGGAAATTTTTAAGAAGATGTTGGATAACTATTTGTCTGAAGTGGTGTTGGGTTTCCTGCCTAGGCAGGGGGTTGGACTAGAAGACTTCTATCATCTCTTCCAACTCTGTTATTCTATGTTCTAATACAGGGATCCTTAAACTACGGCCCATGGGCTGCATATGGCCCACCCATGCAAAGTATCTGGCAGATGGAGTGGGAGAATTAAGCCCCGCCCCTTGCCCCCCTTATCCCCCCCTTAACCATTGGCCTTATCTTCCCACGAGCATCTACTCCAGTGGTGCTTCTTTCACTGGTTGAGCTGCCCGTCTGATGACAGAGCTACTGCAGGTGGGTGAGTTGGGGAAGGGCTGCTTTCAAAAGTAGCCCTTGAAAAGTGGGTGGGTGGGTGGGGGGCATCCCTCCATGCCTCCTACCTTTTTCAAAATCAGCTGAAGTTGTCTAACACTAATTCAAGTGCAACCGCAGTATAATCCCTGAAGGAGAATTCGCCCACTGCTTTGGCTCTTGCCATTTATAAAGTACGTCCACCAAACTGGTTGCTGGACAATTTTGGTAGCTTTCGTGTGTGTGGATACATATGTACAAGTCTGGCAAGAAGCAAATCAGTTTGAATTCTCCTTCTGGCTGAAAATCCCAAATAACTAAAAGAAGGAGGCTGGTCACCCCTCCCTCCCCTGGCCCCCTCCCCTGTTGACAGTCACTCACAAGTCTGCAAAGCCAGAAGCCTTTGGCTGGAACCCAAGGGGAAGGACCCATGTGGGCCCCTAGAGAGGAGAAGGGAGGGGCCTTGATTGACAGCTTCTCTCAACCTCTCATGACTTCTGTGCTCTATGATCAGGAGTTATTTTGAAGGAAAAACTGCCTTTTCTTTTTTTAATGGCCTATTTTGAAGCTGCTGTTGTAATGAAGTTAGGCAAGTGGCAAGGAAGTTTATGCTCTTTTTCCCTTTGGGGGGGGGGTGTTTCTTATTAAGTAAATAGATTCCTCTTGGTGAGCAAGTGCAGCTTAGGAAGGAGAAAGGGGGGGAAATTGGACTGTTAAATTTCCCATACTCGCCCACTCGAATGACCACCTAGCCATGCCAACCCATTCACATGACCATCCAGCTGGTCCAGCCCTCCAACTGTCTGAAGGACTGTCAATCAGTCTCCTGTCTAAAACCTTTGAGGACCCCCATTCTAGTATTTAACTGGAAGACAATATATGTCTATGTGCACATTTTTTTTAAAAAAAAGAATTCATCTAATTTTTGTCATTGTAATTGTTCAGCTTGTTTTTTCCTTTTTTGAATAAGATAAAATTTAATGAACGGAATATTTGCAGAACAAATATTCATGGTTTCCACACAGAGAAGGGTGCACGAGTAAAAAGCAATAGCAACTAGGACTTGACTAACAATAGAGCCTCTTATAAGAACATTAATGATGGACTGGAATAAAGATGACGGACACCATATGCATGTTTATTAAAATGACCTCAAAATCGTAATTAACTGGAAACAGAATATGAGTCAGCAGAGAGCCATAGGAATCTCAGGAAGTGGACCTTCTGGTTTGGGGAGACCCCAACTCAAGGATTAAGTCTCCTTTCAGACACCAAGCTTTAACTGGGATTCCTGCAGAGAGGAGGGGTTGGGCTGGATGGTCTCAGGGTGCCCTCCAAATTCATAAAGGTAAAATTCCAGAACACTAATCACAAACCTATACATACAGGATTTGATTTTGATTTTGAAAAAGAATACGGCATTTTCATATTAACAGTATTTAATATTGAAATGCCACGGCATTCAAATCCAATTAAATAATTAAGCAAATAAATGGTATCTGGTCTTTGCCAGTGATGGGTTCCTACTGGGTCCAGTCTGGGTGCATTGGTAGCAGCCTGCTGGTGATGTCACCCCTGCGGAAGGAAGGAAGGAAGGGAGGAAGGAAGGAAGGAAGGTTGGGTGGGAGGGAAAGAAAGAAAGAAAACAAAGAGAGGAAGGAATTTAACTTAATCTAATTTAATTTTTAATTGATTACATTTATCGGCTGTACAACCTCTGTCGGAAGGTTAGGTTGGTGGGTGGGTGGGAGGGAGGAAAAGAAAGAAAGAAAGAAAGAAAGAGATAGATAGATAGATGAGAAAAAGAAAGAATAAGGAAGAGAGACACACATAGAGTGATTTTACTGCCTTTCTTTTGCTCAGGGCTACCACATATTTTTCAGGGATTTACATGCATTCAGTGTTTATAGTCCAGAATATAAATATGGGTGTGTTTATTTTGTACATCAGGTGGCATAAGTCCAGCTTAATGTGCTATTCCATCCCATAATCAGCCACATCAGCCATAACACTAATGACTATTTTGAACAATATGCAGGTTGTATTCCACGAATGGCTATTTTATCTGTGAAATTTTCACTGAAATATTTCTGCACCTCTATTGGTTCTGACTGTCAGGAAATGTTTCCTTAGTTTTAGGTGACTTCTCTCTTTCTTCAGTTTCCATCCATTGCTTCTGGCTTTGCCTTCTGGTGCTTCGGAAAATACATTGCCCCCTCCCTTCTTTCTGGCAGCCTCATAAGAGCCTGTTGCCTTCCACACTCTTGAGCAAAGCATGTTATTAGGTCCCACAGATTTGGCCTTCTCCAGGTCTCGTCGACTAAACAATGTATCTGGCGGGACCTAGGGGAAGAGCCTTCTCTGTGGTGGCCCTGGCCCTCTGGAATCAACTCCCCCCGGAGATTTGAACTGCCCCCACCCTCCTCGCCTTCCTCAAGACTCTGAAGATCTATCTATATAGCCAGGCATGGGGTAATTAATATACCCCCTTCTGACTAGTAAGACCTATGTATGGTTATGACTGTGTAGTACTGATTGCTTTTAATGATAGTGGGATTTAGCTATAGTTTTAATCACTAGATTTGTATTGCATTGTTTATTGTTGTTGTGAGCCACCCCAGGAGAGGGGTGGCATACAAGTCTAATAATTTATTATTATTATTATTATTATTATTATTATTATTATTATTATTATTATGCGAGCCATTTCCTCCTTTCAGGAGTCCATGAAAGGACATCTATAGTATGTAAAGTTGGAAAAAAGGTGAACCACAACATTGCAAAACTGCAGATTCATTGAGGATAGGTGTGAGAAGGAATGGCTGGGAGGGGAGGGGTCAGGCGGGGCACCCCTTGACGTGAGTGACATTGAGTTGGGCACGCCCACCCAGTCACATGACCACCAAGCCTTGCCTGCTGAATCATATGACCATGAAGCCACTCCCACCCAAGCCACCCCCGGTCACATCACTGGTGAGCCACTCCCGCCCGGTCACATGATGATCAAGCTACATCCACAAAATAAGCCACGCCCACAGAGTGGTAATAAAAAAATTAGGAAACACCACCACCACCACCACGCTTTGGAACCATCATTCCCTGAGTAATTAAATTGGGCAGATCTATTGAGGTGGTTCCCCTCCTTCTCCCCTGGATTCCTTGTCCAAAGGATCTATGATGTATGGATCCCTATCGGGACCCCCTACCTGCCATGGGTGCAGTCTTGGAGACCCCAACCTCTTTCCTCCCTCCTTCCTTCTCCTCCTCAATCTGGAGGAATAGGCAGCATTCAAGACCTGGGCTAGGGTCTTCATGACGCTGTAATAGTCATAGTCATTTTTCATCCCACTTCTGTTCCTTTTCCACTGGGTCTCCAGTGGGGCTTTCTGGGTGCATCTTCTGCGGCCTTTGACAGAAAAGATGTTCTTTGAAAGATAACAGTGAAAATAAAGATCTTGAAACTTTTGTTCCACAAAGAAATGGGGCTCAAAGGCTTCATCATTTGGCCTTCTTTTGAGCAGAAAACCAAACCTCAAAACACTGTGGACATATTTGAGAAGTCTGCGCTTGTTCATTTCATACCCTGCAAAATTTGTGAGGATCCAGACTTTCCCTTCAATGAGTCCTGGCAATCTCCTGAATGTTAAATGGAAAGGGAGAATTCTGTCCCAAAGGGAATCAAGTTCCATGAAGTGAACAAAGACATTGACTTGTCTCCACATAGAGAGGGCAACCCTGAGGGAGGCTGTATGTTCAGTTTTTGAGAGTTGTTGTGATATAACCACACAAATTCCATTCCTGACAAGCACAGGAGGGAAAGTCCTCATGAAATTCTCTCCCTTCTCTGTGTCTGAAGCAAAGAGGCCAATCAAGGTCCATCTGAAATGGAGGAGCAATTGGACAATGGCTGGGTAGTGGAATCCTTCTTTGGAACGCATCTGGTGGAAAAAGGGGGATTTGCCTTTATCACTCAGAGCCTCTGAAGCACTTAAATAATTGATCTGAAAAAGCAATGAAGAATGCTGTGTTATATTTGGGGTTAGATCAAAACCAAACTATTAGATTTCAATTAATCCAGCCTGCTTCTTCTTCAGAGAGGGGCGGCATACAAATCTAATAAATAATAATAATTTGTAGTTAGACATTGTTTAAAATATTAAAGACACAATATTAGCAAGAATGTATAATAAAAATGGGAAATAATAAATTTTAAAAATGATAAACAATGTAAATAATATTACTGTATCACCTCTACAATTAACCACAATTAGATTAACACATAGAAGGGCCTATTATAATTTTTGAGGATTGGTGAATCTTTTTCTGTTTCTGTATCCAAGCTTTTTTCTGGAGGAATCCTTTTAGCTTCTTCTCCAGTTATACAAGAAACAGGGAGACCTCAGTTCCTAATACGATTTGTCAGTTGAATAATACAAGATTTCTCTTTAATTGAAATTTTGTCTGTTTTCAAAATCTGTCAGTTTCCATAGATTAAATGCTATGCCGATATTCGTATTTTCTGAATTTAGACAAAGCAGAAATTGTGTAAATTCCAAATACAACTGTGAGGCAGCAGTTGGATGACTTTTACTCATCCCATAACACTCCTCAGAGGCTGTGATTGGGTTGGTTCTGCTAGTGATTTCTCTCCGAAGCCCCAAACATCAGATGGATGTAAGAACATGGGGGAAACCTTGGCCTCTTACACTTTGATAATTGGGGCTGAGGAACCTGGAGAGCTATGAGGTTTCCATTTAAGCACCACTTTCACTCCTGCCCTTTCTCTCACTGAGCTCCTTTGATGATGAGGGTCCAAGAGAGAAAACAACCCCAGGTAAGGAAAGGTGTTACACGCTCTATTGGCTGACCAATTGTGGCTACCATGTCATTTCCCAAGGACCATAACTTTTGAACTTATCAGATAATTATTATGACAAAAGAATCCAAGTCTTGTTCACAGGGTATACAATCCAATGTGTAAGTATGATAATATTATTTTTGTTAGTGTAAACTAGGGTGTTCCAATACTTATTTAGCATGTGGATGCAATAAGTGTTCAGAAACTCCAGATCGTGCAGAACGTGGGCGCGAGAGCCATCGTGGGGCTTCCCAGATTCGCCCACGTATCTACAACACTCCGTGGCCTGCATTGGCTGCCGATCAGTTTCCGGTCACAATTCAAAGTGTTGGTCATGACCTTTAAAGCCCTACATGGCATTGGACCAGAGTACCTCCAGAACCGCCTGCTACCACACGAATCCCAGCAGCCGATAAGGTCCCACAGAGTTTGCCTTCTCCGGGTCCCGTCGACTAAACAATGTCGTCTGGCAGGCCCCAGGGGAAGAGCCTTCTCTGTGGCAGCCCCGGCCCTCTGGAATCAACTCCCCCCGGAGATTAGAACTGCTCCCACCCTCCTTGTCTTCCGTAAACTACTTAAGACCCACCTATACCGCCAGGCATGGGGGATTTGAGACACCTTTCCCCCAGGCTTATTATAATTTATGTTTGGTATGTATGTGCTGTTTGGTATTTAATTATGATAGGGTTTTTAGGTTTTTTTTAATATTAGATTTGTGCCAGTATAATATTGTTTTTATCGTTGTTGTGAACCGCCCCGAGTCTTTGGAGAGGGGCGGCATACAAATCTAATAAATTAGTAGTAGTAGTATGTGCACCTGTAACAGAACTTAAAACAGAATAAAAGAATTGGTAGGGACCTTGGAGGTCTTCTAGTCTAACCCCCTGCTCAATCAGGGGACCGTATACTATTCCAGGCAAGTAGCTATCTAGTGTCTTTTTTAAATCTTTCAGTGTTGGAGCACCCACAACTTCTGGAGACAAATTATTCCACTGATTAATTGTTCTAAGGGCTAGGAAAGCTGTTTTTAGTTCTAGATTGTTTCTCTCCTTGATTAATTTCAACTTTCAATCCATTGTTTCTTGTCTTGTTTTCTGGTTTTTGGAAAAAAGATTGACTTCCTCTATTCTTTGTGGCAGCTACTGAAATATTGCACAGTGTTATTATGGCACCCCAGGCGTTTTCACTAGACTGGACATACCCAATTCCTGCAACTTTTAGTCTCCAGACCCTTAATTATCTTAGTCTCTACATCTTTTTTATAATATTGTGATGAAAATTGGATGCAATATTCCAAGTGTGGTCTTGCCAAGGCATTATAAAGCGATACTAATACTTCACTTTTTAATATTGGATTTGTATTTTGTATCGTCTGTTGTGAGCCGCTCCAAGTCCTCGGAGAGGGGCGGCATACAAATCTAATAAATTATTATTATTATTATTATTATTATTAATTCACATGATTTTATCCATCTGTTAATGCAAATGTTTTTTGCCATTTTTGGCTGGTGCCACACATTGCTGATTCATTTTTAAGTGATTGTCCACTAAGACTCCAAGGTCCCTCTCACAGTTACTACAATTGAGGCAGATTTCACCTAATCTGTAAGTGTACATTTGGATTTTCTGGCCTAAGTGTAAAACCTTACATTTCTCTACATTGAATTTCATCTTGTTAGATAGGCCCAGGGTTCAAATCTCTCTAGATCGATCCAGATGTTCAGCCTATCTTCTGGGGTGTTGGCTATTCCTGCCACTTCAGTGTTGTCTTCACATTTGATGATTTCCCCATTTCTCCCCTCATCCAAATCCTTCATGAAGATGTTGAAGAGTCCTGGGCCTAAAATGAAACCTTGAGGTCCCCCACTGCTTGTTTCCCTCCATGCAGACGTAGTTCCATTGAGGACCACAGACTGACTCCATCTGGACATGATGCTCTCTATCCCACATACTTTTAGCTTACCAAGGAATAGGTTGTGGTTGACCTTGTCAAAGCCTTTCTGAAATCTAAATGCTGCATACTACCTGCACTGCCTTTCACTGGTCCACTCTTTTAATAATTTTTGTCAAAAAATGAAATAATATTTATTTATGATCTGTTTTTTTATCCTGCATTAGTTCTAGTAAGTCATTCATATCTATAGTGAATAACAAGGGTTCAAATATGTATCTTTCCTTTCCCCCCCTTGGGAAGCATAGATCCTTCTTCTTGTGGCTCCATTGAGCCCAAACCTCCCTCTCCAACAAGGGCTTGGATCAGGGCCAACAGGATGAGCTCCATTTTGAGGGCCATAGTTCTGTATTGAGTCAAATGCTGCACTAACCTCTAGAAAGCCAGCAAACCTTGTTTTACCTCACTGATATAGATTAGATATTTCAAGACCAATTTGAGTCAATATATGATTATTATGAATTATTTCTTATCAAAACTATATATCTTTTAACTTGCATTTTTCTCAAGTTTAACTAAGAGGATCATGGGATAAATTTTAGCCATAATATTTGCCAGCCCATTTGGTCTATAATTGCCAGAGTCCTCTTTATTGCACATTTTAGATACATAAAATGCTACTATTGCCAACTTTAATCCAAGTGGATAGGGCAGGTTTTGTCTTCTAAAATGAAGATGCACATAGAGGCCCCAACAACTAGGGATATTTTTGACCAATTAATTAGTTGGTAGAATGCCTTCTTCGTGGAACGTCTTACTTGCATTACAGGCCTTTTATGATTAATCTCAACATGAACATAATGGGGTAAAACATTGACATTTTTGCTAATATAGAAAAAAGCAGCTCTTGAATTCCATGGAGAAGACATGATTGCATGTCCAGTCAACGAAGCAGTGGAAATGATGTGCCGGTGTCTGGAGGCTGTTGGGGCCTGGATGGGTGTCAACAGGCTCAAACTCAACCCGGATAAGACGGAGTGGCTGTGGGTTTTGCCTCCCAAGGACAATTCCATCTGTCCGTCCATTACCCTGGGGGGGGGGAATTATTGACCCCCTCGGACAGGGTCCACAACCTGGGCGTCCTCCTCGATCCACAGCTCACATTAGAGAACCATCTTTCAGCTGTGGCGAGGGGGGCGTTTGCCCAGGTTCGCCTGGTGCATCAGTGGCGGCCCTATCTGGACCGGGACTCATTGCTCACAGTCACTCATGCCCTCATCACCTCGAGGTTCGACTACTGTAACGCTCTCTACATGGGGCTACCTTTGAAAAGTGTTCGGAAACTTCAGATCGTGCAGAATGCAGCTGCGAGAGCAATCATGGGCTTACCTAGGTATGCCCATGTTTCACAATCACTCTGCAGTCTGCATTGGCTGCCGATCAATTTCCGGTCACAAGTCAAAGTGTTGGTTATGACCTTTAAAGCCCTTCATGGCACTGGACCAGAATATCTCCGAGATCGCCTTCTGCCGCACGAATCCCAGCGACCAATTAGGTCCCACAGAATGGGCCTTCTCCGGGTCCCGTCAACTAAACAATGTTGGTTGGCAGGCCCCAGGGGAAGAGCCTTCTCTGTGGTGGCCCCGACTTTCTGGAACCAACTCCCCCCAGAGATTAGAACTGACCCTACTCTCCCTGCCTTCCGTAAACTCCTTAAAACCCACCTTTGCCGTCAGGCATGGGGGAACTGAAACACCTCCCCCGGGCATGTACAATTTATGCATGGTATGTTTGTGTGTGTGTTTGTTAGTAAATGGGGTTCTTTTTAAATCTTTTTAAATATTTTAAATTTATTTGGATTTGTCATGATTTGCTGTATCTTGCTGTGAGCCGCCCCGAGTCTGCGGAGAAGGGCGGCATACAAATCTAAATAATAAATAAATAAATAAATATTGCTCACCCACCACCACCCACCCCTCAGTTTACCAAATGGAGAAAAACACACACAAACCTGTGGGACTTTGTAGGTGCCTCCTACTGTTGACATCTGGATGGAGATTTCCCTTCTAGCTCTATCAAGAAGAGCCAGAAGGTTGTCCTTCCTTCCACAGCCGTAGTTGGGGACATTGGCTTCTCCAGTGGAGAGAATGTCCAGCAAGGCATCTGAAGTGCGGAAAGTGCTCATATAGTTGTCATGGATATTGTAGCCAAGTGTGAGGTTGTGCAGGAGCTGGGAATTCTTGTTGATCAGTTGAATGTTGAAAATTAATAGTAAGCGAAAGGTAAAACCATAAAGATCCCTATTGGAAAAAAAAGTGTTGTTATGAGCGATAGCAAACAACAAATACTTCTTTTACTATATAATCTTCCACAAGCCAACATTGAGCCAAAAGCAATGATCAGCTACACAAATATTGAAATCAGCTGAGATACAGCAACTATGACCTATTCCACCACTACTTCAAATAAAATCCATTATTCAAGTGATAAATTAAAGATTGAACAGAGAGAAGAAAATAATCTGTGGACCGTTCAACTTTTTCCCAGACCCCTTTTTCAGTCTCTTCCACAAAATCAGGCAAGAAAGAAGCCGTGGAAATCAAAATCATTCAGAAAATTAGACATATTCTCCAATATATGAATAAATGGGAAAAAAAACAGAAAAGAAGGAGAGTGTTAGCAAAGGAGGGAGTGCAACTCCATCACTCTGAATAACTTACGGATCACGGAAAACAAACTGAAGAGAAGGAGCCATGTTGAAAAGCAACTTTACATGCAACCTTTCCTCTTCATTGATGACTATAGCAATGAGATGGTCTCCTGGGCTATAAAAGCTCTGTGGTTGTTTTCCATCCTGGTGCTCCAAACTCAGCGGGCATTTCCTTCTCAGCTTCCCAGAGACTGGACAGAACAAAAGCAGCAGCAGCACCAGAAGCAGGAGGTCCATAATTCATGGGGTGACTCAATCAATCTCCTTCCTGTTCCTAAAGAAGAATTAGAAGATTTCAGAGGATTCTCAGAAGGTGGAATATGATCTAGTTGCTTTCCTCATTGAAACACAGCTTCACCTGGAAAGGAGAGAGACGTAGATGCAAGAACAGACTCTGCCTGTCTCCAAACTCCCTATTTCTCTGCCCAAAGTCTCCCCTGGAGGATTCAGCCAAAGAGCAGAGCTGGAACTTTGATCATAATTCTCCCTCTCAGGAGAGATCCCTGGAGAAATCAACTTTGGGGAAGTCTCTGGAGAGAAATGAAAGGGAAATAATCCCCATATGGCACATAATGGCAGGGGCAGAGATGGAATTAAATCGGTCATCTAGAATTGAGAGGTTTGGGAGCTCCATGCTTGAAACTGACCCCGGAGGGAATATACAGCAACTGTGGCTGAAGAAACAAATAAATCTGAGATTTGTTGGCATAAAGGCAGAATCCCAGGGGCCAGTTAATGCCAGAGCATCTCACGGACCTGAAATAGCTGCCTGCTGAGCTAAAGCCAACATGTATTTAACTTTATTTTGAAAGTTAAAGCTCAAAGGCCCCACACAAAAGGGCTGATGCAACTGTAGTGAAAAACTAGCTACCAGAACTTTGCAGAGTTAAAAAAAAACTTTTCTCTCTCTGTGTGTGTGTCTCTCACACACACAGACACACAGAAATATACACATGACCAAAAAACAAAGAGAAGTTAGAAGAAACTGGCTAGTTTAACAACCTGAAGATGAGTGGGCTGCAATTCTCAGTCAGCACTCAGGAACCTTCACCCCCTGGGCCTTTCCATGCTTTAGCTGTCCCTCTCATTGCCTGCAGGGGGCAGTCTGTGCTCTGGCCTTCAAGTCATAACTGGCCTCTTCAGGCAGTGAGTTAGACAATTAAAACTGGCAAAGACCCATGTGGGGGGGGGTTTATTAGGCCCATTCCCACAAGGCCTTTTGAATATGAATCCTATCTTACCTTTTATGCCTGTTTCCCTTTCATCTCCCCTGGAGAGGAAAAACCTGTATTCTGTGGATCAGATTCCAGATCCAAGGGACCAGATTTTAATCTGGACTCCAACCCCAGAGAAGGGAGGGGCAGAATCTGGGGCTCCCCAGCCTCTCCAGGCAACCGACGGTTCCCCCTTCAGAGTGAGCCGCTCCGGTTGAAGCGAATTGGGGGCTCACCCATGGATAAGCCACGCCCCCAGGGGAAGGGATCTGATTGATAGTTATATACATACTATGTGGTTTATGTGCAGACTTCCTAAAAAAGCTCTCCATGGCCATAGCCAAACCTCTAAGCATAATCTTTGAAAAATCATTCAGGACCAGCTCACTATGAAAGCTACAGTCTACGGAGAGGGGCGGCATACAAATCTAATAAATAATAATAATAATAATAATAATAATAATAATAATAATAATAATAATAATAATAGCCATGGTCATTCCCATCTTCAAAAAAAGGAGATCCCAGTCCAGTTGAAAACTACAGATCATGTAAAATCACGGAATCAATAAGAAACCAATCAATTACCCTCCACCTAGAAACTAACAATTTTCTCTCTAACAAACAAATAATTTGGCTTCAGGAAAAATTATCTTGTGACTTGCAACTCCTTCACTGCAAGAATATATGGATTATATATCTCAGTCAGGGCAAATCAATAGACACAATCTACATAGAGTTCTGTAAAGCTTTCCACTCCTCTACTCACAACAGAATACCATACTCAACCAGACTTGAAATCCTAGGCTTAGAAAGCTTAGAACTACGTTGCCTTCGACTCGACCTAAGCATAGCCCATAAGATCATCTGCTACAACATCCTTCCTGTCAATGACTATGTCAGTTTCAACCACAACAACACACGAGCACATGACAGATGCAAACTCAAAATAAGCCACTCCAAACTCTTAGTACCAATGTCATGTATATAAACAGAGAGAGAGAGAGAGAGAGAGAGAGAGAGAGAGGGAGGGAGGATGGGCAGTTGAGCCTCCATGGAGCCCCTCCAAAACAAAGGCTGCTCGCTCACAGCTCAGCCGGCCAGCAGTTTTCCCCTGTCTGTCTCTTCCCCATGGAAATGAGGGTAGTTCCAAGAGGAGGGAGGCATGAAGGTCCCAGAAGACAGCAAACGGGTGCTGGTGGAGGCCTTGTTCACCAGTTGTGCCCCTATTTGGACCAGGAGTCTCTTCTGACAGTCACTCATGCCCTCATCACCTCGAGGTTCAACTACTGCAATGTCCTCTACATGGGACCACCTTTGAAGAGTGTTTGGAGACTACAGGTGGCACAAAAGACAGCTGCAAAAGCAGTCATGGGCATGCCAAGATACGCCCATGTTTCTCAAGCACTCTGCGAGCTGCAGTGGTTGCCCATTGGTCTCCTGACACAATGCAAAGTGTTGGTTGTTTGGTTGTTTGTTTATATCCACCCCCACCACTATTTATAAGGAACAAATGGCAGTTGCAAACAAACTATATTTACAGCAGCACGAAGCTTACAACTTCAGCCTGATGATGGTGAATGTGATTTTACCGAAACGTCGCATAGACACTCAAAATATTACACGGGGCAAAACCCGAACTCAGAACAATCTACATACATATACTGTACCCGTGAAAATCTACGAATATATATATATATATATATATATATATATATATATATATATATATATATATATATATATATTCGTAGATTTTCACGGGTACAGTATATGTATGTAGATTGTTTTCGTAAATTTTCACGGGTATATGTATGTAGATTGTTCTGAGTTCGGGTTTTGCCCTGTGTAATGTTTTGCATGTCTATGCGACGTTTCGGTGAAATCACATTCACCATCTTCAGGCTGGAGTTCCAATCTTTGTGCTGTTGTTGTCCATAGACCAGTCACACTATATATATATAGTGTGTGTGTGTCACATGTTGTTTTGCTGAATTTGAAAATTAAGGGAGACTAGGATAGATCTATTTCAGCCTTATTTTGGCCTCATCAGCTAGCTATACCCTCACTGGGACTTTAACCTGTAACCTTTGCCTTGTAAGGCAGAGAATTATCCTCTAGGCTACAGTATCCAATCCCTTCAGCTCTGCACCAGGGAAGGGTTACATATTTTTGTGTCGAATCACCCTGGTGTATTGAAGGAACATCACAGCTCCTTATTTGCCTCTCGGCCCAACACAAGGCCATTTCCAAGGCAGTTAATTTTATTGATAGCCGACAATTCTATCTGTATGTGTCACATGTTGTTTTGCTGAATTTGAAAATTAAGGGAGACTAGGATAGATCTATTTCAGCCTTATTTTGGCCTCATCAGCTAGCCATACCCTCACTGGGACTTGACATATGACGGTCTTGGTATATTCGGGTTTCTTCCCGTGTAGGATTTAGAAATTTCTGGCGACGTTTTGACGAGGTCCCACTCGTCATCTTCAGGCTGGTGCTTCTGTCCTTGTTCTAGGGCAAACACCCTAGAACAAGGACAGGAGCACCAGCCTGAAGATGATGAGTGGGTCCTCATCGAAACATCGCCAGAAATTTCTAAATCTTACACTGGAAGAAACTCGAATATACCCGAAGGGGTTGTCCTGCGGGGGCAGAAGAAGGCATAGAATCCTCAGATGAGTCTGGCTGGAAGGGACCTTGGAGCTCTTCTAGTCTGACCCCCTCCCAAAGGCAGGAGACCTTGTAGCTCCTGGACCAATGGCAGCCCAATCTTGTCTTGAAAACCTCCAGGGATGGAGTGCCCACCACTCTTCCATAGACCAGTCATGGCTAACCTTTCTGTCATTGTGTGCCCAAAGCAATGCACCCATAATGCAATGCCTGTGTGACCCCCCCCCATGTGCAACCCACTCTGCCCCCATGCATGCATGTGTGAACCCCCCTGCATGCGCCCCACCCCCTTCACACATTTTTTGCTTCCAATTTGATGTAGGAACCTTTAAAGGCCCAAAATGGGGCATGGGGTGGTCCTAGCCTGCCACCTCCGTGGCCCATTTTGGCTTCCAGGAGGCCTTTCAAGCGCCCTGGTTTGCGCCTGGAAGCCTCCTGCACCAATTTGGAAGACAAAACAGAACACAGGGGTGCTGCTTGAGTCCCCAAAATACAGTCTGGATACACACACCCCATGCATGTGCCTCCCAGTACATGTGTGTATATGTCTCCTGCATGCACTCCAGCCCTGCGCATGCACAGCAGAGGCCCAAAGGCCAGCTGACCGGTGAAAGGCGCACCCACATGCAAGGTGGGCCTGGGCTGGGGACACGGCTGGCGTGCCTGCAGAAAGGGCTCTGCATGCCACCTGCGCGCCATAGGTTCACCTTCACAGCCCTGGACTATCGGGAGGTTTATCCTGAATCCTTCCCTCTGGTGCAGCACAGAATTCTTCAGCGCCCACTTCCTGCTGACAGGAAGAAAAACTCGCCTACCTGAGCCCTCTCTCCATGAGGCTGGACATGTCTGGTTTCCCTTACCGGCCCGTGCATGCGTGCCCAAGGCGGTATGCAAAGCCATGTCATCCAGCACACACAGCCTGGCAGGCATACGCGCACGGCTATCAGCTGTCCTGTTTGTGTGCAGCAGTGTTGAAAAACTGTGCATGTGATTGTTGGGTGAATCCAGAAGTTTGGCTTTTCCAGTGAAGCCCTGACAAGCATGTGCACACATGACATTTCTGTACAACCTTTTCGGAACTCAGGGCAGGGTGGGGCGCACGTGTGGGGGGGTGTCACACGGGCATTGCATTATGGGTGAATCGCTTTGGGCACCCTCAATGTCATAGAAGCATAGAAGATTGATGGCAGAAACAGACCTCATGGTCCATCTAGTCTGCCCTTATACTATTTCCTGTATTTTATCCTAGGATGGATCTATGTTTATCCCAGGCATGTTTACATTCAATTACTGTGGATTTACCAACCACGTCTGCTGGAAGTTTGTTCTAAGGATCTACTACTCTTTCAGAAAAATAATATTTTCTCAGGTTGCTTATGATCTTTCCCCCAACTAACTTCAGATTGTGTCCCCTTGTTCTTATGTTAACTTTCCTATTAAGGCCCTCAGCAGTCAGGATTCAGGCCCGGCTACAGCACGGAAACTACTTTGGTCACGCTGATGGATGATCTCTGGCGGGCCCGGGACAGGGGTTTATCCTCTGTCCTGGTGCTTCTTGACCTCTCAGCGGCTTTTGATACCATCAACCATGGTATCCTTCTGTACCAGCTGGAGGGGTTGGGAGTGGGAGGCACTGTTCTTCAGTGGTTCTCCTCCTACCTCTCCGTTCGGTCGCAATCAGTGTTAGTGGGGGGGTCAGAGGTTGACCTCTAGGTTGCTCCCTTGTGGGGTACCTCAGGGGTCAGACCTCTCCCCCCTGCTATTTAATATCTACATGAAACCGCTGGGTGAGATCATCCAAGGGCATGGGGTGAGGTATCATCAGTATGCAGATGATACCCAGCTCTACATCTCCACCCCTTGTCCCGTCAGCGAAGCAGTGGAAGTGATGTGCCGGTGCCTAGAGGCTGTTGGGGTCTGGATGGGTGTCAAGACTCAAACTCAACCCTGATAAGACGGAGTGGCTGTGGGTTTTACCTCCCAAGGACAATTCTATCTGTCCGTCCATCACCCTGGGGGGGGGGCAATCATTGGTCCACAACTTGGGCGTCCTCCTCGATCCACAGCTCACATTAGAGAAATATCTTTCAGCTGTGGCGAGGGGGGCATTTGCCCAGGTTCGCTTGGTGCATCAGTTGCGACCCTATTTGGACTGGGAGTCACTGCTCACAGTCACTCACGCCCTCTTTTTTTAATGAATTTTAGCTTAAAATTGTCATTGGATTGGTGGGTATTGGATTGTCATTATGTATTGTTTTTGTTTGCTGTGAGCCGCCCCGAGTTTTCGGAGAGGGGCGGCATATAAATCCAATAAATCTAATCTAATCTAATCATCACCTCGAGGCTCGACTACTATAACGCTCTCTACATGGCGCTACCTCTAAAAAGTGTTCGGAAACTTCAGATCGTGCAGAATGCAGCTGCGAGAGCAATCATGGGCTTTCCCAAACATGCCCATGTTACACCAACACTCCGCAGTCTGCATTGGTTGCCGATCAGTTTCCGGTCACAATTCAACGTGTTGGTTATGACCTATAAAGCCCATGGCACCGGACCAGATTATCTCAGGGACCACCTTCTGCTGCATGAATCCCAGCCAGTGACATGAGAAGTCTGAGAACATAGTGTCCTTCTAAGTGATGCTTAGCAGTGCTAATTATGCCCATTTTACAGGTGAGACGTCAGAGAACATGACCACATTCTAAGTGATGCTTAATATCTAGTATAATATTTATGCTTCCATCTAAAAAGAGAAAGCAATCAGAATTGTTCAGGCTGTAATTAACTAATTTACAATTGTAATTAATTTGCAATTAATTGATTTAATTAATTTGCAGTTAATTGATTGAATTAATTTGCAATTAATTGATTTAATGAATTTGCGATTAATTAATTAAATTAATTTGCAATTATTAAACGCACTGATTTGGCAGCAAACTCCACTGAACTACGGAAGGCTTAGTCGGAAGGAGGCGTGCACAGGTATTGCCTTGCAAAGGACAATTAGAAAAAAAAAGCAGCAGCGGTTGAAAGGGAAAAAGCCGCAGGAAACACCCAGAGCGGGTGCAAGACTCTTGGTCTCGAGCCCGGGGACTCGGCAACTCCTCCCACAGAGAGCACGTGATGCCCTGATGGGAGCCAATGGGATCCGCCGACCGACAGTTGCCTTTTCTGAGAAATCAAGTGGTAAAAAAGAAGTGCCGTTCTCGCAGTGGCCACGGGAGGCGCTGCCGCACTAGTAAAGCTTCCCACAGACAGGGCGGGGGTGGAGCGAAGGTTGAGTGACGGTTTGGCTGCTGAAAGGGTCGTTTGAGGTAGTTTAATTTCCCTTGTTTAGAGGCCAACGGTTAAGTGTCGGAATTCCTCAGCCGGGAGCTGTGCTGGCAGGTTGGGCTGAGAGGGAGAAGAACGGGATCAAAGTCTCCCGATATTTTCCATGCCTAAAGGAGCCCGCTGAAGGCCTGGGTACAAATGGCGGCCTCTCTCTCCCTCTGACGCCGCCCGCCTTCCTCCCTTCCCAGGCACTCGGCGCTTCCTTCGCAACAAGGGAGGGAGCGGCGTCTTGGCGGCCTTCACGTCTTCGCTCTCGGGTGGGACCAGACAGGAGTAACGGCTGACAGGACGCAAGGGGGGGGAGAACAGATGGGAGAGGGCGGAGGGGAGGGGAAGGAAGGAGAAGAGAACTAGAGAGGAGAAGGAGTGGAGAGGAAAGGAGGAGAGGGGAGGAAGAGGAGGAGGGAATTGGGGAGAGCAAAGGAGGAGGGGAGGGGAAGGAAGAAGTGGAGAGGAGAACTAGGGAGGAGGAGGGGGAGAAGAGGAAGAGTGGAGACAAAAGGAGGGGAGAGGAGGAGGGGATGGAGGGGAGATTATTTACGGGACCATCTTCTGATAAATGGATGAATGTATTTTTAATATTGAGGTTTTAAACTTTGTACTTGGTTTTATTGTTGTACGCTGCCTTGAGTCCATCAGAAGAGGGTGGCTTATAAATCAAAATAAATTAACAAACAAATAAATGGAGGAGAAGATAGGGAGAGAAGAAGTGGAGAGAAGGAAGACTAGAGTGGAGGAGGAGAGGAGCAGAGAAGGGGAGGAGGGGAGAGGAGGAGGGAAAGAGAAGAGGGGAGAGGAGGACCTGGAGGAGGGGAGAGCATAGCTATTGTAACAGAAAATAAAAAATTACAATGGGTTTTTAGGTCTCAATTTGGAAAAGGAAGTTCATCTGGTGGGCAGAGTGACCAAAAGTGTGGCCCCCACACAGGCCATGGACTCATCCCTTATGGGTTCTAGAGAGACGGGTGAGTTTTAGGAGGGGGGAGGGTTACAGGCCACTTTAGAAGGAGAAGAGGGCTTGTCCAACTGCTTCCTGTTTTGGGAGATTGTAAATAACAAAGGTTTTACCCTCCTGGTTGCTCAGAAACTTCAATTTCTCTGAGAATCTCCATGGACATTTAGGAGGTGTGGACTTCAGCTCCCAGAATTCCCCACTAACCATCGAGTCACCAGCAACTCAAACTCTCCGTTAAATGGAGGGAGCAGAGGTAATATTGATTGCTGCGGAGGAAGAGAACCTCTCTCTCTCTCTCTCTCTCTCTCTCTCTCTCTCTCTCTCTCTCTCTCTTTTGCATTACTTTTATCTATAGATGCTGGGGATACCACAACGGTCGTAGTGTGAAAAAACAGTCACAAATCACTTTCTTCAGTGCCGTTGTAACTTTGAATGGTCGCTAAGTGAACTGTTGTAAGTCAAGGACTTCCTGTAGAAGAAGAAAGCGCTTCAAAACAAGAATGTGTGGCTGCCTTTGACACTTGTACCTGCCAGTGCCTTCCTCTTGAATACAGGCAGTCCTCGACTTACGGCCACCATTGAGCCCAAAATGTCCACTGCTAAGCGAGACATTTGCTAAGAGAATTTTGCCCCATTTTATGACCTTTCTGGGCACCACAGTTAAGTGAATGAATCACTCCAACCATTAAATTAGTAGTATGGTCGTTAAGCGAATTTGGCTTCCCCATTGACTGCATGTCAGAAGGTCGCAAGAGGTGATCACGTGATCCCAGGATTCTACAACCGTCATAAATATTAACCAGTTGCCAAAAAAGTCTGAATTTTGCTTGTGTGTCAATGCGGATGCTGCAACAGTCATAAGTGTGAATAATTGTCATAAGTCATTATTTTCAGTGCGGTTGTAATATTAGTCACCAAAGAAAGATTGTAAATCAAGGACTACCTGTAAATGTCACCTTTGCTTCGAGTACAGGTACTCCTCTACTTACAACAGTTCACTTACTGACTATTCAAAGTTGCAGCGGCCCTGAAAAAATGACATTTTTCACCATTATGACAGTTGCTTATGACCGTTTCACCCTTATGACCATTGTTGCCGCATCCCCAGGGTTACACTGTCAAAATTCAGACGACTCACATTTATGATGATTGCCATGTCCTGGGGTCACATGATCCGCTTTTGGACCCACATAACAAGCAAAGTCAAGAGCGAAGCCACATTCGCCTAACAAAGGCAACGATTCACTTAACAATTCAGACGACTTTTCTTGCTAGAGTTGTTAAGAGAATCGTTGCCTTTGTTTAGTAACACGGTTGTTAATGGGATCCCGATTCCCCATTGATTTTGTCAGAGGGTCGCAAAAGCGGATCACGTCAGCCCAGGATACTCCAACCATCATAAATATGAACCACGTGCCAAGCACCCAAATTTTGATCACATAACCATGGGGATGCTTCCATGATCGTAAGAGTGAAAAACGGTCGCAAATCACTTTTTACAGTGCCCTTGTAAACTCTGAATGATCACTAAATGAAACTGCTGTCAGTTATACTAAATAGTGATGATTATACCCATTTTACAGATGGGGAAGTCGGAGAACATAACATTCTAAACGATGTTTACTAGTGTAATATTTATGCTTCTAAAAAGACAAAACAATCTGAAGTTATTTATTTTTTGGACTTGTATGCCGCCCCTCTCCATGGACTCGTGGCGGCTCACAACATATCAAAAACAACAATATATAATAATGCATCTGAAATCCAATTAATATAATTAACTAATCTAAAATTAACTAATCCAATTTACGATCTGAATTAAGCACAACATTTCTCTTAAATGAAATTTTTGTTCAGTGAGTTTTGCTCCATTTTACGACTATTTTTTGCCACAGTTGTTAAGTGAATCACTGAGATTATTAAGTTAGTAACAGGGTTGTTAAGTGAAGCTGGCTCCTTCATGGACTTTTCTTGCCAAAGGACACAGGAGAGGGTCACATGACACTAGGACACTGCAACCGTCATAAATATGAGCCAGTTGCCCAGCATCCAAAATTTGATCACATGACCACAGAAAGGCTGCAACGGGCCTAAGGGTGAAAAGCTGTCAGATCATATTTTTCAATCCTGCTGTAATTTCGAACAGTCGCTAAATGAACTGTTGTAATTCGAGGACTCCCTGTAGACTAAACTGAATGAATTTGTGGCTGACTGGTTTATCCTTGGTGCTCATTTTTCTTTCATGCATTTTATTTATTGTCTTTATTTATTTTATTTATTTATTTATTGGATTTATATGTTACCCAGCCACCATTCCCGGCGCTACCAGAACGCATGCGCAGAAGCTCAATCTCACGCAGAAGCACAAAAACCCATAGAAATCGGCAGGTAAGTAGACAGCCGCCACTCATCCCGTCTGCTCGCCTGCTTCACCTCACTGCTCATCCCATCGGGTAGTCCACTTGTCTCCCATCAGCTCCATTGTGCCGCTGCCCGGCCACCGGCCTTACCTTGAGTGCACTCCTCTCCTGCCGAGAAGATGGGCCATCATGCAGGGTCCGAGCTCCAGCTGCATGGCCTGTTTTATTCTCCCACAGTGGCGCAGGAAAGCAGTAGGCAGGCCACGCACAAAAACCACGCCGGAATCGCCAGAATCACACCGGCTGCACGTGCATGGTGCATGGATGCCTGGTGGCAATGGAGTGAGGCTACACGCTCCATTTCTGCCACTGGAACGGTGGTTCCTGCATTCTGGGGTGTGGCCCATCCCTGATGCCCCCCCTCTCTGAGGATTTTAGTTCTTGTATTGATATTTTTATTGCGTTGGCTGACCAGGGCCTCTTATGTGAGCTGGGCAGTCATATATTCTACCTAAGACATAAATTTCTAAAACTTTTGAATCAGTAGAAGAGGCAAAAATATGCACTGAATTCTTTCAAATTTAATTCAATTCAATTTATTAGATTTGTATGCCACCCTTTACCAAAAGCTTGGGGTGGCTCACAGAATAAGTGCTTTCAAGTTTACCTTTTAAGCTTTCAAAGATGTCTAGTCGAAAGGGAGGGAGAGGGAAGACCCCCACCCTTTTCATTCCTCTGTGCCCCCAAAACACCCCCTGTAATATGGGGGACAACTTTCCCATCAATCAGGGTTCCCCCACCACATCATATTAGGCAGCTGAGGAGCCCAGAGATGATCTCCCAGAAGCAGGAGAAGCTGCCCTTCTGCAAGGGGGCCAGGACACCTATGGCTGGTCACTGAACCCCTCTGTCTCCTGAAGAGCCCCTGGATGAGGCTCAAAGACCAGCCACTTGACCAACAGCCTGAGCCAAGGGTGGATTTAAGGGAAGAGCAGCCTCTGTTGTTGCCCCCACAAAGCCAAGACAAGCAGCCATTTTACAGATGACCTTGGTGATTGTAGAGAAACATCCAGACACAGGAACAAAATGGCTGCCTCCTCCCCAAAGGAGCACACAGGAGCCCCCCCCCCTCCAAGTTCTCCCTCCTTCCAAGTTTTGTCTTAGTTTCTCTTTTTCCTCCCATTCAAAGTGAAATTGGAATCGGGGTCTCTGATCAACAGGAAGAGTAAAATGCTTTCTAATTTCAACCTCCTCAGACATGCAACTCAGGTAAGAGTAGAAGAAATCATTTATTTTCAGAAAACAATTTTGGCAAAATTACAATATATGCGGAGGTAGCAGCCTGACAGTGCAATTGATCTCACCTTCCATTTTTCTAAATCATGAAAATCCATAAATGGCAATCTATAAAAAATAAGTATCAAACGCTACACTCTGCATACTGATTATTTGTCAAATTTTGTGTTACCCTATAATTCAATTAACTGCAATAATCGCTTAAAAGTGCATCAATTAATTTAGTGACAAAAATCTCAGAAATAGTAATAGTTTCATGGGAGATTACGTTAAACAGAGAAAACACACACAAGGAAAAAAGAAATAAACCTCCACCTTTATCCCCCACAATCATAATGAAATTAACAACTTAGAAATCTCTTAACGTAAAACCAAGAAACTCTTCATCCTATTCCTCACCCCATTCACTATAAACGCATCTCTAAAATCTCATCTTTAACCTCTAATCTTTCTCCACTAAGAATAATCAGCAGAAGCCCATTAAGGGGGTTTTCCAACCTACAGTACCTATTATAAGCTATTATCTACAAAATCCAATTTGAAATCTTTTGATCCGACAATTTAGAAACACATAATATAGTCTTTTCTCCTCTACTCCTCAATCATAAATTTAAAAGGTTACTGATTCAATGATGAAAGACCCCAAAATCTGTCCTGGTTCCAGCATGCAGGAAGGGTCACCTAAGAGTCCGGCCCAATTCAGGAGAAGGCAGATCCATCTTCTTTCCTCTCTCTTTATGCTGGGAGTGTCCACTACGAAGAGGAAGGAGAAAGTGTCCAAGGGTCAGTTGGATCCAGACAGTCACAGAGCCTGAGAGCTGCCAGAGAATCAGACTTTGGGGGCAGGGAGACCCCTCCCCCGAGCCCCCTCCCCCAAATCCCTTCCCTTTCAGTGTTTGAGGTGAATAGGAGAGAGAAGAGGGACTTCCAAAGTATCTTCACCCTCACTTGGTCCTTGGACTCCCTTCCTCCCTCTCCCCCTCATGTCCCCCCCACTCCACTCACCTGCAAGGGGGCTGTTAAATGGTCTGGTTGCTCCCTGGATTGGAGAGAAAGACACAGAATGAACCAATGTCTTTTCCTGTGAGGAGGACAAATCTCTCTCTTCACCATTAAACTTCTTCAGCTTCACAAACTTCTCAGAGGATGTAAAACTTTTTATTAATTAATTGAGCTTCCACCCCAAATATCCCATTAAGGTGACTCTAGGCAGCTCACAGTAAAATTAAATAAACTGCCATGTAGAACATTTAAATCAATAAATAAAAACCAGATTCCCCCATCAGATCATGTTGCCTTTGGTCTGACAACAAGATCATGTCCCGTGTGTGATTGTGGTCTCGAATCAGACCCAGGACGATATGGGAGAGACCCACAGACACCAGGGAGGCCATGCACTCCTGGGCTGCTTCTGAGGCCAAACCCAGGGATGGCCGGTTGAAGTCTCCCAGGAGAATCATCATCCTGGGCAACTCCATGCCAACCCTGAGATGGTCCCCAGCAGCTGAGGCAGGGAGGTGGCCATGCATCAGAGAGGCTGGTACAGAAGCAACAGGCCCAACTGATCCTGTGAGTCTACGGAGAGGGGTGGCATACAAATCTAATTAATAATAATAATAATAATAATAATAATAATAATAAGAAGAAGAAGAAGAAGAAGAAGAAGAAGAAGAAGAAGAAGAAGTCAGAAAGAAAGAGTCATAATCAGAAACCTGGGAAGCAAAACTATAGTCTGGAGGACAGAAGGAAAAGGGGGGACATGATCGAAACATTTAAATATGTTAAAGTGTTAAATAGGGTTCAGGAGGGAAGTGTTTTTAACAGGAAAGTGAACACAAGAACAAGGGGACACAATCTGAAGTTAGTTGGGGGAAAGATCAAAAGCAACATGAGAAAATATTATTTTACTGAAAGAGTAGTAGATGCTTGGAACAATCTTCCAGGAGACATGGTTGGTAAATCCACAGTAACTGAATTTAAACATGCCTGGGATAAACATATATCCACCCTAAGATACAATACAGGAAATAGTATAAGGGCAGACAAGATGGACCATGAGATCTTTTACTGCTGTCAATCTTCTATGTTTCAAAAGCCCGAGTGCGAGAAGAGATTAGCAGATGACCACTGCATCCCACTTCCTCTGCCCTGGACTCTCAGTTGGGGCCAAACATTAAACCCAGGTGAGGACATCTCTGAGAGAAGGACACCCCCCACCCTCCAGAGTCAGTCAAGTCTCAAAAGAGTCTCTAACCACTAGGGATCGTGGCATTGCCAGTGGTTTCCCTATTTCCCCTCAAAGACTTGAAGGCTTTTTCCTCCAATGGTGGCCAAGGTGGACATGCAGACTCTGGGCTGCCTCAATCCCCCTGCCTAAATCCAACAGGGAGAGTTTCCCTTCTCTCCAGAATGAACCAATGAGAAGAGAGAGGATTTTGTGACACTCAGCCAGCTTTCGTGCCCAAGGCAGGACTCGAACTCATGCCCTGATCTGGTGCCCTCACCACTAAGCCAAAGTGGCTCCAATTATTCTTATTCTTCCACCAGAAGGAGACTCAGAGGGCCCCCAGGGAGGATGAATTGGAGAAGCTTTAAAAAGTGGGGGCCTTTCCCTCTTTCCATCCTTTCTTCCACCCAAAGTCTTGCAAAGAGACAGAATGGCTGAGGCAGCAGCAGGAGTCGCTCCCTCCCATTTACCCTTCCCTCCCTTTCTCTCTCTCACACACAATCAAAGACTCACAAATACATGGAGAAAGTTTGGACCAAATTGCTTTGGCTAAAAGACAACAAAAATAATTATTAAAATTTGTATGTATATCACACAAAGCCAGAAGGCAGAGCTGACCTAAAAAATACAGATGGATCCTTCTTTTTGTAACCAGTTCTTACTTAGAGAGCCTTTGTGATGGGAGACCAAGAGGAGATCCAGCTGGCATCCCCCAAAACTCCTTTTCCCTCATTGACCCCTTTTGAGGCCTAATTTTATGGAGCTTCTGCCAAGCCTTTCCTTTCTCCCTATTTGGGAAACACAGCATGTTCTCAGTCAGAGGGACCTTCCACCAGCTGGATCTTCTCACCTTCTTGGAGGTTCCTTCTCCCAAATGTTTCTCCTTGAGGTTTGCAATTTCAATAAATGAGATCATCCAAGGGCATGGGGTGAGGTATCATCAGTACGCAGATGATACCCAGCTGTACATCTCCACCCCATGCCCAGTCAACGAAGCAGTGGAAGTGATGTGCCGGTGCCTGGAGGCTGTTGGGGTCTGGATGGGTGTCAACAGACTCAAACTCAACCTGGATAGGAATGGCTGTGGGTTTTGCCTCCCAAGGACAATTCCATCTGTCCGTCCATAACCCTGGGGGGGGAATTATTGACCCCCTCAGAGAGGGTCCACAACTTGGGCGTCCTCCTCGATCCACAGCTCACATTAGAGAAACATCTTTCAGCTGTGGCAAGGGGGACGTTGGCCCAGGTTCGCCTGGTGCACCAGTTGCGGCCCTATTTGGACCGGGACTCACTGCTCACAGTCACTCATGCTCTCATCACCTCGAGGTCCGACTACTGTAATGCTCTCTACATGGGGCTACCTTTGAAAAGTGTTTGGAAACTTCAGATCGTGCAGAATGCAGCTGCGAGAGCAGTCATGGGCTTACCTAGGTATGCCCATGTTACACCAACACTCTGCAGTCTGCATTGGCTGCCGATCAATTTCCGGTCACAATTCAAAGTGTTGGTTATGACCTATAAAGCCCTTCATGGCATCGGACCAGAATATCTCTGGGATCACCTTCTGCCGCACAAATCCCAGCGACCAGTTAGGTCCCACAGAGTTGGCCTTCTCCGGGTCCCGTCGACTAAACAATGTTGTCTGGCGAATCCCAGGGGAAGAGCCTTCTCTGTGGCGGCCCCGACTCTCTGGAACCAGCTCCCCCCGGAGATTAGAACTGCCCCCATCCTCCTTGCCTTCTTTAAACTCCTTAAAACTCACCTCTGCCGCCAGGCATGGGGGAATTGAGGCATTCCCCCCTTCTCCGGGCCTACACAATTTATGTATCGTATGTCTGTGCGTATGTCTGGTTTAATAATGGGTTTTTTTAATTTTTTAAATTTATTAGATTTGTTGTGAATTGTTTTATTATATGTTGTGAGCCGCCCCGAGTCTACGGAGAGGGGCGGCATACAAATCAAATAACTAACTAACTAACTAACTAACTAACTAACTAACTAACTAACTAACTAACTAACTAACTAACTAACTAACTGCCTAGCTATAATGAAAAGGGGGCCCATCTTCCCCAGCCTGGTTCTTAGGAGGAAGAGGAAGATAGCACATACAAACACACACACATACACACACAGACCCCTTCAAGTGGTGGAGCCTTTGGTCCCTACTCTAAGTAGGAGACTAAACGGAAAGAGGACAAATCACTCACTTGATGCTGCTCTGTAGCCATCCTGACGTCTCTCTGCAAGGACAAAAATCAGTGAGAGCTCAAAAGAATAAACCATATATGTACATAACATATATTATTATAATTATAACAACAACATATTAGCAAGAGCACTTTTTGACAGAGCCGCCATATTGCCCCCACAATTCGGGTCCTCATTTTCCCCACCTGAGAAGGATGGATGCAGTGAAGGGCTACCAACATTTTTACTACCACACTGTGGGCGTGGCTTATGCAGGACACCTGGCATTTTCTTTCTGCATCTTTCACTGCAAATTGTGTGCTCTGGGGTGGAGATCCAGTTTTGCTACCCCACTACGTTCCCCCCCCCATCTGGGCAGTAGCCCACCCCTGCATGGAAGGCTAAGTCAACCTTCAGCCAGTGATGAGATTTGAACCGCTGACCTGCAGATCTAGCAATCAGCTTTAGTGGCCTGCAGTACTGCACTCTACCCACTGTGACACCTTGGATCTTCTACGGAGAGATCATCCAAACTCTGTCTCCATAGAAGACATTTCACAGTCGCTTTGTCTCATTAACAAAGACAGGAAGATCTTCAAAATACAAATGTGTCTCCTGATTTGCCCCAAGAGAGACCTGCTGCCTCCGAGGTGGATGGAGGGGAATTGAGGGAAGCAGCTGGGAGGGGAGGGAGGTTCCCATGGAAACCCTTCTCTGCTGCTCTTTGGTCAAAGCCTTTGAGGGGGACAGAGGAACTGGGAGGCCTCTTCCCAACTCAGAAGAATCTCAGACTCAGCTGAACCGAGACTGGAGTCCCAGCAAGAGGCTGAGATCTCAGATGCTCCCCAAGAGGGCTGGGACAACAGGACAGGAGGAAGCCCAGAAAGAGCTCCCCAAGACTTGGGGGAATCTCCCCATCTTCCCCCCCAAAAAAGATACTTACTGAAGAACACCACGATCCCAGCAATACCAGCAAACACACCCACCACAACCAGAGCAGCCACAACACAGCCGATAATGATGAGCGGAAGGTTGGATTTTGAATCGGTGGGTTCTGAATTGAGAGAAAGAGCAATGAAATTTGATTATTTCCTGTATCATGGTGACAATCATCAATTAAAAAATGGATTTCAATTTGAGTTTTGGAGCTTTGGGAATCCAATGTACGATAGGGAAACTTCTCAGCATATGCAGAGTTCGTTGAGAGGGGGCTTTTTTCCTTGGGTTCTTTGATTCCGATTCTTCTACTTTAAGAATTGTAAACAAAAACAAATCTGATTCCCAGCATAACTGCTGCTTTTCTGCTGGGAGGAAGAACCAGGGGAGGCCTAAGAGAGGATCTAAGGGCATTTCATCAGGATCAGCCAAGTATTGTGATGGGATTCTGTAGTTTCCTTTCTATCCCCTGAAGTCAGTTCTAGGGTCTAATCCCTGCAGCTTCACCAACCTCAAACACTGGAAAAACCAATGGATAAAAGCTCAGGTATGTTCACATCTGGACACACCTGGGGTCAGATTTCTCTCCCACCCCCCTCCAGGCTGCCCAAGAGCCCAGCCTTTCCCTCCCTGCAGCCTCTCACCCTTCAGCTCCAAGTCCAGAGGATCCTGCAGGCCGTCATGCTCCACGTGGCACCGATAGCGGCCCCTCTCTTTGGGGTCGATCTGGATGCTGATCCAGTAGTGGTAGGTCCCATCCGCATTGGGGGCCAGAAACCCACGGAAGGTGTCCTGCAGCCAGACCTCCCCGTCCCTCGTCCAGGAGGCATCGATCTCCCTGGGGTAGAAGCCGTGGACCCGGCAGACGTGCGTCTCCATCCCATCCTCCACCTCCGTCCTGCTGCTCATCGTCACCACTGGAGGCTCTGCGGAAACACCGGAATTGACTCTGAGCCCCTCCAGAGACTGAAAGGTGGGTGCGAAAATCAGGGGCAGGAAACTCTCCCCCTATTTCCCCCTCCACACCTGAAGCATCTCAAGGGGTTTTGGGAAATGCTCCGAATCTGGAAAATGCTCAACCACAAGAACTCCTGATTTTGAGTCCTTCCCAGGGACTCAGCCTGAAAAACCTCCGGCAGCAAATTGAGGGTCCAAGGAAATTCCTCTCTGTCTGCTTTGACCTCTGGCTGATCTTGGGCTGCTCCCTTCAGGGGAGGGAGAGTGGAGATGGTCTCTTAGGTTCCCTCTCAAAACAGCCACAACACACAAGATTCTCTCTACTTTCTGCATCCTCTTCTGCTCCCCTGAATCTGAGGCTGCTCCAGGCCTCTTTTCCAGGGGACACAACCCCAATTTTGAGGGCAAGAAAGATCAAAGGGAATCTCATACTGGTCAATTTGGAAAAGAGATTTTGTCTCTGAAAAAAAAGGGGGGCAGAGAGAGATTGAGGTCAATAGGAAGAGAGAGAGGGTCCTCTTCCCCAGGCAGGGAGGGGCTGTTGGCAATAATATAAATCTTGGACTACATTCACAAATAGCATCAAGTCACAAGGGCCTGTTCCCACTTTGGTCTAACCAGAAACAAACCATGGTTTAGTGCAATGTGGGAATGAAGCCTTGAAGGGCCACAAAGGAATATTTTCCTCAGCAAGTGGCCCAGTCTGATCTGGACACCTGAAGGGTTATTGGCCTTTGAAATGAGCTTGAAGTCCACAGTCTTTGCAAGGCCCTGGAGAAGATATTGAGACTTCAAGTGACCAGATTCATGGATTTAAAAGAAAACTGAATCTTTGGAAAAACCAAAAGGAAATCCTGAAATGTTTCCACTCCTGTTTGGGCTTGAGAGGGAGGAAGGACGCCAGGAACTCTCAAATCTAAGGGGAAAACCACCTGGAAGGACAGTTGAACTAAACTGACCAGTGTCTTCCCTCCCTTTCCCCACCCAGGAATGTCGGGGGAGTGGATCCTTTCTCTGCATCTTCTGCTCAGCCAGAGATCTTCCCTTTGGAGGAAGAGGAAGATCCTCCTGAGCTCCAGCCTGATCCTTCCCTCGAGAGGAGATTCCCTGATCTCCCCATGGGGAAAATGGACTTTTATTTATTTTTTCTTTGATTAGTTTTCTTTTGCTCCTTTACTTTATGTTACCTTCTACTAGTTTTTATCTTTTGTTCAAAAGGTTTAATGCAAATTATATTTAAAAGTTTAAGAGGCAAACAGGAAATCATTAAAATTGTATGGAGAACCCAAGAGAGGCTGATGTCCCAAAGCCTTTACATGAATCAAGGCAGAGCAACCACATCTGGAATACTGGGAGCAGTTGTGGCCAAAAGACCCCCAAAAGGAGAGGAGGGAGCTGGAGAAGGTCCAGAGGAGGCGACTCAGGCGAGGGGACGGGGGAAGCAGCCTCCCTTTGAGGAAAGGTTGGGACATTTGGGGCTCTTTAGCCTGGAAAGGAGGCTCCCACTAGACCCACAGGTGCTTTCAGCCCCTGCCCCCAAACAAGGTTCCTTGAAGGTGAATCTTGTCCCCCAAAGATGGCAGAAGGGGGGGCTGCTGAAGAAGGCCTCCCCCCCCTCCAGGGCAGCCCCACCAAGAGGGCAGGGCAGGAGTTCAGCCTGAGGGACCAAGGATGGGAAGCCACGAAGGCTCTGAGAGACTCTGGAAGGGCCCCAAATGGAGGATCCTTTCTTCTCTGTCTTTCCCTCAGGATTGGGAGGATCCTGGCCCTGTGACCCCCCCCCTCAAGAGCCCCCACCCCATTTGGGTCTTCCTGGCCCCTCCTTCCAACTGTAGGATGAACAGAAGCTCCTGGCATTTGGGGGGCCTTTGTCCCTCCAAATAGGGGGTGAAGGAAAGAGGGATCTGGTCATCCAGGTGGATCTGCACTTGATCCCTTATTTCTCTGGGGTGGAAACAGAGAGAAGGATGAGGACCTGCTTGCCCCAGAATTTAATTAGGATCTGCTGCCTTTTGGAGGGGGGGAGACCTGTGATTCCCTTCCTCCCCCACAGCAGGAGATCCACCAAGGGCAGACCCTCCAACTTTCATGGGGGGGAGGGGAGATTTCGGTCTCTTTTTACCTCAGTTTATATCAATATCAACATTCAGAAAGACAAATTTAAACATGTTTTCATTAATTGCAATTGGAAGAACATGTCAGCTATGGAGGCAAGGACAATCTTATATGGATTTTAGAAAAAGAATAAATATATTAAAAAATACTTTTTAAAATGTGTGGAAGCAGCCTCTCCCTTTGAAGGGACCCCCCCTTTCTCCCCCCTCTGGTTCCTGGGGAGGGGAATATGGGGCCGGAGGAGCCACCTGACCCATCACTCACCTTCACTCTGATTGTAGCGACTCCTCAGAATCTCCAGGTGATGTCTGAATATCTCCTCAGAGTCACGAGCTCTCTGGGTCTCTCCCTCCCAGTATTGGGGATCCTCCTTCCCCACCTTCTCCATCCAGGAGACTCCAGGCTTCATCCTCCGGCTGTTGCTGTTGTAGTAGCTGAAGACCTGATCATCCACATAACCCACAGTGACATAGTGGGGCTGCCCCTGACTGGGCTCCGAGATGGAGGTGAAGAAATACTTCAGTGAGTGGGAGGAGGCCCCTGGAAGGGACCCAGAGGGGCAGAGTTAGGGGGCTTCAGTCAAGGACCCTGATGCTCTATAGGGCATGGAAGGCCCCATTCTCAGGTCTGGAAAGAAGGAAGAAGAAGAGAACTGGGGTGTGTGTGTAAGGGGCGGAGGAGGAAGAAAATAAGATGAAAGGGGAGGGGTGATGGGAGAGAGAAAGAAAATGGGATGGAAAGAGGGAGTGGCCGAGAAACAAAGGAGCATCTTCTGGAGGGCTTGAGGGGTTGGTGGGGGTAGAGAGGAAAGCAAAGCAAAGGAAAACAGAGACAAAGAGAGAGAAGGACCCCCAAACTTTTTGTGCTCCCCTCCAATTCTCCCCCCCTTCTAACAGGGCCTCCCTCCACCCCTCCCTCTTCTGTGTTGCATAGTCTCTGCCCCAAGGAGGCTGCAGAGGCCCCACAGAAAGAAAGGGGGCTCCATCCCCAGAAGCCCCAAAATAGCAGGAACCCCCACCTGGCCCCCCCAAGAGGAAAAAACAACATTCTGACTTCACTGAGGCCCAACATGGATTGTGAATAGGTGCAGATTTGGGGGGGAGGGTTATAAAATAGGGAAGGGGAGGAGGGATTTTGGGTGAGACCAGAGGCCGTGGGATCCTTACAGGAAACCCAAACTGCTTCCCTGGGAATTATGGGGAAACAAAGTGGGGAGTGGAAGGATCAATAATGATCCCATATAGCCCCCCTAGATCTTCGTCCTCACCCACCCACCCTGATTGGGAAATTCCCCCTCCCATCCCAGAGTTCAGGCATCCGAACAGGAATTGGCTTTGAACCCAGGACTCAGTGGGGCTCAACCCCATAGCTTCAGAACTGTCTTCTGCCGCACGAATCCCATCGGCCAATAAGGTCCCACAGAGTTGGCCTTCTCTGGGTCCCGTCGACTAAACAATGTCATCTGGTGGGTTCCAGAGGAAGAGCCTTCTCTGTGGCGGCCCCGGCCCTCTGGAATCAACTCCCCCCAGAGATCAGAACTGGGCCCACCCTCCTTGTCTTTCGCAAATTACTTAAGACCCAACTGTATCGCCAGGCATGGGGGAATTGAGACATCTCCCCCAGGCTTTTATAGTTTTATGTATGATATGCGTGTGTTGCATGGATTTTAAATGATGGGTTTTTTAGATGCTTTTTTAATATTAGATTTGTTTACATTGTCACACTGTTGTTGTTATTGTTGTTGTGAATTGCCCCGTCTTCGGAGAGGGGCGGCATACAAATATAATTAATAATAATAATAATAATTATTATTATTATTATTATTACCTTGAGCTATGGAGGCCCAGTGGTTAGAATGCAGCATTGCAGGCTAATTCTGCCCACAGCCAGGAGTTCAATCCTCACCTGCTCAAGGTCGATTCCTTCCTAGTTCAATAAAATGAGGACCCAGATTGTTAGGCTTCGAGTGGGCTTGAAAGCATTGTGAAGTGGTATACAGGTAGTCCTCCACTTGTTGCAACAGTTCATTTAGTGACTGTTTGAAGTTACATCATCACTTACGATCATTGTAGCATCCCCATGTTCTTCACATGATCAAAATTCAAACACTTATGACGACTGCAGTGTCCCGGGGTCATTTGATCTCGGTTTGCAAACCTCTGACAACCAAACTCAATGGGGAAGCAGATTCACTTAAAAACCATGTCACTAGTTAACAAGTGCAAGTGATTTGCTTAACAAATGTGGCAAGGAAAGTGGCAAATGGAGGCAAAACTCACACATTTCTCACCCATAAATTCTGAGGTCAATTGGGTTCGCAAGTCGAGGACTAGCAATATAAGTCTAAGCGCTGGTACTATTGCTGTGCCGCAGAAAATCTGTGACTATCCATCCCAAGAGAGAATAAATGAATAATTTCAGCCACCCAATTAGGGTCTGAAAACATAATTCCCAGGTGCTGCCCATTCCCTCCAGTATGGTCTCCCAGTCCTTCTCAGTTCAAGGCAAAGGCCTGGGCTTCCTCCTTCCTCCTCCTCTCCACAATTCCAGGGGCTGCTCAGGGCTTTTGGGGATCCCCAGATCCACTTCCTGCTCTGGGGACATTTCAGAATCCAAATGGATCAGAATATAAACAAATCAATTACTCTCCATCTAGAACCTAATAATTTGCTCTCTAACAAACAATTTGGTTTCAGAAAAAAACTATCCTGCAACCTGCAGCTCCTCCACTGCAAAAATATATGGACAACTCATCTAGATCAAGGGAAATCTACAGATGCAATTTATATTGACTTCTGCAAAGTCTTTGATTCAGTGGTCCACGACAAACTACTCCTAAAACTCAAATCCTATGGCATCTCAGGATCCCTCCACAGCTGGATTACAGCATTCCTGTCAAACAGACAACAAGTGGTCAAAATAGGAAGCACCATATCCACCCCCGTCCCAGTTAAAAGCGGTGTTCCCCAAGGTAGTGTACTGGGACCAACGCTCTTCATTCTCTACATCAATGACCTTTGCGATTACATCACAAGCAACTGTGTCCTTTTCGCCAACGATGTAAAACTCTTCAACACCACCAATAACACAACTACTCTCCAAAAAGACCTTGACACTGTTTCTGAGTGGTCTAACACATGGCAACTCCAAATCTAAAACTAGCAAAATGCTCTGTCCTACACATTGGGAAGAAGAATTTGAACTCCAAATACGAACTGAATAATCAAATTATCACAGATAATCCCCACTCGGTTAAAGACCTTGGTTTACTAATAACAAAAGATTTAAGTGCCAAAGCCCACTGCAACAATATAGCCAAGAAGGCTTCAAGAGTTGTAAACCTAATCCTCCGTAGCTTCTGCTCTGGCAATCTCACACTACTTACTAGAGCTTACAAAACTTTTGCCAGACCCATCCTCGCATACAGCTCATCTGTTTGGAACCCATATCGCATCTCAGACATTAACACCGTTGAAAATGTTCAAAGGTACTTCACCAGAAGAGCCCTTCACTCCTCCACTTGAAACAGAATACCCTATGAGACTAGACTTTCAATCCTGGGCCTAGAAAGTTTAGAATTAAAATGCCTTAAACAAGATCTAAGTATTGCCCACAAGATCATATGCTGCAACGTCCTGTCTGTTGGTGACTACTTCAGCTTCAACCACAACAACACAAGAGCACACAACAGATTTAAACTTAATATTAACTGCTCCAAACTTGACTGTAAAAAATATGACCAGTAACAGAGTCAAAGCGCGGCACTCATTATCGGACTCCTTAGTGTCATCCCCAAACCTCCAACACTTTACCCTTAGATTATCTACGGTTGACCTATCCAGATTCCTAAGAGGTCAGTAAGGGGCGAGTACAAGTGCACTAGAGTGCCTTCCGTCCCCTGTCCTATTGCTCTCCTATATCTCCTATACATTTCTTCTATTCCTATATCCCTTCTTCTATTCTTTCATTGATATGTTCTATTACTATACCTTCTTTTCTATTCTTTCTTAGATATATTTTACTATGAGTATCTCCTCTATAACCTTCATCATGTATTTTACATATACCCACTAAAAAATATGACTATGTATGTATTGGACTAACTAACTAACAAACAAACAAACAAATAAATAAATAAATGAATAGATTGGACTCTCCATGATCCAGAACCTGCTTCTTTCCCTTGTGGGGCTGAGCAATGAGCAAGTCTGAAGTCTGCCTGAGAGGCAAAACGTGTGAATGTAACTCAGGTTGGGCGTCCTCACAATCCTGAATCCTCCTCAAGTAAGAAATGACACGTGTGACTGTAACACAGGTTTGCATAGGTTTGCCATCCTGACAATCGTGAATGTGCCTCCAGTCAGGAACAGCTGGTGAGTTTGGGCCTGTCTGTGTCCAAGCAAGTGGTTCATTTCATGGTCCCCACCCAGAGGTGATTCCTTTTACCTCCAAGCAGCTTATTTCATCCTTAAATTCCTCCCAACCTTTTAAAATGTCTTTTGAAAAGTTGCTCTATTGATAATTTCTCAGCGCAAACAGCCAGAAACACCCCATGTTCCCCATTACCAAAGAATAAATAATACATTCTAAATATTTTTTGATTTTGCAAACTGTCCCATGTTGGGAGCTTCTGCAATGGGAGAAGGAACCTCTTGGGGGGCAAATCTCTGCCTGCCCCATCCCAAAAAACGCTCTGGGGATATTGGGGTCCATTTTAGGACCAAGTGGTGGTGGGGATCAGGAGAAAGTGACAATCAGGAAGGAGGTAATTTGAGGAAGATTATTAAGAAGCCCTTCTCTCCAGACTCTCCTGCTGTATTCACAGGACAACTTTAACCCGAATTGATCCACTACACCAGCATCTGCCAAGACACGGATCCCATTAGAGAAACCAGCCGGGTCTTTCTAGCACCAGAAACCCCAAAGAGCCCCAAAGCCCCTCCCAAGGCAGGAAAGAGGATCCAGGCGGAGGGGTTGGGCGAAGACAGAGAGGAAGTTCGTGAATTGATCTGATCACCTGCAAACGCCAGTTTCCGACAACCTCCACTTGGGAGAGGAAAAGAACTGCTCTCGGGGCGCCCAGAAGGACTTGACTGACCTTCCCAGAGGGGCTCTCCTGGGGGCGGGAGGGGGCAGAGGCAACGGAGGATCATCGAGGACCCAACTCTTTGGGACCGAATCTCAAAGTGGCCAGAGGGGTGGGAGGGGGAGCGGACTAGAAAGAGGGCCGAAACACCCAAAGCCCCCAGAGGGACTCACCATCGCAGCTGTCCCGGAGGGCGACCGCCAGCAGCACCAGAAGCCAGAAGGGCGCATTGCGCAGAGCCATCCTGCCCCGATCCTCAACCCCCACTCCGCTCTCCGGAAAAGTCGCAGGCAAATAAAGACTCGCCCCGTGTGACCAGCAACGCAACAATCCAGGAAAAGGCGGCGATTGGGCAAGCTCAGCCAGTAGAAGAAATGTATCCCCGTGTCGTCATTGTTGCTAGGCAGACGTCCAGGCGCAACCGGCCAGAGAGGAAAGCGAAAGTTCTATCTGGAAATCCCCTTCCAGGGATTCCGCCTCTTGGGAGGAGGGGCTGGGAAAAGCGAGCGGATTCCCTGGGCCTGTGGGGGAGGGACGCAGGCGAGGGGGAGGGGAGACCCTCGCAGTGGGGGATCAGGTGGAGCTACCAAAAAGCAACGCAGTCTTGGTGTCTACAGAGGAGCAACAACATCAAAAGAAGCAGAGAAAGGACCATCCTGGTTTATCCTGCACTAGTGAGGCTCCTCTTTGCCTGCTGGTCCAGTTCTGGTCTCCATGATTCAAAAAAGATGCTGAGACCCTGGAAAGAGTGCAGAGAGGAGCCACAAAGATGATGAAGGAAGGTTGAATGGGATGGAGAACCATTGAGAGAACTAGGGAGGCCCAGCCTGTCCAACAGAAGAATTTGGGGAAGGGTGTGTGTGTGTCATAATAACTGTCTCCCAGCACTCGAGGGGCTTCCCCAGAGAAGAAGGGATCGACCTGTTCTCCAAAGCACAAAGCAGCAGGACACGAAGCAATGGGTGGAAGAATGTGAAAGAGAGATCCAACCCAAAAGGAAGGAGGAATTTCCTAACAGTGAGAACAGTCAATCAGTGGAATAACTGACATCCAGGAATTTTGAGAGCTCCATCACTGGAAGTTTTCCAAAACAGACTGGAGAACTGTTAGACTGGGATGGTATTAGGTCTCCTGCCTGGATCTGAGGGTTGGACTAGCTGACCTCTGAGGTCCTTTCCAGCCCTGTGAGTCTGTGTTTTACCTCAAACATCCCAAATGATCTTCTCTCTGGCTAAAAATATTCAAAGGCTTTTTTTGGTGGCATCTTCAAAGAGAAAATATGTCTTTCTATGGGAATATGTCAGTGGTATCAAATACAGTGTATAAATTCCCTATTTCTTTTTATTTTCTAGTGTAATGAATCTTTTGGAAGCTTCAAACTCTTCTCTTTTCCCACAATAAACTAAGAGGGCTGCTCGCTCCTTTGCCGGTTCTTCTGGAGACTCCTTGGGCTAAAGTAAATTTATTTATTTATTTATTTATTTATTTGACTTGTATGTCGCCCCTCTTCGTCGACTCCCTCTTCCAATTACACTTATTATTATGATTACCAAATTCAGTTGACTTTACATTTCCTATGCAGTCACCTTTCCACAAAGCATGTACAGAGTGGAAACTAGGTCCTCTCTGTGGAGAAGAAGGGGGGAGTATAGCTTGATAGCTGGAGAATATAAAATATAGAACATAAAAGAATATAAATCTATGAAAATCTTTCAAAAGGTGGGAGACTCTCAACAAGGCCCTAAGAATTTCCGGAAACTCAGATGAGCTGGAGAATGGCGCCCCCTGCTGGTTTGCAGCTTCTCCTCTCACTTAGAATGCTGGAGGGAGGGGCTGTGGGGGAAGAGGAAAAACCATCCCACTAGTCTCAAATACTGTTGATGCACTGAGCCAGTGATGACTAACCTTTTTTTTCCTTGGGTGCAAAAAGAGCATGTGTGCACGCTATCGCACATGCATGAGTGCCCACACCCATAATTCAATGCCTGGGGAGGGCAAAAACAGCTTCCCCCGCCCCCTGTTGCTGATGCTGTTTTGGCCTTTAAAGCTTTTGGTGGAATGAGGTCTCATCTTCCGGATTACATCCATCTCCCCCATCAGCTCTAGCAGAAGAGGTATGGTGTGGCTACGTTAAGGACTCCCATGTAGTGAGATCCAGGAGATGGGCCTTTTCTAGCCACCTTTGATGTCCTCCCAGAAGTCCTTTAAAATATGGTTGTGTGGATGAGCTTGAGGATTTCAAGGAACTGGTGAACTTGCAATTGGACAACATTACAGTGTCAAATGGTTCCTTCTAGTTGATTAGTAATAAAATGCTTTGTTCAAAATTGCATATTTTTAAAAATATTAAAATAAGATTTATATTTTAATATAGAAGATTCTTAAAATAAATATAAAAATTAAACCAGAGTATTTTCTTTTAGGAGTACTGGAGAAAGAACTTGAAAAGACCAATATAACTTCATTGTTATTATTGACAGTAGTGAGAGTAGCCAGATTAAATGCTTTAATCAAAGAAAATAATACATCCAACTTTATTTCCGCTTGGAAACCACTTCCGGATTTTGTGCTGAAGCTAGAAAAATATGATACATTGACTTTGAATTTTGCTGATCAGAAATATTTCTTGTTATAGAAATGGCTAATGCATATTAAGTTTGCAAAAGTAAAAGATTAAGGCTGTAAGGTTATTATTTTTATTCCATATTGTTGAAAAGAACAGACAATATTATTCCTTGGGAGGTGATAGACAAGTGGCATTTGCTTTTGTGGCCAATAAGGGATATTATCTCCCAACCCACATTTATTTTTTTCAGCCAAGAAGGCACCAAGTGCTGCCATCTTCCTTCCACCTTCCAAAGACCACCACTGATGAAGAAGGGATATAGTTGATTTTAATACTACATTTTTCCTTTTTCTGAGTTTTCACTTTGGAGGCAACGTAAATAGAGAACAATGGGAACACGACAGGACTCAACCTGCTGGATGGTTTTTCTCCTTCCTTGAGCAGAGGAGCTGCTGAAGCTGCACAATGTTTTCACAAATTGCTGAACACGGGCTGCAAATGCATGCTTGACTTTGTGACACTCCTGGAGGCATTGAGGGACTGGCACTTTGTCTGCTTCAGATGGGGGGAGAGAACCATGGGCCACGTTGCCTTGGATCCCATTGGCAGTCAGCCATTTTAAGTCGACTGTAGGGAGCCTTCCGCCATTTTAGGGACTGCAGGCAGCATTTGTAACTCTGCACAGTCTGTCAAGGAGAGATTCTTTAGGCAGGCCCTGCGGTTGCCTCCAACCTCAGGCACCCGGACTTTGGCCTGGAGCGGATAAGAAATTGGGCCCTGAATCTGAGAGAGATGCTTTTCCCTTCACAAAGGGGCTTCTTTGCCCACCTGAAAATTGGAGGCTCCCGGAAATTCAGAGAAATCCAATCAATCAATCAATCAATTCAGGCAAAGCAAAGAGGGCTGAGAGAGAGAGAGCAGTCTGCCCAGAAAGTTGCTACCAGTTGTATTGTTTTTGTCCTGTCTGTTCAAGGCCTCTCCTCAGGCACATCACAACAACATTGCCTGTTAGACTGACAATGGGAGGTTCTCTCCCCCCCATCTGAAGTTGTGGTGTGAAACAACTGAGGGTGTGTATTTTTGTGTGAAAGTAATGCAGTTAGAAGGGGATTTTTTTCCTCTAACATTATTTACAAGGAGTATTATAGGTAGGAGTAGCTGTGGAAAAGCATGAGTAGTAACAGTATTGAGTGGATGTGGGTGTGTCTGTGTGTTGTCTAGGGAACTATATTGTTAGCTTTTATAGAATAACAGCATTGGAAGAGAACGTGGAGGTCTTCTAGTCCAACCCTTTGCTCAGGCAGGAAACCTTATGCCATTTCTTATGCGTCTCCAGTCCACCAAACTGAGTAAATAGTTAAAAGAACCTGAAACAGGAGCCCAAATTTTTTAAAAACAATATTCAAACAACAATAAAATCAAAGTATTGCCCACAAGATCGTATGCTGCAATGTCCTGCCTGTGAAAGACTACTTCAGCTTCAACCACAACAACACAAGAGCACACAACAGATTCAAGCTTCATATTAACCGCTCCAAACTTGACTGTAAAAAATATGACTTTAGTAATCGGGTTGTCAAAGTGTGGAACTCATTACTGGACTCTGTAGTACCATCCCCTGACACCCAACATTTTACCCTTACACTGTCCACGATTGACCTCTCCAGATTCCTAAGAGGTCAGTAAGGGGCGTCCATAAGTGCACTAGAGTGCCTTCCATCCCCTGTCCTATAGTCTCTCTTATATCTCGTATTTCTTCTCTACTATATCCTCTAACCTTCATTGTGTATTATTGTGGATTGGACAAAAGAAATAAATGAAATAAAAATAAAATGGATTAAATGCAAAGCTTGAACAATACAGAACCACGATTCTAGGTGGCATTTCACAACTGCCAAACCATATGGTCTACGTATTCCCTTTTCCATCTAAATGTGTATCTTCCTTAATGCTTGCAAATGTATCCCAGGTCTTCCAGAAGACACTTTCTGTTGTGTAGCTGCTGAGAAAGGAAGTTCTCCCTCACATAAAGAAACAGCCTTGACTAAGGAGAGAAAAACACACTTCCTTAATTTTTTTTTAAAGGAGATCCACCCTCCCTTCTTAAAAGTGCAAAATCCCCCTTTAAAATGCTACTCATGAAGCCCAGAATCCCAGGCAGCCCCGACTGCACTTAAATTGAAGTCCTATAATATCAGATTTATTTTCAGGTTACAGAGTCAGCAATGTCCCCAAGAACATCAACCAAAATAAAACCTTGCCTTCAAAGTGTGTGTGCGTGTGTTTTTTAAAGAAGAGCACACAAAAGAGTTGTTTATTTGGTCTGAGGAAGTCATGTATCTCATTTTACCTTTGCTACCGGTTCGGAGATATGTGCACTGCTTCTCCCCATGTGCATATCATCTATGATGACGCTCAGGTGACTGGACAGAGTCTCCCGTCACTGCCGCTGGTGATTCTCCGAAACCGAGGGGAACCGGTACCAACCCACCACCGGTCCAAGGTCGAAGAGCCAGTTCAAGGTCTTCAGCAGGTCCAAGAGTGAAACTCAGACCCTCCTGAGGTAAACTCTGTTTCCAGCAAAGAGAAGGAAGCCAGGCCAATCTCTTACACAGGCTGCAGCCAACTGTCAAGTCACCAGAATGTTTACTCTGTTGCTAGGCAACGACCAATAGCACCTCAGTTCCGCCCTCCTTTTCACAGGACTTTATAGTTTCATTTGAGACCAGGCTGTTTGGGGTCCCCTCCACTGTTTACTGTAAGGTGCGCAGCCGCATGGCCGTGCGCCCAAAAATAACCCCCCCGCACCCTTTTCCAGGGCCGCGCAAGGAGCCGAGCGTTGGAGTTGGGGGCGGGGAGCGACGAAAGTGCGGAGGCCGGCAAAGGTTATTTTAAATGTCGGGCGCGCGTCCGCACACGCTCCCCATCCCCCTGCCAGCCCGCAGTAGACAAACGCGGAAAGAAAGAGAGCCACGCGCCCCCCCCACACGGCACCTCCGGTCCCCTCGCGCCCCTGCCCTCTCGCCGCTGCCTCCCGCCCGCCCAATCCGACCCTCTCTCCGGGTTTGTCCTCTTCCGCTTCCTGCCTTGGGGCGCGGTTCCGCCTGCAGCGCTGACTGTAACAGCCATGGCGGCTGCGGCTTCTCATCCTCCTATCCGGCGGCTAGTGAAGGGAACGTCCGCCCTGCCCCTCTCGCAGTCCCGAAGGTTATTTGGAACCCAATCCCCCTGCCAGCTCGCCCGGAACATTCAAAATAAGAAAAACCTTCGCCGGCCTCCGCAGAGAAGAAAGGAAGACAGACAAAGAGAGAACAAGAGAGAGAGCGCAATAGACAGAGCGAGAGAGAAAGAGGGGGAGAGAGAGAGAGATAGCAAGAGAGAGAAAGAAAGCGAGAGAGAACAAGAGAGAGAGAAAGAAAAGAGAAAGAGAACAAGAGAGAGAGAAAAGAGGGAAAGAGAACAAGAGAGAGAGAAAGAGAGAGTAACAGACAGCGAAATAGAAAGGAGAGAAGGAAAGTGAGAAAAAGAGAGAGAGAAAGAGGGGGAGAGAGAGAGAGAGAAGAGAGGAAGGAAGAGAGTGAGAGAGGAAGAAAGAGGGAGAGAGAAAAATGATAGAAAAAAGGGGAGAAAAAAGAGAAATGAGAAAATGATTGAGGCACAGAATAAGAGGAAAGAGAGAGAAGTGACTCTTGATTTAAAGCATATGGTAAAAAACACTTAAATAATAACAGGAAAACCCCCCAGCCCTCACCTGTTTTTGAAAATGGTTCAAGAGTTCTCTCTCTCTCTCTCTCTCTCTCTCTCTCTCTCTCACACACACACACACACACATACAAGGGGGGGGGGAGACAGGGATGGAAAAAGAGAGGAGGTGTGAGAGAGGAAAGGAATGAGAGATAAAGGGAAGAAGGAGAAATGAGAAACAAATGAGACAGAAAAGTGAGAGAGACAGGAGAGAGACCCAGAAATGAGAATAGTGGTAGAAATTTGAGGATGGATGATTGATTAATTATGGATTGACTATGGAATATTGGTAAAATATATATTTAGGTGTTATATATTATATTATATAAGGGGAAGAGCCTTCTCTGTGGCGGCCCCGACTCTGGAACCAGCTCCCCCCAGAGATTAGAACTGCCCCTACCCTCCTTGCCTTTCGCAAACTCCTTAAAACCCACCTTTGTCATCAGGCATGGGGGAACGGAGATATCTCCCCTGGGCCTATATAATTTATGTATGGTATGTTTGTAGGTATGTCTGCTTAAAAATGGGTTTTTTTAACTATTTTAAATTTTAAATTGTAAATTATTAGATTTGTCAGGAACTGTTTTTATTGTGTTGTGAGCCGCCCCGAGTCTACGGAGAGGGGCGGCATACAAATCTAATAAATATAATATATATTTAAGTGTTGTTTAATATTAGGATGTATTAATTAAAAAATTGGATTATAATTTTAGAACTATATAGAATTACATAGGTAAAATTAATGGAAGATACATATGATAAATAAGGGGTTTATGATATGTACTGTATGATTTTATGAGTTTGCATTATGAATTTAAAATATACTTGGAAATGTAGAAGTGCCAGAAAATTAATTGAGTTTGGAAATATTGAATGAAATTATAGAAAAGTATAATTTATGGAAATATATTAATTGGTGCATTGGTGTTCAGATAGATTTTCATAGTATTACTAGATTACTATAATACTATGATAAATATTTAAGAAATGAAAATTTTAAAGCATGGATTTATTAATAGTTGTGTTTTTGGTTTTGCTGGTTGTTTTAGTAGTAATAGATTTTGGTTTTGTTTTATTATTAATTTATTTTAATAAAAAAGAAGGCTATTTTTTCTTATTCATTCATTCATTCATTCATTCATTCATTCATTCATTTATATATATATGCTTCTTTGCCGCCCAGTCCCAAAGGGAATGCTGCTCAGACACTATACTTTTCCGCTCACACTGAAAAAAAATTAGAGGGAACATTGGTCACCTCTCTCCCTAGGGGGTATCTGCCATTGGACTGGATAGGGGGACCCCCCTCCCCTCTTTGAAATAAGGCCATCTTCTCTGGCCTTGAAAGTGTCCCTCCAGTTCCCCCTCCTCTCAGCCTTCCGGAAGGCCCTCAAAATATGGTTCTGTGCCCAGGCATTGAGTTCCATGTCACATGAATTTCTGGCTGAGAGGTTTTTCCTTTGCCTTTTGTGTATTGAATTTATGCCTCCTGTTCTTCTACTGATATTTTTATGGTGTGGGCCCAGAGCGCTTGTGTGAGCTGGCCAGTCAGAGGTGTCTAATAATTAAAACATATTTCTAAAACTTTCCAATAAGTAGAAGAGCCTCATTTTGATTTCTCAAAAAATGCTTTAAAGCAGCCGTGTCCTATCTTTTGGCTTGCCTAGGCAGTGTTGAATGAAAAGGAATAGTCTTGGACCCTATACTAAATATATAACACGGTTAACTCATCTAAATAACAAACTTTCTTCTTATATATATTTTTATTGAGCCAAAGGTTTTGTGGGGCTACATTACAAGATGTCCAGAGCTGAATGTCGTTTATGCACATTTGTAGGATGGGCACACCTGAAGTCCACTTTTGAGGCTTTCAAACAAGGCCACCTCTTGAAGGCATCTGGGAAGCCCAAAAGGAATTGGGGTGAAGGTCCCAGTGCTTTTCACTCAGCCAGAAAGAACCTCTGTAATATGGGGACATCTTTCCCATCAATCAAGGGTCTCCTCACTCTTGGGCCATGTTGGGCACCTGAAGAGACCAGAGAGGATCTCCCAGAAGCAGGAGAAGCTGCCCTTCTGCGAGGGGACCAGGACGGCTTTGGCCAGTCACTGAACTCATGTCTCAAGGTCCCCTGGACGAGGCTCAAAGACCGGCCACATGGCCAATAGCCTGAGGCAAAGATGGATTTGTGGGGAAAGCAGCCTCTGTTGCTGCCACCACCAAGCCAAGACCGAATAGACACTTTACCGAAGATCAGCTGGTGATGCTAAACATCTGGACACAGGAACAAAATGGCTGCCTCCTTCCCAAAGGAGCACACAGGAACCCTCCCCAGTTCTTGCTCTTTCCAGGTTTTGCCTTGGTTGCTCCTCTTCTTACCACTCAAAGGGAAATTGGCGTCTCCGATCAACAAGGGGGGTAAAATCCCTCCTATCTTTAAACTCCCAAAACAGTCAGCATCTCAAGCAAGAAGCAAACAAAAGCATTTATTTTCAGCAAACAATTTTGGCAAACTTTACAATTATATATACAATAGTTAACGAGGTAGTAGCTTCATTTTTCTATAGCATAAAAATCCATAAATGACAATCTGGAAAACTGGGATCGGATGGTAAAGCGACATGGCAATCACTCGTTTCCTTTGTTCAGCCTTTGAATTTGGGGTCCTGTGGTTCATCGCTTCCTTCTGGCCAGGCTGGATGGCCTTTGTTCAAAATTCCCTCCAGCATCCCATTCTCATCTCCAGATATTAAGTTCCTCTATTGAAGAAGCAGGAGATGGTTTAGTGACTTCAGTTCTTTATTGCTCATAGCATAGTTCCTGGTCAGACTGGAGTGAAAACATCCAACTTCTTAGGACATATAACCTTGGTGATGGTAGAGAAACATCTGGACACAGGAACAAAATGGGTCCCCTTCTCCCCAAAGGAGCACAGAGGAGCCCTTCCCCCCTGAGTTTCTTCGCTCCTTCCAAGTTTTGCCTTAGTTCCTTCCCTTCCTACCACTCAAAGTGAAATTGGAATCGGGGTCTCTGATTAATAAGGAGGGTAAAATCCCTCCTAATTTCAACCTCCTCAGACATGCAACTTAGGTAAGAGAAAAAGAAATCACTTATTTTCAGAAAACAATTTGGCAAAATTACAATATATGTGGAGGTAGCAGCCTGACAGTGGAATTGATCTCAAGTTCCGTTTTTCTAAACCATGCAAATCCATAAACGGCAAT